>NW_028142578.1:0-600000 GCF_055691185.1 Crinia signifera
AAATATGGGAAACATGACTTAGACAGAAAATGATACACTGTATGCCATGTTTCCAAATTTTTATGCACAGTGGTTACAGCATGAAGCGAATGCATGTGAATATACAAGGGTGCATTGCATTAAACAAGTCCACTGAGTGTCCCAAAATTGCCGGCCTGCCTGCTTTCATCCATCAATTGTTCTAAATTTTTCATTACCCAATGAGCTGAGGTGGAGTCTTAGCCACTGGTACCATCAGGGAGGTGTGTAAAGCACTTTAGGCTAGACAGCCAATCAGCTGCCAGCTTCCATCTGTCAATCAAATACAGCAGCCAATCAGAAAGCTGCCCATTGATCAGCAGGCCCTTTATGACATCACAAACAGACCCTCAGAACTATCTGTGCATGTCTAATGGCTGGCTGTCAGTTGGGCGGGTGGGTGGCAGAGGGAGGGGATGTCTGTCTCGTTTCTCCTGAAAATTGCGGTTTTTCTGCGTTTACAGGAAAAGTTGAGGTCCGACGCGCAAAAGTGGGGTATCGTAGAAATCACATTTTAAAGACGCACATTTCTGGCCCCCCAAAAATGGGCATTTCAAATGAGAAATGAGTCCAATGAACAAAATAGGGTGAATAAGTATGTATTTCAGGGGTGAGTTAGCAGATTATTGGGGAAGTAAGTCCTGATATTTTTGGAGGTTGCAGGGGCCACTACACCATTCAAAAAAGGCAGGTTTTAGCATATGCAGTTAGGCCCCGTAGGATGATTTTAGCTCAAAAGTGCCCCAAACACTCAAACGGGCTTGTATCTGGGAAGGGAAAATATGGGAAACATGACTTAGACAGCAAATGATACACTGTTTGCCATGTTTCCAAATTTTTATGCACAGTGGTTACAGCATGAAGCGAATGCATGTGAATATACAAAGGTGCATTGCATTAAACAAGTCCACTGAGTGTCCCAAAATGGCCGGCCTGCCTGCTTTCATCCATCAATTGTTCTACATTTTTCATTACCCAATGAGCTGAGGTGGAGTCTTAGCCAGTGGTACCATCAGGGAGGTGTGTAAAGCACTTTAGGCTAGACAGCCAATCAGCTGCCAGCTTCCATCTGTCACTCAAATACAGCAGCCAATCAGAAAGCTGCCCATTGATCAGCAGGCCCTTTATGACATCACAAACAGACCCTCAGAACTATCTGTGCATGTCTAATGGCTGGCTGTCAGTTGGGCGGGTGGGTGGCAGAGGGAGGGGATGTCTGTCTCGTTTCTCCTGAAAATTGCGCTTTTTCTGCGTTTACGGGAAAAGTTGAGGTCCGACGCGCAAAAGTGGGGTATCGTAGAAATCACATTTTAAAGACGCACATTTCTGGCCCCCCAAAAATGGGCATTTCAAATGAGAAATGAGTCCAATGAACAAAATAGGGTTAATAAGTATGTATTTCAGGGGTGAGTTAGCAGATTATTGGGGAAGTAAGTCCTGATATTTTTGGAGGTTGCAGGGGCCACTACACCATTCAAAAAAGGCAGGTTTTAGCATATGCAGTTAGGCCCCGTAGGATGATTTTAGCTAAAAAGTGCCCCAAACACTCAAACGGGCTTGTATCTGGGAAGGGAAAAAATGGGAAACATGACTTAGACACAAAATGATACACTGTTTGCCATGTTTCCAAATTTGTATGCACAGCGGTTACAGCATGAAGCGAATGCATGTGAATATACAAAGGTGCATTGCATTAAACAAGTCCAATGAGCGTCCCAAAATGGCCGGCCTGCCTGCTTTCATCCATCAATTGTTCTAAATTTTTCATTTCCCAACAAGTTGAGGTGGAGTCTTAGCCAGCGGTACCATCAGGGAGGTGTGTAAAGCACTTTAGGCTAGTCTGCCAATCAGCTGCCAGCTTCTATCTGTCAATCAAATACAGCAGCCAATCAGAAAGCTGCCCATTGATCAGCAGGCCCTTTATGACATCACAGAAAGACTCTCAGAACTATCTGTGCATGTCTAATGGCTGGCTGTCAGTTGGGTGGGTGGGTGGCAGAGGGAGGGGATGTCTGTCTCGTTTCTCCTGAAAATTGCGCTTTTTCTGCGTTTACGGGAAAAGTTGAGATCCGACGCGCAAAAGTGGGGTATCGTAGAAATCACCTTTTAAAGATGCACATTTCTGCCCCCCCCCCAAAAATGGGCATTTCAAATGAGAAATGAGTCCAATGAACAAAATAGGGTGAATAAGTATGTATTTCAGGGGTGAGTTAGCAGGTTATTGGGGAAGTAAGTCCTGATATTTTTGGAGGTTGCAGAGGCCACTACACCATTCAAAATAGGCGGGTTTTAGCATATGCAGTTAGGCCCCGTAGGTTGATTTTAGCTAAAAAGTGCCCCAAACACTCAAACGGGCTTGTATCTGGGAAGGGAAAATATGGGAAACATGACTTAGACAGCAAATGATACACTGTATGCCATGTTTCCAAATTTTTATGCACAGTGGTTACAGCATGAAGCGAATGCATGTGAATATACAAAGGTGCATTGCATTAAACAAGTCCAATGAGCGTCCCAAAATGGCCGGCCTGCCTGCTTTCATCCATCAATTGTTCTAAATTTTTCATTACCCAATGAGCTGAGGTGGAGTCTTAGCCAGTGGTACCATCAGGGAGGTGTGTAAAGCACTTTAGGCTAGACAGCCAATCAGCTGCCAGCTTCCATCTGTCAATCAAATACAGCAGCCAATCAGAAAGCTGCCCATTGATCAGCAGGCCCTTTATGACATCACAAACAGACCCTCAGAACTATCTGTGCATGTCTAATGGCTGGCTGTCAGTTGGGCGGGTGGGTGGCAGAGGGAGGGGATGTCTGTCTCGTTTCTCCTGAAAATTGCGGTTTTTCTGCGTTTACGGGAAAAGTTGAGGTCCGACGCGCAAAAGTGGGGTATCGTAGAAATCACATTTTAAAGACGCACATTTCTGGCCCCCCAAAAATGGGCATTTCAAATGAGAAATGAGTCCAATGAACAAAATAGGGTGAATAAGTATGTATTTCAGGGGTGAGTTAGCAGATTATTGGGGAAGTAAGTCCTGATATTTTTGGAGGTTGCAGGGGCCACTACACCATTCAAAATAGGCAGGTTTTAGCATATGCAGTTAGGCCCCGTAGGATGATTTTAGCTAAAAAGTGCCCCAAACACTCAAACGGGCTTGTATCTGGGAAGGGAAAATATGGGAAACATGACTTAGACAGAAAATGATACACTGTATGCCATGTTTCCAAATTTTTATGCACAGTGGTTACAGCATGAAGCGAATGCATGTGAATATACAAGGGTGCATTGCATTAAACAAGTCCACTGAGTGTCCCAAAATTGCCGGCCTGCCTGCTTTCATCCATCAATTGTTCTAAATTTTTCATTACCCAATGAGCTGAGGTGGAGTCTTAGCCACTGGTACCATCAGGGAGGTGTGTAAAGCACTTTAGGCTAGACAGCCAATCAGCTGCCAGCTTCCATCTGTCAATCAAATACAGCAGCCAATCAGAAAGCTGCCCATTGATCAGCAGGCCCTTTATGACATCACAAACAGACCCTCAGAACTATCTGTGCATGTCTAATGGCTGGCTGTCAGTTGGGCGGGTGGGTGGCAGAGGGAGGGGATGTCTGTCTCGTTTCTCCTGAAAATTGCGGTTTTTCTGCGTTTACAGGAAAAGTTGAGGTCCGACGCGCAAAAGTGGGGTATCGTAGAAATCACATTTTAAAGACGCACATTTCTGGCCCCCCAAAAATGGGCATTTCAAATGAGAAATGAGTCCAATGAACAAAATAGGGTGAATAAGTATGTATTTCAGGGGTGAGTTAGCAGATTATTGGGGAAGTAAGTCCTGATATTTTTGGAGGTTGCAGGGGCCACTACACCATTCAAAAAAGGCAGGTTTTAGCATATGCAGTTAGGCCCCGTAGGATGATTTTAGCTCAAAAGTGCCCCAAACACTCAAACGGGCTTGTATCTGGGAAGGGAAAATATGGGAAACATGACTTAGACAGCAAATGATACACTGTTTGCCATGTTTCCAAATTTTTATGCACAGTGGTTACAGCATGAAGCGAATGCATGTGAATATACAAAGGTGCATTGCATTAAACAAGTCCACTGAGTGTCCCAAAATGGCCGGCCTGCCTGCTTTCATCCATCAATTGTTCTACATTTTTCATTACCCAATGAGCTGAGGTGGAGTCTTAGCCAGTGGTACCATCAGGGAGGTGTGTAAAGCACTTTAGGCTAGACAGCCAATCAGCTGCCAGCTTCCATCTGTCACTCAAATACAGCAGCCAATCAGAAAGCTGCCCATTGATCAGCAGGCCCTTTATGACATCACAAACAGACCCTCAGAACTATCTGTGCATGTCTAATGGCTGGCTGTCAGTTGGGCGGGTGGGTGGCAGAGGGAGGGGATGTCTGTCTCATTTCTCCTGAAAATTGCGCTTTTTCTGCGTTTACGGGAAAAGTTGAGGTCCGACGCGCAAAAGTGGGGTATCGTAGAAATCACATTTTAAAGACGCACATTTCTGGCCCCCCAAAAATGGGCATTTCAAATGAGAAATGAGTCCAATGAACAAAATAGGGTTAATAAGTATGTATTTCAGGGGTGAGTTAGCAGATTATTGGGGAAGTAAGTCCTGATATTTTTGGAGGTTGCAGGGGCCACTACACCATTCAAAAAAGGCAGGTTTTAGCATATGCAGTTAGGCCCCGTAGGATGATTTTAGCTAAAAAGTGCCCCAAACACTCAAACGGGCTTGTATCTGGGAAGGGAAAAAATGGGAAACATGACTTAGACACAAAATGATACACTGTTTGCCATGTTTCCAAATTTGTATGCACAGCGGTTACAGCATGAAGCGAATGCATGTGAATATACAAAGGTGCATTGCATTAAACAAGTCCAATGAGCGTCCCAAAATGGCCGGCCTGCCTGCTTTCATCCATCAATTGTTCTAAATTTTTCATTTCCCAACAAGTTGAGGTGGAGTCTTAGCCAGCGGTACCATCAGGGAGGTGTGTAAAGCACTTTAGGCTAGTCTGCCAATCAGCTGCCAGCTTCTATCTGTCAATCAAATACAGCAGCCAATCAGAAAGCTGCCCCTTAATCAGCAGGCCCTTTATGACATCACAGAAAGACCCTCAGAACTATCTGTGCATGTCTAATGGCTGGCTGTCAGTTGGGCGGGTGGGTGGCAGAGGTAGGGGATGTCTGTCTCGTTTCTCCTGAAAATTGCGGTTTTTCTGCGTTTACGGGAAAAGTTGAGGTCCGACGCGCAAAAGTGGGGTATCACAGAAATCACCTTTTATAGAAGCACATTTCTGGCCCCCCAAAAATGGGCATTTCAAATGAGAAATGAGTCCAATGAACAAAATAGGGTGAATAAGTATGTATTTCAGGGGTGAGTTAGCAGGTTATTGGGGAAGTAAGTCCTGATATTTTTGGAGGTTGCAGGGGCCACTACACCATTCAAAATAGGCAGGGTTTAGCATATGCAGTTAGGCCCCGTAGGTTGATTTTAGCTAAAAAGTGCCACAAACACTCAAACGGGCTTGTATCTGGGAAGGGAAAATATGGGAAACATGACTTAGACAGCAAATGATACACTGTTTGCCATGTTTCCAAATTTTTATGCACAGTGGTTACAGCATGAAGCGAATGCATGTGAATATACAAAGGTGCATTGCATTAAACAAGTCCAATGAGCGTCCCAAAATGGCCGGCCTGCCTGCTTTCATCCATCAATTGTTCTAAATTTTTCATTACCCAATGAGCTGAGGTGGAGTCTTAGCCAGTGGTACCATCAGGGAGGTGTGTAAAGCACTTTAGGCTAGACAGCCAATCAGCTGCCAGCTTCCATCTGTCAATCAAATACAGCAGCCAATCAGAAAGTTGCCCATTGATCAGCAGGCCCTTTATGACATCACAAACAGACCCTCAGAACTATCTGTGCATGTCTAATGGCTGGCTGTCAGTTGGGTGGGTGGGTGGCAGAGGGAGGGGATGTCTGTCTCGTTTCTCCTGAAAATTGCGCTTTTTCTGCGTTTACGGGAAAAGTTGAGGTCCGACGCGCAAAAGTGGGGTATCGTAGAAATCACCTTTTAAAGACGCACATTTCTGGCCCCCCAAAAATGGGCATTTCAAATGAGAAATGAGTCCAATGAACAAAATAGGGTTAATAAGTATGTATTTCAGGGGTGAGTTAGCAGGTTATTGGGGAAGTAAGTCCTGATATTTTTGGAGGTTGCAGGGGCCACTACACCATTCAAAATAGGCAGGCTTTAGCATATGCAGTTAGGCCCCGTAGGATGATTTTAGCTAAAAAGTGCCCCAAACACTCAAACGGGCTTGTATCTGGGAAGGCAAAATATGAGAAACATGACTTAGACAGCAAATGATACACTGTTTGCCATGTTTCCAAATTTTAATGCACAGTGGTTACAGCATGAAGCGAATGCATGTGAATATACAAAGGTGCATTGCATTAAACAAGTCCACTGAGTGTCCCAAAATGGCTGGCCTGCCTGCTTTCATCCATCAATTGTTCTAAATGTTTCATTACCCAATGAGCTGAGGTGGAGCCTTAGCCAGTGGTACCATCAGGGAGGTGTGTAAAGCACTTTAGGCTAGACAGCCAATCAGCTGCCAGCTTCCATCTGTCAATCAAATACAGCAACCAATCAGAAAGCTGCCCATTGATCAGCAGGCCCTTTATGACATCACAGACAGACCCTCAGAACTATCTGTGCATGTCTAATTGCTGGCTGTCAGTTGGGCGGGTGGGTGGCATAGGGGGGGGATGTCTGTCTCGTTTCTCCTGAAAATTGCAGTTTTTCTGCGTTTACGGGAAAAGTTGAGGTCCGACGCGCAAAAGTGGGGTATCGTAGAAATCACCTTTTAAAGTCGCACATTTCCGGCCCCCCAAAAATGGGCATTTCAAATGAGAAATGAGTCCAATGAACAAAATAGTGTGAATAAGTATGTATTTCAGGGGTGATTTAGCAGATTATTGGGGAAGTTAGTCCTGATATTTTTGGAGGTTGCAGGGGCCACTACACCATTTAAAATAGGCAGGTTTTAGCATATGCAGTTAGGCCCTGCAGGATGATTTTAGCTAAAAAGTGCCCCAAACACTCAAATGGGCTTGTATCTGGGAAGGGAAAAAATGGGAAACATGACTTAGACACCAAATGATACACTGTTTGCCATGTTTCCAAATTTTTATGCACAGCGGTTACAGCATGAAGCGAATGCATGTGAATATACAAAGGTGCATTGCATTAAACAAGTCCAATGAGCGTCCCAAAATGGCCGGCCTGCCTGCTTTCATCCATCAATTGTTCTAAATTTTTCATTTCCCAACGAGCTGAGGTGGAGTCTTAGCCAGTGGTACCATCAGGGAGGTGTGTAAAGCACTTTAGGCTAGACTGCCAATCAGCTGCCAGCTTCTATCTGTCAATCAAATACAGCAGCCAATCAGAAAGCTGCCCCTTAATCAGCAGGCCCTTTATGACATCACAGAAAAACCCTCAGAACTATCTGTGCATGTCTAATGGCTGGCTGTCAGTTGGGCGGGTGGGTGGCAGAGGGAGGGGATGTCTGTCTCGTTTCTCCTGAAAATTGCGCTTTTTCTGCGTTTATGGGAAAAGTTGAGGTCCGACGCGCAAAAGTGGGGTATCGTAGAAATCACATTTTAAAGACGCACATTTCTGGCCCCCCAAAAATGGGCATTTCAAATGAGAAATGAGTCCAATGAACAAAATAGGGTGAATAAGTATGTATTTCAGGGGTGAGTTAGCAGATTATTGGGGAAGTAAGTCCTGATATTTTTGGAGGTTGCAGGGGCCACTACACCATTCAAAAAAGGCAGGTTTTAGCATATGCAGTTAGGCCCCGTAGGATGATTTTAGCTAAAAAGTGCCCCAAACACTCAAACGGGCTTGTATCTGGGAAGGGAAAATATGGGAAACATGACTTAGACACCAAATGATACACTATATGCCATGTTTCCAAATTTTTATGCACAGTGGTTACAGCATGAAGCGAATGCATGTGAATATACAAAGGTGCATTGCATTAAACAAGTCCACTGAGTGTCCCAAAATGGCCGGCCTGCCTGCTTTCATCCATCAATTGTTCTAAATTTTTCATTACCCAATGAGCTGAGGTGGAGTCTTAGCCAGTGGTACCATCAGGGAGGTGTGTAAAGCACTTTAGGCTAGACAGCCAATCAGCTGCCAGCTTCCATCTGTCAATCAAATACAGCAGCCAATCAGAAAGCTGCCCATTGATCAGCAGGCCCTTTATGACATCACAGACAGACCCTCAGAACTATCTGTGCATGTCTAATGGCTGGCTGTCAGTTGGGTGGGTGGGTGGCAGAGGGAGGGGATGTCTGTCTCGTTTCTCCTGAAAATTGCGCTTTTTCTGCGTTTACGGGAAAAGTTGAGGTCCGACGCGCAAAAGTGGGGTATCGTAGAAATAACCTTTTAAAGACGCACATTTCTGGCCCACCAAAAATGGGCATTTCAAATGAGAAATGAGTCCAATGAACAAAATAGGATGAATAAGTATGTATTTCAGGGGTGAGTTAGCAGGTTATTGGGGAAGTAAGTCCTGATATTTTTGGAGGTTGCAGGGGCCACTACACCATTCAAAATAGGCAGGCTTTAGCATATGCAGTTAGGCCTCGTAGGATGATTTTAGCTAAAAAGTGCCCCAATCACTCAAACAGGCTTGTATCTGGGAAGGGAAAATATGGGAAACATGACTTAGACAGCAAATGATACACTGTTTGCCATGTTTCCAAATTTTTATGCACAGTGGTTACAGCATGAAGCGAATGCATGTGAATATACAAAGGTGCATTGCATTAAACAAGTCCACTGAGTGTCCCAAAATGGCCGGCCTGCCTGCTTTCATCCATCAATTGTTCTAAATTTTTCATTACCCAATGAGCTGAGGTGGAGTCTTAGCCAGTGGTACCATCAGGGAGGTGTGTAAAGCACTTTAGGCTAGACAGCCAATCAGCTGCCAGCTTCCATCTGTCACTCAAATACAGCAGCCAATCAGAAAGCTGCCCATTGATCAGCAGGCCCTTTATGACATCACAAACAGACCCTCAGAACTATCTGTGCATGTCTAATGGCTGGCTGTCAGTTGGGCGGGTGGGTGGCAGAGGGAGGGGATGTCTGTCTCGTTTCTCCTGAAAATTGCGCTTTTTCTGCGTTTACGGGAAAAGTTGAGGTCCGACGCGCAAAAGTGGGGTATCGTAGAAATCACATTTTAAAAACGCACATTTCTGGCCCCCCAAAAATGGGCATTTCAAATGAGAAATGAGTCCAATGAACAAAATAGGGTTAATAAGTATGTATTTCAGGGGTGAGTTAGCAGATTATTGGGGAAGTAAGTCCTGATATTTTTGGAGGTTGCAGGGGCCACTACACCATTCAAAATAGGCAGGTTTTAGCATATGCAGTTAGGCCCCGTAGGATGATTTTAGCTAAAAAGTGCCCCAAACACTCAAACGGGCTTGTATCTGGGAAGGAAAAATATGGGAAACATGACTTAGACAGAAAATGATACACTGTATGCCATGTTTCCAAATTTTTATGCACAGTGGTTACAGCACGAAGCGAATGCATGTGAATATACAAAGGTGCATTGCATTAAACAAGTCCAATGAGCGTCCCAAAATGGCCGGCCTGCCTGCTTTCATCCATCAATTGTTCTAAATTTTTCATTACCCAATGAGCTGAGGTGGAGTCTTAGCCAGTGGTACCATCAGGGAGGTGTGTAAAGCACTTTAGGCTAGACAGCCAATCAGCTGCCAGCTTCCATCTGTCAATCAAATACAGCAGCCAATCAGAAAGCTGCCCATTGATCAGCAGGCCCTTTATGACATCACAGACAGACCCTCAGAACTATCTGTGCATGTCTAATGGCTGGCTGTCAGTTGGGTGGGTGGGTGGCAGAGGGAGGGGATGTCTGTCTCGTTTCTCCTGAAAATTGCGCTTTTTCTGCGTTTACGGGAAAAGTTGAGGTCCGACGCGCAAAAGTGGGGTATCGTAGAAATAACCTTTTAAAGACGCACATTTCTGGCCCACCAAAAATGGGCATTTCAAATGAGAAATGAGTCCAATGAACAAAATAGGATGAATAAGTATGTATTTCAGGGGTGAGTTAGCAGGTTATTGGGGAAGTAAGTCCTGATATTTTTGGAGGTTGCAGGGGCCACTACACCATTCAAAATAGGCAGGCTTTAGCATATGCAGTTAGGCCTCGTAGGATGATTTTAGCTAAAAAGTGCCCCAATCACTCAAACAGGCTTGTATCTGGGAAGGGAAAATATGGGAAACATGACTTAGACAGCAAATGATACACTGTTTGCCATGTTTCCAAATTTTTATGCACAGTGGTTACAGCATGAAGCGAATGCATGTGAATATACAAAGGTGCATTGCATTAAACAAGTCCACTGAGTGTCCCAAAATGGCCGGCCTGCCTGCTTTCATCCATCAATTGTTCTAAATTTTTCATTACCCAATGAGCTGAGGTGGAGTCTTAGCCAGTGGTACCATCAGGGAGGTGTGTAAAGCACTTTAGGCTAGACAGCCAATCAGCTGCCAGCTTCCATCTGTCACTCAAATACAGCAGCCAATCAGAAAGCTGCCCATTGATCAGCAGGCCCTTTATGACATCACAAACAGACCCTCAGAACTATCTGTGCATGTCTAATGGCTGGCTGTCAGTTGGGCGGGTGGGTGGCAGAGGGAGGGGATGTCTGTCTCGTTTCTCCTGAAAATTGCGCTTTTTCTGCGTTTACGGGAAAAGTTGAGGTCCGACGCGCAAAAGTGGGGTATCGTAGAAATCACATTTTAAAAACGCACATTTCTGGCCCCCCAAAAATGGGCATTTCAAATGAGAAATGAGTCCAATGAACAAAATAGGGTTAATAAGTATGTATTTCAGGGGTGAGTTAGCAGATTATTGGGGAAGTAAGTCCTGATATTTTTGGAGGTTGCAGGGGCCACTACACCATTCAAAATAGGCAGGTTTTAGCATATGCAGTTAGGCCCCGTAGGATGATTTTAGCTAAAAAGTGCCCCAAACACTCAAACGGGCTTGTATCTGGGAAGGAAAAATATGGGAAACATGACTTAGACAGAAAATGATACACTGTATGCCATGTTTCCAAATTTTTATGCACAGTGGTTACAGCACGAAGCGAATGCATGTGAATATACAAAGGTGCATTGCATTAAACAAGTCCAATGAGCGTCCCAAAATGGCCGGCCTGCCTGCTTTCATCCATCAATTGTTCTAAATTTTTCATTACCCAATGAGCTGAGGTGGAGTCTTAGCCAGTGGTACCATCAGGGAGGTGTGTAAAGCACTTTAGGCTAGACAGCCAATCAGCTGCCAGCTTCCATCTGTCAATCAAATACAGCAGCCAATCAGAAAGCTGCCCATTGATCAGCAGGCCCTTTATGACATCACAAACAGACCCTCAGAACTATCTGTGCATGTCTAATGGCTGGCTGTCAGTTGGGCGGGTGGGTGGACGAGGGAGGGGATGTCTGTCTCGTTTCTCCTGAAAATTGCGGTTTTTCTGCGTTTACGGGAAAAGTTGAGGTCCGACGCGCAAAAGTGGGGTATCGTAGAAATCACATTTTAAAGACGCACATTTCTGGCCCCCCAAAAATGGGCATTTCAAATGAGAAATGAGTCCAATGAACAAAATAGGGTGAATAAGTATGTATTTCAGGGGTGAGGTAGCAGGTTATTGGGGAAGTAAGTCCTGATATTTTTGGAGGTTGCAGGGGCCACTACACCATTCAAAATAGGCAGGCTTTAGCATATGCAGTTAGGCCTCGTAGGATGATTTTAGCTAAAAAGTGCCCCAATCACTCAAACGGGCTTGTATCTGGGAAGGGAAAATATGGGAAACATGACTTAGACAGCAAATGATACACTGTTTGCCATGTTTCCAAATTTTTATGCACAGTGGTTACAGCATGAAGCGAATGCATGTGAATATACAAAGGTGCATTGCATTAAACAAGTCCACTGAGTGTCCCAAAATGGCCGGCCTGCCTGCTTTCATCCATCAATTGTTCTAAATTTTTCATTACCCAATGAGCTGAGGTGGAGTCTTAGCCAGTGGTACCATCAGGGAGGTGTGTAAAGTACTTTAGGCTAGACAGCCAATCAGCTGCCAGCTTCCATCTGTCAATCAAATACAGCAGCCAATCAGAAAGCTGCCCATTGATCAGCAGGCCCTTTATGACATCACAGAAAGACTCTCAGAACTATCTGTGCATGTCTAATGGCTGGCTGTCAGTTGGGTGGGTGGGTGGCAGAGGGAGGGGATGTCTGTCTCGTTTCTCCTGAAAATTGCGCTTTTTCTGCGTTTACGGGAAAAGTTGAGATCCGACGCGCAAAAGTGGGGTATCGTAGAAATCACCTTTTAAAGATGCACATTTCTGCCCCCCCCCCCCAAAAATGGGCATTTCAAATGAGAAATGAGTCCAATGAACAAAATAGGGTGAATAAGTATGTATTTCAGGGGTGAGTTAGCAGGTTATTGGGGAAGTAAGTCCTGATATTTTTGGAGGTTGCAGAGGCCACTACACCATTCAAAATAGGCGGGTTTTAGCATATGCAGTTAGGCCCCGTAGGTTGATTTTAGCTAAAAAGTGCCCCAAACACTCAAACGGGCTTGTATCTGGGAAGGGAAAATATGGGAAACATGACTTAGACAGCAAATGATACACTGTATGCCATGTTTCCAAATTTTTATGCACAGTGGTTACAGCATGAAGCGAATGCATGTGAATATACAAAGGTGCATTGCATTAAACAAGTCCAATGAGCGTCCCAAAATGGCCGGCCTGCCTGCTTTCATCCATCAATTGTTCTAAATTTTTCATTACCCAATGAGCTGAGGTGGAGTCTTAGCCAGTGGTACCATCAGGGAGGTGTGTAAAGCACTTTAGGCTAGACAGCCAATCAGCTGCCAGCTTCCATCTGTCAATCAAATACAGCAGCCAATCAGAAAGCTGCCCATTGATCAGCAGGCCCTTTATGACATCACAAACAGACCCTCAGAACTATCTGTGCATGTCTAATGGCTGGCTGTCAGTTGGGCGGGTGGGTGGCAGAGGGAGGGGATGTCTGTCTCGTTTCTCCTGAAAATTGCGGTTTTTCTGCGTTTACGGGAAAAGTTGAGGTCCGACGCGCAAAAGTGGGGTATCGTAGAAATCACATTTTAAAGACGCACATTTCTGGCCCCCCAAAAATGGGCATTTCAAATGAGAAATGAGTCCAATGAACAAAATAGGGTGAATAAGTATGTATTTCAGGGGTGAGTTAGCAGATTATTGGGGAAGTAAGTCCTGATATTTTTGGAGGTTGCAGGGGCCACTACACCATTCAAAATAGGCAGGTTTTAGCATATGCAGTTAGGCCCCATAGGATGATTTTAGCTAAAAAGTGCCCCAAACACTCAAACGGGCTTGTATCTGGGAAGGGAAAATATGGGAAACATGACTTAGACAGAAAATGATACACTGTATGCCATGTTTCCAAATTTTTATGCACAGTGGTTACAGCATGAAGCGAATGCATGTGAATATACAAGGGTGCATTGCATTAAACAAGTCCACTGAGTGTCCCAAAATTGCCGGCCTGCCTGCTTTCATCCATCAATTGTTCTAAATTTTTCATTACCCAATGAGCTGAGGTGGAGTCTTAGCCACTGGTACCATCAGGGAGGTGTGTAAAGCACTTTAGGCTAGACAGCCAATCAGCTGCCAGCTTCCATCTGTCAATCAAATACAGCAGCCAATCAGAAAGCTGCCCATTGATCAGCAGGCCCTTTATGACATCACAAACAGACCCTCAGAACTATCTGTGCATGTCTAATGGCTGGCTGTCAGTTGGGCGGGTGGGTGGCAGAGGGAGGGGATGTCTGTCTCGTTTCTCCTGAAAATTGCGGTTTTTCTGCGTTTACAGGAAAAGTTGAGGTCCGACGCGCAAAAGTGGGGTATCGTAGAAATCACATTTTAAAGACGCACATTTCTGGCCCCCCAAAAATGGGCATTTCAAATGAGAAATGAGTCCAATGAACAAAATAGGGTGAATAAGTATGTATTTCAGGGGTGAGTTAGCAGATTATTGGGGAAGTAAGTCCTGATATTTTTGGAGGTTGCAGGGGCCACTACACCATTCAAAAAAGGCAGGTTTTAGCATATGCAGTTAGGCCCCGTAGGATGATTTTAGCTCAAAAGTGCCCCAAACACTCAAACGGGCTTGTATCTGGGAAGGGAAAATATGGGAAACATGACTTAGACAGCAAATGATACACTGTTTGCCATGTTTCCAAATTTTTATGCACAGTGGTTACAGCATGAAGCGAATGCATGTGAATATACAAAGGTGCATTGCATTAAACAAGTCCACTGAGTGTCCCAAAATGGCCGGCCTGCCTGCTTTCATCCATCAATTGTTCTACATTTTTCATTACCCAATGAGCTGAGGTGGAGTCTTAGCCAGTGGTACCATCAGGGAGGTGTGTAAAGCACTTTAGGCTAGACAGCCAATCAGCTGCCAGCTTCCATCTGTCACTCAAATACAGCAGCCAATCAGAAAGCTGCCCATTGATCAGCAGGCCCTTTATGACATCACAAACAGACCCTCAGAACTATCTGTGCATGTCTAATGGCTGGCTGTCAGTTGGGCGGGTGGGTGGCAGAGGGAGGGGATGTCTGTCTCGTTTCTCCTGAAAATTGCGCTTTTTCTGCGTTTACGGGAAAAGTTGAGGTCCGACGCGCAAAAGTGGGGTATCGTAGAAATCACATTTTAAAGACGCACATTTCTGGCCCCCCAAAAATGGGCATTTCAAATGAGAAATGAGTCCAATGAACAAAATAGGGTTAATAAGTATGTATTTCAGGGGTGAGTTAGCAGATTATTGGGGAAGTAAGTCCTGATATTTTTGGAGGTTGCAGGGGCCACTACACCATTCAAAAAAGGCAGGTTTTAGCATATGCAGTTAGGCCCCGTAGGATGATTTTAGCTAAAAAGTGCCCCAAACACTCAAACGGGCTTGTATCTGGGAAGGGAAAAAATGGGAAACATGACTTAGACACAAAATGATACACTGTTTGCCATGTTTCCAAATTTGTATGCACAGCGGTTACAGCATGAAGCGAATGCATGTGAATATACAAAGGTGCATTGCATTAAACAAGTCCAATGAGCGTCCCAAAATGGCCGGCCTGCCTGCTTTCATCCATCAATTGTTCTAAATTTTTCATTTCCCAACAAGTTGAGGTGGAGTCTTAGCCAGCGGTACCATCAGGGAGGTGTGTAAAGCACTTTAGGCTAGTCTGCCAATCAGCTGCCAGCTTCTATCTGTCAATCAAATACAGCAGCCAATCAGAAAGCTGCCCATTGATCAGCAGGCCCTTTATGACATCACAGAAAGACTCTCAGAACTATCTGTGCATGTCTAATGGCTGGCTGTCAGTTGGGTGGGTGGGTGGCAGAGGGAGGGGATGTCTGTCTCGTTTCTCCTGAAAATTGCGCTTTTTCTGCGTTTACGGGAAAAGTTGAGATCCGACGCGCAAAAGTGGGGTATCGTAGAAATCACCTTTTAAAGATGCACATTTCTGCCCCCCCCCCAAAAATGGGCATTTCAAATGAGAAATGAGTCCAATGAACAAAATAGGGTGAATAAGTATGTATTTCAGGGGTGAGTTAGCAGGTTATTGGGGAAGTAAGTCCTGATATTTTTGGAGGTTGCAGAGGCCACTACACCATTCAAAATAGGCGGGTTTTAGCATATGCAGTTAGGCCCCGTAGGTTGATTTTAGCTAAAAAGTGCCCCAAACACTCAAACGGGCTTGTATCTGGGAAGGGAAAATATGGGAAACATGACTTAGACAGCAAATGATACACTGTATGCCATGTTTCCAAATTTTTATGCACAGTGGTTACAGCATGAAGCGAATGCATGTGAATATACAAAGGTGCATTGCATTAAACAAGTCCAATGAGCGTCCCAAAATGGCCGGCCTGCCTGCTTTCATCCATCAATTGTTCTAAATTTTTCATTACCCAATGAGCTGAGGTGGAGTCTTAGCCAGTGGTACCATCAGGGAGGTGTGTAAAGCACTTTAGGCTAGACAGCCAATCAGCTGCCAGCTTCCATCTGTCAATCAAATACAGCAGCCAATCAGAAAGCTGCCCATTGATCAGCAGGCCCTTTATGACATCACAAACAGACCCTCAGAACTATCTGTGCATGTCTAATGGCTGGCTGTCAGTTGGGCGGGTGGGTGGCAGAGGGAGGGGATGTCTGTCTCGTTTCTCCTGAAAATTGCGGTTTTTCTGCGTTTACGGGAAAAGTTGAGGTCCGACGCGCAAAAGTGGGGTATCGTAGAAATCACATTTTAAAGACGCACATTTCTGGCCCCCCAAAAATGGGCATTTCAAATGAGAAATGAGTCCAATGAACAAAATAGGGTGAATAAGTATGTATTTCAGGGGTGAGTTAGCAGATTATTGGGGAAGTAAGTCCTGATATTTTTGGAGGTTGCAGGGGCCACTACACCATTCAAAATAGGCAGGTTTTAGCATATGCAGTTAGGCCCCGTAGGATGATTTTAGCTAAAAAGTGCCCCAAACACTCAAACGGGCTTGTATCTGGGAAGGGAAAATATGGGAAACATGACTTAGACAGAAAATGATACACTGTATGCCATGTTTCCAAATTTTTATGCACAGTGGTTACAGCATGAAGCGAATGCATGTGAATATACAAGGGTGCATTGCATTAAACAAGTCCACTGAGTGTCCCAAAATTGCCGGCCTGCCTGCTTTCATCCATCAATTGTTCTAAATTTTTCATTACCCAATGAGCTGAGGTGGAGTCTTAGCCACTGGTACCATCAGGGAGGTGTGTAAAGCACTTTAGGCTAGACAGCCAATCAGCTGCCAGCTTCCATCTGTCAATCAAATACAGCAGCCAATCAGAAAGCTGCCCATTGATCAGCAGGCCCTTTATGACATCACAAACAGACCCTCAGAACTATCTGTGCATGTCTAATGGCTGGCTGTCAGTTGGGCGGGTGGGTGGCAGAGGGAGGGGATGTCTGTCTCGTTTCTCCTGAAAATTGCGGTTTTTCTGCGTTTACAGGAAAAGTTGAGGTCCGACGCGCAAAAGTGGGGTATCGTAGAAATCACATTTTAAAGACGCACATTTCTGGCCCCCCAAAAATGGGCATTTCAAATGAGAAATGAGTCCAATGAACAAAATAGGGTGAATAAGTATGTATTTCAGGGGTGAGTTAGCAGATTATTGGGGAAGTAAGTCCTGATATTTTTGGAGGTTGCAGGGGCCACTACACCATTCAAAAATGGCAGGTTTTAGCATATGCAGTTAGGCCCCGTAGGATGATTTTAGCTCAAAAGTGCCCCAAACACTCAAACGGGCTTGTATCTGGGAAGGGAAAATATGGGAAACATGACTTAGACAGCAAATGATACACTGTTTGCCATGTTTCCAAATTTTTATGCACAGTGGTTACAGCATGAAGCGAATGCATGTGAATATACAAAGGTGCATTGCATTAAACAAGTCCACTGAGTGTCCCAAAATGGCCGGCCTGCCTGCTTTCATCCATCAATTGTTCTACATTTTTCATTACCCAATGAGCTGAGGTGGAGTCTTAGCCAGTGGTACCATCAGGGAGGTGTGTAAAGCACTTTAGGCTAGACAGCCAATCAGCTGCCAGCTTCCATCTGTCACTCAAATACAGCAGCCAATCAGAAAGCTGCCCATTGATCAGCAGGCCCTTTATGACATCACAAACAGACCCTCAGAACTATCTGTGCATGTCTAATGGCTGGCTGTCAGTTGGGCGGGTGGGTGGCAGAGGGAGGGGATGTCTGTCTCGTTTCTCCTGAAAATTGCGCTTTTTCTGCGTTTACGGGAAAAGTTGAGGCCCGACGCGCAAAAGTGGGGTATCGTAGAAATCACATTTTAAAGACGCACATTTCTGGCCCCCCAAAAATGGGCATTTCAAATGAGAAATGAGTCCAATGAACAAAATAGGGTTAATAAGTATGTATTTCAGGGGTGAGTTAGCAGATTATTGGGGAAGTAAGTCCTGATATTTTTGGAGGTTGCAGGGGCCACTACACCATTCAAAAAAGGCAGGTTTTAGCATATGCAGTTAGGCCCCGTAGGATGATTTTAGCTAAAAAGTGCCCCAAACACTCAAACGGGCTTGTATCTGGGAAGGGAAAAAATGGGAAACATGACTTAGACACAAAATGATACACTGTTTGCCATGTTTCCAAATTTGTATGCACAGCGGTTACAGCATGAAGCGAATGCATGTGAATATACAAAGGTGCATTGCATTAAACAAGTCCAATGAGCGTCCCAAAATGGCCGGCCTGCCTGCTTTCATCCATCAATTGTTCTAAATTTTTCATTTCCCAACAAGTTGAGGTGGAGTCTTAGCCAGCGGTACCATCAGGGAGGTGTGTAAAGCACTTTAGGCTAGTCTGCCAATCAGCTGCCAGCTTCTATCTGTCAATCAAATACAGCAGCCAATCAGAAAGCTGCCCCTTAATCAGCAGGCCCTTTATGACATCACAGAAAGACCCTCAGAACTATCTGTGCATGTCTAATGGCTGGCTGTCAGTTGGGCGGGTGGGTGGCAGAGGGAGGGGATGTCTGTCTCGTTTCTCCTGAAAATTGCGGTTTTTCTGCGTTTACGGGAAAAGTTGAGGTCCGACGCGCAAAAGTGGGGTATCGCAGAAATCACCTTTTATAGAAGCACATTTCTGGCCCCCCAAAAATGGGCATTTCAAATGAGAAATGAGTCCAATGAACAAAATAGGGTGAATAAGTATGTATTTCAGGGGTGAGTTAGCAGGTTATTGGGGAAGTAAGTCCTGATATTTTTGGAGGTTGCAGGGGCCACTACACCATTCAAAATAGGCAGGGTTTAGCATATGCAGTTAGGCCCCGTAGGTTGATTTTAGCTAAAAAGTGCCACAAACACTCAAACGGGCTTGTATCTGGGAAGGGAAAATATGGGAAACATGACTTAGACAGCAAATGATACACTGTTTGCCATGTTTCCAAATTTTTATGCACAGTGGTTACAGCATGAAGCGAATGCATGTGAATATACAAAGGTGCATTGCATTAAACAAGTCCAATGAGCGTCCCAAAATGGCCGGCCTGCCTGCTTTCATCCATCAATTGTTCTAAATTTTTCATTACCCAATGAGCTGAGGTGGAGTCTTAGCCAGTGGTACCATCAGGGAGGTGTGTAAAGCACTTTAGGCTAGACAGCCAATCAGCTGCCAGCTTCCATCTGTCAATCAAATACAGCAGCCAATCAGAAAGCTGCCCATTGATCAGCAGGCCCTTTATGACATCACAAACAGACCCTCAGAACTATCTGTGCATGTCTAATGGCTGGCTGTCAGTTGGGTGGGTGGGTGGCAGAGGGAGGGGATGTCTGTCTCGTTTCTCCTGAAAATTGCGCTTTTTCTGCGTTTACGGGAAAAGTTGAGGTCCGACGCGCAAAAGTGGGGTATCGTAGAAATCACCTTTTAAAGACGCACATTTCTGGCCCCCCAAAAATGGGCATTTCAAATGAGAAATGAGTCCAATGAACAAAATAGGGTTAATAAGTATGTATTTCAGGGGTGAGTTAGCAGGTTATTGGGGAAGTAAGTCCTGATATTTTTGGAGGTTGCAGGGGCCACTACACCATTCAAAATAGGCAGGCTTTAGCATATGCAGTTAGGCCCCGTAGGATGATTTTAGCTAAAAAGTGCCCCAAACACTCAAACGGGCTTGTATCTGGGAAGGCAAAATATGAGAAACATGACTTAGACAGCAAATGATACACTGTTTGCCATGTTTCCAAATTTTAATGCACAGTGGTTACAGCATGAAGCGAATGCATGTGAATATACAAAGGTGCATTGCATTAAACAAGTCCACTGAGTGTCCCAAAATGGCTGGCCTGCCTGCTTTCATCCATCAATTGTTCTAAATGTTTCATTACCCAATGAGCTGAGGTGGAGCCTTAGCCAGTGGTACCATCAGGGAGGTGTGTAAAGCACTTTAGGCTAGACAGCCAATCAGCTGCCAGCTTCCATCTGTCAATCAAATACAGCAACCAATCAGAAAGCTGCCCATTGATCAGCAGGCCCTTTATGACATCACAGACAGACCCTCAGAACTATCTGTGCATGTCTAATTGCTGGCTGTCAGTTGGGCGGGTGGGTGGCATAGGGGGGGGATGTCTGTCTCGTTTCTCCTGAAAATTGCAGTTTTTCAGCGTTTACGGGAAAAGTTGAGGTCCGACGCGCAAAAGTGGGGTATCGTAGAAATCACCTTTTAAAGTCGCACATTTCCGGCCCCCCAAAAATGGGCATTTCAAATGAGAAATGAGTCCAATGAACAAAATAGTGTGAATAAGTATGTATTTCAGGGGTGATTTAGCAGATTATTGGGGAAGTTAGTCCTGATATTTTTGGAGGTTGCAGGGGCCACTACACCATTTAAAATAGGCAGGTTTTAGCATATGCAGTTAGGCCCTGCAGGATGATTTTAGCTAAAAAGTGCCCCAAACACTCAAATGGGCTTGTATCTGGGAAGGGAAAAAATGGGAAACATGACTTAGACACCAAATGATACACTGTTTGCCATGTTTCCAAATTTTTATGCACAGCGGTTACAGCATGAAGCGAATGCATGTGAATATACAAAGGTGCATTGCATTAAACAAGTCCAATGAGCGTCCCAAAATGGCCGGCCTGCCTGCTTTCATCCATCAATTGTTCTAAATTTTTCATTACCCAATGAGCTGAGGTGGAGTCTTAGCCAGTGGTACCATCAGGGAGGTGTTTAAAGCACTTTAGGCTAGACAGCCAATCAGCTGCCAGCTTCCATCTGTCAATCAAATACAGCAGCCAATCAGAAAGCTGCCCATTGATCAGCAGGCCCTTTATGACATCACAAACAGACCCTCAGAATTATCTGTGCATGTCTAATGGCTGGCTGTCAGTTGGGTGGGTGGGTGGCAGAGGGAGGGGATGTCTGTCTCGTTTCTCCTGAAAATTGCGCTTTTTCTGCGTTTACGGGAAAAGTTGAGGTCCGACGCGCAAAAGTGGGGTATCGTAGAAATCACCTTTTAAAGACGCACATTTCTGGCCCCCCAAAAATGGGCATTTCAAATGAGAAATGAGTCCAATGAACAAAATAGGGTTAATAAGTATGTATTTCAGGGGTGAGTTAGCAGGTTATTGGGGAAGTAAGTCCTGATATTTTTGGAGGTTGCAGGGGCCACTACACCATTCAAAATAGGCAGGCTTTAGCATATGCAGTTAGGCCCCGTAGGATGATTTTAGCTAAAAAGTGCCCCAAACACTCAAACGGGCTTGTATCTGGGAAGGCAAAATATGAGAAACATGACTTAGACAGCAAATGATACACTGTTTGCCATGTTTCCAAATTTTAATGCACAGTGGTTACAGCATGAAGCGAATGCATGTGAATATACAAAGGTGCATTGCATTAAACAAGTCCACTGAGTGTCCCAAAATGGCTGGCCTGCCTGCTTTCATCCATCAATTGTTCTAAATGTTTCATTACCCAATGAGCTGAGGTGGAGCCTTAGCCAGTGGTACCATCAGGGAGGTGTGTAAAGCACTTTAGGCTAGACAGCCAATCAGCTGCCAGCTTCCATCTGTCAATCAAATACAGCAACCAATCAGAAAGCTGCCCATTGATCAGCAGGCCCTTTATGACATCACAGACAGACCCTCAGAACTATCTGTGCATGTCTAATTGCTGGCTGTCAGTTGGGCGGGTGGGTGGCATAGGGGGGGGATGTCTGTCTCGTTTCTCCTGAAAATTGCAGTTTTTCAGCGTTTACGGGAAAAGTTGAGGTCCGACGCGCAAAAGTGGGGTATCGTAGAAATCACCTTTTAAAGTCGCACATTTCCGGCCCCCCAAAAATGGGCATTTCAAATGAGAAATGAGTCCAATGAACAAAATAGTGTGAATAAGTATGTATTTCAGGGGTGATTTAGCAGATTATTGGGGAAGTTAGTCCTGATATTTTTGGAGGTTGCAGGGGCCACTACACCATTTAAAATAGGCAGGTTTTAGCATATGCAGTTAGGCCCTGCAGGATGATTTTAGCTAAAAAGTGCCCCAAACACTCAAATGGGCTTGTATCTGGGAAGGGAAAAAATGGGAAACATGACTTAGACACCAAATGATACACTGTTTGCCATGTTTCCAAATTTTTATGCACAGCGGTTACAGCATGAAGCGAATGCATGTGAATATACAAAGGTGCATTGCATTAAACAAGTCCAATGAGCGTCCCAAAATGGCCGGCCTGCCTGCTTTCATCCATCAATTGTTCTAAATTTTTCATTACCCAATGAGCTGAGGTGGAGTCTTAGCCAGTGGTACCATCAGGGAGGTGTTTAAAGCACTTTAGGCTAGACAGCCAATCAGCTGCCAGCTTCCATCTGTCAATCAAATACAGCAGCCAATCAGAAAGCTGCCCATTGATCAGCAGGCCCTTTATGACATCACAGACAGACCCTCAGAACTATCTGTGCATGTCTAATGGCTGGCTGTCAGTTGGGTGGGTGGGTGGCAGAGGGAGGGGATGTCTGTCTCGTTTCTCCTGAAAATTGCGCTTTTTCTGCGTTTACGGGAAAAGTTGAGGTCCGACGCGCAAAAGTGGGGTATCGTAGAAATAACCTTTTAAAGACGCACATTTCTGGCCCACCAAAAATGGGCATTTCAAATGAGAAATGAGTCCAATGAACAAAATAGGATGAATAAGTATGTATTTCAGGGGTGAGTTAGCAGGTTATTGGGGAAGTAAGTCCTGATATTTTTGGAGGTTGCAGGGGCCACTACACCATTCAAAATAGGCAGGCTTTAGCATATGCAGTTAGGCCTCGTAGGATGATTTTAGCTAAAAAGTGCCCCAATCACTCAAACAGGCTTGTATCTGGGAAGGGAAAATATGGGAAACATGACTTAGACAGCAAATGATACACTGTTTGCCATGTTTCCAAATTTTTATGCACAGTGGTTACAGCATGAAGCGAATGCATGTGAATATACAAAGGTGCATTGCATTAAACAAGTCCACTGAGTGTCCCAAAATGGCCGGCCTGCCTGCTTTCATCCATCAATTGTTCTAAATTTTTCATTACCCAATGAGCTGAGGTGGAGTCTTAGCCAGTGGTACCATCAGGGAGGTGTGTAAAGCACTTTAGGCTAGACAGCCAATCAGCTGCCAGCTTCCATCTGTCACTCAAATACAGCAGCCAATCAGAAAGCTGCCCATTGATCAGCAGGCCCTTTATGACATCACAAACAGACCCTCAGAACTATCTGTGCATGTCTAATGGCTGGCTGTCAGTTGGGCAGGTGGGTGGCAGAGGGAGGGGATGTCTGTCTCGTTTCTCCTGAAAATTGCGCTTTTTCTGCGTTTACGGGAAAAGTTGAGGTCCGACGCGCAAAAGTGGGGTATCGTAGAAATCACATTTTAAAGACGCACATTTCTGGCCCCCCAAAAATGGGCATTTCAAATGAGAAATGAGTCCAATGAACAAAATAGGGTTAATAAGTATGTATTTCAGGGGTGAGTTAGCAGATTATTGGGGAAGTAAGTCCTGATATTTTTGGAGGTTGCAGGGGCCACTACACCATTCAAAATAGGCAGGTTTTAGCATATGCAGTTAGGCCCCGTAGGATGATTTTAGCTAAAAAGTGCCCCAAACACTCAAACGATCTTGTATCTGGGAAGGAAAAATATGGGAAACATGACTTAGACAGAAAATGATACACTGTATGCCATGTTTCCAAATTTTTATGCACAGTGGTTACAGCACGAAGCGAATGCATGTGAATATACAAAGGTGCATTGCATTAAACAAGTCCAATGAGCGTCCCAAAATGGCCGGCCTGCCTGCTTTCATCCATCAATTGTTCTAAATTTTTCATTACCCAATGAGCTGAGGTGGAGTCTTAGCCAGTGGTACCATCAGGGAGGTGTGTAAAGCACTTTAGGCTAGACAGCCAATCAGCTGCCAGCTTCCATCTGTCAATCAAAAACAGCAGCCAATCAGAAAGCTGCCCATTGATCAGCAGGCCCTTTATGACATCACAAACAGACCCTCAGAACTATCTGTGCATGTCTAATGGCTGGCTGTCAGTTGGGTGGGTGGGTGGCAGAGGGAGGGGATGTCTGTCTCGTTTCTCCTGAAAATTGCGCTTTTTCTGCGTTTACGGGAAAAGTTGAGATCCGACGCGCAAAAGTGGGGTATCGTAGAAATCACCTTTTAAAGATGCACATTTCTGCCCCCCCCCCAAAAATGGGCATTTCAAATGAGAAATGAGTCCAATGAACAAAATAGGGTGAATAAGTATGTATTTCAGGGGTGAGTTAGCAGGTTATTGGGGAAGTAAGTCCTGATATTTTTGGAGGTTGCAGAGGCCACTACACCATTCAAAATAGGCGGGTTTTAGCATATGCAGTTAGGCCCCGTAGGTTGATTTTAGCTAAAAAGTGCCCCAAACACTCAAACGGGCTTGTATCTGGGAAGGGAAAATATGGGAAACATGACTTAGAGAAATGATACACTGTATGCCATGTTTCCAAATTTTTATGCACAGTGGTTACAGCATGAAGCGAATGCATGTGAATATACAAAGGTGCATTGCATTAAACAAGTCCAATGAGTGTCCCAAAATGGCCGGCCTGCCTGCTTTCATCCATCAATTGTTCTAAATTTTTCATTACCCAATGAGCTGAGGTGGAGTCTTAGCCAGTGGTACCATCAGGGAGGTGTGTAAAGCACTTTAGGCTAGACAGCCAATCAGCTGCCAGCTTCCATCTGTCAATCAAATACAGCAGCCAATCAGAAAGCTGCCCATTGATCAGCAGGCCCTTTATGACATCACAAACAGACCCTCAGAACTATCTGTGCATGTCTAATGGCTGGCTGTCAGTTGGGCGGGTGGGTGGACGAGGGAGGGGATGTCTGTCTCGTTTCTCCTGAAAATTGCGGTTTTTCTGCGTTTACGGGAAAAGTTGAGGTCCGACGCGCAAAAGTGGGGTATCGTAGAAATCACATTTTAAAGACGCACATTTCTGGCCCCCCAAAAATGGGCATTTCAAATGAGAAATGAGTCCAATGAACAAAATAGGGTGAATAAGTATGTATTTCAGGGGTGAGTTAGCAGATTATTGGGGAAGTAAGTCCTGATATTTTTGGAGGTTGCAGGGGCCACTACACCATTCAAAATAGGCAGGCTTTAGCATATGCAGTTAGGCCTCGTAGGATGATTTTAGCTAAAAAGTGCCCCAATCACTCAAACGGGCTTGTATCTGGGAAGGGAAAATATGGGAAACATGACTTAGACAGCAAATGATACACTGTTTGCCATGTTTCCAAATTTTTATGCACAGTGGTTACAGCATGAAGCGAATGCATGTGAATATACAAAGGTGCATTGCATTAAACAAGTCCACTGAGTGTCCCAAAATGGCCGGCCTGCCTGCTTTCATCCATCAATTGTTCTAAATTTTTCATTACCCAATGAGCTGAGGTGGAGTCTTAGCCAGTGGTACCATCAGGGAGGTGTGTAAAGCACTTTAGGCTAGACAGCCAATCAGCTGCCAGCTTCCATCTGTCAATCAAATACAGCAGCCAATCAGAAAGCTGCCCATTGATCAGCAGGCCCTTTATGACATCACAAACAGACCCTCAGAACTATCTGTGCATGTCTAATGGCTGGCTGTCAGTTGGGCGGGTGGGTGGCAGAGGGAGGGGATGTCTGTCTCGTTTCTCCTGAAAATTGCGTTTTTTCTGCGTTTACGGGAAAAGTTGAGGTCCGACGCGCAAAAGTGGGGTATCGTAGAAATCACATTTTAAAGACGCACATTTCTGGCCCCCCAAAAATGGGCATTTCAAATGAGAAATGAGTCCAATGAACAAAATAGGGTGAATAAGTATGTATTTCAGGGGTGAGTTAGCAGATTATTGGGGAAGTAAGTCCTGATATTTTTGGAGGTTGCAGGGGCCACTACACCATTCAAAAAAGGCAGGTTTTAGCATATGCAGTTAGGCCCCGTAGGATGATTTTAGCTAAAAAGTGCCCCAAACACTCAAACGGGCTTGTATCTGGGAAGGGAAAATATGGGAAACATGACTTAGACAGCAAATGATACACTGTTTGCCATGTTTCCAAATTTTTATGCACAGTGGTTACAGCATGAAGCGAATGCATGTGAATATACAAAGGTGCATTGCATTAAACAAGTCCACTGAGTGTCCCAAAATGGCCGGCCTGCCTGCTTTCATCCATCAATTGTTCTAAATTTTTCATTACCCAATGAGCTGAGGTGGAGTCTTAGCCAGTGGTACCATCAGGGAGGTGTGTAAAGCACTTTAGGCTAGACAGCCAATCAGCTGCCAGCTTCCATCTGTCACTCAAATACAGCAGCCAATCAGAAAGCTGCCCATTGATCAGCAGGCCCTTTATGACATCACAAACAGACCCTCAGAACTATCTGTGCATGTCTAATGGCTGGCTGTCAGTTGGGCGGGTGGGTGGCAGAGGGAGGGGATGTCTGTCTCGTTTCTCCTGAAAATTGCGCTTTTTCTGCGTTTACGGGAAAAGTTGAGGTCCGACGCGCAAAAGTGGGGTATCGTAGAAATCACATTTTAAAGACGCACATTTCTGGCCCCCTAAAAATGGGCATTTCAAATGAGAAATGAGTCCAATGAACAAAATAGGGTTAATAAGTATGTATTTCAGGGGTGAGTTAGCAGATTATTGGGGAAGTAAGTCCTGATATTTTTGGAGGTTGCAGGGGCCACTACACCATTCAAAATAGGCAGGTTTTAGCATATGCAGTTAGGCCCCGTAGGATGATTTTAGCTAAAAAGTGCCCCAAACACTCAAACGGGCTTGTATCTGGGAAGGAAAAATATGGGAAACATGACTTAGACAGAAAATGATACACTGTATGCCATGTTTCCAAATTTTTATGCACAGTGGTTACAGCACGAAGCGAATGCATGTGAATATACAAAGGTGCATTGCATTAAACAAGTCCAATGAGCGTCCCAAAATGGCCGGCCTGCCTGCTTTCATCCATCAATTGTTCTAAATTTTTCATTACCCAATGAGCTGAGGTGGAGTCTTAGCCAGTGGTACCATCAGGGAGGTGTGTAAAGCACTTTAGGCTAGACAGCCAATCAGCTGCCAGCTTCCATCTGTCAATCAAATACAGCAGCCAATCAGAAAGCTGCCCATTGATCAGCAGGCCCTTTATGACATCACAAACAGACCCTCAGAACTATCTGTGCATGTCTAATGGCTGGCTGTCAGTTGGGCGGGTGGGTGGACGAGGGAGGGGATGTCTGTCTCGTTTCTCCTGAAAATTGCGGTTTTTCTGCGTTTACGGGAAAAGTTGAGGTCCGACGCGCAAAAGTGGGGTATCGTAGAAATCACATTTTAAAGACGCACATTTCTGGCCCCCCAAAAATGGGCATTTCAAATGAGAAATGAGTCCAATGAACAAAATAGGGTGAATAAGTATGTATTTCAGGGGTGAGGTAGCAGGTTATTGGGGAAGTAAGTCCTGATATTTTTGGAGGTTGCAGGGGCCACTACACCATTCAAAATAGGCAGGCTTTAGCATATGCAGTTAGGCCTCGTAGGATGATTTTAGCTAAAAAGTGCCCCAATCACTCAAACGGGCTTGTATCTGGGAAGGGAAAATATGGGAAACATGACTTAGACAGCAAATGATACACTGTTTGCCATGTTTCCAAATTTTTATGCACAGTGGTTACAGCATGAAGCGAATGCATGTGAATATACAAAGGTGCATTGCATTAAACAAGTCCACTGAGTGTCCCAAAATGGCCGGCCTGCCTGCTTTCATCCATCAATTGTTCTAAATTTTCATTACCCAATGAGCTGAGGTGGAGTCTTAGCCAGTGGTACCATCAGGGAGGTGTGTAAAGTACTTTAGGCTAGACAGCCAATCAGCTGCCAGCTTCCATCTGTCAATCAAATACAGCAGCCAATCAGAAAGCTGCCCATTGATCAGCAGGCCCTTTATGACATCACAGAAAGACTCTCAGAACTATCTGTGCATGTCTAATGGCTGGCTGTCAGTTGGGTGGGTGGGTGGCAGAGGGAGGGGATGTCTGTCTCGTTTCTCCTGAAAATTGCGCTTTTTCTGCGTTTATGGGAAAAGTTGAGATCCGACGCGCAAAAGTGGGGTATCGTAGAAATCACCTTTTAAAGATGCACATTTCTGCCCCCCCCAAAAATGGGCATTTCAAATGAGAAATGAGTCCAATGAACAAAATAGGGTGAATAAGTATGTATTTCAGGGGTGAGTTAGCAGGTTATTGGGGAAGTAAGTCCTGATATTTTTGGAGGTTGCAGAGGCCACTACACCATTCAAAATAGGCGGGTTTTAGCATATGCAGTTAGGCCCCGTAGGTTGATTTTAGCTAAAAAGTGCCCCAAACACTCAAACGGGCTTGTATCTGGGAAGGGAAAATATGGGAAACATGACTTAGACAGCAAATGATACACTGTATGCCATGTTTCCAAATTTTTATGCACAGTGGTTACAGCATGAAGCGAATGCATGTGAATATACAAAGGTGCATTGCATTAAACAAGTCCAATGAGCGTCCCAAAATGGCCGGCCTGCCTGCTTTCATCCATCAATTGTTCTAAATTTTTCATTACCCAATGAGCTGAGGTGGAGTCTTAGTCAGTGGTACCATCAGGGAGGTGTGTAAAGCACTTTAGGCTAGACAGCCAATCAGCTGCCAGCTTCCATCTGTCAATCAAATACAGCAGCCAATCAGAAAGCTGCCCATTGATCAGCAGGCCCTTTATGACATCACAAACAGACCCTCAGAACTATCTGTGCATGTCTAATGGCTGGCTGTCAGTTGGGCGGGTGGGTGGCAGAGGGAGGGGATGTCTGTCTCGTTTCTCCTGAAAATTGCGGTTTTTCTGCGTTTACGGGAAAAGTTGAGGTCCGACGCGCAAAAGTGGGGTATCGTAGAAATCACATTTTAAAGACGCACATTTCTGGCCCCCCAAAAATGGGCATTTCAAATGAGAAATGAGTCCAATGAACAAAATAGGGTGAATAAGTATGTATTTCAGGGGTGAGTTAGCAGATTATTGGGGAAGTAAGTCCTGATATTTTTGGAGGTTGCAGGGGCCACTACACCATTCAAAATAGGCAGGTTTTAGCATATGCAGTTAGGCCCCGTAGGATGATTTTAGCTAAAAAGTGCCCCAAACACTCAAACGGGCTTGTATCTGGGAAGGGAAAATATGGGAAACATGACTTAGACAGAAAATGATACACTGTATGCCATGTTTCCAAATTTTTATGCACAGTGGTTACAGCATGAAGCGAATGCATGTGAATATACAAGGGTGCATTGCATTAAACAAGTCCACTGAGTGTCCCAAAATTGCCGGCCTGCCTGCTTTCATCCATCAATTGTTCTAAATTTTTCATTACCCAATGAGCTGAGGTGGAGTCTTAGCCACTGGTACCATCAGGGAGGTGTGTAAAGCACTTTAGGCTAGACAGCCAATCAGCTGCCAGCTTCCATCTGTCAATCAAATACAGCAGCCAATCAGAAAGCTGCCCATTGATCAGCAGGCCCTTTATGACATCACAAACAGACCCTCAGAACTATCTGTGCATGTCTAATGGCTGGCTGTCAGTTGGGCGAGTGGGTGGCAGAGGGAGGGGATGTCTGTCTCGTTTCTCCTGAAAATTGCGGTTTTTCTGCGTTTACGGGAAAAGTTGAGGTCCGACGCGCAAAAGTGGGGTATCGTAGAAATCACATTTTAAAGACGCACATTTCTGGCCCCCCAAAAATGGGCATTTCAAATGAGAAATGAGTCCAATGAACAAAATAGGGTGAATAAGTATGTATTTCAGGGGTGAGTTAGCAGATTATTGGGGAAGTAAGTCCTGATATTTTTGGAGGTTGCAGGGGCCACTACACCATTCAAAAAAGGCAGGTTTTAGCATATGCAGTTAGGCCCCGTAGGATGATTTTAGCTAAAAAGTGCCCCAAACACTCAAACGGGCTTGTATCTGGGAAGGGAAAAAATGGGAAACATGACTTAGACACCAAATGATACACTGTTTGCCATGTTTCCAAATTTTTATGCACAGCGGTTACAGCATGAAGCGAATGCATGTGAATATACAAAGGTGCATTGCATTAAACAAGTCCAATGAGCGTCCCAAAATGGCCGGCCTGCCTGCTTTCATCCATCAATTGTTCTAAATTTTTCATTTCCCAACGAGCTGAGGTGGAGTCTTAGCCAGTGGTACCATCAGGGAGGTGTGTAAAGCACTTTAGGCTAGTCTGCCAATCAGCTGCCAGCTTCTATCTGTCAATCAAATACAGCAGCCAATCAGAAAGCTGCCCCTTAATCAGCAGGCCCTTTATGACATCACAGAAAGACCCTCAGAACTATCTGTGCATGTCTAATGGCTGGCTGTCAGTTGGGCGGGTGGGTGGCAGAGGGAGGGGATGTCTGTCTCGTTTCTCCTGAAAATTGCGTTTTTTCTGCGTTTACGGGAAAAGTTGAGGTCCGACGCGCAAAAGTGGGGTATCGCAGAAATCACCTTTTATAGAAGCACATTTCTGGCCCCCCAAAAATGGGCATTTCAAATGAGAAATGAGTCCAATGAACAAAATAGGGTTAATAAGTATGTATTTCAGGGGTGAGTTAGCAGGTTATTGGGGAAGTAAGTCCTGATATTTTTGGAGGTTGCAGGGGCCACTACAATATTCAAAATAGGCAGGGTTTAGCATATGCAGTTAGGCCCCGTAGGTTGATTTTAGCTAAAAAGTGCCACAAACACTCAAACGGGCTTGTATCTGGGAAGGGAAAATATGGGAAACATGACTTAGACAGCAAATGATACACTGTTTGCCATGTTTCCAAATTTTTATGCACAGTGGTTACAGCATGAAGCGAATGCATGTGAATATACAAAGGTGCATTGCATTAAACAAGTCCAATGAGCGTCCCAAAATGGCCGGCCTGCCTGCTTTCATCCATCAATTGTTCTAAATTTTTCATTAACCAATGAGCTGAGGTGGAGTCTTAGCCAGTGGTACCATCAGGGAGGTGTGTAAAGCACTTTAGGCTAGACAGCCAATCAGCTGCCAGCTTCCATCTGTCAATCAAATACAGCAGCCAATCAGAAAGCTGCCCATTGATCAGCAGGCCCTTTATGACATCACAAACAGACCCTCAGAACTATCTGTGCATGTCTAATGGCTGGCTGTCAGTTGGGTGGGTGGGTGGCAGAGGGAGGGGATGTCTGTCTCGTTTCTCCTGAAAATTGCGCTTTTTCTGCCTTTACGGGAAAAGTTGAGGTCCGACGCGCAAAAGTGGGGTATCGTAGAAATCACCTTTTAAAGACGCACATTTCTGGCCCCCCAAAAATGGGCATTTCAAATGAGAAATGAGTCCAATGAACAAAATAGGGTGAATAAGTATGTATTTCAGGGGTGAGTTAGCAGGTTATTGGGGAAGTAAGTCCTGATATTTTTGGAGGTTGCAGGGGCCACTACACCATTCAAAATAGGCAGGCTTTAGCATATGCAGTTAGGCCCCGTAGGATGATTTTAGCTAAAAAGTGCCCCAAACACTCAAACGGGCTTGTATCTGGGAAGGCAAACTATGAGAAACATGACTTAGACAGCAAATGATACACTGTTTGCCATGTTTCCAAATTTTTATGCACAGTGGTTACAGCATGAAGCGAATGCATGTGAATATACAAAGGTGCATTGCATTAAACAAGTCCACTGAGTGTCCCAAAATGGCTGGCCTGCCTGCTTTCATCCATCAATTGTTCTAAATGTTTCATTACCCAATGAGCTGAGGTGGAGTCTTAGCCAGTGGTACCATCAGGGAGGTGTGTAAAGCACTTTAGGCTAGACAGCCAATCAGCTGCCAGCTTCCATCTGTCAATCAAATACAGCAACCAATCAGAAAGCTGCCCATTGATCAGCAGGCCCTTTATGACATCACAGACAGACCCTCAGAACTATCTGTGCATGTCTAATTGCTGGCTGTCAGTTGGGCGGGTGGGTGGCATAGGGGGGGGATGTCTGTCTCGTTTCTCCTGGAAATTGCAGTTTTTCTGCGTTTACGGGAAAAGTTGAGGTCCGACGTGCAAAAGTGGGGTATCGTAGAAATCACCTTTTAGAGTCGCACATTTCCGGCCCCCCAAAAATGGGCATTTCAAATGAGAAATGAGTCCAATGAACAAAATAGTGTGAATAAGTATGTATTTCAGGGGTGATTTAGCAGATTATTGGGGAAGTTAGTCCTGATATTTTTGGAGGTTGCAGGGGCCACTACACCATTTAAAATAGGCAGGTTTTAGCATATGCAGTTAGGCCCTGTAGGATGATTTTAGCTAAAAAGTGCCCCAAACACTCAAATGGGCTTGTATCTGGGAAGGGAAAAAATGGGAAACATGACTTAGACACCAAATGATACACTGTTTGCCATGTTTCCAAATTTTTATGCACAGCGGTTACAGCATGAAGCGAATGCATGTGAATATACAAAGGTGCATTGCATTAAACAAGTCCAATGAGCGTCCCAAAATGGCCGGCCTGCCTGCTTTCATCCATCAATTGTTCTAAATTTTTCATTTCCCAACGAGCTGAGGTGGAGTCTTAGCCACTGGTACCATCAGGGAGGTGTGTAAAGCACTTTAGGCTAGACTGCCAATCAGCTGCCAGCTTCTATCTGTCAATCAAATACAGCAGCCAATCAGAAAGCTGCCCCTTAATCAGCAGGCCCTTTATGACATCACAGAAAGACCCTCAGAACTATCTGTGCATGTCTAATGGCTGGCTGTCAGTTGGGCGGGTGGGTGGCAGAGGGAGGGGATGTCTGTCTCGTTTCTCCTGAAAATTGCGTTTTTTCTGCGTTTACGGGAAAAGTTGAGGTCCGACGTGCAAAAGTGGGGTATCGTAGAAATCACCTTTTAAAGACGCACATTTCTGGCCCCCCAAAAATGGGCATTTCAAATGAGAAATGAGTCCAATGAACAAAATAGGGTTAATAAGTATGTATTTCAGGGGTGAGTTAGCAGGTTATTGGGGAAGTAAGTCCTGATATTTTTGGAGGTTGCAGGGGCCACTACACCATTCAAAATAGGCAGGCTTTAGCATATGCAGTTAGGCCCCGTAGGATGATTTTAGCTAAAAAGTGCCCCAAACACTCAAACGGGCTTGTATCTGGGAAGGGAAAATATGAGAAACATGACTTAGACAGCAAATGATACACTGTTTGCCATGTTTCCAAATTTTTATTCACAGTGGTTACAGCATGAAGCGAATGCATGTGAATATACAAAGGTGCATTGCATTTAACAAGTCCACTGAGTGTCCCAAAATGGCTGGCCTGCCTGCTTTCATCCATCAATTGTTCTAAATTTTTCATTACCCAATGAGCTGAGGTGGAGTCTTAGCCAGTGGTACCATCAGGGAGGTGTGTAAAGCACTTTAGGCTAGACAGCCAATCAGCTGCCAGCTTCCATCTGTCAATCAAATACAGAAACCAATCAGAAAGCTGCCCATTGATCAGCAGGCCCTTTATGACATCACAGACAGACCCTCAGAACTATCTGTGCATGTCTAATGGCTGGCTGTCAGTTGGGCGGGTGGGTGGCAGAGGGAGGGGATGTCTGTCTCGTTTCTCCTGAAAATTGCAGTTTTTCTCCGTTTACGGGAAAAGTTGAGGTCCGACGCGCAAAAGTGGGGTATCGTAGAAATCACCTTTTAAAGTCGCACATTTCCAGCCCCCCAAAAATGGGCATTTCAAATGAGAAATGAGTCCAATGAACAAAATAGAGTGAATAAGTATGTATTTCAGGGGTGAGTTAGCAGGTTATTGGGGAAGTAAGTCCTGATATTTTTGGAGGTTGCAGGGGCCACTACACCATTTAAAATAGGCAGGTTTTAGCATATGCAGTTAGGCCCTGTAGGATGATTTTAGCTAATAAGTGCCCCAAACACTCAAATGGGCTTGTATCTGGGAAAGGAAAAAATGGGAAACATGACTTAGACACCAAATGATACACTGTTTGCCATGTTTCCAAATTTGTATGCACAGCGGTTACAGCATGAAGCGAATGCATGTGAATATACAAAGGTGCATTTCATTAAACAAGTCCAATGAGCATCCCAAAATGGCCGGCCTGCCTGCTTTCATCCATCAATTGTTCTAAATTTTTCATTTCCCAACGAGCTGAGGTGGAGTCTTAGCCAGTGGTACCATCAGGGAGGTGTGTAAAGCACTTTTGGCTAGACAGCCAATCAGCTGCCAGCTTCCATTCTTCAATCAAATACAGCAGCCAATCAGAAAGCTGCCCATTGATCAGTAGGCCCTTTATGACATCACAGACAGACCCTCAGAACTATCTGTGCATGTCTAATGGCGGGCTGTCAGTTTGGCGGGTGGGTGGCAGAGGGAAAGGATGTCTGTCTCGTTTCTCCTGAAAATTGCGCTTTTTCTGCGTTTACGGGAAAAGTTGAGGTCCGACGCGCAAAAGTGGGGTATCGTAGAAATCACCTTTTAAAGACGCACATTTCTGCCCCCCCCCCAAAAATGGGCATTTCAAATGAGAAATGAGTCCAATGAACAAAATAGGGTGAATAAGTATGTATGTATCAGGGGTGAGTTAGCAGGTTATTGGGGAAGTATGTCCTGATAATTTTGGAGGTTGCAGGGGCCACTACACCATTCAAAATAGGCAGGCTTTAGCATATGCAGTTAGGCCCCGTAGGATGATTTTAGCTAAAAAGTGCCCCAAACACTCAAACGGGCTTGTATCTGGGAAGGGAAAATATAGGAAACATGACTTAGACAGCAAATGATACACTGTTTGCCATGTTTCCAAATTTGTATGCACAGTGGTTACAGCATGAAGCGAATGCATGTGAATATACAAAGGTGCATTGCATTAAACAAGTCCACTGAGTGTCCCAAAATGGCCTACCTGCCTGCTTTCATCCATCAATTGTTCTAAATTTTTCATTACCCAATGAGCTGAGGTGGAGTCTTAGCCAGTGGTACCATCAGGGAGGTGTGTAAAGCACTTTAGGCTAGACAGCCAATCAGCTGCCAGCTTCCATCTGTCAATCAAATACAGCAGCCAATCAGAAAGCTGCCCATTGATTAGCAGGCCCTTTATGACATCACAGAAAGACCCTCAGAACTACCTGTGCATGTCTAATGGCTGGCTGTCAGTTGGGCGGGTGGGTGGCAGAGGGAGGGAATGTCTGTCTCGTTTCTCCCTAAAATTGCGTTTTTTCTGCGTTTACGGGAAAAGTTGAGGTCCGACGCGCAAAAGTGGGGTATCGTAGAAATCACCTTTTAAAGACGCACATTTCTGCCCCCCCAAAAATGGGCATTTCAAATGAGAAATGAGTCCAATGAACAAAATAGGGTGAATAAGTATGTATTTCAGGGGTGAGTTAGCAGGTTATTGGGGAAGTATGTCCTGATAATTTTGGAGGTTGCAGGGGCCACTACACCATTCAAAATAGGCAGGCTTTAGCATATGCAGTTAGGCCCCGTAGGATGATTTTAGCTAAAAAGTGCCCCAAACACTCAAACGGGCTTGTATCTGGGAAGGGAAAATATGGGAAACATGACTTAGACAGCAAATGATACACTGTTTGCCATGTTTCCAAATTTTTATGCACAGTGGTTACAGCATGAAGCGAATGCATGTGAATATACAAAGGTGCATTGCATTAAACAAGTCCACTGAGTGTCCCAAAATGGCTGGCCTGCCTGCTTTCATCCATCAATTGTTCTAAATGTTTCATTACCCAATGAGCTGAGGTGGAGTCTTAGCCAGTGGTACCATCAGGGAGGTGTGTAAAGCACTTTAGGCTAGTCTGCCAATCAGCTGCCAGCTTCTATCTGTCAATCAAATACAGCAGCCAATCAGAAAGCTGCCCCTTAATCAGCAGGCCCTTTATGACATCACAGAAAGACCCTCAGAACTATCTGTGCATGTCTAATGGCTGGCTGTCAGTTGGGCGGGTGGGTGGCAGAGGGAGGGGATGTCTGTCTCGTTTCTCCTGAAAATTGCGTTTTTTCTGCGTTTACGGGAAAAGTTGAGGTCCGACGCGCAAAAGTGGGGTATCGCAGAAATCACCTTTTATAGAAGCACATTTCTGGCCCCCCAAAAATGGGCATTTCAAATGAGAAATGAGTCCAATGAACAAAATAGCGTGAATAAGTATGTATTTCAGGGGTGAGTTAGCAGGTTATTGGGGAAGTAAGTCATGATATTTTTGGAGGTTGCAGGGGCCACTACACCATTCAAAATAGGCAGGGTTTAGCATATGCAGTTAGGCCCCGTAGGTTGATTTTAGCTAAAAAGTGCCACAAACACTCAAACGGGCTTGTATCTGGGAAGGGAAAATATGGGAAACATGACTTAGACAGCAAATGATACACTGTTTGCCATGTTTCCAAATTTTTATGCACAGTGGTTACAGCATGAAGCGAATGCATGTGAATATACAAAGGTGCATTGCATTAAACAAGTCCAATGAGCGTCCCAAAATGGCCGGCCTGCCTGCTTTCATCCATCAATTGTTCTAAATTTTTCATTAACCAATGAGCTGAGGTGGAGTCTTAGCCAGTGGTACCATCAGGGAGGTGTGTAAAGCACTTTAGGCTAGACAGCCAATCAGCTGCCAGCTTCCATCTGTCAATCAAATACAGCAGCCAATCAGAAAGCTGCCCATTGATCAGCAGGCCCTTTATGACATCACAAACAGACCCTCAGAACTATCTGTGCATGTCTAATGGCTGGCTGTCAGTTGGGTGGGTGGGTGGCAGAGGGAGGGGATGTCTGTCTCGTTTCTCCTGAAAATTGCGCTTTTTCTGCGTTTACGGGAAAAGTTGAGGTCCGACGCGCAAAAGTGGGGTATCGTAGAAATCACCTTTTAAAGACGCACATTTCTGGCCCCCCAAAAATGGGCATTTCAAATGAGAAATGAGTCCAATGAACAAAATAGGGTGAATAAGTATGTATTTCAGGGGTGAGTTAGCAGGTTATTGGGGAAGTAAGTCCTGATATTTTTGGAGGTTGCAGGGGCCACTACACCATTCAAAATAGGCAGGCTTTAGCATATGCAGTTAGGCCCCGTAGGATGATTTTAGCTAAAAAGTGCCCCAAACACTCAAACGGGCTTGTATCTGGGAAGGCAAACTATGAGAAACATGACTTAGACAGCAAATGATACACTGTTTGCCATGTTTCCAAATTTTTATGCACAGTGGTTACAGCATGAAGCGAATGCATGTGAATATACAAAGGTGCATTGCATTAAACAAGTCCACTGAGTGTCCCAAAATGGCTGGCCTGCCTGCTTTCATCCATCAATTGTTCTAAATGTTTCATTACCCAATGAGCTGAGGTGGAGTCTTAGCCAGTGGTACCATCAGGGAGGTGTGTAAAGCACTTTAGGCTAGACAGCCAATCAGCTGCCAGCTTCCATCTGTCAATCAAATACAGCAACCAATCAGAAAGCTGCCCATTGATCAGCAGGCCCTTTATGACATCACAGACAGACCCTCAGAACTATCTGTGCATGTCTAATTGCTGGCTGTCAGTTGGGCGGGTGGGTGGCATAGGGGGGGGATGTCTGTCTCGTTTCTCCTGGAAATTGCAGTTTTTCTGCGTTTACGGGAAAAGTTGAGGTCCGACGCGCAAAAGTGGGGTATCGTAGAAATCACCTTTTAAAGTCGCACATTTCCGGCCCCCCAAAAATGGGCATTTCAAATGAGAAATGAGTCCAATGAACAAAATAGTGTGAATAAGTATGTATTTCAGGGGTGATTTAGCAGATTATTGGGGAAGTTAGTCCTGATATTTTTGGAGGTTGCAGGGGCCACTACACCATTTAAAATAGGCAGGTTTTAGCATATGCAGTTAGGCCCTGTAGGATGATTTTAGCTAAAAAGTGCCCCAAACACTCAAATGGGCTTGTATCTGGGAAGGGAAAAAATGGGAAACATGACTTAGACACCAAATGATACACTGTTTGCCATGTTTCCAAATTTTTATGCACAGCGGTTACAGCATGAAGCGAATGCATGTGAATATACAAAGGTGCATTGCATTAAACAAGTCCAATGAGCGTCCCAAAATGGCCGGCCTGCCTGCTTTCATCCATCAATTGTTCTAAATTTTTCATTTCCCAACGAGCTGAGGTGGAGTCTTAGCCAGTGGTACCATCAGGGAGGTGTGTAAAGCACTTTAGGCTAGACTGCCAATCAGCTGCCAGCTTCTATCTGTCAATCAAATACAGCAGCCAATCAGAAAGCTGCCCAGTGATCAGCAGGCCCTTTATGACATCACAGAAAGACCCTCAGAACTATCTGTGCATGTCTAATGGCTGGCTGTCAGTTGGGTGGGTGGGTGGCGGAGGGAGGGGATGTCTGTCTCGTTTCTCCTGAAAATTGCGCTTTTTCTGCGTTTACGGGAAAAGTTGAGGTCCGACGTGCAAAAGTGGGGTATCGTAGAAATCACCTTTTAAAGACGCACATTTCTGGCCCCCCAAAAATGGGCATTTCAAATGAGAAATGAGTCCAATGAACAAAATAGGGTTAATAAGTATGTATTTCAGGGGTGAGTTAGCAGGTTATTGGGGAAGTAAGTCCTGATATTTTTGGAGGTTGCAGGGGCCACTACACCATTCAAAATAGGCAGGCTTTAGCATATGCAGTTAGGCCCCGTAGGATGATTTTAGCTAAAAAGTGCCCCAAACACTCAAACGGGCTTGTATCTGGGAAGGGAAAATATGAGAAACATGACTTAGACAGCAAATGATACACTGTTTGCCATGTTTCCAAATTTTTATTCACAGTGGTTACAGCATGAAGCGAATGCATGTGAATATACAAAGGTGCATTGCATTAAACAAGTCCACTGAGTGTCCCAAAATGGCTGGCCTGCCTGCTTTCATCCATCAATTGTTCTAAATTTTTCATTACCCAATGAGCTGAGGTGGAGTCTTAGCCAGTGGTACCATCAGGGAGGTGTGTAAAGCACTTTAGGCTAGACAGCCAATCAGCTGCCAGCTTCCATCTGTCAATCAAATACAGCAACCAATCAGAAAGCTGCCCATTGATCAGCAGGCCCTTTATGACATCACAGACAGACCCTCAGAACTATCTGTGCATGTCTAATGGCTGGCTGTCAGTTGGGCGGGTGGGTGGCAGAGGGAGGGGATGTCTGTCTCGTTTCTCCTGAAAATTGCAGTTTTTCTCCGTTTACGGGAAAAGTTGAGGTCCGACGCGCAAAAGTGGGGTATCGTAGAAATCACCTTTTAAAGTCGCACATTTCCAGCCCCCCAAAAATGGGCATTTCAAATGAGAAATGAGTCCAATGAACAAAATAGAGTGAATAAGTATGTATTTCAGGGGTGAGTTAGCAGGTTATTGGGGAAGTAAGTCCTGATATTTTTGGAGGTTGCAGGGGCCACTACACCATTTAAAATAGGCAGGTTTTAGCATATGCAGTTAGGCCCTGTAGGATGATTTTAGCTAATAAGTGCCCCAAACACTCAAATGGGCTTGTATCTGGGAAAGGAAAAAATGGGAAACATGACTTAGACACCAAATGATACACTGTTTGCCATGTTTCCAAATTTGTATGCACAGCGGTTACAGCATGAAGCGAATGCATGTGAATATACAAAGGTGCATTTCATTAAACAAGTCCAATGAGCATCCCAAAATGGCCGGCCTGCCTGCTTTCATCCATCAATTGTTCTAAATTTTTCATTTCCCAACGAGCTGAGGTGGAGTCTTAGCCAGTGGTACCATCAGGGAGGTGTGTAAAGCACTTTTGGCTAGACAGCCAATCAGCTGCCAGCTTCCATTCTTCAATCAAATACAGCAGCCAATCAGAAAGCTGCCCATTGATAAGTAGGCCCTTTATGACATCACAGACAGACCCTCAGAACTATCTGTGCATGTCTAATGGCGGGCTGTCAGTTTGGCGGGTGGGTGGCAGAGGGAAAGGATGTCTGTCTCGTTTCTCCTAAAAATTGCGCTTTTTCTGCGTTTACGGGAAAAGTTGAGGTCCGACGCGCAAAAGTGGGGTATCGTAGAAATCACCTTTTAAAGACGCACATTTCTGCCCCCCCCCCAAAAATGGGCATTTCAAATGAGAAATGAGTCCAATGAACAAAATAGGGTGAATAAGTATGTATGTATCAGGGGTGAGTTAGCAGGTTATTGGGGAAGTATGTCCTGATAATTTTGGAGGTTGCAGGGGCCACTACACCATTCAAAATAGGCAGGCTTTAGCATATGCAGTTAGGCCCCGTAGGATGATTTTAGCTAAAAAGTGCCCCAAACACTCAAACGGGCTTGTATCTGGGAAGGGAAAATATAGGAAACATGACTTAGACAGCAAATGATACACTGTTTGCCATGTTTCCAAATTTGTATGCACAGTGGTTACAGCATGAAGCGAATGCATGTGAATATACAAAGGTGCATTGCATTAAACAAGTCCACTGAGTGTCCCAAAATGGCCTACCTGCCTGCTTTCATCCATCAATTGTTCTAAATTTTTCATTACCCAATGAGCTGAGGTGGAGTCTTAGCCAGTGGTACCATCAGGGAGGTGTGTAAAGCACTTTAGGCTAGACAGCCAATCAGCTGCCAGCTTCCATCTGTCAATCAAATACAGCAGCCAATCAGAAAGCTGCCCATTGATTAGCAGGCCCTTTATGACATCACAGAAAGACCCTCAGAACTACCTGTGCATGTCTAAAGGCTGGCTGTCAGTTGGGCGGGTGGGTGGCAGAGGGAGGGGATGTCTGTCTCGTTTCTCCCTAAAATTGCGTTTTTTCTGCGTTTACGGGAAAAGTTGAGGTCCGACGCGCAAAAGTGGGGTATCGTAGAAATCACCTTTTAAAGACGCACATTTCTGCCCCCCCAAAAATGGGCATTTCAAATGAGAAATGAGTCCAATGAACAAAATAGGGTGAATAAGTATGTATTTCAGGGGTGAGTTAGCAGGTTATTGGGGAAGTATGTCCTGATAATTTTGGAGGTTGCAGGGGCCACTACACCATTCAAAATAGGCAGGCTTTAGCATATGCAGTTAGGCCCCGTAGGATGATTTTAGCTAAAAAGTGCCCCAAACACTCAAACGGGCTTGTATCTGGGAAGGGAAAATATGGGAAACATGACTTAGACAGCAAATGATACACTGTTTGCCATGTTTCCAAATTTTTATGCACAGTGGTTACAGCATGAAGCGAATGCATGTGAATATACAAAGGTGCATTGCATTAAACAAGTCCACTGAGTGTCCCAAAATTGCCGGCCTGCCTGCTTTCATCCATCAATTGTTCTAAATTTTTCATTACCCAATGAGCTGAGGTGGAGTCTTAGCCACTGGTACCATCAGGGAGGTGTGTAAAGCACTTTAGGCTAGACAGCCAATCAGCTGCCAGCTTCCATCTGTCAATCAAATACAGCAACCAATCAGAAAGCTGCCCATTGATCAGCAGGCCCTTTATGACATCACAAACAGACCCTCAGAACTATCTGTGCATGTCTAATGGCTGGCTGTCAGTTGGGCGGGTGGGTGGCAGAGGGAGGGGATGTCTGTCTCGTTTCTCCTGAAAATTGCAGTTTTTCTGCGTTTACGGGAAAAGTTGAGGTCCGACGCGCAAAAGTGGGGTATCGTAGAAATCACCTTTTAAAGACGCACATTTCTGCCCCCCCCCCCAAAAATGGGCATTTCAAATGAGAAATGAGTCCAATGAACAAAATAGGGTGAATAAGTATGTATGTATCAGGGGTGAGTTAGCAGGTTATTGGGGAAGTATGTCCTGATAATTTTGGAGGTTGCAGGGGCCACTACACCATTCAAAATAGGCAGGCTTTAGCATATGCAGTTAGGCCCCGTAGGATGATTTTAGCTAAAAAGTGCCCCAAACACTCAAACGGGCTTGTATCTGGGAAGGGAAAATATGGGAAACATGAATTAGACAGCAAATGATACACTGTTTGCCATGTTTCCAAATTTTTATGCACAGTGGTTACAGCATGAAGCGAATGCATGTGAATATACAAAGGTGCATTGCATTAAACATGTCCACTGAGTGTCCCAAAATGGCCGGCCTGCCTGCTTTCATCCATCAATTGTTCTAAATTTTTCATTACCCAATGAGCTGAGGTGGAGTCTTAGCCAGTGGTACCATCAGGGAGGTGTGTAAAGCACTTTAGGCTAGACAGCCAATCAGCTGCCAGCTTCCATCTGTCAATCAAATACAGCAGCCAATCAGAAAGCTGCCCATTGATCAGCAGGCCCTTTATGACATCACAGAAAGACCCTCAGAACTATCTGTGCATGTCTAATGGCTGGCTGTCAGTTGGGTGGGTGGGTGGCAGAGGGAGGGGATGTCTGTCTCGTTTCTCCTGAAAATTGCGCTTTTTCTGCGTTTACGGGAAAAGTTGAGGTCCGACGCGCAAAACTGGGGTATCGTAGAAATCACCTTTTAAAGACGCACATTTCTGCCCCCCCCCCCCCCAAAAAATGGGCATTTCAAATGAGAAATGAGTCCAATGAACAAAATAGGGTGAATAAGTATGTATTTCAGGGGTGAGTTAGCAGGTTATTGGGGAAGTAAGTCCTGATATTTTTGGAGGTTGCAGGGCCACTACACCATTCAAAATAGGCAGGCTTGAGCATATGCAGTTAGGCCCCGTAGGATGATTTTAGCTAAAAAGTGCCCCAAACACTCAAACGGGCTTGTATCTGGGAAGGGAAAATATGGGAAACATGACTTAGACAGCAAATGATACACTGTTTGCCATGTTTACAAATTTTTATGCACAGTGGTTACAGCATGAAGCGAATGCATGTGAATATACAAAGGTGCATTGCATTAAACAAGTCCACTGAGTGTCCCAAAATGGCCGGCCTGCATGCTTTCATCCGTCAATTGTTCTAAATTTTTCATTACCCAATGAGCTGAGGTGGAGTCTTAGCCAGTGGTACCATCAGGGAGGTGTGTAAAGCACTTTAGGCTAGACAGCCAATCAGCTGCCAGCTTCCATCTTTCAATCAAATACAGCAGCCAATCAGAAAGCTGCCCATTGATCAGCAGGCCCTTTATGACATCACAGAAAGACCCTCAGAACTATCTGTGCATGTCTAATGGATGGCTGTCAGTTGGGCGGGTGGGTGGCAGAGGGAGGGGATGTCTGTCTTGTTTCTCCCTAAAATTGCGGTTTTTCTGCGTTTACGGGAAAAGTTGAGGTCCGACGCGCAAAAGTGGGGTATCGTAGAAATCACCTTTTAAAGACGCACATTTCTGTCCCCCCAAAAATGGGCATTTCAAATGAGAAATGAGTCCAATGAACAAAATAGGGTGAATAAGTATGTATTTCAGGGGTGAGTTAGCAGGTTATTGGGGAAGTAAGTCCTGATATTTTTGGAGGTTGCAGGGGCCACTACACCATTCAAAATAGGCAGGCTTTAGCATATGCAGTTAGGCCCCGTAGGATGATTTTAGCTAAAAAGTGCCCCAAACACTCAAACGGGCTTGTATCTGGGAAGGGAAAATATGGGAAACATGAATTAGACAGCAAATGATACAATGTTTGCCATGTTTCCAAATTTTTATGCACAGTGGTTACAGCATGAAGCGAATGCATGTGAATATACAAAGGTGCATTGCATTAAACATGTCCACTGAGTGTCCCAAAATGGCCGGCCTGCCTGCTTTCATCCATCAATTGTTCTAAATTTTTCATTACCCAATGAGCTGAGGTGGAGTCTTAGCCAGTGGTACCATCAGGGAGGTGTGTAAAGCACTTTAGGCTAGACAGCCAATCAGCTGCCAGCTTCCATCTGTCAATCAAATACAGCAGCCAATCAGAAAGCTGCCCATTGATCAGCAGGCCCTTTATGACATCACAGAAAGACCCTCAGAACTATCTGTGCATGTCTAATGGCTGGCTGTCAGTTGGGTGGGTGGGTGGCAGAGGGAGGGGATGTCTGTCTCGTTTCTCCTGAAAATTGCGCTTTTTCTGCGTTTACGGGAAAAGTTGAGGTCCGACGCGCAAAACTGGGGTATCGTAGAAATCACCTTTTAAAGATGCACATTTCTGCCCCCCCCCCCCAAAAATGGGCATTTCAAATGAGAAATGAGTCCAATGAACAAAATAGGGTGAATAAGTATGTATTTCAGGGGTGAGTTAGCAGGTTATTGGGGAAGTAAGTCCTGATATTTTTGGAGGTTGCAGGGCCACTACACCATTCAAAATAGGCAGGCTTGAGCATATGCAGTTAGGCCCCGTAGGATGATTTTAGCTAAAAAGTGCCCCAAACACTCAAACGGGCTTGTATCTGGGAAGGGAAAATATGGGAAACATGACTTAGACAGCAAATGATACACTGTTTGCCATGTTTACAAATTTTTATGCACAGTGGTTACAGCATGAAGCGAATGCATGTGAATATACAAAGGTGCATTGCATTAAACAAGTCCACTGAGTGTCCCAAAATGGCCGGCCTGCCTGCTTTCATCCATCAATTGTTCTAAATTTTTCATTACCCAATGAGCTGAGGTGGAGTCTTAGCCAGTGGTACCATCAGGGAGGTGTGTAAAGCACTTTAGGCTAGACAGCCAATCAGCTGCCAGCTTCCATCTGTCAATCAAATACAGCAGCCAATCAGAAAGCTGCCCATTGATCAGCAGGCCCTTTATGACATCACAGAAAGACCCTCAGAACTATCTGTGCATGTCTAATGGCTGGCTGTCAGTTGGGCGGGTGGGTGGCAGAGGGAGGGGATGTCTGTCTTGTTTCTCCCTAAAATTGCGGTTTTTCTGCGTTTACGGGAAAAGTTGAGGTCCGACGCGCAAAAGTGGGGTATCGTAGAAATCACCTTTTAAAGACGCACATTTCTGTCCCCCCAAAAATGGGCATTTCAAATGAGAAATGAGTCCAATGAACAAAATAGGGTGAATAAGTATGTATTTCAGGCGTGAGTTAGCAGGTTATTGGGGAAGTAAGTCCTGATATTTTTGGAGCTTGCAGGGGCCACTACACCATTAAAAATAGGCAGGCTTTAGCATATGCAGTTAGGCCCCGTAGGTTGATTTTAGCTAAATGTGCCCCAAACACTCAAACGGGCTTGTATCTGGGAAGGGAAAATATGGGAAACATGACTTAGACAGCAAATGATACACTGTATGCCATGTTTCCAAATTTGTATGCACAGTGGTTACAGCATGAAGCGAATGCATGTGAATATACAAAAGGTGCATTGCATTAAACAAGTCCAATGAGCGTCCCAAAATGGCCGGCCTGCCTGCTTTCATCCATCAATTGTTCTAAATTTTTCATTACCCAATGAGCTGAGGTGGAGTCTTAGCCAGTGGTACCATCAGGGAGGTGTGTAAAGCACTTTAGGCTAGACAGCCAATCAGCTGCCAGCTTCCATCTGTCAATCAAATAAAGCAGCCAATCAGAAAGCTGCCCATTGTTCAGCAGGCCCTTTATGACATCACAGAAAGACCCTCAGAACTATCTGTGCATGTCTAATGGCTGGCTGTCAGTTGGGCGGGTGGGTGGCAGAGGGAGGGGATGTCTGTCTCGTTTCTCCCTAAAATTGCGGTTTTTCTGCGTTTACGGGAAAAGTTGAGATCCGACGCGCAAAAGTGGGGTATCGTAGAAATCACCTTTTAAAGACGCACATTTCTGGCCCCCCAAAAATGGGCATTTCAAATGAGAAATGAGTCCAATGAACAAAATAGGATGAATAAGTATGTATTTCAGGGGTGAGTTAGCAGGTTATTGGGGAAGTAAGTCCTGATATTTTTGGAGGTTGCAGGGGCCACTACACCATTCAAAATAGGCAGGCTTTAGCATATGCAGTTAGGCCCTGTAGGATGATTTTAGCTAAAAAGTGCCCCAAACACTCAAACGGGCTTGTATCTGGGAAGGGAAAATATGGGAAACATGACTTAGACAGCAAATGATACACTGTTTGCCATGTTTCCAAATTTTTATGCACAGTGGTTACAGCATGAAGCGAATGCATGTGAATATACAAAGGTGCATTGCATTAAACATGTCCACTGAGTGTCCCAAAATGGCCGGCCTGCCTGCTTTCATCCATCAATTGTTCTAAATTTTTCATTACCCAATGAGCTGAGGTGGAGTCTTAGCCAGTGGTACCATCAGGGAGGTGTGTAAAGCACTTTAGGCTAGACAGCCAATCAGCTGCCAGCTTCCATCTGTCAATCAAATACAGCAGCCAATCAGAAAGCTGCCCATTGATCAGCAGGCCCTTTATGACATCACAGAAAGACCCTCAGAACTATCTGTGCATGTCTAGTGGCTGGCTGTCAGTTGGGTGGGTGGGTGGCAGAGGGAGGGGATGTCTGTCTCGTTTCTCCTGAAAATTGCGCTTTTTCTGCGTTTACGGGAAAAGTTGAGGTCCGACGCGCAAAACTGGGGTATTGTAGAAATCACCTTTTAAAGACGCACATTTCTGCCCCCCCAAAAATGGGCATTTCAAATGAGAAATGAGTCCAATGAACAAAATAGGGTGAATAAGTATGTATTTCAGGGTTGAGTTAGCAGGTTATTGGGGAAGTAAGTCCTGATATTTTTGGAGGTTGCAGGGCCACTACACCATTCAAAATAGACAGGCTTTAGCATATGCAGTTAGGCCCCGTAGGATGATTTTAGCTAAAAAGTGCCCCAAACACTCAAACGGGCTTGTATCTGGGAAGGGAAAATATGGGAAACATGACTTAGACAGCAAATGATACACTGTTTGCCATGTTTACAAATTTTTATGCACAGTGGTTACAGCATGAAGCGAATGCATGTGAATATAGAAAGGTGCATTGCATTAAACAAGTCCACTGAGTGTCCCAAAATGGCCGGCCTGCCTGCTTTCATCCATCAATTGTTCTAAATTTTTCATTACCCAATGAGCTGAGGTGGAGTCTTAGCCAGTGGTACCATCAGGGAGGTGTGTAAAGCACTTTAGGCTAGACAGCCAATCAGCTGCCAGCTTCCATCTGTCAATCAAATACAGCAGCCAATCAGAAAGCTGCCCATTGATCAGCAGGCCCTTTATGACATCACAGAAAGACCCTCAGAACTATCTGTGCATGTCTAATGGCTGGCTGTCAATTGGGCGGGTGGGTGGCAGAGGGAGGGGATGTCTGTCTCGTTTCTCCCTAAAATTGCGGTTTTTCTGAGTTTACGGGAAAAGTTGAGGTCCGACGCGCAAAAGTGGGGTATCGTAGAAATCACCTTTTAAAGACGCACATTTCTGGCCCCCCCAAAAATGGGCATTTCAAATGAGAAATGAGTCCAATGAACAAAATAGGGTGAATAAGTATGTATTTCAGGGGTGAGTTAGCAGGTTATTGGGGAAGTAAGTTCTGATATTTTTGGAGGTTGCAGGGGTCACTACACCATTCAAAATAGGCAGGCTTTAGCATATGCAGTTAGGCCCCGTAGGTTGATTTTAGCTAAAAAGTGCCCCAAACACTGAAACGGGCTTGTATCTGGGAAGGGAAAATATGGGAAACATGACCTAGACAGCAAATGATACACTGTATGCCATGTTTCCAAATTTTTATGCACAGTGGTTACAGCATGAAGCGAATGCATGTGAATATACAAAGGTGCATTGCATTAAACAAGTCCAATGAGCGTCCCAAAATGGCCGGCCTGCCTGCTTTCATCCATCAATTGTTCTAAATTTTTCATTACCCAATGAGCTGAGGTGGAGTCTTAGCCAGTGGTACCATCAGGGAGGTGTGTAAAGCACTTTAGGCTAGACAGCCACTCAGCTGCCAGCTTCCATCTGTCAATCAAATACAGCAGCCAATCAGAAAGCTGCCCATTGATCAGCAGGCCCTTTATGACATCACAGAAAGACCCTCAGAACTATCTGTGCATGTCTAATGGCTGGCTGTCAGTTGGGCGGGTGGGTGGCAGAGGGAGGGGATGTCTGTCTCGTTTCTCCTGAAAATTGCGCTTTTTCTGCGTTTACGGGAAAAGTTGAGGTCCGACGCGCAAAAGTGGGGTATCGTAGAAATCACCTTTTAAAGACGCACATTTCTGCCCCCCCAAAAATGGGCATTTCAAATGAGAAATGAGTCCAATGAACAAAATAGGGTGAATAAGTATGTATTTCAGGGGTGAGTTAGCAGGTTATTGGGGAAGTAAGTCCTGATATTTTTGGAGGTTGCAGGGCCACTACACCATTCAAAATAGGCAGGCTTTAGCATATGCAGTTAGGCCCCGTAGGATGATTTTAGCTAAAAAGTGCCCCAAACACTCAAACGGGCTTGTATCTGGGAAGGGAAAATATGGGAAACATGACTTAGACAGCAAATGATACACTGTTTGCCATGTTTACAAATTTTTATGCACAGTGGTTACAGCATGAAGCGAATGCATGTGAATATACAAAGGTGCATTGCATTAAACAAGTCCACTGAGTGTCCCAAAATGGCCGGCCTGCCTGCTTTCATCCATCAATTGTTCTAAATTTTTCATTACCCAATGAGCTGAGGTGGAGTCTTAGCCAGTGGTACCATCAGGGAGGTGTGTAAAGCACTTTAGGCTAGACAGCCAATCAGCTGCCAGCTTCCATCTGTCAATCAAATACAGCAGCCAATCAGAAAGCTGCCCATTGATCAGCAGGCCCTTTATGACATCACAGAAAAACCCTCAGAACTATCTGTGCATGTCTAATGGCTGGCTGTCAGTTGGGTGGGTGGGTGGCAGAGGGAGGGGATGTCTGTCTCGTTTCTCCTGAAAATTGCGCTTTTTCTGCGTTTACGGGAAAAGTTGAGGTCCGACGCGCAAAACTGGGGTATCGTAGAAATCACCTATTAAAGACGCACATTTCTGCCCCCCCCCAAAAAATGGGCATTTCAAATGAGAGATGAGTCCAAGGAACAAAATAGGGTGAATAAGTATGTATTTCAGGGGTGAGTTAGCAGGTTATTGGGGAAGTAAGTCCTGATATTTTTGGAGGTTGCAGGGCCACTACACCATTCAAAATAGGCAGGCTTTAGCATATGCAGTTAGGCCCCGTAGGATGATTTTAGCTAAAAAGTGCCCCAAACACTCAAACGGGCTTGTATCTGGGAAGGGAAAATATGGGAAACATGACTTAGACAGCAAATGATACACTGTTTGCCATGTTTACAAATTTTTATGCACAGTGGTTACAGCATGAAGCGAATTCATGTGAATATACAAAGGTGCATTGCATTAAACAAGTCCACTGAGTGTCCCAAAATGGCCGGCCTGCCTGCTTTCATCCATCAATTGTTCTAAATTTTTCATTACCCAATGAGCTGAGGTGGAGTCTTAGCCAGTGGTACCATCAGGGAGGTGTGTAAAGCACTTTAGGCTAGACAGCCAATCAGCTGCCAGCTTCCATCTTTCAATCAAATACAGCAGCCAATCAGAAAGCTGCCCATTGATCAGCAGGCCCTTTATGACATCACAGAAAGACCCTCAGAACTATCTGTGCATGTCTAATGGCTGGCTGTCAGTTGGGCGGGTGGGTGGCAGAGGGAGGGGATGTCTGTCTCGTTTCTCCCTAAAATTGCGGTTTTTCTGCGTTTACGGGAAAAGTTGAGGTCCGACGCGCAAAAGTGGGGTATCGTAGAAATCACCTTTTAAAGACGCACATTTCTGCCCCCCCAAAAATGGGCATTTCAAATGAGAAATGAGTCCAATGAACAAAATAGGGTGAATAAGTATGTATTTCAGGGGTGAGTTAGCAGGTTATTGGGGAAGTAAGTCCTGATATTTTTGGAGGTTGCAGGGGCCACTACACTATTCAAAATAGGCAGGCTTTAGCATATGCAGTTAGGCCCCGTAGGATGATTTTAGCTAAAAAGTGCCCCAAACACTCAAACGGGCTTGTATCTGGGAAGGGAAAATATGGGAAACATGACTTAGACAGCAAATGATACACTGTTTGCCATGTTTACAAATTTTTATGCACAGTGGTTACAGCATGAAGCGAATGCATGTGAATATACAAAGGTGCATTGCATTAAACATGTCCACTGAGTGTCCCAAAATGGCCGGCCTGCCTGCTTTCATCCATCAATTGTTCTAAATTTTTCATTACCCAATGAGCTGAGGTGGAGTCTTAGCCAGTGGTACCATCAGGGAGGTGTGTAAAGCACTTTAGGCTAGACATCCAATCAGCTGCCAGCTTCCATCTGTCAATCAAATACAGCAGCCAATCAGAAAGCTGCCCATTGATCAGCAGGCCCTTTATGACATCACAGAAAGACCCTCAGAACTATCTGTGCATGTCTAATGGCTGGCTGTCAGTTGGGTGGGTGGGTGGCAGAGGGAGGGGATGTCTGTCTCGTTTCTCCTGAAAATTGCGGTTTTTCTGCATTTACGGGAAAAGTTGAGATCCGACGCGCAAAAGTGGGGTATCGTAGAAATCACCTTTTAAAGACGCACATTTCTGCCCCCCCCAAAAATGGGCATTTCAAATGAGAAATGAGTCCAATGAACAAAATAGGGTGAATAAGTATGTATTTCAGGGGTGAGTTAGCAGGTTATTGGGGAAGTAAGTCCTGATATTTTTGGAGGTTGCAGGGCCACTACACCATTCAAAATAGGCAGGCTTGAGCATATGCAGTTAGGCCCCGTAGGATGATTTTAGCTAAAAAGTGCCCCAAACACTCAAACGGGCTTGTATCTGGGAAGGGAAAATATGGGAAACATGACTTAGACAGCAAATGATACACTGTATGCCATGTTTCCAAATTTTTATGCACAGTGGTTACAGCATGAAGCGAATGCATGTGAATATACAAAAGGTGCATTGCATTAAACAAGTCCAATGAGCGTCCCAAAATGGCCGGCCTGCCTGCTTTCATCCATCAATTGTTCTAAATTTTTCATTACCCAATGAGCTGAGGTGGAGTCTTAGCCAGTGGTACCATCAGGGAGGTGTGTAAAGCACTTTAGGCTAGACAGCCAATCAGCTGCCAGCTTCCATCTGTCAATCAAATACAGCAGCCAATCAGAAAGCTGCCCATTGATCAGCAGGCCCTTTATGACATCACAGAAAGACCCTCAGAACTATCTGTGCATGTCTAATGGCTGGCTGTCAGTTGGGCGGGTGGGTGGCAGAGGGAGGGGATGTCTGTCTCGTTTCTCCCTAAAATTGCGGTTTTTCTGAGTTTACGGGAAAAGTTGAGGTCCGACGCGCAAAAGTGGGGTATCGTAGAAATCACCTTTTAAAGACGCACATTTCTGGCCCCCCCAAAAATGGGCATTTCAAATGAGAAATGAGTCCAATGAACAAAATAGGGTGAATAAGTATGTATTTCAGGGGTGAGTTAGCAGGTTATTGGGGAAGTAAGTTCTGATATTTTTGGAGGTTGCAGGGGTCACTACACCATTCAAAATAGGCAGGCTTTAGCATATGCAGTTAGGCCCCGTAGGTTGATTTTAGCTAAAAAGTGCCCCAAACACTGAAACGGGCTTGTATCTGGGAAGGGAAAATATGAGAAACATGACCTAGACAGCAAATGATACACTGTATGCCATGTTTCCAAATTTTTATGCACAGTGGTTACAGCATGAAGCGAATGCATGTGAATATACAAAGGTGCATTGCATTAAACAAGTCCAATGAGCGTCCCAAAATGGCCGGCCTGCCTGCTTTCATCCATCAATTGTTCTAAATTTTTCATTACCCAATGAGCTGAGGTGGAGTCTTAGCCAGTGGTACCATCAGGGAGGTGTGTAAAGCACTTTAGGCTAGACAGCCACTCAGCTGCCAGCTTCCATCTGTCAATCAAATACAGCAGCCAATCAGAAAGCTGCCCATTGATCAGCAGGCCCTTTATGACATCACAGAAAGACCCTCAGAACTATCTGTGCATGTCTAATGGCTGGCTGTCAGTTGGGCGGGTGGGTGGCAGAGGGAGGGGATGTCTGTCTCGTTTCTCCTGAAAATTGCGCTTTTTCTGCGTTTACGGGAAAAGTTGAGGTCCGACGCGCAAAAGTGGGGTATCGTAGAAATCACCTTTTAAAGACGCACATTTCTGCCCCCCCAAAAATGGGCATTTCAAATGAGAAATGAGTCCAATGAACAAAATAGGGTGAATAAGTATGTATTTCAGGGGTGAGTTAGCAGGTTATTGGGGAAGTAAGTCCTGATATTTTTGGAGGTTGCAGGGCCACTACACCATTCAAAATAGGCAGGCTTTAGCATATGCAGTTAGGCCCCGTAGGATGATTTTAGCTAAAAAGTGCCCCAAACACTCAAACGGGCTTGTATCTGGGAAGGGAAAATATGGGAAACATGACTTAGACAGCAAATGATACACTGTTTGCCATGTTTACAAATTTTTATGCACAGTGGTTACAGCATGAAGCGAATGCATGTGAATATACAAAGGTGCATTGCATTAAACAAGTCCACTGAGTGTCCCAAAATGGCCGGCCTGCCTGCTTTCATCCATCAATTGTTCTAAATTTTTCATTACCCAATGAGCTGAGGTGGAGTCTTAGCCAGTGGTACCATCAGGGAGGTGTGTAAAGCACTTTAGGCTAGACAGCCAATCAGCTGCCAGCTTCCATCTGTCAATCAAATACAGCAGCCAATCAGAAAGCTGCCCATTGATCAGCAGGCCCTTTATGACATCACAGAAAAACCCTCAGAACTATCTGTGCATGTCTAATGGCTGGCTGTCAGTTGGGTGGGTGGGTGGCAGAGGGAGGGGATGTCTGTCTCGTTTCTCCTGAAAATTGCGCTTTTTCTGCGTTTACGGGAAAAGTTGAGGTCCGACGCGCAAAACTGGGGTATCGTAGAAATCACCTATTAAAGACGCACATTTCTGCCCCCCCCCAAAAAATGGGCATTTCAAATGAGAGATGAGTCCAAGGAACAAAATAGGGTGAATAAGTATGTATTTCAGGGGTGAGTTAGCAGGTTATTGGGGAAGTAAGTCCTGATATTTTTGGAGGTTGCAGGGCCACTACACCATTCAAAATAGGCAGGCTTTAGCATATGCAGTTAGGCCCCGTAGGATGATTTTAGCTAAAAAGTGCCCCAAACACTCAAACGGGCTTGTATCTGGGAAGGGAAAATATGGGAAACATGACTTAGACAGCAAATGATACACTGTTTGCCATGTTTACAAATTTTTATGCACAGTGGTTACAGCATGAAGCGAATTCATGTGAATATACAAAGGTGCATTGCATTAAACAAGTCCACTGAGTGTCCCAAAATGGCCGGCCTGCCTGCTTTCATCCATCAATTGTTCTAAATTTTTCATTACCCAATGAGCTGAGGTGGAGTCTTAGCCAGTGGTACCATCAGGGAGGTGTGTAAAGCACTTTAGGCTAGACAGCCAATCAGCTGCCAGCTTCCATCTTTCAATCAAATACAGCAGCCAATCAGAAAGCTGCCCATTGATCAGCAGGCCCTTTATGACATCACAGAAAGACCCTCAGAACTATCTGTGCATGTCTAATGGCTGGCTGTCAGTTGGGCGGGTGGGTGGCAGAGGGAGGGGATGTCTGTCTCGTTTCTCCCTAAAATTGCGGTTTTTCTGCGTTTACGGGAAAAGTTGAGGTCCGACGCGCAAAAGTGGGGTATCGTAGAAATCACCTTTTAAAGACGCACATTTCTGCCCCCCCAAAAATGGGCATTTCAAATGAGAAATGAGTCCAATGAACAAAATAGGGTGAATAAGTATGTATTTCAGGGGTGAGTTAGCAGGTTATTGGGGAAGTAAGTCCTGATATTTTTGGAGGTTGCAGGGGCCACTACACTATTCAAAATAGGCAGGCTTTAGCATATGCAGTTAGGCCCCGTAGGATGATTTTAGCTAAAAAGTGCCCCAAACACTCAAACGGGCTTGTATCTGGGAAGGGAAAATATGGGAAACATGACTTAGACAGCAAATGATACACTGTTTGCCATGTTTACAAATTTTTATGCACAGTGGTTACAGCATGAAGCGAATGCATGTGAATATACAAAGGTGCATTGCATTAAACATGTCCACTGAGTGTCCCAAAATGGCCGGCCTGCCTGCTTTCATCCATCAATTGTTCTAAATTTTTCATTACCCAATGAGCTGAGGTGGAGTCTTAGCCAGTGGTACCATCAGGGAGGTGTGTAAAGCACTTTAGGCTAGACAGCCAATCAGCTGCCAGCTTCCATCTGTCAATCAAATACAGCAGCCAATCAGAAAGCTGCCCATTGATCAGCAGGCCCTTTATGACATCACAGAAAGACCCTCAGAACTATCTGTGCATGTCTAATGGCTGGCTGTCAGTTGGGTGGGTGGGTGGCAGAGGGAGGGGATGTCTGTCTCGTTTCTCCTGAAAATTGCGGTTTTTCTGCGTTTACGGGAAAAGTTGAGATCCGACGCGCAAAAGTGGGGTATCGTAGAAATCACCTTTTAAAGACGCACATTTCTGCCCCCCCCCAAAAATGGGCATTTCAAATGAGAAATGAGTCCAATGAACAAAATAGGGTGAATAAGTATGTATTTCAGGGGTGAGTTAGCAGGTTATTGGGGAAGTAAGTCCTGATATTTTTGGAGGTTGCAGGGCCACTACACCATTCAAAATAGGCAGGCTTGAGCATATGCAGTTAGGCCCCGTAGGATGATTTTAGCTAAAAAGTGCCCCAAACACTCAAACGGGCTTGTATCTGGGAAGGGAAAATATGGGAAACATGACTTAGACAGCAAATGATACACTGTATGCCATGTTTCCAAATTTTTATGCACAGTGGTTACAGCATGAAGCGAATGCATGTGAATATACAAAAGGTGCATTGCATTAAACAAGTCCAATGAGCGTCCCAAAATGGCCGGCCTGCCTGCTTTCATCCATCAATTGTTCTAAATTTTTCATTACCCAATGAGCTGAGGTGGAGTCTTAGCCAGTGGTACCATCAGGGAGGTGTGTAAAGCACTTTAGGCTAGACAGCCAATCAGCTGCCAGCTTCCATCTGTCAATCAAATAAAGCAGCCAATCAGAAAGCTGCCCATTGATCAGCAGGCCCTTTATGACATCACAGAAAGACCCTCAGAACTATCTGTGCATGTCTAATGGCTGGCTGTCAGTTGGGCGGGTGGGTGGCAGAGGGAGGGGATGTCTGTCTCGTTTCTCCCTAAAATTGCGGTTTTTCTGCGTTTACGGGAAAAGTTGAGATCCGACGCGCAAAAGTGGGGTATCGTAGAAATCACCTTTTAAAGACGCACATTTCTGGCCCCCCAAAAATGGGCATTTCAAATGAGAAATGAGTCCAATGAACAAAATAGGATGAATAAGTATGTATTTCAGGGGTGAGTTAGCAGGTTATTGGGGAAGTAAGTCCTGATATTTTTGGAGGTTGCAGGGGCCACTACACCATTCAAAATAGGCAGGCTTTAGCATATGCAGTTAGGCCCTGTAGGATGATTTTAGCTAAAAAGTGCCCCAAACACTCAAACGGGCTTGTATCTGGGAAGGGAAAATATGGGAAACATGACTTAGACAGCAAATGATACACTGTTTGCCATGTTTCCAAATTTGTATGCACAGTGGTTACAGCATGAAGCGAATGCATGTGAATATACAAAGGTGCATTGCATTAAACATGTCCACTGAGTGTCCCAAAATGGCCGGCCTGCCTGCTTTCATCCATCAATTGTTCTAAATTTTTCATTACCCAATGAGCTGAGGTGGAGTCTTAGCCAGTGGTACCATCAGGGAGGTGTGTAAAGCACTTTAGGCTAGACAGCCAATCAGCTGCCAGCTTCCATCTGTCAATCAAATACAGCAGCCAATCAGAAAGCTGCCCATTGATCAGCAGGCCCTTTATGACATCACAGAAAGACCCTCAGAACTATCTGTGCATGTCTAGTGGCTGGCTGTCAGTTGGGTGGGTGGGTGGCAGAGGGAGGGGATGTCTGTCTCGTTTCTCCTGAAAATTGCGCTTTTTCTGCGTTTACGGGAAAAGTTGAGGTCCGACGCGCAAAACTGGGGTATCGTAGAAATCACCTTTTAAAGATGCACATTTCTGGCCCCCCCCCCAAAAATGGGCATTTCAAATGAGAAATGAGTCCAATGAACAAAATAGGGTGAATAAGTATGTATTTCAGGGGTGAGTTAGCAGGTTATTGGGGAAGTAAGTCCTGATATTTTTGGAGGTTGCAGGGCCACTACACCATTCAAAATAGGCAGGCTTGAGCATATGCAGTTAGGCCCCGTAGGATGATTTTAGCTAAAAAGTGCCCCAAACACTCAAACGGGCTTGTATCTGGGAAGGGAAAATATGGGAAACATGACTTAGACAGCAAATGATACACTGTTTGCCATGTTTACAAATTTTTATGCACAGTGGTTACAGCATGAAGCGAATGCATGTGAATATACAAAGGTGCATTGCATTAAACAAGTCCACTGAGTGTCCCAAAATGGCCGGCCTGCATGCTTTCATCCGTCAATTGTTCTAAATTTTTCATTACCCAATGAGCTGAGGTGGAGTCTTAGCCACTGGTACCATCAGGGAGGTGTGTAAAGCACTTTAGGCTAGACAGCCAATCAGCTGCCAGCTTCCATCTTTCAATCAAATACAGCAGCCAATCAGAAAGCTGCCCATTGATCAGCAGGCCCTTTATGACATCACAGAAAGACCCTCAGAACTATCTGTGCATGTCTAATGGCTGGCTGTCAGTTGGGCGGGTGGGTGGCAGAGGGAGGGGATGTCTGTCTTGTTTCTCCCTAAAATTGCGGTTTTTCTGCGTTTACGGGAAAAGTTGAGGTCCGACGCGCAAAAGTGGGGTATCGTAGAAATCACCTTTTAAAGACGCACATTTCTGTCCCCCCAAAAATGGGCATTTCAAATGAGAAATGAGTCCAATGAACAAAATAGGGTGAATAAGTATGTATTTCAGGCGTGAGTTAGCAGGTTATTGGGGAAGTAAGTCCTGATATTTTTGGAGCTTGCAGGGGCCACTACACCATTAAAAATAGGCAGGCTTTAGCATATGCAGTTAGGCCCTGTAGGATGATTTTAGCTAAAAAGTGCCCCAAACACTCAAACGGGCTTGTATCTGGGAAGGGAAAATATGGGAAACATGACTTAGACAGCAAATGATACACTGTTTGCCATGTTTCCAAATTTTTATGCACAGTGGTTACAGCATGAAGCGAATGCATGTGAATATACAAAGGTGCATTGCATTAAACATGTCCACTGAGTGTCCCAAAATGGCCGGCCTGCCTGCTTTCATCCATCAATTGTTCTAAATTTTTCATTACCCAATGAGCTGAGGTGGAGTCTTAGCCAGTGGTACCATCAGGGAGGTGTGTAAAGCACTTTAGGCTAGACAGCCAATCAGCTGCCAGCTTCCATCTGTCAATCAAATACAGCAGCCAATCAGAAAGCTGCCCATTGATCAGCAGGCCCTTTATGACATCACAGAAAGACCCTCAGAACTATCTGTGCATGTCTAGTGGCTGGCTGTCAGTTGGGTGGGTGGGTGGCAGAGGGAGGGGATGTCTGTCTCGTTTCTCCTGAAAATTGCGCTTTTTCTGCGTTTACGGGAAAAGTTGAGGTCCGACGCGCAAAACTGGGGTATTGTAGAAATCACCTTTTAAAGACGCACATTTCTGCCCCCCCAAAAATGGGCATTTCAAATGAGAAATGAGTCCAATGAACAAAATAGGGTGAATAAGTATGTATTTCAGGGTTGAGTTAGCAGGTTATTGGGGAAGTAAGTCCTGATATTTTTGGAGGTTGCAGGGCCACTACACCATTCAAAATAGACAGGCTTTAGCATATGCAGTTAGGCCCCGTAGGATGATTTTAGCTAAAAAGTGCCCCAAACACTCAAACGGGCTTGTATCTGGGAAGGGAAAATATGGGAAACATGACTTAGACAGCAAATGATACACTGTTTGCCATGTTTACAAATTTTTATGCACAGTGGTTACAGCATGAAGCGAATGCATGTGAATATAGAAAGGTGCATTGCATTAAACAAGTCCACTGAGTGTCCCAAAATGGCCGGCCTGCCTGCTTTCATCCATCAATTGTTCTAAATTTTTCATTACCCAATGAGCTGAGGTGGAGTCTTAGCCAGTGGTACCATCAGGGAGGTGTGTAAAGCACTTTAGGCTAGACAGCCAATCAGCTGCCAGCTTCCATCTGTCAATCAAATACAGCAGCCAATCAGAAAGCTGCCCATTGATCAGCAGGCCCTTTATGACATCACAGAAAGACCCTCAGAACTATCTGTGCATGTCTAATGGCTGGCTGTCAATTGGGCGGGTGGGTGGCAGAGGGAGGGGATGTCTGTCTCGTTTCTCCCTAAAATTGCGGTTTTTCTGAGTTTACGGGAAAAGTTGAGGTCCGACGCGCAAAAGTGGGGTATCGTAGAAATCACCTTTTAAAGACGCACATTTCTGGCCCCCCCAAAAATGGGCATTTCAAATGAGAAATGAGTCCAATGAACAAAATAGGGTGAATAAGTATGTATTTCAGGGGTGAGTTAGCAGGTTATTGGGGAAGTAAGTTCTGATATTTTTGGAGGTTGCAGGGGTCACTACACCATTCAAAATAGGCAGGCTTTAGCATATGCAGTTAGGCCCCGTAGGTTGATTTTAGCTAAAAAGTGCCCCAAACACTGAAACGGGCTTGTATCTGGGAAGGGAAAATATGGGAAACATGACCTAGACAGCAAATGATACACTGTATGCCATGTTTCCAAATTTTTATGCACAGTGGTTACAGCATGAAGCGAATGCATGTGAATATACAAAGGTGCATTGCATTAAACAAGTCCAATGAGCGTCCCAAAATGGCCGGCCTGCCTGCTTTCATCCATCAATTGTTCTAAATTTTTCATTACCCAATGAGCTGAGGTGGAGTCTTAGCCAGTGGTACCATCAGGGAGGTGTGTAAAGCACTTTAGGCTAGACAGCCACTCAGCTGCCAGCTTCCATCTGTCAATCAAATACAGCAGCCAATCAGAAAGCTGCCCATTGATCAGCAGGCCCTTTATGACATCACAGAAAGACCCTCAGAACTATCTGTGCATGTCTAATGGCTGGCTGTCAGTTGGGCGGGTGGGTGGCAGAGGGAGGGGATGTCTGTCTCGTTTCTCCTGAAAATTGCGCTTTTTCTGCGTTTACGGGAAAAGTTGAGGTCCGACGCGCAAAAGTGGGGTATCGTAGAAATCACCTTTTAAAGACGCACATTTCTGCCCCCCCAAAAATGGGCATTTCAAATGAGAAATGAGTCCAATGAACAAAATAGGGTGAATAAGTATGTATTTCAGGGGTGAGTTAGCAGGTTATTGGGGAAGTAAGTCCTGATATTTTTGGAGGTTGCAGGGCCACTACACCATTCAAAATAGGCAGGCTTTAGCATATGCAGTTAGGCCCCGTAGGATGATTTTAGCTAAAAAGTGCCCCAAACACTCAAACGGGCTTGTATCTGGGAAGGGAAAATATGGGAAACATGACTTAGACAGCAAATGATACACTGTTTGCCATGTTTACAAATTTTTATGCACAGTGGTTACAGCATGAAGCGAATGCATGTGAATATACAAAGGTGCATTGCATTAAACAAGTCCACTGAGTGTCCCAAAATGGCCGGCCTGCCTGCTTTCATCCATCAATTGTTCTAAATTTTTCATTACCCAATGAGCTGAGGTGGAGTCTTAGCCAGTGGTACCATCAGGGAGGTGTGTAAAGCACTTTAGGCTAGACAGCCAATCAGCTGCCAGCTTCCATCTGTCAATCAAATACAGCAGCCAATCAGAAAGCTGCCCATTGATCAGCAGGCCCTTTATGACATCACAGAAAGACCCTCAGAACTATCTGTGCATGTCTAATGGCTGGCTGTCAGTTGGGCGGGTGGGTGGCAGAGGGAGGGGATGTCTGTCTCGTTTCTCCCTAAAATTGCGGTTTTTCTGAGTTTACGGGAAAAGTTGAGGTCCGACGCGCAAAAGTGGGGTATCGTAGAAATCACCTTTTAAAGACGCACATTTCTGGCCCCCCCAAAAATGGGCATTTCAAATGAGAAATGAGTCCAATGAACAAAATAGGGTGAATAAGTATGTATTTCAGGGGTGAGTTAGCAGGTTATTGGGGAAGTAAGTTCTGATATTTTTGGAGGTTGCAGGGGTCACTACACCATTCAAAATAGGCAGGCTTTAGCATATGCAGTTAGGCCCCGTAGGTTGATTTTAGCTAAAAAGTGCCCCAAACACTGAAACGGGCTTGTATCTGGGAAGGGAAAATATGAGAAACATGACCTAGACAGCAAATGATACACTGTATGCCATGTTTCCAAATTTTTATGCACAGTGGTTACAGCATGAAGCGAATGCATGTGAATATACAAAGGTGCATTGCATTAAACAAGTCCAATGAGCGTCCCAAAATGGCCGGCCTGCCTGCTTTCATCCATCAATTGTTCTAAATTTTTCATTACCCAATGAGCTGAGGTGGAGTCTTAGCCAGTGGTACCATCAGGGAGGTGTGTAAAGCACTTTAGGCTAGACAGCCACTCAGCTGCCAGCTTCCATCTGTCAATCAAATACAGCAGCCAATCAGAAAGCTGCCCATTGATCAGCAGGCCCTTTATGACATCACAGAAAGACCCTCAGAACTATCTGTGCATGTCTAATGGCTGGCTGTCAGTTGGGCGGGTGGGTGGCAGAGGGAGGGGATGTCTGTCTCGTTTCTCCTGAAAATTGCGCTTTTTCTGCGTTTACGGGAAAAGTTGAGGTCCGACGCGCAAAAGTGGGGTATCGTAGAAATCACCTTTTAAAGACGCACATTTCTGCCCCCCCAAAAATGGGCATTTCAAATGAGAAATGAGTCCAATGAACAAAATAGGGTGAATAAGTATGTATTTCAGGGGTGAGTTAGCAGGTTATTGGGGAAGTAAGTCCTGATATTTTTGGAGGTTGCAGGGCCACTACACCATTCAAAATAGGCAGGCTTTAGCATATGCAGTTAGGCCCCGTAGGATGATTTTAGCTAAAAAGTGCCCCAAACACTCAAACGGGCTTGTATCTGGGAAGGGAAAATATGGGAAACATGACTTAGACAGCAAATGATACACTGTTTGCCATGTTTACAAATTTTTATGCACAGTGGTTACAGCATGAAGCGAATGCATGTGAATATACAAAGGTGCATTGCATTAAACAAGTCCACTGAGTGTCCCAAAATGGCCGGCCTGCCTGCTTTCATCCATCAATTGTTCTAAATTTTTCATTACCCAATGAGCTGAGGTGGAGTCTTAGCCAGTGGTACCATCAGGGAGGTGTGTAAAGCACTTTAGGCTAGACAGCCAATCAGCTGCCAGCTTCCATCTGTCAATCAAATACAGCAGCCAATCAGAAAGCTGCCCATTGATCAGCAGGCCCTTTATGACATCACAGAAAAACCCTCAGAACTATCTGTGCATGTCTAATGGCTGGCTGTCAGTTGGGTGGGTGGGTGGCAGAGGGAGGGGATGTCTGTCTCGTTTCTCCTGAAAATTGCGCTTTTTCTGCGTTTACGGGAAAAGTTGAGGTCCGACGCGCAAAACTGGGGTATCGTAGAAATCACCTATTAAAGACGCACATTTCTGCCCCCCCCCCAAAAAATGGGCATTTCAAATGAGAGATGAGTCCAAGGAACAAAATAGGGTGAATAAGTATGTATTTCAGGGGTGAGTTAGCAGGTTATTGGGGAAGTAAGTCCTGATATTTTTGGAGGTTGCAGGGCCACTACACCATTCAAAATAGGCAGGCTTTAGCATATGCAGTTAGGCCCCGTAGGATGATTTTAGCTAAAAAGTGCCCCAAACACTCAAACGGGCTTGTATCTGGGAAGGGAAAATATGGGAAACATGACTTAGACAGCAAATGATACACTGTTTGCCATGTTTACAAATTTTTATGCACAGTGGTTACAGCATGAAGCGAATTCATGTGAATATACAAAGGTGCATTGCATTAAACAAGTCCACTGAGTGTCCCAAAATGGCCGGCCTGCCTGCTTTCATCCATCAATTGTTCTAAATTTTTCATTACCCAATGAGCTGAGGTGGAGTCTTAGCCAGTGGTACCATCAGGGAGGTGTGTAAAGCACTTTAGGCTAGACAGCCAATCAGCTGCCAGCTTCCATCTTTCAATCAAATACAGCAGCCAATCAGAAAGCTGCCCATTGATCAGCAGGCCCTTTATGACATCACAGAAAGACCCTCAGAACTATCTGTGCATGTCTAATGGCTGGCTGTCAGTTGGGCGGGTGGGTGGCAGAGGGAGGGGATGTCTGTCTCGTTTCTCCCTAAAATTGCGGTTTTTCTGCGTTTACGGGAAAAGTTGAGGTCCGACGCGCAAAAGTGGGGTATCGTAGAAATCACCTTTTAAAGACGCACATTTCTGCCCCCCCAAAAATGGGCATTTCAAATGAGAAATGAGTCCAATGAACAAAATAGGGTGAATAAGTATGTATTTCAGGGGTGAGTTAGCAGGTTATTGGGGAAGTAAGTCCTGATATTTTTGGAGGTTGCAGGGGCCACTACACTATTCAAAATAGGCAGGCTTTAGCATATGCAGTTAGGCCCCGTAGGATGATTTTAGCTAAAAAGTGCCCCAAACACTCAAACGGGCTTGTATCTGGGAAGGGAAAATATGGGAAACATGACTTAGACAGCAAATGATACACTGTTTGCCATGTTTACAAATTTTTATGCACAGTGGTTACAGCATGAAGCGAATGCATGTGAATATACAAAGGTGCATTGCATTAAACATGTCCACTGAGTGTCCCAAAATGGCCGGCCTGCCTGCTTTCATCCATCAATTGTTCTAAATTTTTCATTACCCAATGAGCTGAGGTGGAGTCTTAGCCAGTGGTACCATCAGGGAGGTGTGTAAAGCACTTTAGGCTAGACAGCCAATCAGCTGCCAGCTTCCATCTGTCAATCAAATACAGCAGCCAATCAGAAAGCTGCCCATTGATCAGCAGGCCCTTTATGACATCACAGAAAGACCCTCAGAACTATCTGTGCATGTCTAATGGCTGGCTGTCAGTTGGGTGGGTGGGTGGCAGAGGGAGGGGATGTCTGTCTCGTTTCTCCTGAAAATTGCGGTTTTTCTGCGTTTACGGGAAAAGTTGAGATCCGACGCGCAAAAGTGGGGTATCGTAGAAATCACCTTTTAAAGACGCACATTTCTGCCCCCCCAAAAATGGGCATTTCAAATGAGAAATGAGTCCAATGAACAAAATAGGGTGAATAAGTATGTATTTCAGGGGTGAGTTAGCAGGTTATTGGGGAAGTAAGTCCTGATATTTTTGGAGGTTGCAGGGCCACTACACCATTCAAAATAGGCAGGCTTGAGCATATGCAGTTAGGCCCCGTAGGATGATTTTAGCTAAAAAGTGCCCCAAACACTCAAACGGGCTTGTATCTGGGAAGGGAAAATATGGGAAACATGACTTAGACAGCAAATGATACACTGTATGCCATGTTTCCAAATTTTTATGCACAGTGGTTACAGCATGAAGCGAATGCATGTGAATATACAAAAGGTGCATTGCATTAAACAAGTCCAATGAGCGTCCCAAAATGGCCGGCCTGCCTGCTTTCATCCATCAATTGTTCTAAATTTTTCATTACCCAATGAGCTGAGGTGGAGTCTTAGCCAGTGGTACCATCAGGGAGGTGTGTAAAGCACTTTAGGCTAGACAGCCAATCAGCTGCCAGCTTCCATCTGTCAATCAAATAAAGCAGCCAATCAGAAAGCTGCCCATTGATCAGCAGGCCCTTTATGACATCACAGAAAGACCCTCAGAACTATCTGTGCATGTCTAATGGCTGGCTGTCAGTTGGGCGGGTGGGTGGCAGAGGGAGGGGATGTCTGTCTCGTTTCTCCCTAAAATTGCGGTTTTTCTGCGTTTACGGGAAAAGTTGAGATCCGACGCGCAAAAGTGGGGTATCGTAGAAATCACCTTTTAAAGACGCACATTTCTGGCCCCCCAAAAATGGGCATTTCAAATGAGAAATGAGTCCAATGAACAAAATAGGATGAATAAGTATGTATTTCAGGGGTGAGTTAGCAGGTTATTGGGGAAGTAAGTCCTGATATTTTTGGAGGTTGCAGGGGCCACTACACCATTCAAAATAGGCAGGCTTTAGCATATGCAGTTAGGCCCTGTAGGATGATTTTAGCTAAAAAGTGCCCCAAACACTCAAACGGGCTTGTATCTGGGAAGGGAAAATATGGGAAACATGACTTAGACAGCAAATGATACACTGTTTGCCATGTTTCCAAATTTTTATGCACAGTGGTTACAGCATGAAGCGAATGCATGTGAATATACAAAGGTGCATTGCATTAAACATGTCCACTGAGTGTCCCAAAATGGCCGGCCTGCCTGCTTTCATCCATCAATTGTTCTAAATTTTTCATTACCCAATGAGCTGAGGTGGAGTCTTAGCCAGTGGTACCATCAGGGAGGTGTGTAAAGCACTTTAGGCTAGACAGCCAATCAGCTGCCAGCTTCCATCTGTCAATCAAATACAGCAGCCAATCAGAAAGCTGCCCATTGATCAGCAGGCCCTTTATGACATCACAGAAAGACCCTCAGAACTATCTGTGCATGTCTAGTGGCTGGCTGTCAGTTGGGTGGGTGGGTGGCAGAGGGAGGGGATGTCTGTCTCGTTTCTCCTGAAAATTGCGCTTTTTCTGCGTTTACGGGAAAAGTTGAGGTCCGACGCGCAAAACTGGGGTATTGTAGAAATCACCTTTTAAAGACGCACATTTCTGCCCCCCCCAAAAATGGGCATTTCAAATGAGAAATGAGTCCAATGAACAAAATAGGGTGAATAAGTATGTATTACAGGGTTGAGTTAGCAGGTTATTGGGGAAGTAAGTCCTGATATTTTTGGAGGTTGCAGGGCCACTACACCATTCAAAATAGGCAGGCTTTAGCATATGCAGTTAGGCCCCGTAGGATGATTTTAGCTAAAAAGTGCCCCAAACACTCAAACGGGCTTGTATCTGGGAAGGGAAAATATGGGAAACATGACTTAGACAGCAAATGATACACTGTATGCCATGTTTCCAAATTTTTATGCACAGTGGTTACAGCATGAAGCGAATGCATGTGAATATACAAAAGGTGCATTGCATTAAACAAGTCCAATGAGCGTCCCAAAATGGCCGGCCTGCCTGCTTTCATCCATCAATTGTTCTAAATTTTTCATTACCCAATGAGCTGAGGTGGAGTCTTAGCCAGTGGTACCATCAGGGAGGTGTGTAAAGCACTTTAGGCTAGACAGCCAATCAGCTGCCAGCTTCCATCTGTCAATCAAATAAAGCAGCCAATCAGAAAGCTGCCCATTGATCAGCAGGCCCTTTATGACATCACAGAAAGACCCTCAGAACTATCTGTGCATGTCTAATGGCTGGCTGTCAGTTGGGCGGGTGGGTGGCAGAGGGAGGGGATGTCTGTCTCGTTTCTCCCTAAAATTGCGGTTTTTCTGCGTTTACGGGAAAAGTTGAGATCCGACGCGCAAAAGTGGGGTATCGTAGAAATCACCTTTTAAAGACGCACATTTCTGGCCCCCCAAAAATGGGCATTTCAAATGAGAAATGAGTCCAATGAACAAAATAGGATGAATAAGTATGTATTTCAGGGGTGAGTTAGCAGGTTATTGGGGAAGTAAGTCCTGATATTTTTGGAGGTTGCAGGGGCCACTACACCATTCAAAATAGGCAGGCTTTAGCATATGCAGTTAGGCCCTGTAGGATGATTTTAGCTAAAAAGTGCCCCAAACACTCAAACGGGCTTGTATCTGGGAAGGGAAAATATGGGAAACATGACTTAGACAGCAAATGATACACTGTTTGCCATGTTTCCAAATTTTTATGCACAGTGGTTACAGCATGAAGCGAATGCATGTGAATATACAAAGGTGCATTGCATTAAACATGTCCACTGAGTGTCCCAAAATGGCCGGCCTGCCTGCTTTCATCCATCAATTGTTCTAAATTTTTCATTACCCAATGAGCTGAGGTGGAGTCTTAGCCAGTGGTACCATCAGGGAGGTGTGTAAAGCACTTTAGGCTAGACAGCCAATCAGCTGCCAGCTTCCATCTGTCAATCAAATACAGCAGCCAATCAGAAAGCTGCCCATTGATCAGCAGGCCCTTTATGACATCACAGAAAGACCCTCAGAACTATCTGTGCATGTCTAGTGGCTGGCTGTCAGTTGGGTGGGTGGGTGGCAGAGGGAGGGGATGTCTGTCTCGTTTCTCCTGAAAATTGCGCTTTTTCTGCGTTTACGGGAAAAGTTGAGGTCCGACGCGCAAAACTGGGGTATTGTAGAAATCACCTTTTAAAGACGCACATTTCTGCCCCCCCCAAAAATGGGCATTTCAAATGAGAAATGAGTCCAATGAACAAAATAGGGTGAATAAGTATGTATTACAGGGTTGAGTTAGCAGGTTATTGGGGAAGTAAGTCCTGATATTTTTGGAGGTTGCAGGGCCACTACACCATTCAAAATAGGCAGGCTTTAGCATATGCAGTTAGGCCCCGTAGGATGATTTTAGCTAAAAAGTGCCCCAAACACTCAAACGGGCTTGTATCTGGGAAGGGAAAATATGGGAAACATGACTTAGACAGCAAATGATACACTGTTTGCCATGTTTACAAATTTTTATGCACAGTGGTTACAGCATGAAGCGAATGCATGTGAATATACAAAGGTGCATTGCATTAAACAAGTCCACTGAGTGTCCCAAAATGGCCGGCCTGCCTGCTTTCATCCATCAATTGTTCTAAATTTTTCATTACCCAATGAGCTGAGGTGGAGTCTTAGCCAGTGGTACCATCAGGGAGGTGTGTAAAGCACTTTAGGCTAGACAGCCAATCAGCTGCCAGCTTCCATCTGTCAATCAAATACAGCAGCCAATCAGAAAGCTGCCCATTGATCAGCAGGCCCTTTATGACATCACAGAAAGACCCTCAGAACTATCTGTGCATGTCTAATGGCTGGCTGTCAGTTGGGCGGTCGGGTGGCAGAGGAAGGGTATGTCTGTCTCGTTTCTCCCTAAAATTGCGGTTTTTCTGAGTTTACGGGAAAAGTTGAGGTCCGACGCGCAAAAGTGGGGTATTGTAGAAATCACCTTTTAAAGACGCACATTTCTGCCCCCCCCCCCAAAATGGGCATTTCAAATGAGAAATGAGTCCAATGAACAAAATAGGGTGAATAAGTATGTATTTCAGGGGTGAGTTAGCAGGTTATTGGGGAAGTAAGTTCTGATATTTTTGGAGGTTGCAGGGGTCACTACACCATTCAAAATAGGCAGGCTTTAGCATATGCAGTTAGGCCCCGTAGGTTGATTTTAGCTAAAAATTGCCCCAAACACTGAAACGGGCTTGTATCTGGGAAGGGAAAATATGGGAAACATGACCTAGACAGCAAATGATACACTGTATGCCATGTTTCCAAATTTTTATGCACAGTGGTTACAGCATGAAGCGAATGCATGTGAATATACAAAGGTGCATTGCATTAAACAAGTCCAATGAGCGTCCCAAAATGGCCGGCCTGCCTGCTTTCATCCATCAATTGTTCTAAATTTTTCATTACCCAATGAGCTGAGGTGGAGTCTTAGCCAGTGGTACCATCAGGGAGGTGTGTAAAGCACTTTAGGCTAGACAGCCACTCAGCTGCCAGCTTCCATCTGTCAATCAAATACAGCAGCCAATCAGAAAGCTGCCCATTGATCAGCAGGCCCTTTATGACATCACAGAAAGACCCTCAGAACTATCTGTGCATGTCTAATGGCTGGCTGTCAGTTGGGCGGGTGGGTGGCAGAGGGAGGGGATGTCTGTCTCGTTTCTCCTGAAAATTGCGCTTTTTCTGCGTTTACGGGAAAAGTTGAGGTCCGACGCGCAAAAGTGGGGTATCGTAGAAATCACCTTTTAAAGACGCACATTTCTGCCCCCCCCAAAAATGGGCATTTCAAATGAGAAATGAGTCCAATGAACAAAATAGGGTGAATAAGTATGTATTTCAGGGGTGAGTTAGCAGGTTATTGGGGAAGTAAGTCCTGATATTTTTGGAGGTTGCAGGGCCACTACACCATTCAAAATAGGCAGGCTTTAGCATATGCAGTTAGGCCCCGTAGGATGATTTTAGCTAAAAAGTGCCCCAAACACTCAAACGGGCTTGTATCTGGGAAGGGAAAATATGGGAAACATGACTTAGACAGCAAATGATACACTGTTTGCCATGTTTACAAATTTTTATGCACAGTGGTTACAGCATGAAGCGAATGCATGTGAATATACAAAGGTGCATTGCATTAAACAAGTCCACTGAGTGTCCCAAAATGGCCGGCCTGCCTGCTTTCATCCATCAATTGTTCTAAATTTTTCATTACCCAATGAGCTGAGGTGGAGTCTTAGCCAGTGGTACCATCAGGGAGGTGTGTAAAGCACTTTAGGCTAGACAGCCAATCAGCTGCCAGCTTCCATCTGTCAATCAAATACAGCAGCCAATCAGAAAGCTGCCCATTGATCAGCAGGCCCTTTATGACATCACAGAAAGACCCTCAGAACTATCTGTGCATGTCTAATGGCTGGCTGTCAGTTGGGCGGTCGGGTGGCAGAGGAAGGGTATGTCTGTCTCGTTTCTCCCTAAAATTGCGGTTTTTCTGAGTTTACGGGAAAAGTTGAGGTCCGACGCGCAAAAGTGGGGTATCGTAGAAATCACCTTTTAAAGACGCACATTTCTGCCCCCCCCAAAAATGGGCATTTCAAATGAGAAATGAGTCCAATGAACAAAATAGGGTGAATAAGTATGTATTTCAAGGGTGAGTTAGCAGGTTATTGGGGAAGTAAGTCCTGATATTTTTGGAGGTTGCAGGGCCACTACACCATTCAAAATAGGCAGGCTTTAGCATATGCAGTTAGGCCCCGTAGGATGATTTTAGCTAAAAAGTGCCCCAAACACTCAAACGGGCTTGTATCTGGGAAGGGAAAATATGGGAAACATGACTTAGACAGCAAATGATACACTGTTTGCCATGTTTACAAATTTTTATGCACAGTGGTTACAGCATGAAGCGAATGCATGTGAATATACAAAGGTGCATTGCATTAAACAAGTCCACTGAGTGTCCCAAAATGGCCGGCCTGCCTGCTTTCATCCATCAATTGTTCTAAATTTTTCATTACCCAATGAGCTGAGGTGGAGTCTTAGCCAGTGGTACCATCAGGGAGGTGTGTAAAGCACTTTAGGCTAGACAGCCAATCAGCTGCCAGCTTCCATCTCTCAATCAAATACAGCAGCCAATCAGAAAGCTGCCCATTGATCAGCAGGCCCTTTATGACATCACAGAAAGACCCTCAGAACTATCTGTGCATGTCTAATGGCTGGCTGTCAGTTGGGCGGGTGGGTGGCAGAGGGAGGGGATGTCTGTCTCGTTTCTCCCTAAAATTACGGTTTTTCTGCGTTTACGGGAAAAGTTGAGATCCGACGCGCAAAAGTGGGGTATCGTAGAAATCACCTTTTAAAGACGCACATTTCTGGCCCCCCAAAAATGGGAATTTCAAATGAGAAATGAGTCCAATGAACAAAATAGGATGAATAAGTATGTATTTCAGGGGTGAGTTAGCAGGTTATTGGGGAAGTAAGTCCTGATATTTTTGGAGGTTGCAGGGGCCACTACACCATTCAAAATAGGCAGGCTTTAGCATATGCAGTTAGGCCCTGTAGGATGATTTTAGCTAAAAAGTGCCCCAAACACTCAAACGGGCTTGCATCTGGGAAGGGAAAATATGGGAAACATGACTTAGACACCAAAAGATTCACTAAATGCCATGTTTCCAAATTTTTATGCACAGTGGTTACAGCATGAAGCGAATGCATGTGAATATACAAAGGTGCATTGCATTAAACAAGTCCAATGAGCGTCCCAAAATGGCCGGCCTGCCTGCTTTCATCCATCAATTGTTCTAAATTTTTCATTACCCAATGAGCTGAGGTGGAGTCTTAGCCAGTGGTCCCATCAGGGAGGTGTGTAATGCACTTTAGGCTAGACAGCCAATCAGCTGCCAGCTTCCATCTGTCAATCAAATACAGCAGCCAATCAGAAAGCTGCCCATTGATCAGCAGGCCCTTTATGACATCACAGACAGACCCTCAGAACTATCTGTGCATGTCTAATGGCTGGCTGTCAGTTGGGTGGGTGGGTGGCAGAGGGAGGGGATGTCTGTCTCGTTTCTCCTGAAAATTTCACTTTTTCTGCGTTTACGGGAAAAGTTGAGATCCGACGCGCAAAAGTGGGGTATCGTAGAAATCACCTTTTAAAGACGCACATTTCTGGCCCCCCAAAAATGGGCATTTCAAATGAGAAATGAGTCCAATGAACAAAATAGAATGAATAAGTATGTATTTCAGGGGTGAGTTAGCAGGTTATTGGGGAAGTAAGTCCTGATATTTTTGGAGGTTGCAGGGCCACTACACCATTCAAAATAGGCAGGCTTGAGCATATGCAGTTAGTCCCCGTAGGATGATTTTAGCTAAAAAGTGCCCCAAACACTCAAACGGGCTTGTATCTGGGAAGGGAAAATATGGGAAACATGACTTAGACAGCAAATGATACACTGTTTGCCATGTTTACAAATTTTTATGCACAGTGGTTACAGCATGAAGCGAATGCATGTGAATATACAAAGGTGCATTGCATTAAACAAGTCCACTGAGTGTCCCAAAATGGCCGGCCTGCATGCTTTCATCCATCAATTGTTCTAAATTTTTCATTACCCAATGAGCTGAGGTGGAGTCTTAGCCAGTGGTACCATCAGGGAGGTGTGTAAAGCACTTTAGGCTAGACAGCCAATCAGCTGCCAGCTTCCATCTTTCAATCAAATACAGCAGCCAATCAGAAAGCTGCCCATTGATCAGCAGGCCCTTTATGACATCACAGAAAGACCCTCAGAACTATCTGTGCATGTCTAATGGCTGGCTGTCAGTTGGGCGGGTGGGTGGCAGAGGGAGGGGATGTCTGTCTTGTTTCTCCCTAAAATTGCGGTTTTTCTGCGTTTACGGGAAAAGTTGAGGTCCGACGCGCAAAAGTGGGGTATCGTAGAAATCACCTTTTAAAGACGCACATTTCTGTCCCCCCAAAAATGGGCATTTCAAATGAGAAATGAGTCCAATGAACAAAATAGGGTGAATAAGTATGTATTTCAGGCGTGAGTTAGCAGGTTATTGGGGAAGTAAGTCCTGATATTTTTGGAGCTTGCAGGGGCCACTACACCATTCAAAATAGGCAGGCTTTAGCATATGCAGTTAGGCCCCGTAGGTTGATTTTAGCTAAATGTGCCCCAAACACTCAAACGGGCTTGTATCTGGGAAGGGAAAATATGGGAAACATGACTTAGACAGCAAATGATACACTGTATGCCATGTTTCCAAATTTTTATGCACAGTGGTTACAGCATGAAGCGAATGCATGTGAATATACAAAAGGTGCATTGCATTAAACAAGTCCAATGAGCGTCCCAAAATGGCCGGCCTGCCTGCTTTCATCCATCAATTGTTCTAAATTTTTCATTACCCAATGAGCTGAGGTGGAGTCTTAGCCAGTGGTACCATCAGGGAGGTGTGTAAAGCACTTTAGGCTAGACAGCCAATCAGCTGCCAGCTTCCATCTTTCAATCAAATACAGCAGCCAATCAGAAAGCTGCCCATTGATCAGCAGGCCCTTTATGACATCACAGAAAGACCCTCAGAACTATCTGTGCATGTCTAATGGCTGGCTGTCAGTTGGGCGGGTGGGTGGCAGAGGGAGGGGATGTCTGTCTCGTTTCTCCTGAAAATTGCGCTTTTTCTGCGTTTACGGGAAAAGTTGAGGTCCGACGCGCAAAACTGGGGTATCGTAAAAATCACCTTTTAAAGACGCACATTTCTGCCCCCCCCAAAAATGGGCATTTCAAATGAGAAATGAGTCCAATGAACAAAATAGGGTGAATAAGTATGTATTTCAGGGGTGAGTTAGCAGGTTATTGGGGAAGTAAGTCCTGATATTTTTGGAGGTTGCAGGGCCACTACACCATTCAAAATAGGCAGGCTTGAGCATATGCAGTTAGGCCCCGTAGGTTGATTTTAGCTAAGTGTGCCCCAAACACTCAAACGGGCTTGTATCTGGGAAGGGAAAATATGGGAAACATGACTTAGACAGCAAATGATACACTGTATGCCATGTTTCCAAATTTTTATGCACAGTGGTTACAGCATGAAGCGAATGCATGTGAATATACAAAAGGTGCATTGCATTAAACAAGTCCAATGAGCGTCCCAAAATGGCCGGCCTGCCTGCTTTCATCCATCAATTGTTCTAAATTTTTCATTACCCAATGAGCTGAGGTGGAGTCTTAGCCAGTGGTACCATCAGGGAGGTGTGTAAAGCACTTTAGGCTAGACAGCCAATCAGCTGCCAGCTTCCATCTGTCAATCAAATAAAGCAGCCAATCAGAAAGCTGCCCATTGATCAGCAGGCCCTTTATGACATCACAGAAAGACCCTCAGAACTATCTGTGCATGTCTAATGGCTGGCTGTCGGTTGGGCGGGTGGGTGGCAGAGGGAGGGGATGTCTGTCTCGTTTCTCCCTAAAATTGCGGTTTTTCTGCGTTTACGGGAAAAGTTGAGATCCGACGCGCAAAAGAGGGGTATCGTAGAAATCACCTTTTAAAGACGCACATTTCTGGCCCCCCAAAAATGGGCATTTCAAATGAGAAATGAGTCCAATGAACAAAATAGGATGAATAAGTATGTATTTCAGGGGTGAGTTAGCAGGTTATTGGGGAAGTAAGTCCTGATATTTTTGGAGGTTGCAGGGGCCACTACACCATTCAAAATAGGCAGGCTTTAGCATATGCAGTTAGGCCCTGTAGGATGATTTTAGCTAAAAAGTGCCCCAAACACTCAAACGGGCTTGTATCTGGGAAGGGAAAATATGGGAAACATGACTTAGACAGCAAATGATACACTGTTTGCCATGTTTCCAAATTTTTATGCACAGTGGTTACAGCATGAAGCGAATGCATGTGAATATACAAAGGTGCATTGCATTAAACATGTCCACTGAGTGTCCCAAAATGGCCGGCCTGCCTGCTTTCATCCATCAATTGTTCTAAATTTTTCATTACCCAATGAGCTGAGGTGGAGTCTTAGCCAGTGGTACCATCAGGGAGGTGTGTAAAGCACTTTAGGCTAGACAGCCAATCAGCTGCCAGCTTCCATCTGTCAATCAAATACAGCAGCCAATCAGAAAGCTGCCCATTGATCAGCAGGCCCTTTATGACATCACAGAAAGACCCTCAGAACTATCTGTGCATGTCTAGTGGCTGGCTGTCAGTTGGGTGGGTGGGTGGCAGAGGGAGGGGATGTCTGTCTCGTTTCTCCTGAAAATTGCGCTTTTTCTGCGTTTACGGGAAAAGTTGAGGTCCGACGCGCAAAACTGGGGTATTGTAGAAATCACCTTTTAAAGACGCACATTTCTGCCCCCCCAAAAATGGGCATTTCAAATGAGAAATGAGTCCAATGAACAAAATAGGGTGAATAAGTATGTATTTCAGGGTTGAGTTAGCAGGTTATTGGGGAAGTAAGTCCTGATATTTTTGGAGGTTGCAGGGGCCACTACACCATTCAAAATAGGCAGGCTTTAGCATATGCAGTTAGGCCCCGTAGGATGATTTTAGCTAAAAAGTGCCCCAAACACTCAAACGGGCTTGTATCTGGGAAGGGAAAATATGGGAAACATGACTTAGACAGCAAATGATACACTGTTTGCCATGTTTACAAATTTGTATGCACAGTGGTTACAGCATGAAGCGAATGCATGTGAATATACAAAGGTGCATTGCATTAAACAAGTCCACTGAGTGTCCAAAATGGCCGGCCTGCCTGCTTTCATCCATCAATTGTTCTAAATTTTTCATTACCCAATGAGCTGAGGTGGAGTCTTAGCCAGTGGTACCATCAGGGAGGTGTGTAAAGCACTTTAGGCTAGACAGATAACCAGCTGCCAGCTTCCATCTGTCAATCAAATACAGCAGCCAATCAGAAAGCTGCCCATTGATCAGCAGGCCCTTTATGACATCACAGAAAGACCCTCAGAACTATCTGTGCATGTCTAATGGCTGGCTGTCAGTTGGGCGGGTGGGTGGCAGAGGGAGGGGATGTCTGTCTCGTTTCTCCCTAAAATTGCGGTTTTTCTGAGTTTACGGGAAAAGTTGAGGTCCGACGCGCAATAGTGGGGTATCGTAGAAATCACCTTTTAAAGACGCACATTTCTGCCCCCCCCAAAAATGGGCATTTCAAATGAGAAATGAGTCCAATGAACAAAATAGGGTGAATAAGTATGTATTTCAGGGGTGAGTTAGCAGGTTATTGGGGAAGTAAGTTCTGATATTTTTGGAGGTTGCAGGGGTCACTACACCATTCAAAATAGGCAGGCTTTAGCATATGCAGTTAGGCCCCGTAGGTTGATTTTAGCTAAAAAGTGCCCCAAACACTGAAACGGGCTTGTATCTGGGAAGGGAAAATATGGGAAACATGACCTAGACAGCAAATGATACACTGTATGCCATGTTTCCAAATTTTTATGCACAGTGGTTACAGCATGAAGCAAATGCATGTGAATATACAAAGGTGCATTGCATTAAACAAGTCCAATGAGCGTCCCAAAATGGCCGGCCTGCCTGCTTTCATCCATCAATTGTTCTAAATTTTTCATTACCCAATGAGCTGAGGTGGAGTCTTAGCCAGTGGTACCATCAGGGAGGTGTGTAAAGCACTTTAGGCTAGACAGCCACTCAGCTGCCAGCTTCCATCTGTCAATCAAATACAGCAGCCAATCAGAAAGCTGCCCATTGATCAGCAGGCCCTTTATGACATCACAGAAAGACCCTCAGAACTATCTGTGCATGTCTAATGGCTGGCTGTCAGTTGGGCGGGTGGGTGGCAGAGGGAGGGGATGTCTGTCTCATTTCTCCTGAAAATTGCGCTTTTTCTGCGTTTACGGGAAAAGTTGAGGTCCGACACGCAAAAGTGGGGTATCGTAGAAATCACCTTTTAAAGACGCACATTTCTGCCCCCCCAAAAATGGGCATTTCAAATGAGAAATGAGTCCAATGAACAAAATAGGGTGAATAAGTATGTATTTCAGGGGTGAGTTAGCAGGTTATTGGGGAAGTAAGTCCTGATATTTTTGGAGGTTGCAGGGCCACTACACCATTCAAAATAGGCAGGCTTTAGCATATGCAGTTAGGCCCCGTAGGATGATTTTAGCTAAAAAGTGCCCCAATCACTCAAACGGGCTTGTATCTGGGAAGGGAAAATATGGGAAACATGACTTAGACAGCAAATGATACACTGTTTGCCATGTTTACAAATTTTTATGCACAGTGGTTACAGCATGAAGCGAATGCATGTGAATATACAAAGGTGCATTGCATTAAACAAGTCCACTGAGTGTCCCAAAATGGCCGGCCTGCCTGCTTTCATCCATCAATTGTTCTAAATTTTTCATTACCCAATGAGCTGAGGTGGAGTCTTAGCCAGTGGTACCATCAGGGAGGTGTGTAAAGCACTTTTGGCTAGACAGCCAATCAGCTGCCAGCTTCCATCTCTCAATCAAATACAGCAGCCAATCAGAAAGCTGCCCATTGATCAGCAGGCCCTTTATGACATCACAGAAAGACCCTCAGAACTATCTGTGCATGTCTAATGGCTGGCTGTCAGTTGGGCGGGTGGGTGGCAGAGGGAGGGGATGTCTGTCTCGTTTCTCCCTAAAATTGCGGTTTTTCTGCGTTTACGGGAAAAGTTGAGATCCGACGCGCAAAAGTGGGGTATCGTAGAAATCACCTTTTAAAGACGCACATTTCTGGCCCCCCAAAAATGGGCATTTCAAATGAGAAATGAGTCCAATGAACAAAATAGGATGAATAAGTATGTATTTCAGGGGTGAGTTAGCAGGTTATTGGGGAAGTAAGTCCTGATATTTTTGGAGGTTGCAGGGGCCACTACACCATTCAAAATAGGCAGGCTTTAGCATATGCAGTTAGGCCCTGTAGGATGATTTTAGCTAAAAAGTGCCCCAAACACTCAAACGGGCTTGCATCTGGGAAGGGAAAATATGGGAAACATGACTTAGACACCAAAAGATTCACTAAATGCCATGTTTCCAAATTTTTATGCACAGTGGTTACAGCATGAAGCGAATGCATGTGAATATACAAAGGTGCATTGCATTAAACAAGTCCAATGAGCGTCCCAAAATGGCCGGCCTGCCTGCTTTCATCCATCAATTGTTCTAAATTTTTCATTACCCAATGAGCTGAGGTGGAGTCTTAGCCAGTGGTACCATCAGGGAGGTGTGTAATGCACTTTAGGCTAGACAGCCAATCAGCTGCCAGCTTCCATCTGTCAATCAAATACAGCAGCCAATCAGAAAGCTGCCCATTGATCAGCAGGCCCTTTATGACATCACAGACAGACCCTCAGAACTATCTGTGCATGTCTAATGGCTGGCTGTCAGTTGGGTGGGTGGGTGGCAGAGGGAGGGGATGTCTGTCTCGTTTCTCCTGAAAATTTCACTTTTTCTGCGTTTACGGGAAAAGTTGAGGTCCGACGCGCAAAAGTGGGGTATCGTAGAAATCACCTTTTAAAGACGCACATTTCTGGCCCCCCAAAAATGGGCATTTCAAATGAGAAATGAGTCCAATGAACAAAATAGAATGAATAAGTATGTATTTCAGGGGTGAGTTAGCAGGTTATTGGGGAAGTAAGTCCTGATATTTTTGGAGGTTGCAGGGCCACTACACCATTCAAAATAGGCAGGCTTGAGCATATGCAGTTAGGCCCCGTAGGATGATTTTAGCTAAAAAGTGCCCCAAACACTCAAACGGGCTTGTATCTGGGAAGGGAAAATATGGGAAACATGACTTAGACAGCAAATGATACACTGTTTGCCATGTTTACAAATTTTTATGCACAGTGGTTACAGCATGAAGCGAATGCATGTGAATATACAAAGGTGCATTGCATTAAACAAGTCCACTGAGTGTCCCAAAATGGCCGGCCTGCATGCTTTCATCCATCAATTGTTCTAAATTTTTCATTACCCAATGAGCTGAGGTGGAGTCTTAGCCAGTGGTACCATCAGGGAGGTGTGTAAAGCACTTTAGGCTAGACAGCCAATCAGCTGCCAGCTTCCATCTTTCAATCAAATACAGCAGCCAATCAGAAAGCTGCCCATTGATCAGCAGGCCCTTTATGACATCACAGAAAGACCCTCAGAACTATCTGTGCATGTCTAATGGCTGGCTGTCAGTTGGGCGGGTGGGTGGCAGAGGGAGGGGATGTCTGTCTTGTTTCTCCCTAAAATTGCGGTTTTTCTGCGTTTACGGGAAAAGTTGAGGTCCGACGCGCAAAAGTGGGGTATCGTAGAAATCACCTTTTAAAGACGCACATTTCTGTCCCCCCAAAAATGGGCATTTCAAATGAGAAATGAGTCCAATGAACAAAATAGGGTGAATAAGTATGTATTTCAGGCGTGAGTTAGCAGGTTATTGGGGAAGTAAGTCCTGATATTTTTGGAGCTTGCAGGGGCCACTACACCATTCAAAATAGGCAGGCTTTAGCATATGCAGTTAGGCCCCGTAGGTTGATTTTAGCTAAATGTGCCCCAAACACTCAAACGGGCTTGTATCTGGGAAGGGAAAATATGGGAAACATGACTTAGACAGAAAATGATACACTGTATGCCATGTTTCCAAATTTTTATGCACAGTGGTTACAGCATGAAGCGAATGCATGTGAATATACAAAAGGTGCATTGCATTAAACAAGTCCAATGAGCGTCCCAAAATGGCCGGCCTGCCTGCTTTCATCCATCAATTGTTCTAAATTTTTCATTACCCAATGAGCTGAGATGGAGTCTTAGCCAGTGGTACCATCAGGGAGGTGTGTAAAGCACTTTAGGCTAGACAGCCAATCAGCTGCCAGCTTCCATCTGTCAATCAAATAAAGCAGCCAATCAGAAAGCTGCCCATTGATCAGCAGGCCCTTTATGACATCACAGACAGACCCTCAGAACTATCTGTGCATGTCTAATGGCTGGCTGTCAGTTGGGCGGGTGGGTGGCAGAGGGAGGGGATGTCTGTCTCGTTTCTCCCTAAAATTGCGGTTTTTCTGCGTTTACGGGAAAAGTTGAGATCCGACGCGCAAAAGTGGGGTATCGTAGAAATCACCTTTTAAAGACGCACATTTCTGGCCCCCCAAAAATGGGCATTTCAAATGAGAAATGAGTCCAATGAACAAAATAGGGTGAATAAGTATGTATTTCAGGGGTGAGTTAGCAGGTTATTGGGGAAGTAAGTTCTGATATTTTTGGAGGTTGCAGGGGTCACTACACCATTCAAAATAGGCAGGCTTTAGCATATGCAGTTAGGCCCCGTAGGTTGATTTTAGCTAAAAAGTGCCCCAAACACTGAAACGGGCTTGTATCTGGGAAGGGAAAATATGGGAAACATGACCTAGACAGCAAATGATACACTGTATGCCATGTTTCCAAATTTTTATGCACAGTGGTTACAGCATGAAGCGAATGCATGTGAATATACAAAGGTGCATTGCATTAAACAAGTCCAATGAGCGTCCCAAAATGGCCGGCCTGCCTGCTTTCATCCATCAATTGTTCTAAATTTTTCATTACCCAATGAGCTGAGGTGGAGTCTTAGCCAGTGGTACCATCAGGGAGGTGTGTAAAGCACTTTAGGCTAGACAGCCACTCAGCTGCCAGCTTCCATCTGTCAATCAAATACAGCAGCCAATCAGAAAGCTGCCCATTGATCAGCAGGCCCTTTATGACATCACAGAAAGACCCTCAGAACTATCTGTGCATGTCTAATGGCTGGCTGTCAGTTGGGCGGGTGGGTGGCAGAGGGAGGGGATGTCTGTCTCATTTCTCCTGAAAATTGCGCTTTTTCTGCGTTTACGGGAAAAGTTGAGGTCCGACACGCAAAAGTGGGGTATCGTAGAAATCACCTTTTAAAGACGCACATTTCTGCCCCCCCAAAAATGGGCATTTCAAATGAGAAATGAGTCCAATGAACAAAATAGGGTGAATAAGTATGTATTTCAGGGGTGAGTTAGCAGGTTATTGGGGAAGTAAGTCCTGATATTTTTGGAGGTTGCAGGGCCACTACACCATTCAAAATAGGCAGGCTTTAGCATATGCAGTTAGGCCCCGTAGGATGATTTTAGCTAAAAAGTGCCCCAATCACTCAAACGGGCTTGTATCTGGGAAGGGAAAATATGGGAAACATGACTTAGACAGCAAATGATACACTGTTTGCCATGTTTACAAATTTTTATGCACAGTGGTTACAGCATGAAGCGAATGCATGTGAATATACAAAGGTGCATTGCATTAAACAAGTCCACTGAGTGTCCCAAAATGGCCGGCCTGCCTGCTTTCATCCATCAATTGTTCTAAATTTTTCATTACCCAATGAGCTGAGGTGGAGTCTTAGCCAGTGGTACCATCAGGGAGGTGTGTAAAGCACTTTTGGCTAGACAGCCAATCAGCTGCCAGCTTCCATCTCTCAATCAAATACAGCAGCCAATCAGAAAGCTGCCCATTGATCAGCAGGCCCTTTATGACATCACAGAAAGACCCTCAGAACTATCTGTGCATGTCTAATGGCTGGCTGTCAGTTGGGCGGGTGGGTGGCAGAGGGAGGGGATGTCTGTCTCGTTTCTCCCTAAAATTGCGGTTTTTCTGCGTTTACGGGAAAAGTTGAGATCCGACGCGCAAAAGTGGGGTATCGTAGAAATCACCTTTTAAAGACGCACATTTCTGGCCCCCCAAAAATGGGCATTTCAAATGAGAAATGAGTCCAATGAACAAAATAGGATGAATAAGTATGTATTTCAGGGGTGAGTTAGCAGGTTATTGGGGAAGTAAGTCCTGATATTTTTGGAGGTTGCAGGGGCCACTACACCATTCAAAATAGGCAGGCTTTAGCATATGCAGTTAGGCCCTGTAGGATGATTTTAGCTAAAAAGTGCCCCAAACACTCAAACGGGCTTGCATCTGGGAAGGGAAAATATGGGAAACATGACTTAGACACCAAAAGATTCACTAAATGCCATGTTTCCAAATTTTTATGCACAGTGGTTACAGCATGAAGCGAATGCATGTGAATATACAAAGGTGCATTGCATTAAACAAGTCCAATGAGCGTCCCAAAATGGCCGGCCTGCCTGCTTTCATCCATCAATTGTTCTAAATTTTTCATTACCCAATGAGCTGAGGTGGAGTCTTAGCCAGTGGTACCATCAGGGAGGTGTGTAATGCACTTTAGGCTAGACAGCCAATCAGCTGCCAGCTTCCATCTGTCAATCAAATACAGCAGCCAATCAGAAAGCTGCCCATTGATCAGCAGGCCCTTTATGACATCACAGACAGACCCTCAGAACTATCTGTGCATGTCTAATGGCTGGCTGTCAGTTGGGTGGGTGGGTGGCAGAGGGAGGGGATGTCTGTCTCGTTTCTCCTGAAAATTTCACTTTTTCTGCGTTTACGGGAAAAGTTGAGGTCCGACGCGCAAAAGTGGGGTATCGTAGAAATCACCTTTTAAAGACGCACATTTCTGGCCCCCCAAAAATGGGCATTTCAAATGAGAAATGAGTCCAATGAACAAAATAGAATGAATAAGTATGTATTTCAGGGGTGAGTTAGCAGGTTATTGGGGAAGTAAGTCCTGATATTTTTGGAGGTTGCAGGGCCACTACACCATTCAAAATAGGCAGGCTTGAGCATATGCAGTTAGGCCCCGTAGGATGATTTTAGCTAAAAAGTGCCCCAAACACTCAAACGGGCTTGTATCTGGGAAGGGAAAATATGGGAAACATGACTTAGACAGCAAATGATACACTGTTTGCCATGTTTACAAATTTTTATGCACAGTGGTTACAGCATGAAGCGAATGCATGTGAATATACAAAGGTGCATTGCATTAAACAAGTCCACTGAGTGTCCCAAAATGGCCGGCCTGCATGCTTTCATCCATCAATTGTTCTAAATTTTTCATTACCCAATGAGCTGAGGTGGAGTCTTAGCCAGTGGTACCATCAGGGAGGTGTGTAAAGCACTTTAGGCTAGACAGCCAATCAGCTGCCAGCTTCCATCTTTCAATCAAATACAGCAGCCAATCAGAAAGCTGCCCATTGATCAGCAGGCCCTTTATGACATCACAGAAAGACCCTCAGAACTATCTGTGCATGTCTAATGGCTGGCTGTCAGTTGGGCGGGTGGGTGGCAGAGGGAGGGGATGTCTGTCTTGTTTCTCCCTAAAATTGCGGTTTTTCTGCGTTTACGGGAAAAGTTGAGGTCCGACGCGCAAAAGTGGGGTATCGTAGAAATCACCTTTTAAAGACGCACATTTCTGTCCCCCCAAAAATGGGCATTTCAAATGAGAAATGAGTCCAATGAACAAAATAGGGTGAATAAGTATGTATTTCAGGCGTGAGTTAGCAGGTTATTGGGGAAGTAAGTCCTGATATTTTTGGAGCTTGCAGGGGCCACTACACCATTCAAAATAGGCAGGCTTTAGCATATGCAGTTAGGCCCCGTAGGTTGATTTTAGCTAAATGTGCCCCAAACACTCAAACGGGCTTGTATCTGGGAAGGGAAAATATGGGAAACATGACTTAGACAGAAAATGATACACTGTATGCCATGTTTCCAAATTTTTATGCACAGTGGTTACAGCATGAAGCGAATGCATGTGAATATACAAAAGGTGCATTGCATTAAACAAGTCCAATGAGCGTCCCAAAATGGCCGGCCTGCCTGCTTTCATCCATCAATTGTTCTAAATTTTTCATTACCCAATGAGCTGAGATGGAGTCTTAGCCAGTGGTACCATCAGGGAGGTGTGTAAAGCACTTTAGGCTAGACAGCCAATCAGCTGCCAGCTTCCATCTGTCAATCAAATAAAGCAGCCAATCAGAAAGCTGCCCATTGATCAGCAGGCCCTTTATGACATCACAGACAGACCCTCAGAACTATCTGTGCATGTCTAATGGCTGGCTGTCAGTTGGGCGGGTGGGTGGCAGAGGGAGGGGATGTCTGTCTCGTTTCTCCCTAAAATTGCGGTTTTTCTGCGTTTACGGGAAAAGTTGAGATCCGACGCGCAAAAGTGGGGTATCGTAGAAATCACCTTTTAAAGACGCACATTTCTGGCCCCCCAAAAATGGGCATTTCAAATGAGAAATGAGTCCAATGAACAAAATAGGGTGAATAAGTATGTATTTCAGGGGTGAGTTAGCAGGTTATTGGGGAAGTAAGTTCTGATATTTTTGGAGGTTGCAGGGGTCACTACACCATTCAAAATAGGCAGGCTTTAGCATATGCAGTTAGGCCCCGTAGGTTGATTTTAGCTAAAAAGTGCCCCAAACACTGAAACGGGCTTGTATCTGGGAAGGGAAAATATGGGAAACATGACCTAGACAGCAAATGATACACTGTATGCCATGTTTCCAAATTTTTATGCACAGTGGTTACAGCATGAAGCGAATGCATGTGAATATACAAAGGTGCATTGCATTAAACAAGTCCAATGAGCGTCCCAAAATGGCCGGCCTGCCTGCTTTCATCCATCAATTGTTCTAAATTTTTCATTACCCAATGAGCTGAGGTGGAGTCTTAGCCAGTGGTACCATCAGGGAGGTGTGTAAAGCACTTTAGGCTAGACAGCCACTCAGCTGCCAGCTTCCATCTGTCAATCAAATACAGCAGCCAATCAGAAAGCTGCCCATTGATCAGCAGGCCCTTTATGACATCACAGAAAGACCCTCAGAACTATCTGTGCATGTCTAATGGCTGGCTGTCAGTTGGGCGGGTGGGTGGCAGAGGGAGGGGATGTCTGTCTCGTTTCTCCTGAAAATTGCGCTTTTTCTGCGTTTACGGGAAAAGTTGAGGTCCGACGCGCAAAAGTGGGGTATCGTAGAAATCACCTTTTAAAGACGCACATTTCTGCCCCCCCAAAAATGGGCATTTCAAATGAGAAATGAGTCCAATGAACAAAATAGGGTGAATAAGTATGTATTTCAGGGGTGAGTTAGCAGGTTATTGGGGAAGTAAGTCCTGATATTTTTGGAGGTTGCAGGGCCACTACACCATTCAAAATAGGAAGGCTTTAGCATATGCAGTTAGGCCCCGTAGGATGATTTTAGCTAAAAAGTGCCCCAAACACTCAAACGGGCTTGTATCTGGGAAGGGAAAATATGGGAAACATGACTTAGACACCAAAAGATTCACTAAATGCCATGTTTCCAAATTTTTATGCACAGTGGTTACAGCATGAAGCGAATGCATGTGAATATACAAAGGTGCATTGCATTAAACAAGTCCACTGAGTGTCCCAAAATGGCCGGCCTGCCTGCTTTCATCCATCAATTGTTCTAAATTTTTCATTACCCAATGAGCTGAGGTGGAGTCTTAGCCAGTGGTACCATCAGGGAGGTGTGTAAAGCACTTTAGGCTAGACAGCCAATCAGCTGCCAGCTTCCATCTGTCAATCAAATACAGCAGCCAATCAGAAAGCTGCCCATTGATCAGCAGGCCCTTTATGACATCACAGAAAGACCCTCAGAACTATCTGTGCATGTCTAATGGCTGGCTGTCAGTTGGGTGGGTGGGTGTCAGAGGGAGGGGATGTCTGTCTCGTTTCTCCTGAAAATTTCACTTTTTCTGCGTTTACGGGAAAAGTTGAGGTCCGACGCGCAAAAGTGGGGTATCGTAGAAATCACCTTTTAAAGACGCACATTTCTGGCCCCCCAAAAATGGGCATTTCAAATGAGAAATGAGTCCAATGAACAAAATAGAATGAATAAGTATGTATTTCAGGGGTGAGTTAGCAGGTTATTGGGGAAGTAAGTCCTGATATTTTTGGAGGTTGCAGGGGCCACTACACCATTCAAAATAGGCAGGCTTTAGCATATGCAGTTAGGCCCTGTAGGATGATTTTAGCTAAAAAGTGCCCCAAACACTCAAACGGGCTTGTATCTGGGAAGGGAAAATATGGGAAACATGACTCAGCAAATGATACACTGTTTGCCATGTTTCCAAATTTTTATGCACAGTGGTTACAGCATGAAGCGAATGCATACAAAGGTGCATTGCATTAAACATGTCCACTGAGTGTCCCAAAATGGCCGGCCTGCCTGCTTTCATCCATCAATTGTTCTAAATTATTCATCACCCAATGAGCTGAGGTGGAGTCTTAGCCAGTGGTACCATCAGGGAGGTGTGTAAAGCACTTTAGGCTAGACAGCCAATCAGCTGCCAGCTTCCATCTGTCAATCAAATACAGCAGCCAATCAGAAAGCTGCCCATTGATCAGCAGGCCCTTTATGACATCACAGAAATACCCTCAGAACTATCTGTGCATGTCTAGTGGCTGGCTGTCAGTTGGGTGGGTGGGTGGCAGAGGGAGGGGATGTCTTTCTCGTTTCTCCTGAAAATTGCGCTTTTTCTGCGTTTACGGGAAAAGTTGAGGTCCGACGCGCAAAAGTGGGGTATCGTAGAAATCACCTTTTAAAGACGCACATTTCTGGCCCCCCAAAAATGGGCATTTCAAATGAGAAATGAGTCCAATGAACAAAATAGGATGAATAAGTATGTATTTCAGGGGTGAGTTAGCAGGTTATTGGGGAAGTAAGTCCTGATATTTTTGGAGGTGGCAGGGGCCACTACACCATTCAAAATAGGCAGGCTTTAGCATATGCAGTTAGGCCCTGTAGGATGATTTTAGCTAAAAAGTGCCCCAAACACTCAAACGGGCTTGCATCTGGGAAGGGAAAATATGGGAAACATGACTTAGACACCAAAAGATTCACTAAATGCCATGTTTCCAAATTTTTATGCACAGTGGTTACAGCATGAAGCGAATGCATGTGAATATACAAAGGTGCATTGCATTAAACAAGTCCAATGAGCGTCCCAAAATGGCCGGCCTGCCTGCTTTCATCCATCAATTGTTCTAAATTTTTCATTACCCAATGAGCTGAGGTGGAGTCTTAGCCAGTGGTACCATCAGGGAGGTGTGTAATGCACTTTAGGCTAGACAGCCAATCAGCTGCCAGCTTCCATCTGTCAATCAAATACAGCAGCCAATCAGAAAGCTGCCCATTGATCAGCAGGCCCTTTATAACATCACAAACAGACCCTCAGAACTATCTGTGCATGTCTAATGGCTGGCTGTCAGTTGGGCGGGTGGGTGGCAGAGGGAGGGGATGTCTGTCTCGTTTCTCCTGAAAATTGCGGTTTTTCTGCGTTTACGGGAAAAGTTGAGGTCCGACGCGCAAAAGTGGGGTATCGTAGAAATCACATTTTAAAGACGCACATTTCTGGCCCCCCAAAAATGGGCATTTCAAATGAGAAATGAGTCCAATGAACAAAATAGGGTGAATAAGTATGTATTTCAGGGGTGAGTTAGCAGGTTATTGGGGAAGTAAGTCCTGATATTTTTGGAGGTTGCAGGGGCCACTACACTATTCAAAAAAGGCAGGTTTTAGCATATGCAGTTAGGCCCCGTAGGATGATTTTAGCTAAAAAGTGCCCCAAACACTCAAACGGGCTTGTATCTGGGAATTGGCTAGACAGCCAATCAGCTGCCAGCTTCCATCTGTCAATCAAATACAGCAGCCAATCAGAAAGCTGCCCATTGATCAGCAGGCCCTTTATGACATCACAGAAAGACTCTCAGAACTATCTGTGCATGTCTAATGGCTGGCTGTCAGTTGGGCGGGTGGGTGGCAGAGGGAGGGGATGTCTGTCTCGTTTCTCCTGAAAATTGCGGTTTTTCTGCGTTTACGGGAAAAGTTGAGGTCCGACGCGCAAAAGTGGGGTATCGTAGAAATCACATTTTAAAGACGCACATTTCTGGCCCCCCAAAAATGGGCATTTCAAATGAGAAATGAGTCCAATGAACAAAATAGGGTGAATAAGTATGTATTTCAGGGGTGAGTTAGCAGGTTATTGGGGAAGTAAGTCCTGATATTTTTGGAGGTTGCAGGGGCCACTACACCATTCAAAATAGGCAGGCTTTAGCATATGCAGTTAGGCCTCGTAGGATGATTTTAGCTAAAAAGTGCCCCAATCACTCAAACGGGCTTGTATCTGGGAATTGAAAATATGGGAAACATGACTTAGACAGCAAATGATACACTGTTTGCCATGTTTCCAAATTTTTATGCACAGTGGTTACAGCATGAAGCGAATGCATGTGAATATACAAAGGTGCATTGCATTAAACAAGTCCACTGAGTGTCCCAAAATGGCCGGCCTGCCTGCTTTCATCCATCAATTGTTCTAAATTTTTCATTACCCAATGAGCTGAGGTGGAGTCTTAGCCAGTGGTACCATCAGGGAGGTGTGTAAAGCACTTTAGGCTAGACAGCCAATCAGCTGCCAGCTTCCATCTGTCAATCAAATACAGCAGCCAATCAGAAAGCTGCCCATTGATCAGCAGGCCCTTTATGACATCACAGAAAGACTCTCAGAACTATCTGTGCATGTCTAATGGCTGGCTGTCAGTTGGGCGGGTGGGTGGCAGAGGGAGGGGATGTCTGTCTCGTTTCTCCTGAAAATTGCGGTTTTTCTGCGTTTACGGGAAAAGTTGAGGTCCGACGCGCAAAAGTGGGGTATCGTAGAAATCACATTTTAAAGACGCACATTTCTGGCCCCCCAAAAATGGGCATTTCAAATGAGAAATGAGTCCAATGAACAAAATAGGGTGAATAAGTATGTATTTCAGGGGTGAGTTAGCAGGTTATTGGGGAAGTAAGTCCTGATATTTTTGGAGGTTGCAGGGGCCACTACACCATTAAAAATAGGCAGGCTTTAGCATATGCAGTTAGGCCTCGTAGGATGATTTTAGCTAAAAAGTGCCCCAATCACTTAAACGGGCTTGTATCTGGGAATTGAAAATATGGGAAACATGACTTAGACAGCAAATGATACACTGTTTGCCATGTTTCCAAATTTTTATGCACAGTGGTTACAGCATGAAGCGAATACATGTGAATATACAAAGGTGCATTGCATTAAACAAGTCCACTGAGTGTCCCAAAATGGCCGGCCTGCCTGCTTTCATCCATCAATTGTTCTAAATTTTTCATTACCCAATAAGCTGAGGTGGAGTCTTAGCCAGTGGTACCATCAGGGAGGTGTGTAAAGCACTTTAGGCTAGACAGCCAATCAGCTGCCAGCTTCCATCTGTCAATCAAATACAGCAGCCAATCAGAAAGCTGCCCATTGATCAGCAGGCCCTTTATGACATCACAGAAAGACTCTCAGAACTATCTGTGCATGTCTAATGGCTGGCTGTCAGTTGGGTGGGTGGGTGGCAGAGGGAGGGGATGTCTGTCTCGTTTCTCCTGAAAATTGCGCTTTTTCTGCGTTTACGGGAAAAGTTGAGAGCCGACGCGCAAAAGAGGGGTATCGTAGAAATCACCTTTTAAAGATGCACATTTCTGCCCCCCCAAAAATGGGCTTTTCAAATGAGACATGAGTCCAATGAACAAAATAGGGTGAATAAGTATGTATTTCAGGGGTGAGTTAGCAGGTTATTGGGGAAGTAAGTCCTGATATTTTTGGAGGTTGCAGGGGCCACTACACCATTCAAAATAGGCAGGCTTTAGCATATGCAGTTAGGCCTCGTAGGATGATTTTAGCTAAAAAGTGCCCCAATCACTCAAACGGGCTTGTATCTGGGAATTGAAAATATGGGAAACATGACTTAGACAGCAAATGATACACTGTTTGCCATGTTTCCAAATTTTTATGCACAGTGGTTACAGCATGAAGCGAATGCATGTGAATATACAAAGGTGCATTGCATTAAACAAGTCCACTGAGTGTCCCAAAATGGCCGGCCTGCCTGCTTTCATCCATCAATTGTTCTAAATTTTTCATTACCCAATGAGCTGAGGTGGAGTCTTAGCCAGTGGTACCATCAGGGAGGTGTGTAAAGCACTTTAGGCTAGACAGCCAATCAGCTGCCAGCTTCCATCTGTCAATCAAATACAGCAGCCAATCAGAAAACTGCCCATTGATCAGCAGGCCCTTTATGACATCACAGAAAGACTCTCAGAACTATCTGTGCATGTCTAATGGCTGGCTGTCAGTTGGGTGGGTGGGTGGCAGAGGGAGGGGATGTCTGTCTCGTTTCTCCTGAAAATTGCGCTTTTTCTGCGTTTACGGGAAAAGTTGAGGTCCGACGCGCAAAAGTGGGGTATCGTAGAAATCACATTTTAAAGACGCACATTTCTGGCCCCCCAAAAATGGGCATTTCAAATGAGAAATGAGTCCAATGAACAAAATAGGGTGAATAAGTATGTATTTCAGGGGTGAGTTAGCAGATTATTGGGGAAGTAAGTCCTGATATTTTTGGAGGTTGCAGGGGCCACTACACCATTCAAAAAAGGCAGGTTTTAGCATATGCAGTTAGGCCCCGTAGGATGATTTTAGCTAAAAAGTGCCCCAAACACTCAAACGGGCTTGTATCTGGGAAGGGAAAATATGGGAAACATGACTTAGACACCAAATGATACACTATATGCCATGTTTCCAAATTTTTATGCACAGTGGTTACAGCATGAAGCGAATGCATGTGAATATACAAAGGTGCATTGCATTAAACAAGTCCACTGAGTGTCCCAAAATGGCCGGCCTGCATGCTTTCATCCATCAATTGTTCTAAATTTTTCATTACCCAATGAGCTGAGGTGGAGTCTTAGCCAGTGGTACCATCAGGGAGGTGTGTAAAGCACTTTAGGCTAGACAGCCAATCAGCTGCCAGCTTCCATCTGTCAATCAAATACAGCAGCCAATCAGAAAGCTGCCCATTGATCAGCAGGCCCTTTATGACATCACAGACAGACCCTCAGAACTATCTGTGCATGTCTAATGGCTGGCTGTCAGTTGGGTGGGTGGGTGGCAGAGGGAGGGGATGTCTGTCTCGTTTCTCCTGAAAATTGCGCTTTTTCTGCGTTTACGGGAAAAGTTGAGGTCCGACGCGCAAAAGTGGGGTATCGTAGAAATAACCTTTTAAAGACGCACATTTCTGGCCCACCAAAAATGGGCATTTCAAATGAGAAATGAGTCCAATGAACAAAATAGGATGAATAAGTATGTATTTCAGGGGTGAGTTAGCAGGTTATTGGGGAAATAAGTCCTGATATTTTTGGAGGTTGCAGGGGCCACTACACCATTCAAAATAGGCAGGCTTTAGCATATGCAGTTAGGCCTCGTAGGATGATTTTAGCTAAAAAGTGCCCCAATCACTCAAACGGGCTTGTATCTGGGAAGGGAAAATATGGGAAACATGACTTAGACAGCAAATGATACACTGTTTGCCATGTTTCCAAATTTTTATGCACAGTGGTTACAGCATGAAGCGAATGCATGTGAATATACAAAGGTGCATTGCATTAAACAAGTCCACTGAGTGTCCCAAAATGGCCGGCCTGCCTGCTTTCATCCATCAATTGTTCTAAATTTTTCATTACCCAATGAGCTGAGGTGGAGTCTTAGCCAGTGGTACCATCAGGGAGGTGTGTAAAGCACTTTAGGCTAGACAGCCAATCAGCTGCCAGCTTCCATCTGTCAATCAAATACAGTTGCCAATCAGAAAGCTGCCCATTGATCAGCAGGCCCTTTATGACATCACAAACAGACCCTCAGAACTATCTGTGCATGTCTAATGGCTGGCTGTCAGTTGGGCGGGTGGGTGGCAGAGGGAGGGGATGTCTTTCTCGTTTCTCCTGAAAATTGCGCTTTTTCTGCGTTTACGGGAAAAGTTGAGGTCCGACGCGCAAAAGTGGGGTATCGTAGAAATCACATTTTAAAGACGCACATTTCTGGCCCCCCAAAAATGGGCATTTCAAATGAGAAATGAGTCCAATGAACAAAATAGGGTGAATAAGTATGTATTTCAGGGGTGAGTTAGCAGATTATTGGGGAAGTAAGTCCTGATATTTTTGGAGGTTGCAAGGGCCACTACACCATTCAAAATAGGCAGGTTTTAGCATATGCAGTTAGGCCCCGTAGGATGATTTTAGCTAAAAAGTGCCCCAAACACTCAAACGGGCTTGTATCTGGGAAGGGAAAATATGGGAAACATGACTTAGACAGAAAATGATACACTGTATGCCATGTTTCCAAATTTTTATGCACAGTGGTTACAGCATGAAGCGAATGCATGTGAATATACAAAGGTGCATTGCATTAAACAAGTCCAATGAGCGTCCCAAAATGGCCGGCCTGCCTGCTTTCATCCATCAATTGTTCTAAATTTTTCATTACCCAATGAGCTGAGGTGAAGTCTTAGCCAGTGGTACCATCAGGGAGGTGTGTAAAGCACTTTAGGCTAGACAGCCAATCAGCTGCCAGCTTCCATCTGTCAATCAAATACAGCAGCCAATCAGAAAGCTGCCCATTGATCAGCAGGCCCTTTATGACATCACAAACAGACCCTCAGAACTATCTGTGCATGTCTAATGGCTGGCTGTCAGTTGGGCGGGTGGGTGGCAGAGGGAGGGGATGTCTGTCTCGTTTCTCCTAAAAATTGCGCTTTTTCTGCGATTACGGGAAAAGTTGAGGTCCGACGCGCAAAAGTGGGGTATCGTAGAAATCACCTTTTAAAGACGCACATTTCTGCCCCCCCCCCCAAAAATGGGCATTTCAAATGAGAAATGAGTCAAATGAACAAAATAGGGTGAATAAGTATGTATTTCAGGGGTGAGTTAGTAGGTTATTGGGGAAGTAAGTCCTGATATTTTTGGAGGTTGCAGGGGCCACTACACCATTCAAAATAGGCAGGCTTTAGCATATGCAGTTAGGCCTCGTAGGATGATTTTAGCTAAAAAGTGCCCCAATCACTCAAACGGGCTTGTATCTGGGAAGGGAAAATATGGGAAACATGACTTACACAGCAAATGATACACTGTTTGCCATGTTTCCAAATTTTTATGCACAGTGGTTACAGCATGAAGCGAATGCATGTGAATATACAAAGGTGCATTGCATTAAACAAGTCCACTGAGTGTCCCAAAATGGCCGGCCTGCCTGCTTTCATCCATCAATTGTTCTAAATTTTTCATTAACCAATGAGCTGAGGTGGAGTCTTAGCCAGTGGTACCATCAGGGAGGTGTGTAAAGCACTTTAGGCTAGACAGCCAATCAGCTGCCAGCTTCCATCTGTCAATTAAATACAGCAGCCAATCAAAAAGCTGCCCATTGATCAGCAGGCCCTTTATGACATCACAGAAAGACTCTCAGAACTATCTGTGCATGTCTAATGGCTGGCTGTCAGTTGGGTGGGTGGGTGGCAGAGGGAGGGGATGTCTGTCTCGTTTCTCCTGAAAATTGCGCTTTTTCTGCGTTTACGGGAAAAGTTGAGATCCGACGCGCAAAAGTGGGGTATCGTAGAAATCACCTTTTAAAGATGCACATTTCTGCCCCCCCAAAAATGGGCATTTCAAATGAGAAATGAGTCCAATGAACAAAATAGTGTGAATAAGTATGTATTTTAGGGGTGAGTTAGCAGGTTATTGGGGAAGTAAGTCCTGATATTTTTGGAGGTTGCAGGGGCCACTACACCATTCAAAATAGGCGGGCTTTAGCATATGCAGTTAGGCCCCGTAGGTTGATTTTAGCTAAAAAGTGCCCCAAACACTCAAACGGGCTTGTATCTGGGAAGGGAAAATATGGGAAACATGACTTAGACAGAAAATGATACACTGTATGCCATGTTTCCAAATTTTTATGCATAGTGGTTACAGCATGAAGCGAATGCATGTGAATATACAAAGGTGCATTGCATTAAACAAGTCCAATGAGCGTCCCAAAATGGCCGGCCTGCCTGCTTTCATCCATCAATTGTTCTAAATTTTTCATTACCCAATGAGCTGAGGTGGAGTCTTAGCCAGTGGTACCATCAGGGAGGTGTGTAAAGCACTTTAGGCTAGACAGCCAATCAGCTGCCAGCTTCCATCTGTCAATCAAATACAGCAGCCAATCAGAAAGCTGCCCATTGATCAGCAGGCCCTTTATGACATCACAAACAGACCCTCAGAACTATCTGTGCATGTCTAATGGCTGGCTGTCAGTTGGGCGGGTGGGTGGCAGAGGGAGGGGATGTCTGTCTCGTTTCTCCTGAAAATTGCGGTTTTTCTGCGTTTACGGGAAAAGTTGAGGTCCGACGCGCAAAAGTGGGGTATCGTAGAAATCACCTTTTAAAGACGCACATTTCTGCCCCCCCCCCCCCAAAAAAAAATGGGCATTTCAAATGAGAAATGAGTCAAATGAACAAAATAGGGTGAATAAGTATGTATTTCAGGGGTGAGTTAGCAGGTTATTGGGGAAGTAAGTCCTGATATTTTTGGAGGTTGCAGGGGCCACTACACCATTCAAAATAGGCAGGCTTTAGCATATGCAGTTAGGCCTCGTAGGATGATTTTAGCTAAAAAGTGCCCCAATCACTCAAACGGGCTTGTATCTGGGAAGGGAAAATATGGGAAACATGACTTAGACAGCAAATGATACACTGTTTGCCATGTTTCCAAATTTTTATGCACAGTGGTTACAGCATGAAGCGAATGCATGTGAATATACAAAGGTGCATTGCATTAAACAAGTCCACTGAGTGTCCCAAAATGGCCGGCCTGCCTGCTTTCATCCATCAATTGTTCTAAATTTTTCATTAACCAATGAGCTGAGGTGGAGTCTTAGCCAGTGGTACCATCAGGGAGGTGTGTAAAGCACTTTAGGCTAGACAGCCAATCAGCTGCCAGCTTCCATCTGTCAATCAAATACAGCAGCCAATCAGAAAGCTGCCCATTGATCAGCAGGCCCTTTATGACATCACAGAAAGACTCTCAGAACTATCTGTGCATGTCTAATGGCTGGCTGTCAGTTGGGTGGGTGGGTGGCAGAGGGAGGGGATGTCTGTCTCGTTTCTCCTGAAAATTGCGCTTTTTCTGCGTTTACGGGAAAAGTTGAGATCCAACGCGCAAAAGTGGGGTATCGTAGAAATCACCTTTTAAAGATGCACATTTCTGCCCCCCCAAAAATGGGCATTTCAAATGAGAAATGAGTCCAATGAACAAAATAGGGTGAATAAGTATGTATTTCAGGGGTGAGTTAGCAGGTTATTGGGGAAGTAAGTCCTGATATTTTTGGAGGTTGCAGGGGCCACTACACCATTCAAAATAGGCGGGCTTTAGCATATGCAGTTAGGCCCCGTAGGTTGATTTTAGCTAAAAAGTGCCCCAAACACTCAAACGGGCTTGTATCTGGGAAGGGAAAATATGGGAAACATGACTTAGACAGCAAATAATACAGTGTATGCCATGTTTCCAAATTTTTATGCACAGTGGTTACAGCATGAAGCGAATGCATGTGAATATACAAAGGTGCATTGCATTAAACAAGTCCAATGAGCGTCCCAAAATGGCCGGCCTGCCTGCTTTCATCCATCAATTGTTCTAAATTTTTCATTACCCAATGAGCTGAGGTGGAGTCTTAGCCAGTGGTACCATCAGGGAGGTGTGTAAAGCACTTTAGGCTAGACAGCCAATCAGCTGCCAGCTTCCATCTGTCAATCAAATACAGCAGCCAATCAGAAAGCTGCCCATTGATCAGCAGGCCCTTTATGACATCACAAACAGACCCTCAGAACTATCTGTGCATGTCTAATGGCTGGCTGTCAGTTGGGCGGGTGGGTGGCAGAGGGAGGGGATGTCTGTCTCGTTTCTCCTGAAAATTGCGGTTTTTCTGCGTTTACGGGAAAAGTTAAGGTCTGACGCGAAAAAGTGGGGTATCGTAGAAATCACATTTTAAAGACGCACATTTCTGGCGCCCCAAAAATGGGCATTTCTAATGAGAAATGAGTCCAATGAACAAAATAGGGTGAATAAGTATGTATTTCAGGGGTGAGTTAGCAGATTATTGGGGAAGTAAGTCCTGATATTTTTGGAGGTTGCAGGGGCCACTACACCATTCAAAATAGGCAGGTTTTAGCATATGCAGTTAGGCCCCGTAGGATGATTTTAGCTAAAAAGTGCCCCAAACACTCAAACGGGCTTGTATCTGGGAAGGGAAAATATGGGAAACATGACTTAGACAGAAAATGATACACTGTATGCCATGTTTCCAAATTTTTATGCACAGTGGTTACAGCATGAAGCGAATGCATGTGAATATACAAAGGTGCATTGCATTAAACAAGTCCACTGAGTGTCCCAAAATTGCCGGCCTGCCTGCTTTCATCCATCAATTGTTCTAAATTTTTCATTACCCAATGAGCTGAGGTGGAGTCTTAGCCACTGGTACCATCAGGGAGGTGTGTAAAGCACTTTAGGCTAGACAGCCAATCAGCTGCCAGCTTCCATCTGTCAATCAAATACAGCAGCCAATCAGAAAGCTGCCCATTGATCAGCAGGCCCTTTATGACATCACAGAAAGACTCTCAGAACTATCTGTGCATGTCTAATGGCTGGCTGTCAGTTGGGTGGGTGGGTGGCAGAGGGAGGGGATGTCTGTCTCGTTTCTCCTGAAAATTGCGCTTTTTCTGCGTTTACGGGAAAAGTTGAGGTCCGACGCGCAAAAGTGGGGTATCGTAGAAATCACATTTTAAAGACGCACATTTCTGGCCCCCCAAAAATGGGCATTTCAAATGAGAAATGAGTCCAATGAACAAAATAGGGTGAATAAGTATGTATTTCAGGGGTGAGTTAGCAGATTATTGGGGAAGTAAGTCCTGATATTTTTGGAGGTTGCAGGGGCCACTACACCATTCAAAAAAGGCAGGTTTTAGCATATGCAGTTAGGCCCCGTAGGATGATTTTAGCTAAAAAGTGCCCCAAACACTCAAACGGGCTTGTATCTGGGAAGGGAAAATATGGGAAACATGACTTAGACACCAAATGATACACTATATGCCATGTTTCCAAATTTTTATGCACAGTGGTTACAGCATGAAGCGAATGCATGTGAATATACAAAAGGTGCATTGCATTAAACAAGTCCACTGAGTGTCCCAAAATGGCCGGCCTGCATGCTTTCATCCATCAATTGTTCTAAATTTTTCATTACCCAATGAGCTGAGGTGGAGTCTTAGCCAGTGGTACCATCAGGGAGGTGTGTAAAGCACTTTAGGCTAGACAGCCAATCAGCTGCCAGCTTCCATCTGTCAATCAAATACAGCAGCCAATCAGAAAGCTGCCCATTGATCAGCAGGCCCTTTATGACATCACAGACAGACCCTCAGAACTATCTGTGCATGTCTAATGGCTGGCTGTCAGTTGGGTGGGTGGGTGGCAGAGGGAGGGGATGTCTGTCTCGTTTCTCCTGAAAATTGCGCTTTTTCTGCGTTTACGGGAAAAGTTGAGGTCCGACGCGCAAAAGTGGGGTATCGTAGAAATAACCTTTTAAAGACGCACATTTCTGGCCCACCAAAAATGGGCATTTCAAATGAGAAATGAGTCCAATGAACAAAATAGGATGAATAAGTATGTATTTCAGGGGTGAGTTAGCAGGTTATTGGGGAAATAAGTCCTGATATTTTTGGAGGTTGCAGGGGCCACTACACCATTCAAAATAGGCAGGCTTTAGCATATGCAGTTAGGCCTCGTAGGATGATTTTAGCTAAAAAGTGCCCCAATCACTCAAACGGGCTTGTATCTGGGAAGGGAAAATATGGGAAACATGACTTAGACAGCAAATGATACACTGTTTGCCATGTTTCCAAATTTTTATGCACAGTGGTTACAGCATGAAGCGAATGCATGTGAATATACAAAGGTGCATTGCATTAAACAAGTCCACTGAGTGTCCCAAAATGTCCGGCCTGCCTGCTTTCATCCATCAATTGTTCTAAATTTTTCATTACCCAATGAGCTGAGGTGGAGTCTTAGCCAGTGGTACCATCAGGGAGGTGTGTAAAGCACTTTAGGCTAGACAGCCAATCAGCTGCCAGCTTCCATCTGTCAATCAAATACAGTTGCCAATCAGAAAGCTGCCCATTGATCAGCAGGCCCTTTATGACATCACAAACAGACCCTCAGAACTATCTGTGCATGTCTAATGGCTGGCTGTCAGTTGGGCGGGTGGGTGGCAGAGGGAGGGGATGTCTTTCTCGTTTCTCCTGAAAATTGCGCTTTTTCTGCGTTTACGGGAAAAGTTGAGGTCCGACGCGCAAAAGTGGGGTATCGTAGAAATCACATTTTAAAGACGCACATTTCTGGCCCCCCAAAAATGGGCATTTCAAATGAGAAATGAGTCCAATGAACAAAATAGGGTGAATAAGTATGTATTTCAGGGGTGAGTTAGCAGATTATTGGGGAAGTAAGTCCTGATATTTTTGGAGGTTGCAAGGGCCACTACACCATTCAAAATAGGCAGGTTTTAGCATATGCAGTTAGGCCCCGTAGGATGATTTTAGCTAAAAAGTGCCCCAAACACTCAAACGGGCTTGTATCTGGGAAGGGAAAATATGGGAAACATGACTTAGACAGAAAATGATACACTGTATGCCATGTTTCCAAATTTTTATGCACAGTGGTTACAGCATGAAGCGAATGCATGTGAATATACAAAGGTGCATTGCATTAAACAAGTCCAATGAGCGTCCCAAAATGGCCGGCCTGCCTGCTTTCATCCATCAATTGTTCTAAATTTTTCATTACCCAATGAGCTGAGGTGAAGTCTTAGCCAGTGGTACCATCAGGGAGGTGTGTAAAGCACTTTAGGCTAGACAGCCAATCAGCTGCCAGCTTCCATCTGTCAATCAAATACAGCAGCCAATCAGAAAGCTGCCCATTGATCAGCAGGCCCTTTATGACATCACAAACAGACCCTCAGAACTATCTGTGCATGTCTAATGGCTGGCTGTCAGTTGGGCGGGTGGGTGGCAGAGGGAGGGGATGTCTGTCTCGTTTCTCCTAAAAATTGCGCTTTTTCTGCGATTACGGGAAAAGTTGAGGTCCGACGCGCAAAAGTGGGGTATCGTAGAAATCACCTTTTAAAGACGCACATTTCTGCCCCCCCCCCCCAAAAATGGGCATTTCAAATGAGAAATGAGTCAAATGAACAAAATAGGGTGAATAAGTATGTATTTCAGGGGTGAGTTAGTAGGTTATTGGGGAAGTAAGTCCTGATATTTTTGGAGGTTGCAGGGGCCACTACACCATTCAAAATAGGCAGGCTTTAGCATATGCAGTTAGGCCTCGTAGGATGATTTTAGCTAAAAAGTGCCCCAATCACTCAAACGGGCTTGTATCTGGGAAGGGAAAATATGGGAAACATGACTTACACAGCAAATGATACACTGTTTGCCATGTTTCCAAATTTTTATGCACAGTGGTTACAGCATGAAGCGAATGCATGTGAATATACAAAGGTGCATTGCATTAAACAAGTCCACTGAGTGTCCCAAAATGGCCGGCCTGCCTGCTTTCATCCATCAATTGTTCTAAATTTTTCATTAACCAATGAGCTGAGGTGGAGTCTTAGCCAGTGGTACCATCAGGGAGGTGTGTAAAGCACTTTAGGCTAGACAGCCAATCAGCTGCCAGCTTCCATCTGTCAATTAAATACAGCAGCCAATCAAAAAGCTGCCCATTGATCAGCAGGCCCTTTATGACATCACAGAAAGACTCTCAGAACTATCTGTGCATGTCTAATGGCTGGCTGTCAGTTGGGTGGGTGGGTGGCAGAGGGAGGGGATGTCTGTCTCGTTTCTCCTGAAAATTGCGCTTTTTCTGCGTTTACGGGAAAAGTTGAGATCCGACGCGCAAAAGTGGGGTATCGTAGAAATCACCTTTTAAAGATGCACATTTCTGCCCCCCCAAAAATGGGCATTTCAAATGAGAAATGAGTCCAATGAACAAAATAGTGTGAATAAGTATGTATTTCAGGGGTGAGTTAGCAGGTTATTGGGGAAGTAAGTCCTGATATTTTTGGAGGTTGCAGGGGCCACTACACCATTCAAAATAGGCGGGCTTTAGCATATGCAGTTAGGCCCCGTAGGTTGATTTTAGCTAAAAAGTGCCCCAAACACTCAAACGGGCTTGTATCTGGGAAGGGAAAATATGGGAAACATGACTTAGACAGCAAATGATACAGTGTAAGCCATGTTTCCAAATTTTTATGCACAGTGGTTACAGCATGAAGCGAATGCCTGTGAATATACAAAGGTGCATTGCATTAAACAAGTCCAATGAGCGTCCCAAAATGGCCGGCCTGCCTGCTTTCATCCATCAATTGTTCTAAATTTTTCATTACGCAATGAGCTGAGGTGGAGTCTTAGCCAGTGGTACCATCAGGGAGGTGTGTAAAGCACTTTAGGCTAGACAGCCAATCCGCTGCCAGCTTCCATCTGTCAATCAAATACAGCAGCCAATCAGAAAGCTGCCCATTGATCAGCAGGCCCTTTATGACATCACAAACAGACCCTCAGAACTATCTGTGCATGTCTAATGGCTGGCTGTCAGTTGGGCGGGTGGGTGGCAGAGGGAGGGGATGTCTGTCTCGTTTCTCCTGAAAATTGCGGTTTTTCTGCGTTTACGGGAAAAGTTGAGGTCCGACGCGCAAAAGTGGGGTATCGTAGAAATCACATTTTAAAGACGCACATTTCTGGCCCACCAAAAATGGGCATTTCAAATGAGAAATGAGTCCAATGAACAAAATAGGGTGAATAAGTATGTATTTCAGGGGTGAGTTAGCAGATTATTGGGGAAGTAAGTCATGATATTTTTGGAGGTTGCAGAGGCCACTACACCATTCAAAATAGGCAGGTTTTAGCATATGCAGTTAGGCCCCGTAGGATGATTTTAGCTAAAAAGTGCCCCAAACACTCAAACGGGCTTGTATCTGGGAAGGGAAAATATGGGAAACATGACTTAGACAGAAAATGATACACTGTATGCCATGTTTCCAAATTTTTATGCATAGTGGTTACAGCATGAAGCGAATGCATGTGAATATACAAAGGTGCATTGCATTAAACAAGTCCAATGAGCGTCCCAAAATGGCCGGCCTGCCTGCTTTCATCCATCAATTGTTCTAAATTTTTCATTACCCAATGAGCTGAGGTGGAGTCTTAGCCAGTGGTACCATCAGGGAGGTGTGTAAAGCACTTTAGGCTAGACAGCCAATCAGCTGCCAGCTTCCATCTGTCAATCAAATACAGCAGCCAATCAGAAAGCTGCCCATTGATCAGCAGGCCCTTTATGACATCACAAACAGACCCTCAGAACTATCTGTGCATGTCTAATGGCTGGCTGTCAGTTGGGCGGGTGGGTGGCAGAGGGAGGGGATGTCTGTCTCGTTTCTCCTGAAAATTGCGGTTTTTCTGCGTTTACGGGAAAAGTTGAGGTCCGACGCGCAAAAGTGGGGTATCGTAGAAATCACCTTTTAAAGACGCACATTTCTGCCCCCCCCCCCCCAAAAAAAATGGGCATTTCAAATGAGAAATGAGTCAAATGAACAAAATAGGGTGAATAAGTATGTATTTCAGGGGTGAGTTAGCAGGTTATTGGGGAAGTAAGTCCTGATATTTTTGGAGGTTGCAGGGGCCACTACACCATTCAAAATAGGCAGGCTTTAGCATATGCAGTTAGGCCTCGTAGGATGATTTTAGCTAAAAAGTGCCCCAATCACTCAAACGGGCTTGTATCTGGGAAGGGAAAATATGGGAAACATGACTTAGACAGCAAATGATACACTGTTTGCCATGTTTCCAAATTTTTATGCACAGTGGTTACAGCATGAAGCGAATGCATGTGAATATACAAAGGTGCATTGCATTAAACAAGTCCACTGAGTGTCCCAAAATGGCCGGCCTGCCTGCTTTCATCCATCAATTGTTCTAAATTTTTCATTAACCAATGAGCTGAGGTGGAGTCTTAGCCAGTGGTACCATCAGGGAGGTGTGTAAAGCACTTTAGGCTAGACAGCCAATCAGCTGCCAGCTTCCATCTGTCAATCAAATACAGCAGCCAATCAGAAAGCTGCCCATTGATCAGCAGGCCCTTTATGACATCACAGAAAGACTCTCAGAACTATCTGTGCATGTCTAATGGCTGGCTGTCAGTTGGGTGGGTGGGTGGCAGAGGGAGGGGATGTCTGTCTCGTTTCTCCTGAAAATTGCGCTTTTTCTGCGTTTACGGGAAAAGTTGAGATCCAACGCGCAAAAGTGGGGTATCGTAGAAATCACCTTTTAAAGATGCACATTTCTGCCCCCCCAAAAATGGGCATTTCAAATGAGAAATGAGTCCAATGAACAAAATAGGGTGAATAAGTATGTATTTCAGGGGTGAGTTAGCAGGTTATTGGGGAAGTAAGTCCTGATATTTTTGGAGGTTGCAGGGGCCACTACACCATTCAAAATAGGCGGGCTTTAGCATATGCAGTTAGGCCCCGTAGGTTGATTTTAGCTAAAAAGTGCCCCAAACACTCAAACGGGCTTGTATCTGGGAAGGGAAAATATGGGAAACATGACTTAGACAGCAAATAATACAGTGTATGCCATGTTTCCAAATTTTTATGCACAGTGGTTACAGCATGAAGCGAATGCATGTGAATATACAAAGGTGCATTGCATTAAACAAGTCCAATGAGCGTCCCAAAATGGCCGGCCTGCCTGCTTTCATCCATCAATTGTTCTAAATTTTTCATTACCCAATGAGCTGAGGTGGAGTCTTAGCCAGTGGTACCATCAGGGAGGTGTGTAAAGCACTTTAGGCTAGACAGCCAATCAGCTGCCAGCTTCCATCTGTCAATCAAATACAGCAGCCAATCAGAAAGCTGCCCATTGATCAGCAGGCCCTTTATGACATCACAAACAGACCCTCAGAACTATCTGTGCATGTCTAATGGCTGGCTGTCAGTTGGGCGGGTGGGTGGCAGAGGGAGGGGATGTCTGTCTCGTTTCTCCTGAAAATTGCGGTTTTTCTGCGTTTACGGGAAAAGTTAAGGTCTGACGCGAAAAAGTGGGGTATCGTAGAAATCACATTTTAAAGACGCACATTTCTGGCGCCCCAAAAATGGGCATTTCTAATGAGAAATGAGTCCAATGAACAAAAAAGGGTGAATAAGTATGTATTTCAGGGGTGAGTTAGCAGATTATTGGGGAAGTAAGTCCTGATATTTTTGGAGGTTGCAGGGGCCACTACACCATTCAAAATAGGCAGGTTTTAGCATATGCAGTTAGGCCCCGTAGGATGATTTTAGCTAAAAAGTGCCCCAAACACTCAAACGGGCTTGTATCTGGGAAGGGAAAATATGGGAAACATGACTTAGACAGAAAATGATACACTGTATGCCATGTTTCCAAATTTTTATGCACAGTGGTTACAGCATGAAGCGAATGCATGTGAATATACAAAGGTGCATTGCATTAAACAAGTCCACTGAGTGTCCCAAAATTGCCGGCCTGCCTGCTTTCATCCATCAATTGTTCTAAATTTTTCATTACCCAATGAGCTGAGGTGGAGTCTTAGCCACTGGTACCATCAGGGAGGTGTGTAAAGCACTTTAGGCTAGACAGCCAATCAGCTGCCAGCTTCCATCTGTCAATCAAATACAGCAGCCAATCAGAAAGCTGCCCATTGATCAGCAGGCCCTTTATGACATCACAAACAGACCCTCAGAACTATCTGTGCATGTCTAATGGCTGGCTGTCAGTTGGGCGGGTGGGTGGCAGAGGGAGGGGATGTCTGTCTCGTTTCTCCTGAAAATTGCGGTTTTTCTGCGTTTACGGGAAAAGTTGAGGTCCGACGCGCAAAAGTGGGGTATCGTAGAAATCACATTTTAAAGACGCACATTTCTGGCCCCCCAAAAATGGGCATTTCAAATGAGAAATGAGTCCAATGAACAAAATAGGGTGAATAAGTATGTATTTCAGGGGTGAGTTAGCAGATTATTGGGGAAGTAAGTCCTGATATTTTTGGAGGTTGCAGGGGCCACTACACCATTCAAAAAAGGCAGGTTTTAGCATATGCAGTTAGGCCCCGTAGGATGATTTTAGCTAAAAAGTGCCCCAAACACTCAAACGGGCTTGTATCTGGGAAGGGAAAATATGGGAAACATGACTTAGACACCAAATGATACACTATATGCCATGTTTCCAAATTTTTATGCACAGTGGTTACAGCATGAAGCGAATGCATGTGAATATACAAAGGTGCATTGCATTAAACATGTCCACTGAGTGTCCCAAAATGGCCGGCCTGCCTGCTTTCATCCATCAATTGTTCTAAATTTTTCATTACCCAATGAGCTGAGGTGGAGTCTTAGCCAGTGGTACCATCAGGGAGGTGTGTAAAGCACTTTAGGCTAGACAGCCAATCAGCTGCCAGCTTCCATCTGTCAATCAAATACAGCAGCCAATCAGAAAGCTGCCCATTGATCAGCAGGCCCTTTATGACATCACAGACAGACCCTCAGAACTATCTGTGCATGTCTAATGGCTGGCTGTCAGTTGGGTGGGTGGGTGGCAGAGGGAGGGGATGTCTGTCTCGTTTCTCCTGAAAATTGCGCTTTTTCTGCGTTTACGGGAAAAGTTGAGGTCCGACGCGCAAAAGTGGGGTATCGTAGAAATAACCTTTTAAAGACGCACATTTCTGGCCCACCAAAAATGGGCATTTCAAATGAGAAATGAGTCCAATGAACAAAATAGGATGAATAAGTATGTATTTCAGGGGTGAGTTAGCAGGTTATTGGGGAAGTAAGTCCTGATATTTTTGGAGGTTGCAGGGGCCACTACACCATTCAAAATAGGCAGGCTTTAGCATATGCAGTTAGGCCTCGTAGGATGATTTTAGCTAAAAAGTGCCCCAATCACTCAAACGGGCTTGTATCTGGGAAGGGAAAATATGGGAAACATGACTTAGACAGCAAATGATACACTGTTTGCCATGTTTCCAAATTTTTATGCACAGTGGTTACAGCATGAAGCGAATGCATGTGAATATACAAAGGTGCATTGCATTAAACAAGTCCACTGAGTGTCCCAAAATGGCCGGCCTGCCTGCTTTCATCCATCAATTGTTCTAAATTTTTCATTACCCAATGAGCTGAGGTAGAGTCTTAGCCAGTGGTACCATCAGGGAGGTGTGTAAAGCACTTTAGGCTAGACAGCCAATCAGCTGCCAGCTTCCATCTGTCAATCAAATACAGCAGCCAATCAGAAAGCTGCCCATTGATCAGCAGGCCCTTTATGACATCACAAACAGACCCTCAGAACTATCTGTGCATGTCTAATGGCTGGCTGTCAGTTGGGCGGGTGGGTGGCAGAGGGAGGGGATGTCTGTCTCGTTTCTCCTGAAAATTGCGCTTTTTCTGCGTTTACGGGAAAAGTTGAGGTCCGACGCGCAAAAGTGGGGTATCGTAGAAATCACATTTTAAAGACGCACATTTCTGGCCGCCCAAAAATGGGCATTTCAAATGAGAAATGAGTCCAATGAACAAAATAGGGTGAATAAGTATGTATTTCAGGGGTGAGTTAGCAGATTATTGGGGAAGTAAGTCCTGATATTTTTGGAGGTTGCAGGAGCCACTACACCATTCAAAATAGGCAGGTTTTAGCATATGCAGTTAGGCCCCGTAGGATGATTTTAGCTAAAAAGTGCCCCAAACACTCAAACGGGCTTGTATCTGGGAAGGGAAAATATGGGAAACATGACTTAGAAAGAAAATGATACACTGTATGCCATGTTTCCAAATTTTTATGCACAGTGGTTACAGCATGAAGCGAATGCATGTGAATATACAAAGGTGCATTGCATTAAACAAGTCCAATGAGCGTCCCAAAATGGCCGGCCTGCCTGCTTTCATCCATCAATTGTTCTAAATTTTTCATTACCCAATGAGCTGAGGTAGAGTCTTAGCCAGTGGTACCATCAGGGAGGTGTGTAAAGCACTTTAGGCTAGACAGCCAATCAGCTGCCAGCTTCCATTTGTCAATCAAATACAGCAGCCAATCAGAAAACTGCCCATTGATCAGCAGGCCCTTTATGACATCACAGAAAGACTCTCAGAACTATCTGTGCATGTCTAATGGCTGGCTGTCAGTTGGGTGGGTGGGTGGCAGAGGGAGGGGATGTCTGTCTCGTTTCTCCTGAAAATTGCGCTTTTTCTGCGTTTACGGGAAAAGTTGAGAGCCGACGCGCAAAAGTGGGGTATCGTAGAAATCACCTTTTAAAGATGCACATTTCTGCCCCCCCAAAAATGGGCATTTCAAATGAGAAATGAGTCCAATGAACAAAATAGGGTGAATAAGTATGTATTTCAGGGGTGAGTTAGCAGGTTATTGGGGAAGTAAGTCCTGATATTTTTGGAGGTTGCAGGGGCCACTACACCATTCAAAATAGGCGGGCTTTAGCATATGCAGTTAGGCCCCGTAGGTTGATTTTAGCTAAAAAGTGCCCCAAACACTCAAACGGGCTTGTATCTGGGAAGGGAAAATATGGGAAACATGACTTAGACAGCAAATGATACACTGTATGGCATTTTTCCAAATTTTTATGCACAGTGGTTACAGCATGAAGCGAATGCATGTGAATATACAAAGGTGCATTGCATTAAACAAGTCCAATGAGCGTCCCAAAATGGCCGGCCTGCCTGCTTTCATCCATCAATTGTTCTAAATTTTTCATTACCCAATGAGCTGAGGTGGAGTCTTAGCCACTGGTACCATCAGGGAGGTGTGTAAAGCACTTTAGGCTAGACAGCCAATCAGCTGCCAGCTTCCATCTGTCAATCAAATACAGCAGCCAATCAGAAAGCTGCCCATTGATCAGCAGGCCCTTTATGACATCACAAACAGACCCTCAGAACTATCTGTGCATGTCTAATGGCTGGCTGTCAGTTGGGCGGGTGGGTGGCAGAGGGAGGGGATGTCTGTCTCGTTTCTCCTGAAAATTGCGGTTTTTCTGCGTTTACGGGAAAAGTTGAGGTCCGACGCGCAAAAGTGGGGTATCGTAGAAATCACATTTTAAAGACGCACATTTCTGGCCCCCCAAAAATGGGCATTTCAAATGAGAAATGAGTCCAATGAACAAAATAGGGTGAATAAGTATGTATTTCAGGGGTGAGTTAGCAGATTATTGGGGAAGTAAGTCCTGATATTTTTGGAGGTTGCAGGGGCCACTACACCATTCAAAAAAGGCAGGTTTTAGCATATGCAGTTAGGCCCCGTAGGATGATTTTAGCTAAAAAGTGCCCCAAACACTCAAACGGGCTTGTATCTGGGAAGGGAAAATATGGGAAACATGACTTAGACACCAAATGATACACTATATGCCATGTTTCCAAATTTTTATGCACAGTGGTTACAGCTTGAAGCGAATGCATGTGAATATACAAAGGTGCATTGCATTAAACAAGTCCACTGAGTGTCCCAAAATGGCCGGCCTGCATGCTTTCATCCATCAATTGTTCTAAATTTTTCATTACCCAATGAGCTGAGGTGGAGTCTTAGCCAGTGGTACCATCAGGGAGGTGTGTAAAGCACTTTAGGCTAGACAGCCAATCAGCTGCCAGCTTCCATCTGTCAATCAAATACAGCAGCCAATCAGAAAGCTGCCCATTGATCAGCAGGCCCTTTATGACATCACAGACAGACCCTCAGAACTATCTGTGCATGTCTAATGGCTGGCTGTCAGTTGGGTGGGTGGGTGGCAGAGGGAGGGGATGTCTGTCTCGTTTCTCCTGAAAATTGCGCTTTTTCTGCGTTTACGGGAAAAGTTGAGGTCCGACGCGCAAAAGTGGGGTATCGTAGAAATAACCTTTTAAAGACGCACATTTCTGGCCCACCAAAAATGGGCATTTCAAATGAGAAATGAGTCCAATGAACAAAATAGGATGAATAAGTATGTATTTCAGGGGTGAGTTAGCAGGTTATTGGGGAAGTAAGTCCTGATATTTTTGGAGGTTGCAGGGGCCACTACACCATTCAAAATAGGCAGGCTTTAGCATATGCAGTTAGGCCTCGTAGGATGATTTTAGCTAAAAAGTGCCCCAATCACTCAAACGGGCTTGTATCTGGGAAGGGAAAATATGGGAAACATGACTTAGACAGCAAATGATACACTGTTTGCCATGTTTCCAAATTTTTATGCACAGTGGTTACAGCATGAAGCGAATGCATGTGAATATACAAAGGTGCATTGCATTAAACAAGTCCACTGAGTGTCCCAAAATGGCCGGCCTGCCTGCTTTCATCCATCAATTGTTCTAAATTTTTCATTACCCAATGAGCTGAGGTGGAGTCTTAGCCAGTGGTACCATCAGGGAGGTGTGTAAAGCACTTTAGGCTAGACAGCCAATCAGCTGCCAGCTTCCATCTGTCAATCAAATACAGTTGCCAATCAGAAAGCTGCCCATTGATCAGCAGGCCCTTTATGACATCACAAACAGACCCTCAGAACTATCTGTGCATGTCTAATGGCTGGCTGTCAGTTGGGCGGGTGGGTGGCAGAGGGAGGGGATGTCTTTCTCGTTTCTCCTGAAAATTGCGCTTTTTCTGCGTTTACGGGAAAAGTTGAGGTCCGACGCGCAAAAGTGGGGTATCGTAGAAATCACATTTTAAAGACGCACATTTCTGGCCCCCCAAAAATGGGCATTTCAAATGAGAAATGAGTCCAATGAACAAAATAGGGTGAATAAGTATGTATTTCAGGGGTGAGTTAGCAGATTATTGGGGAAGTAAGTCCTGATATTTTTGGAGGTTGCAAGGGCCACTACACCATTCAAAATAGGCAGGTTTTAGCATATGCAGTTAGGCCCCGTAGGATGATTTTAGCTAAAAAGTGCCCCAAACACTCAAACGGGCTTGTATCTGGGAAGGGAAAATATGGGAAACATGACTTAGACAGAAAATGATACACTGTATGCCATGTTTCCAAATTTTTATGCACAGTGGTTACAGCATGAAGCGAATGCATGTGAATATACAAAGGTGCATTGCATTAAACAAGTCCAATGAGCGTCCCAAAATGGCCGGCCTGCCTGCTTTCATCCATCAATTGTTCTAAATTTTTCATTACCCAATGAGCTGAGGTGGAGTCTTAGCCAGTGGTACCATCAGGGAGGTGTGTAAAGCACTTTAGGCTAGACAGCCAATCAGCTGCCAGCTTCCATCTGTCAATCAAATACAGCAGCCAATCAGAAAGCTGCCCATTGATCAGCAGGCCCTTTATGACATCACAAACAGACCCTCAGAACTATCTGTGCATGTCTAATGGCTGGCTGTCAGTTGGGCGGGTGGGTGGCAGAGGGAGGGGATGTCTGTCTCGTTTCTCCTAAAAATTGCGCTTTTTCTGCGATTACGGGAAAAGTTGAGGTCCGACGCGCAAAAGTGGGGTATCGTAGAAATCACCTTTTAAAGACGCACATTTCTGCCCCCCCCCCCCCAAAATGGGCATTTCAAATGAGAAATGAGTCAAATGAACAAAATAGGGTGAATAAGTATGTATTTCAGGGGTGAGTTAGTAGGTTATTGGGGAAGTAAGTCCTGATATTTTTGGAGGTTGCAGGGGCCACTACACCATTCAAAATAGGCAGGCTTTAGCATATGCAGTTAGGCCTCGTAGGATGATTTTAGCTAAAAAGTGCCCCAATCACTCAAACGGGCTTGTATCTGGGAAGGGAAAATATGGGAAACATGACTTACACAGCAAATGATACACTGTTTGCCATGTTTCCAAATTTTTATGCACAGTGGTTACAGCATGAAGCGAATGCATGTGAATATACAAAGGTGCATTGCATTAAACAAGTCCACTGAGTGTCCCAAAATGGCCGGCCTGCCTGCTTTCATCCATCAATTGTTCTAAATTTTTCATTAACCAATGAGCTGAGGTGGAGTCTTAGCCAGTGGTACCATCAGGGAGGTGTGTAAAGCACTTTAGGCTAGACAGCCAATCAGCTGCCAGCTTCCATCTGTCAATTAAATACAGCAGCCAATCAAAAAGCTGCCCATTGATCAGCAGGCCCTTTATGACATCACAGAAAGACTCTCAGAACTATCTGTGCATGTCTAATGGCTGGCTGTCAGTTGGGTGGGTGGGTGGCAGAGGGAGGGGATGTCTGTCTCGTTTCTCCTGAAAATTGCGCTTTTTCTGCGTTTACGGGAAAAGTTGAGATCCGACGCGCAAAAGTGGGGTATCGTAGAAATCACCTTTTAAAGATGCACATTTCTGCCCCCCCAAAAATGGGCATTTCAAATGAGAAATGAGTCCAATGAACAAAATAGTGTGAATAAGTATGTATTTCAGGGGTGAGTTAGCAGGTTATTGGGGAAGTAAGTCCTGATATTTTTGGAGGTTGCAGGGGCCACTACACCATTCAAAATAGGCGGGCTTTAGCATATGCAGTTAGGCCCCGTAGGTTGATTTTAGCTAAAAAGTGCCCCAAACACTCAAACGGGCTTGTATCTGGGAAGGGAAAATATGGGAAACATGACTTAGACAGCAAATGATACAGTGTATGCCATGTTTCCAAATTTTTATGCACAGTGGTTACAGCATGAAGCGAATGCCTGTGAATATACAAAGGTGCATTGCATTAAACAAGTCCATTGAGCGTCCCAAAATGGCCGGCCTGCCTGCTTTCATCCATCAATTGTTCTAAATTTTTCATTACGCAATGAGCTGAGGTGGAGTCTTAGCCAGTGGTACCATCAGGGAGGTGTGTAAAGCACTTTAGGCTAGACAGCCAATCCGCTGCCAGCTTCCATCTGTCAATCAAATACAGCAGCCAATCAGAAAGCTGCCCATTGATCAGCAGGCCCTTTATGACATCACAAACAGACCCTCAGAACTATCTGTGCATGTCTAATGGCTGGCTGTCAGTTGGGCGGGTGGGTGGCAGAGGGAGGGGATGTCTGTCTCGTTTCTCCTGAAAATTGCGGTTTTTCTGCGTTTACGGGAAAAGTTGAGGTCCGACGCGCAAAAGTGGGTTATCGTAGAAATCACATTTTAAAGACGCACATTTCTGGCCCCCCAAAAATGCGCATTTCAAATGAGAAATGAGTCCAATGAACAAAATAGGGTGAATAAGTATGTATTTCAGGGGTGAGTTAGCAGATTATTGGGGAAGTAAGTCATGATATTTTTGGAGGTTGCAGGGGCCACTACACCATTCAAAATAGGCAGGTTTTAGCATATGCAGTTAGGCCCCGTAGGATGATTTTAGCTAAAAAGTGCCCCAAACACTCAAACGGGCTTGTATCTGGGAAGGGAAAATATGGGAAACATGACTTAGACAGAAAATGATACACTGTATGCCATGTTTCCAAATTTTTATGCATAGTGGTTACAGCATGAAGCGAATGCATGTGAATATACAAAGGTGCATTGCATTAAACAAGTCCAATGAGCGTCCCAAAATGGCCGGCCTGCCTGCTTTCATCCATCAATTGTTCTAAATTTTTCATTACCCAATGAGCTGAGGTGGAGTCTTAGCCAGTGGTACCATCAGGGAGGTGTGTAAAGCACTTTAGGCTAGACAGCCAATCAGCTGCCAGCTTCCATCTGTCAATCAAATACAGCAGCCAATCAGAAAGCTGCCCATTGATCAGCAGGCCCTTTATGACATCACAAACAGACCCTCAGAACTATCTGTGCATGTCTAATGTTTGGCTGTCAGTTGGGCGGGTGGGTGGCAGAGGGAGGGGATGTCTGTCTCGTTTCTCCTGAAAATTGCGGTTTTTCTGCGTTTACGGGAAAAGTTGAGGTCCGACGCGCAAAAGTGGGGTATCGTAGAAATCACCTTTTAAAGACGCACATTTCTGCCCCACCCCCTCAAAAAAAAATGGGCATTTCAAATGAGAAATGAGTCAAATGAACAAAATAGGGTGAATAAGTATGTATTTCAGGGGTGAGTTAGCAGGTTATTGGGGAAGTAAGTCCTGATATTTTTGGAGGTTGCAGGGGCCACTGCACCATTCAAAATAGGCAGGCTTTAGCATATGCAGTTAGGCCTCGTAGGATGATTTTAGCTAAAAAGTGCCCCAATCACTCAAACGGGCTTGTATCTGGGAAGGGAAAATATGGGAAACATGACTTAGACAGCAAATGATACACTGTTTGCCATGTTTCCAAATTTTTATGCACAGTGGTTACAGCATGAAGCGAATGCATGTGAATATACAAAGGTGCATTGCATTAAACAAGTCCACTGAGTGTCCCAAAATGGCCGGCCTGCCTGCTTTCATCCATCAATTGTTCTAAATTTTTCATTAACCAATGAGCTGAGGTGGAGTCTTAGCCAGTGGTACCATCAGGGAGGTGTGTAAAGCACTTTAGGCTAGACAGCCAATCAGCTGCCAGCTTCCATCAGTCAATCAAATACAGCAGCCAATCAGAAAGCTGCCCATTGATCAGCAGGCCCTTTATGACATCACAGAAAGACTCTCAGAACTATCTGTGCATGTCTAATGGCTGGCTGTCAGTTGGGTGGGTGGGTGGCAGAGGGAGGGGATGTCTGTCTCGTTTCTCCTGAAAATTGCGCTTTTTCTGCGTTTACGGGAAAAGTTGAGATCCGACGCGCAAAAGTGGGGTATCGTAGAAATCACCTTTTAAAGATGCACATTTCTGCCCCCCCAAAAATTGGCATTTCAAATGAGAAATGAGTCCAATGAACAAAATAGGGTGAATAAGTATGTATTTCAGGGGTGAGTTAGCAGGTTATTGGGGAAGTAAGTCCTGATATTTTTGGAGGTTGCAGGGGCCACTACACCATTCAAAATAGGCGGGCTTTAGCATATGCAGTTAGGCCCCGTAGGTTGATTTTAGCTAAAAAGTGCCCCAAACACTCAAACGGGCTTGTATCTGGGAAGGGAAAATATGGGAAACATGACTTAGACAGCAAATGATACACTGTATGCCATGTTTCCAAATTTTTATGCACAGTGGTTACAGCATGAAGCGAATGCATGTGAATATACAAAGGTGCATTGCATTAAACAAGTCCAATGAGCGTCCCAAAATGGCCGGCCTGCCTGCTTTCATCCATCAATTGTTCTAAATTTTTCATTAACCAATGAGCTGAGGTGGAGTCTTAGCCAGTGGTACCATCAGGGAGGTGTGTAAAGCACTTTAGGCTAGACAGCCAATCAGCTGCCAGCTTCCATCTGTCAATCAAATACAGCAGCCAATCAGAAAGCTGCCCATTGATCAGCAGGCCCTTTATGACATCACAAACAGACCCTCAGAACTATCTGTGCATGTCTAATGGCTGGCTGTCAGTTGGGCGGGTGGGTGGCAGAGGGAGGGGATGTCTGTCTCGTTTCTCCTGAAAATTGCGGTTTTTCTGCGTTTACGGGAAAAGTTAAGGTCCGACGCGCAAAAGTGGGGTATCGTAGAAATCACATTTTAAAGACGCACATTTCTGGCGCCCCAAAAATGGGCATTTCTAATGAGAAATGAGTCCAATGAACAAAATAGGGTGAATAAGTATGTATTTCAGGGGTGAGTTAGCAGATTATTGGGGAAGTAAGTCATGATATTTTTGGAGGTTGCAGGGGCCACTACACCACTCAAAATAGGCAGGTTTTAGCATATGCAGTTAGGCCCCGTAGGATGATTTTAGCTAAAAAGTGCCCCAAACACTCAAACGGGCTTGTATCTGGGAAGGGAAAATATGGGAAACATGACTTAGACAGAAAATGATACACTGTATGCCATGTTTCCAAATTTTTATGCACAGTGGTTACAGCATGAAGCGAATGCATGTGAATATACAAAGGTGCATTGCATTAAACAAGTCCACTGAGTGTCCCAAAATTGCCGGCCTGCCTGCTTTCATCCATCAATTGTTCTAAATTTTTCATTACCCAATGAGCTGAGGTGGAGTCTTAGCCACTGGTACCATCAGGGAGGTGTGTAAAGCACTTTAGGCTAGACAGCCAATCAGCTGCCAGCTTCCATCTGTCAATCAAATACAGCAGCCAATCAGAAAGCTGCCCATTGATCAGCAGGCCCTTTATGACATCACAAACAGACCCTCAGAACTATCTGTGCATGTCTAATGGCTGGCTGTCAGTTGGGCGGGTGGGTGGCAGAGGGAGGGGATGTCTGTCTCGTTTCTCCTGAAAATTGCGGTTTTTCTGCGTTTACGGGAAAAGTTGAGGTCCGACGCGCAAAAGTGGGGTATCGTAGAAATCACATTTTAAAGACGCACATTTCTGGCCCCCCAAAAATGGGCATTTCAAATGAGAAATGAGTCCAATGAACAAAATAGGGTGAATAAGTATGTATTTCAGGGGTGAGTTAGCAGATTATTGGGGAAGTAAGTCCTGATATTTTTGGAGGTTGCAGGGGCCACTACACCATTCAAAAAAGGCAGGTTTTAGCATATGCAGTTAGGCCCCGTAGGATGATTTTAGCTAAAAAGTGCCCCAAACACTCAAACGGGCTTGTATCTGGGAAGGGAAAATATGGGAAACATGACTTAGACACCAAATGATACACTATATGCCATGTTTCCAAATTTTTATGCACAGTGGTTACAGCATGAAGCGAATGCATGTGAATATACAAAGGTGCATTGCATTAAACAAGTCCACTGAGTGTCCCAAAATGGCCGGCCTGCCTGCTTTCATCCATCAATTGTTCTAAATTTTTCATTACCCAATGAGCTGAGGTGGAGTCTTAGCCAGTGGTACCATCAGGGAGGTGTGTAAAGCACTTTAGGCTAGACAGCCAATCAGCTGCCAGCTTCCATCTGTCAATCAAATACAGCAGCCAATCAGAAAGCTGCCCATTGATCAGCAGGCCCTTTATGACATCACAGACAGACCCTCAGAACTATCTGTGCATGTCTAATGGCTGGCTGTCAGTTGGGTGGGTGGGTGGCAGAGGGAGGGGATGTCTGTCTCGTTTCTCCTGAAAATTGCGCTTTTTCTGCGTTTACGGGAAAAGTTGAGGTCCGACGCGCAAAAGTGGGGTATCGTAGAAATAACCTTTTAAAGACGCACATTTCTGGCCCACCAAAAATGGGCATTTCAAATGAGAAATGAGTCCAATGAACAAAATAGGATGAATAAGTATGTATTTCAGGGGTGAGTTAGCAGGTTATTGGGGAAGTAAGTCCTGATATTTTTGGAGGTTGCAGGGGCCACTACACCATTCAAAATAGGCAGGCTTTAGCATATGCAGTTAGGCCTCGTAGGATGATTTTAGCTAAAAAGTGCCCCAATCACTCAAACGGGCTTGTATCTGGGAAGGGAAAATATGGGAAACATGACTTAGACAGCAAATGATACACTGTTTGCCATGTTTCCAAATTTTTATGCACAGTGGTTACAGCATGAAGCGAATGCATGTGAATATACAAAGGTGCATTGCATTAAACAAGTCCACTGAGTGTCCCAAAATGGCCGGCCTGCCTGCTTTCATCCATCAATTGTTCTAAATTTTTCATTACCCAATGAGCTGAGGTAGAGTCTTAGCCAGTGGTACCATCAGGGAGGTGTGTAAAGCACTTTAGGCTAGACAGCCAATCAGCTGCCAGCTTCCATCTGTCAATCAAATACAGCAGCCAATCAGAAAGCTGCCCATTGATCAGCAGGCCCTTTATGACATCACAAACAGAACCTCAGAACTATCTGTGCATGTCTAATGGCTGGCTGTCAGTTGGGCGGGTGGGTGGCAGAGGGAGGGGATGTCTGTCTCGTTTCTCCTGAAAATTGCGCTTTTTCTGCGTTTACGGGAAAAGTTGAGGTCCGACGCGCAAAAGTGGGGTATCGTAGAAATCACATTTTAAAGACGCACATTTCTGGCCGCCCAAAAATGGGCATTTCAAATGAGAAATGAGTCCAATGAACAAAATAGGGTGAATAAATATGTATTTCAGGGGTGAGTTAGCAGATTATTGGGGAAGTAAGTCCTGATATTTTTGGAGGTTGCAGGAGCCACTACACCATTCAAAATAGGCAGGTTTTAGCATATGCAGTTAGGCCCCGTAGGATGATTTTAGCTAAAAAGTGCCCCAAACACTCAAACGGGCTTGTATCTGGGAAGGGAAAATATGGGAAACATGACTTAGAAAGAAAATGATACACTGTATGCCATGTTTCCAAATTTTTATGCACAGTGGTTACAGCATGAAGCGAATGCATGTGAATATACAAAGGTGCATTGCATTAAACAAGTCCAATGAGCGTCCCAAAATGGCCGGCCTGCCTGCTTTCATCCATCAATTGTTCGAAATTTTTCATTACCCAATGAGCTGAGGTAGAGTCTTAGCCAGTGGTACCATCAGGGAGGTGTGTAAAGCACTTTAGGCTAGACAGCCAATCAGCTGCCAGCTTCCATCTGTCAATCAAATACAGCAGCCAATCAGAAAGCTGCCCATTGATCAGCAGGCCCTTTATGACATCACAAACAGACCCTCAGAACTATCTGTGCATGTCTAATGGCTGGCTGTCAGTTGGGCGGGTGGGTGGCAGAGGGAGGGGAAGTCTGTCTCGTTTCTCCTGAAAATTGCGCTTTTTCTGCGTTTACGGGAAAAGTTGAGGTCCGACGCGCAAAAGTGGGGTATCGTAGAAATCACATTTTAAAGACGCACATTTCTGGCCCCCCAAAAATGGGCATTTCAAATGAGAAATGAGTCCAATGAACTAAATAGGGTGAATAAGTATGTATTTTAGGGGTGAGTTAGCAGATTATTGGGGAAGTAAGTCCTGATATTTTTGGAGGTTGCAGGAGCCACTACACCATTCAAAATATGCAGGTTTTAGCATATGCAGTTAGGCCCCGTAGGATGATTTTAGCTAAAAAGTGCCCCAAACACTCAAACGGGCTTGTATCTGGGAAGGGAAAATATGGGAAACATTACTTAGAAAGAAAATGATACACTGTATGCCATGTTTCCAAATTTTTATGCACAGTGGTTACAGCATGAAGCGAATGCATGTGAATATACAAAGGTGCATTGCATTAAACAAGTCCAATGAGCGTCCCAAAATGGCCGGCCTGCCTGCTTTCATCCATCAATTGTTCTAAATTTTTCATTACCCAATGAGCTGAGGTGGAGTCTTAGCCAGTGGTACCATCAGGGAGGTGTGTAAAGCACTTTAGGCTAGACAGCCAATCAGCTGCCAGCTTCCATCTGTCAATCAAATACAGCAGCCAATCAGAAAGCTGCCCATTGATCAGCTGGCCTTTTATGACATCACAAACAGACCCTCAGAACTATCTGTGCATGTCTAATGGCTGGCTGTCAGTTGGGCGGGTGGGTGGCAGAGGGAGGAGATGTCTGTCTCGTTTCTCCTGAAAATTGCGGTTTTTCTGCGTTTACGGGAAAAGTTGAGGTCCGACGCGCAAAAGTGGGGTATCGTAGAAATCACATTTTAAAGACGCACATTTCTGGCCCCCCAAAAATGGGCATTTCAAATGAGAAATGAGTCCAATGAACAAAATAGGGTGAATAAGTATGTATTTCAGGGGTGAGTTAGCAGGTTATTGGGGAAGTAAGTCCTGATATTTTTGGAGGTTGCAGGGGCCACTACACCATTCAAAATAGGCAGGCTTTAGCATATGCAGTTAGGCCTCGTAGGATGATTTTAGCTAAAAAGTGCCCCAATCACTCAAACGGGCTTGTATCTGGGAAGGGAAAATATGGGAAACATGACTTAGACAGCAAATGATACACTGTTTGCCATGTTTCCAAATTTTTATGCACAGTGGTTACAGCATGAAGCGAATGCATGTGAATATACAAAGGTGCATTGCATTAAACAAGTCCACTGAGTGTCCCAAAATGGCCGGCCTGCCTGCTTTCATCCATCAATTGTTCTAAATTTTTCATTACCCAATGAGCTGAGGTGGAGTCTTAGCCAGTGGTACCATCAGGGAGGTGTGTAAAGCACTTTAGGCTAGACAGCCAATCAGCTGCCAGCTTCCATCTGTCAATCAAATACAGCAGCCAATCAGAAAGCTGCCCATTGATCAGCAGGCCCTTTATGACATCACAGAAAGACTCTCAGAACTATCTGTGCATGTCTAATGGCTGGCTGTCAGTTGGGCGGGGGGGTGGCAGAGGGAGGGGATGTCTGTCTCGTTTCTCCTGAAAATTGCGGTTTTTCTGCGTTTACGGGAAAAGTTGAGGTCCGACGCGCAAAAGTGGGGTATCGTAGAAATCACATTTTAAAGACGCACATTTCTGGCCCCCCAAAAATGGCCATTTCAAATGAGAAATGAGTCCAATGAACAAAATAGGATGAATAAGTATGTATTTCAGGGGTAAGTTAGCAGGTTATTGGGGAAGTAAGTCCTGATATTTTTGGAGGTTGCAGGGGCCACTACACCATTCAAAATAGGCAGGCTTTAGCATATGCAGTTAGGCCCCGTAGGATGATTTTAGCTAAAAAGTGCCCCAAACACTCAAACGGGCTTGTATCTGGGAAGGGAAAATATGGGAAACATGACTTAGACAGCAAATGATACACTGTTTGCCATGTTTCCAAATTTTTATGCACAGTGGTTACAGCATGAAGCGAATGCATGTGAATATACAAAGGTGCATTGCATTAAACAAGTCCACTGAGTGTCCCAAAATGGCCGGCCTGCCTGCTTTCATCCATCAATTGTTCTAAATTTTTCATTACCCAATGAGCTGAGGTGGAGTCTTAGCCAGTGGTACCATCAGGGAGGTGTGTAAAGCACTTTAGGCTAGACAGCCAATCAGCTGCCAGCTTCCATCTGTTAATCAAATACAGCAGCCAATCAGAAAGCTGCCCATTGATCAGCAGGCCCTTTATGACATCACAGACAGACCCTCAGAACTATCTGTGCATGTCTAATGGCTGGCTGTCAGTTGGGTGGGTGGGTGGCAGAGGGAGGGGATGTCTGTCTCGTTTCTCCTGAAAATTGCGCTTTTTCTGCGTTTACGGGAAAAGTTGAGGTCCGACGCGCAAAAGTGGGGTATCGTAGAAATCACCTTTTAAAGACGCACATTTCTGGCCCCCCAAAAATGGGCATTTTAAATGAGAAATGAGTCCAATGAACAAAATAGGATGAATAAGTATGTATTTCAGGGGTGAGTTAGCAGGTTATTGGGGAAGTAAGTCCTGATATTTTTGGAGGTTGCAGGGCCACTACACCATTTAAAATAGGCAGGCTTTAGCATATGCAGTTAGGCCCCGTAGGATGATTTTAGCTAAAAAGTGCCCCAAACACTCAAACGGGCTTGTATCTGGGAAGGGAAAATATGGGAAACATGACTTAGACAGCAAATGATACACTGTTTGCCATGTTTACAAATTTTTATGCACAGTGGTTGCAGCATGAAGCGAATGCATGTGAATATACAAAGGTGCATTGCATTAAACAAGTCCACTGAGTGTCCCAAAATGGCCGGCCTGCCTGCTTTCATCCATCAATTGTTCTAAATTTTTCATTACCCAATGAGCTGAGGTGGAGTCTTAGCCAGTGGTACCATCAGGGAGGTGTGTAAAGCACTTTAGGCTAGACAGCCAATCAGCTGCCAGCTTCCATCTGTCAATCAAATACAGCAGCCAATCAGAAAGCTGCCCATTGATCAGCAGGCCCTTTATGACATCACAGAAAGACCCTCAGAACTATCTGTGCATGTCTAATGCCTGGCTGTCAGTTGGGCAGGTGGGTGGCAGAGGGAGGGGATGTCTGTCTCGTTTCTCCCTAAAATTGCGGTTTTTCTGCGTTTACGGGAAAAGTTGAGATCCGACGCGCAAAAGTGGGGTATCGTAGAAATCACCTTTTAAAGACGCACATTTCTGGCCCCCCAAAAATGGGCATTTCAAATGAGAAATGAGTCCAATGAACAAAATAGGATGAATAAGTATGTATTTCAGGGGTGAGTTTGCAGGTTATTGGGGAAGTAAGTCCTGATATTTTTGGAGGTTGCAGGGGCCACTACACCATTCAAAATAGGCAGGCTTTAGCATATGCAGTTAGGCCCTGTAGGATGATTTTAGCTAAAAAGTGCCCCAAACACTCAAACGGGCTTGCATCTGGGAAGGGAAAATATGGGAAACATGACTTAGACACCAAAAGATACACTAAATGCCATGTTTCCAAATTTTTATGCACAGTGGTTACAGCATGAAGCGAATGCATGTGAATATACAAAGGTGCATTGCATTAAACAAGTCCACTGAGTGTCCCAAAATTGCCGGCCTGCCTGCTTTCATCCATCAATTGTTCTAAATTTTTCATTACCCAATGAGCTGAGGTGGAGTCTTAGCCACTGGTACCATCAGGGAGGTGTGTAAAGCACTTTAGGCTAGACAGCCAATCAGCTGCCAGCTTCCATCTGTCAATCAAATACAGCAACCAATCAGAAAGCTGCCCATTGATCAGCAGGCCCTTTATGACATCACAGACAGACCCTCAGAACTATCTGTGCATGTCTAATGGCTGGCTGTCAGTTGGGCGGGTGGGTGGCAGAGAGAGGGGATGTCTGTCTCGTTTCTCCTGAAAATTGCAGTTTTTCTGCGTTTACTGGAAAATTTGAGGTCCGACACGCAAAAGTGGGGTATCGTAGAAATCACCTTTTAAAGTCGCACATTTCCGGCCCCCCAAAAATGGGCATTTCAAATGAGAAATGAGTCCAATGAACAAAATAGGATGAATAAGTATGTATTTCAGGGGTGAGTTTGCAGGTTTTTGGGGAAGTAAGTCCTGATATTTTTGGAGGTTGCAGGGGCCACTACACCATTCAAAATAGGCAGGCTTTAGCATATGCAGTTAGGCCCTGTAGGATGATTTTAGCTAAAAAGTGCCCCAAACACTCAAACGGGCTTGCATCTGGGAAGAGAAAATATGGGAAACATGACTTAGACACCAAAAGATACACTAAATGCCATGTTTCCAAATTTTTATGCACAGTGGTTACAGCATGAAGCGAATGCATGTGAATATACAAAGGTGCATTGCATTAAACAAGTCCAATGAGCGTCCCAAAATGGCCGGCCTGCCTGCTTTCATCCATCAATTGTTCTAAATTTTTCATTCCCCAATGAGCTGAGGTGGAGTCTTAGCCAGTGGTACCATCAGGGAGGTGTGTAATGCACTTTAGGCTAGACAGCCAATCAGCTGCCAGCTTCAAACTGTCAATCAAATACAGCAGCCAATCAGAAAGCTGCCCATTGATCAGCAGGCCCTTTATGACATCACAGACAGACCCTCAGAACTATCTGTGCATGTCTAATGGCTGGCTGTCAGTTGGGTGGGTGGGTGGCAGAGGGAGGGGATGTCTGTCTCGTTTCTCCTGAAAATTTCGCTTTTTCTGCGTTTACGGGAAAAGTTGAGGTCCGACGCGCAAAAGTGGGGTATCGTAGAAATCACCTTTTAAAGACGCACATTTCTGGCCCCCCAAAAATGGGCATTTCAAATGAGAAATGAGTCCAATGAACAAAATAGAATGAATAAGTATGTATTTCAGGGGTTAGTTAGCAGGTTATTGGGGAAGTAAGTCCTGATATTTTTGGAGGTTGCAGGGGCTACTACACCATTCAAAATAGGCAGGTTTTAGCATATGCAGTTAGGCCCCGTAGGATGATTTTAGCTAAAAAGTGCCCCAAACACTCAAACGGGCTTGTATCTGGGAAGGGAAAATATGGGAAACATGACTTAGACAGCAAATGATACACTGTTTGCCATGTTTCCAAATTTTTATGCACAGTGGTTACAGCATGAAGCGAATGCATGTGAATATACAAAGGTGCATTGCATTAAACAAGTCCACTGAGTGTCCCAAAATGGCCGGCCTGCCTGCTTTCATCCATCAATTGTTCTAAATTTTTCATTACCCAATGAGCTGAGGTGGAGTCTTAGCCAGTGGTACCATCAGGGAGGTGTGTAAAGCACTTTAGGCTAGACAGCCAATCAGCTGCCAGCTTCCATCTGTCAATCAAATACAGCAGCCAATCAGAAAGCTGCCCATTGATCAGCAGGCCCTTTATGACATCACATAAAGACCCTCAGAACTATCTGTGCATGTCTAATGGCTGGCTGTCAGTTGGGCGGGTGGGTGGCAGAGGGAGGGGATGTCTGTCTCGTTTCTCCTGAAAATTGCGCTTTTTCTGCGTTTACGGGAAAAGTTGAGGTCCGACGCGCAAAAGTGGGGTATCGTAGAAATCACCTTTTAAAGACGCACATTTCTGGCCCCCCAAAAATGGGCATTTCAAATAAGAAATGAGTCCAATGTACAAAATAGGGTGAATAAGTATGTATTTCAGGGGTGAGTTAGCAGGTTATTGGGGAAGTAAGTCCTGATATTTTTTGGAGGTTGCAGGGGCCACTACACCATTCAAAATAGGCAGGTTTTAGCATATGCAGTTAGGCCCCGTAGGATGATTTTAGCTAAAAAGTGCCCCAAACACTCAAACGGGCTTGCATCTGGGAAGGGAAAATATGGGAAACATGACTTAGACAACAAAAGATACACTAAATGCCATGTTTCCAAATTTTTATGCACAGTGGTTACAGCATGAAGCGAATGCATGTGAATATACAAAGGTGCATTGCATTAAACAAGTCCACTGAGTGTCCCAAAATTGCCGGCCTGCCTGCTTTCATCCATCAATTGTTCTAAATTTTTCATTACCCAATGAGCTGAGGTGGAGTCTTAGCCACTGGTACCATCAGGGAGGTGTGTAAAGCACTTTAGGCTAGACAGCCAATCAGCTGCCAGCTTCCATCTGTCAATCAAATACAGCAGCCAATCAGAAAGCTGCCCATTGATCAGCAGGCCCTTTATGACATCACAAACAGACCCTCAGAACTATCTGTGCATGTCTAATGGCTGGCTGTCAGTTGGGCGGGTGGGTGGCAGAGGGAGGGGATGTCTGTCTCGTTTCTCCTGAAAATTGCGCTTTTTCTGCGTTTACGGGAAAAGTTGAGGTCCGACGCGCAAAAGTGGGGTATCGTAGAAATCACATTTTAAAGACGCACATTTCTGGCCCCCCAAAAATGGGCATTTCAAATGAGAAATGAGTCCAATGAACAAAATAGGGTGAATAAGTATGTATTTCAGGGGTGAGTTAGCAGATTATTGGGGAAGTAAGTCCTGATATTTTTGGAGGTTGCAGGGGCCACTACACCATTCAAAATAGGCAGGTTTTAGCATATGCAGTTAGGCCCCGTAGGATGATTTTAGCTAAAAAGTGCCCCAAACACTCAAACAGGCTTGTATCTGGGAAGGGAAAATATGGGAAACATGACTTAGACAGAAAATGATACACTGTATGCCATGTTTTCAAATTTTTATGCACAGTGGTTACAGCACGAAGCGAATGCTTGTGAATATACAAAGGTGCATTGCATTAAACAAGTCCAATGAGTGTCCCAAAATGGCCGGCCTGCCTGCTTTCATCCATCAATTGTTCTAAATTTTTCATTACCCAATGAGCTGAGGTGGAGTCTTAGCCAGTGGTACCATCAGGGAGGTGTGTAAAGCACTTTAGGCTAGACAGCCAATCAGCTGCCAGCTTCCATCTGTCAATCAAATACAGCAGCCAATCAGAAAGCTGCCCATTGATCAGCAGGCCCTTTATGACATCACAAACAGACCCTCAGAACTATCTGTGCATGTCTAATGGCTGGCGGTCAGTTGGGCGGGTGGGTGGCAGAGGGAGGGGATGTCTGTCTCGTTTCTCCTGAAAATTGCGGTTTTTCTGCGTTTACGGGAAAAGTTGAGGTCCGACGCGCAAAAGTGGGGTATTGTAGAAATCACATTTTAAAGACGCACATTTCTGGCCCCCCAAAAATGGGCATTTCAAATGAGAAATGAGTCCAATGAACAAAATAGGGTGAATAAGTATGTATTTCAGGGGTGAGTTAGCAGATTATTGGGGAAGTAAGTCCTGATATTTTTGGAGGTTGCAGGGGCCACTACACCATTCAAAATAGGCAGGTTTTAGCATATGCAGTTAGGCCCCGTAGGATGATTTTAGCTAAAAAGTGCCCCAAACACTCAAACAGGCTTGTATCTGGGAAGGGAAAATATGGGAAACATGACTTAGACAGCAAATGATACACTGTTTGCCATGTTTCCAAATTTTTATGCACAGTGGTTACAGCATGAAGCGAATGCATGTGAATATACAAAGGTGCATTGCATTAAACAAGTCCACTGAGTGTCCCAAAATGGCTGGCCTGCCTGCTTTCATCCATCAATTGTTCTAAATTTTTCATTACCCAATGAGCTGAGGTGGAGTCTTAGCCAGTGGTACCATCAGGGAGGTGTGTAAAGCACTTTAGGCTAGACAGCCAATCAGCTGCCAGCTTCCATCTGTCAATCAAATACAGCAGCCAATCAGAAAGCTGCCCATTGATCAGCAGGCCCTTTATGACATCACAGAAAGACTCTCAGAACTATCTGTGCATGTCTAATGGCTGGCTGTCAGTTGGGTGGGTGGGTGGCAGAGGGAGGGGATGTCTGTCTCGTTTCTCCTGAAAATTGCGCTTTTTCTGCGTTTACGTGAAAAGTTGAGATCCGACGCGCAAAAGTGGGGTAACGTAGAAATCACCTTTTAAAGATGCACATTTCTGCCCCCCCAAAAATGGGCATTTCAAATGAGAAATGAGTCCAATGAACAAAATAGGGTGAATAAGTATGTATTTCAGGGGTGAGTTAGCAGGTTATTGGGGAAGTAAGTCCTGATATTTTTGGAGGTTGCAGGGGCCACTACACCATTCAAAATAGGCGGGCTTTAGCATATGCAGTTAGGCCCCGTAGGTTAATTTTAGCTAAAAAGTGCCCCAAACACTCAAACGGGCTTGTATATGGGAAGGGAAAATATGGGAAACATGACTTAGACAGCAAATGATACACTGTATGCCATGTTTCCAAATTTTTATGCACAGTGGTTACAGCATGAAGCGAATGCATGTGAATATACAAAGGTGCATTGCATTAAACAAGTCCAATGAGCGTCCCAAAATGGCCGGCCTGCCTGCTTTCATCCATCAATTGTTCTAAATTTTTCATTTCCCAACGAGCTGATGTGGAGTCTTAGCCAGTGGTACCATCAGGGAGGTGTGTAAAGCACTTTAGGCTAGACTGCCAATCAGCTGCCAGCTTCTATCTGTCAATCAAATACAGCAGCCAATCAGAAAGCTGCCCCTTAATCAGCAGGCCCTTTATGACATCACAGAAAAACCCTCAGAACTATCTGTGCATGTCTAATGGCTGGCTGTCAGTTGGGCGGGTGGGTGGCAGAGGGAGGGGATGTCTGTCTCGTTTCTCCTGAAAATTGCGTTTTTTCTGCGTTTACGGGAAAAGTTGAGGTCCGACGCGCAAAAGTGGGGTATCGTAGAAATCACCTTTTAAAGAAGCACATTTCTGGCCCCCCAAAAATGGGCATTTGAAATGAGAAATGAGTCCAATGAACAAAATAGGGTGAATAAGTATGTATTTCAGGGGTGAGTTAGCAGGTTATTGGGGAAGTAAGTCCTGATATTTTTGGAGGTTGCAGGGGCCACTACACCATTCAAAATAGGCAGGCTTTAGCATATGCAGTTAGGCCCCGTAGGTTGATTTTAGCTAAAAAGTGCCCCAAACACTCAAACGGGCTTGTATCTGGGAAGGGAAAATATGGGAAACATGACTTAGACAGCAAATGATACACTGTTTGCCATGTTTCCAAATTTTTATGCACAGTGGTTTCAGCATGAAGCGAATGCATGTGAATATACAAAGGTGCATTGCATTAAACAAGTCCAATGAGCGTCCCAAAATGGCCGGCCTGCCTGCTTTCATCCATCAATTGTTCTAAATTTTTCATTACCCAATGAGCTGAGGTGGAGTCTTAGCCAGTGGTACCATCAGGGAGGTGTGTAAAGCACTTTAGGCTAGACAGCCAATCAGCTGCCAGCTTCCATCTGTCAATCAAATACAGCAGCCAATCAGAAAGCTGCCCAGTGATCAGCAGGCCCTTTATGACATCACAGAAAGACCCTCAGAACTATCTGTGCATGTCTAATGGCTGGCTGTCTGTTGGGTGGGTGGGTGGCGGAGGGAGGGGATGTCTGTCTCGTTTCTCCTGAAAATTGCGCTTTTTCTGCGTTTACGGGAAAAGTTGAGGTCCGACGCGCAAAAGTGGGGTATCGTAGAAATCACCTTTTAAAGACGCACATTTCTGGCCCCCCAAAAATGGGCATTTCAAATGAGAAATGAGTCCAATGAACAAAATAGGGTTAATAAGTATGTATTTCAGGGGTGAGTTAGCAGGTTATTGGGGAAGTAAGTCCTGATATTTTTGGAGGTTGCAGGGGCCACTACACCATTCAAAATAGGCAGGCTTTAGCATATGCAGTTAGGCCCCGTAGGATGATTTTAGCTAAAAAGTGCCCCAAACACTCAAACGGGCTTGTATCTGGGAAGGGAAAATATGAGAAACATGACTTAGACAGCAAATGATACACTGTTTGCCATGTTTCCAAATTTTTATGCACAGTGGTTACAGCATGAAGCGAATGCATGTGAATATACAAAGGTGCATTGCATTAAACAAGTCCACTGAGTGTCCCAAAATGGCTGGCCTGCCTGCTTTCATCCATCAATTGTTCTAAATTTTTCATTACCCAATGAGCTGAGGTGGAGTCTTAGCCAGTGGTACCATCAGGGAGGTGTGTAAAGCACTTTAGGCTAGACAGCCAATCAGCTGCCAGCTTCCATCTGTCAATCAAATACAGCAACTAATCAGAAAGCTGCCCATTGATCAGCAGGCCCTTTATGACATCACAGACAGACCCTCAAAACTATCTGTGCATGTCTAATGGCTGGCTGTCAGTTGGGCGGGTGGGTGGCAGAGGGAGGGGATGTCTGTCTCGTTTCTCCTGAAAATTGCAGTTTTTCTGCGTTTATGGGAAAAGTTGAGGTCCGACGCGCAAAAGTGGGGTATCGTAGAAATCACCTTTTAAAGTCGCACATTTCCAGCCCCCCAAAAATGGGCATTTCAAATGAGAAATGAGTCCAATGAACAAAATAGAGTGAATAAGTATGTATTTCAGGGGTGAGTTAGCAGGTTATTGGGGAAGTAAGTCCTGATATTTTTGGAGGTTGCAGGGGCCACTACACCATTTAAAATAGGCAGGTTTTAGCATATGCAGTTAGGCCCTGTAGGATGATTTTAGCTAAAAAATGGGCTTGTATCTGGGAAAGGAAAAAATGGGAAACATGACTTAGACACCAAATGATACACTGTTTGCCATGTTTCCAAATTTTTATGCACAGCGGTTACAGCATGAAGCGAATGCATGTGAATATACAAAGGTGCATTTCATTAAACAAGTCCAATGAGCATCCCAAAATGGCTTTCATCCATCAATTGTTCTAAATTTTTCATTTCCCAACGAGCTGAGGTGGAGTCTTAGCCAGTGGTACCATCAGGGAGGTGTGTAAAGCACTTTAGGCTAGACAGCCAATCAGCTGCCAGCTTCCATCTGTCAAATACAGCAGCCAATCAGAAAGCTGCCCATTGATCAGCAGGCCCTTTATGACATCACAAACAGACCCTCAGAACTATCTGTGCATGTCTAATGGCTGGCTGTCAGTTGGGCGGGTGGGTGGCAGAGGGAGGGGATGTCTGTCTCGTTTCTCCTGAAAATTGCGGTTTTTCTGCGTTTACGGGAAAAGTTGAGGTCCGACGCGCAAAAGTGGGGTATCGTAGGAATCACTTTTTAAAGACGCACATTTATGGCCCCTAAAAAATGGGCATTTCAAATGAGAAATGAGTCCAATGAACAAAATAGGGTGAATAAGTATGTATTTCAGGGGTGAGTTAGCAGGTTATTGGGGAAGTAAGTCCTGATATTTTTGGAGGTTGCAGGGGCCACTACACCATTCAAAATAGGCAGGTTTTAGCATATGCAGTTAGGCCCCGTAGGATGATTTTAGCTAAAAAGTGCCCCAAACACTCAAACGGGCTTGTATCTGGGAAGGGAAAATATGGGACCTATGACTTAGACACCAAATGATACACTATGGAGGTTATTCTGATCGGAGCGGCCAAACGTGCGTACGTTCGCTATTACCGTACGCTAGCCGTACGCGGCCGTTAGGGTTAAGTCCTCCCACAAATCAGCCGCTTACGTACGGGCAGAAATACCGTAGAAGGGGAGTGGCGTACAGATGAGCGTACGGCAACGTACGCGGACGGGCCAGCCCTTGCACTCCGACAACAGGCGTACAACTGAGCGTACGGCGCCGTTTACGGACGTCTTTCGTCCGTCTTCCCACCGACTTCTTGCGGAGATCTGAGCGTATGCCAGCTTGCACGGACGGGTCCCTATTGTTTTCAATGGAAAACACAGCTTATGTCACCACTCGTGAGAGTGAGCGTACGTCCGTGTACGCTGCCATACCCTTCACATATATGGACCTGCAAATCTTGCCTTTCAACTAAAAATCTGACAATTGATTAATTAATCTATTTGTTATTCAATTATTGTTTTCTATTAACTCAATTGTCTACCTTAATAAAGACCTAATAAAACAACATTTGAACCCTCATTACATGTATATTTGTTATGTTCTAATGTGGCATTTTAATCACTATCTATGTGTCCCCATATTGCTGTTACTTTTACATCAAGTTATGTTGGTGTTTCTGTATATGTACTAAATTATGTCCATAATTACTTTGTCCACAATGTGTAACATGTATACCTACCCTGATGTTATGTGTGATGTTTTAATCTAACAACATTAAACATTCATGCATTTTCACTATGTGTTATTTTAATCAAAAACACACACATTCACACATCAATCATTACCCCTCACCTCAAATTACAAGTATAACGTACAGTACACATCTGTATGTACCTACCCTTACAAGCCCTCTAACATATTTATTAGTAAAAACACAGGCAATTTCGAACTGTACATAAACTTTTATTTCGGGCAAAAATAATAAGGGGGGGGGGGATAAAAAAAATTAAATTCGGGCCTCCAGAAGTCCAAACAGTATCTGGAGGTACAGGAGGGTCAGTACAATCTCCCGCATTAGGGCTGCCACCTCCTCCTGCTGCTGTTCAGTGTCTGTAGTGAAGGGATAAAAAAAAAAAAATTAATATATAACATACACAAATGTTTGTTGTATTTGTACATAATAAAAAGTTCAGAGTTATGTGTGAAGGCCACATACATTTTTAAACTACATTGAAGATGGGTCTGCTGTAAACACAGTACTACAAAATTATATGTTAACACACACATACTGTACATAGTAAATAACATTAATTCAATTACTCCTTCATGGATGAATGTATGCTGTATCCCAATTGGTACTTTGGTTTTGGGGGACTGTCCTCTAACCTCACAATTAGGCTGTGCTATTTAAGGGTTATGACATTGTTTTGGCTTAAGCACTCCTTACTATTTTAAATTTAGGACATTGCTGTACAAATTATAGGCCTACAGCTATGTTTGTAAAGCATGCATCCGCATGGCCTCACACACTATTAACAAAACAATCTCTACATTTATGTTGCACCAGTGCCAGATTAAGCCTTTGGGGGGCCCGGGGTACTTTAGACCGGGGGGCCCCCTTGCACTTGTCATTACTGGCCGCACACTGCATGGGAGAATATTATACTGTCAAAACACAGAGTAAACTTGGTTAATGGTTAACTGCAGGGGATATATATATATATATATATATATATATATATATATATATATATACACACACACACACACACACACCACATGAAAAGCCTGTGTTTGTCCCTCTGCCCCTTACTCTGGAGGAGACCTCACAGTCCTAGTGCTGCCTATGATTAAAAACCCTCCCATGACTAAGCTGCTGCTGCTGTTCTCCATGGACCTGAGAAGCATGTAATGAGCTCCACCAATCAGAGCTCAGCACAAACTTCTCAGCCTCTGTCCTCTGGTGCAAAGTGTCAGGGGACTTAGTCAAGTCCCAGAAATGCACTGCACACTTGTGCAATCAGTGTGCCTTGGCTCCCGATGTTCAGCACCATAAATCATTGTCACATTGGCAGATAGGTGAAGCTGCAGCACTACCCCACCCATGGACAAAACCTTTAGCTAAAAAAATAAAATAAAAAACAAATCAATTATTTTTTTTAAAAATACATGCCAACCACAGGGGGCCCCTAACTAGAGGGGGGTCCAGGGGCACTGACCCCTTGTGCCTCCATTATAATCCGGCCCTGTGTTGCACATCATGCTGGGAACTGGAGTTACCCAACACCTGGAGCCACATAACTACCACACCACTAATGTCGGATATCTCATTGGATGTACTGTTATGTCAATTATTCAAGGGGTGAGGCATGGCCACACTCAAAAAAACCACCAAGGGGACCCTTGTTCCTGGAGAAGGACAGGACACACCTCATGGTCGCCCTGCAGTGATATGTTGCAACTAATGTTGATGTTGGATACACATATGTGGTTGTTGTGATTGTTGATGTGTAGAAATGTGTAGGTCAACATTATACACATTATTTACTTACGGCTACTTGAGCCATCCTGGTCCCCGCTGGTTGGCTGTGCGGTGTTTGGGGGGGTCATGAGCAAGGGGGAGGGGGTGGGGGTGGGGGTTGGGGAGGTGGTGGGGGTGGGGGTTGGGGAGGGGGAAGGGGATGGGGAAATTTGGTGGGCCCCAGCTTCACCCAGTGTCTCCAGTGTTGGGGAGGGGGAGGGGGTGGGGGTTGGGGAGGGGGTGGGGGTGGGGGTTGGGGAGGGGGAAGGGGATGGGGAAATTGGGTGGGCCCCAGCTTCACCCAGTGTCTCCAGTGTTGGGGAGGGGGAGGGGGTGGGGGTGGGGGTTGGGGAGGGGGTGGGGGTGGGGGTTGGGGAGGGGGAAGGGGATGGGGAAATTGGGTGGGCCCCAGCTTCAGCCAGTGTCTCCTCTTCTTCCTCCTCCTCTTCTTCCTCCTCCTCTTCTTCCTCCTCCTCTTCCTCCTCCTCTTTCTTCTCCTCTTCCTCCTCCTCTTCCTCCTCCTCTTTCTTCTCCTCTTCCTCCTCCTCTTCCTCCTCCTCTTCCTCCTCCTCTTCCTCCTCCTCTTCCGGCTGCTCCTGGGCTGCCTGGTCCCGGCGTGCCTGCTCCCGGGCTTCTCTGCGGGCTGTTGCCCGTGCTGAAATGTTCATGTTGATGGCATAGAAATCGAAGATTGGGTTTCATAAAAAAGGGGGAAAGAAAAATTCACATTAGTCATGCTCATAACCTTCAAAATTATCATTGCTGTGATATTTCAGACATTTATCATGCAAACTAATTGATATCCTACACCCAAAAACTGAGCAACTACTTAAACCCCCCCCTATACACCCCCTATACACCCATATACCCCCCCTATACACCCATATACCCCCCATATACACCCATATACACCCCCATATACACCCATATACAGCCCCATATACACCCATATACACCCATATACCCCCCATATACACCCATATACACCCCCATATACACCCCCATATACACCCATATACCCCCCATATACACCCATATACACCCCCATATACACCCATATACACCCCCATATACACCCATATACACCCATATACCCCCCCTATACACCCATATACCCCCCATATACACCCATATACACCCCCATATACACCCCCATATACACCCATATACCCCCCCTATACACCCATATACACCCCCATATACACCCATATACACCCCCATATACACCCCCATACTCAGGAACATATTTATAAAAAGTACACAAAACATTGCAAAAAAACGCAGACATACTAGTAATCAAAACTTACATCGGGCAATATGGCGGCGAAGGGTGCAGAGCAAAACTGGCTGCCGCCGGCGCAGGTCAGACCAGCGCCGCTCAACTTGCCCCAGGCTCCTGCGGACGCCGGTCGTGGAGTAGATCAGGCGGCGGGCAGCAGTATACGCCCGCCGCTTGTCCATATTTGAGACATATGGGCCCCTGGGCCCCAGGTGACGGTCCATTACGTGAACCAGGGCCAACAGCTCCGGTGTGGAAAACGGCCTAGCCCTGGTAGTAGTCATAGTGCCTATGGCGCAGTTAATAATTGCAGGTACATATATCACTTTTGGTGCTTGCTGATTGGTCTAAAAAATTGTTTGTTTGGTATTAACTTTATTAATCCTTCTTACATTAACAAACTGGATGCGAATAGAAACTTACGCGGACCGTTTCGATATACACAGACCAAAACCAACAGCAAGCATTCAATGTATAGAGAAGTACTGTATATACAGTGTGTGGAAAATAATACACGCAACCGTCTACTTATAACTACGCTGCTTAAAGGGGGCACAATACACCGATTTCCATGGAGAGAAGTACTGTATATACAGTGGGCGGAAAATAATGCACGCAACCATCTACTTATAAATACGCTGGTTAAAGGGGGCACAATGCAACATGTTGGTGTATGACAATTTCATACTCATGACATATGTAAGGAAAGCATACACGAACTCCAACAGATACCAGCTGACAACACTCATCATAGGAATGACAGGTGCACACATTTCACGATGTAGCTCACAATGCTCCACAACCTGTGTATGTGCATATACAGGTGATTGATCAGGTGCGTTGAGACCTGCGTAATTTAAGCGGGAATTATCGGCGGGAAATATCGGCGTAAATTTGCATCTACATTGCGTAGAAAAATATACGCCCCCTTGTTCATGGCGGGAGATTAACATATAAATATTCAGTCAGATGCAGCCCACAATTGCTGCAAACATGTCTGACTCAGACGATTCCGCAGCTGAGGACGCTCTGTAGAGAGCTACAGCACAATCCCTGCTTGATGCACTGAACAAGAGGGAACAGGAGCGGAGAAGGAGGGCCCAAGAGAGGAGTAGCCTGCAAGACCAGGCGGGCCCCTCAGTAACAGGCCCTGTTGAACCTCCACCAGCTCCACAAGGGCCAAGCAACCAGCCAGAACAAGAGGTTGCATCTCTCCAAACAGGTGTGACCCAGCAGGTGCATGGTGAGAGAACTGGGGCCACCAGAAAGCAAGCTGCAACATCGAGGGTGAGGACTGAGCAGGATACCACCACCAGAAAGAGAAACCCTGCATTTGTAGAGGCCGAAATGCGAATTCTAGTGCCCAGGGCACGCGAATGGATTGAATTGCCAACCAGGAAGCCGGGTGCCAGTGCAAGGAGAAAACTTTGGGAGAAGATCACAGAGGAAGTGAACCAGGTGGCACCAGTGGTCAGAAATTGGGACGCGGTGAAGAAAAGGTTAGTGTGTTTGTCAGGGCAATTTTTCAGCAGTCTCCAGCAGGAACTGAGGCCCTTATTCTAGTTCACTCTTTCTGCCCAAATATTTCTTAGATGGACAAAACCATGTGCACTGCAGGTGAGGCAGGTGTTACTTGTGCAGAGATAATCAGATTTGGGTGGGGTTTTACACCTGCCTCACCTGCAGTGCACATGGTTTTGTCCATCAAAGAAATATTTGGGCAGAAAGAGTGAACTAGAATAAGGGCCTCAGTTCCTGCTGGAGACTGCTGAAAAATTGCCCTGGTCTTTGTCCCCCTGATGTCATATGTGTGTACATATGTTACATGTATGTTTTGAGAATAATAGAAAGGTGTGTTTGTAGATAGTTCTACACTTCAATGTAACATGTGAACACAACCATGTCTAATAACCCACATTGATATATGAAACATGCACCATTGGTGTGATGTGAGGTTATGGGCACAGTTCTGCTCATGTGAAGTATGTGATGGGACAAGAGAAAGTGTTTTTTTGAAAGAGTTGTTGTAACATGTTCCATATGATGCTACTGAAACAAGAATGACCAAACTGTGCACATGTAGCTGGTGAGAAACTACACATCCCAGTATGCCATCCCATAGTTAAATGACTCCATAATAACCACATTGTCAAGCTATGGTGGAATGTGTAGTTTCACACCAGGTGGAGGTGCATAATTTGGCCATGGATGATGTCATTTCTGCATAGTGATGTATGTATGTGCATTTAGTGGCCTAATGAATGAGATGAGACACTGAAATGCCTCCTAATGGAGACATGAGTGTGTGTGTGGGACACATATGGCAAAAAAACATAAGATCACCCACACTAGGAAATGTCACGTAGCTAGGGGTACCACCTAGTCCCTTTAATTCCGGACACATATTAATTACACAGGTTCTGTGGCTGGCTGACTTCAAGACTCCACTTCACCTAATTTTAAACTGCCACAGAACCTGTGTAATTAACATGTGTCCGGAATTTAAGGGACTAGGTGGTAACCCTACACGTAGCACAGTGGTGCACATATCTCATGGTGATATTTGTATTTTTAAACTTGTAGGTGGACTGACTTCAAAACGGCAATGAAGAGGAAGATGACTGACCGGTACAACCACAGCATGTCCACCGGGAGAGGTCCTATGCCCGACCATTTGGAGTATACCCCCCTGGAGGAGGACTCCTTGGACGTGATAGATGTGGGCGAGGTCAGGGGGATCTCCAATATGGACAGTGAGCTCCCAGCGGAGGTCTTTGCTGCTGCTTTTGATGGTAAGTCACAGTAATGCATTGTATTTAGAAAGATATTTTTTAGTGCGTATGTGATGGTGACATTGTTTTCAATTCTTATCCTAGAAGAAGCAGAAACCCAGGATGTACCGGCAGCATCTTCCTCTGCAGAGCCACAGGTGGAGCAAGTGGTCCAGCCTCCACCAAGACGTCGCCCCCAGCCCCAGCCACAGGAGACATGGGATGAGAGTATGTTGGCAATGCTGGAGAGGATCGAGCAGCAAGGGTTGGATGCTGCGATCCGTCAGCAGCAGGTGGGGGAATTTATGGCGGAGTGGAAGGCCACAAACAGGCTGCAGGTTGAGGCCTTGAACCGCATTAATGAAACTCTGGCGGCTGGCATAGTAAGCATTGGCCAACACCTCAGCCGCCAGAATGAACTTCTTGCGGAGCAGCTGTCCACCGCCAGGTCCCTAAGGGACAATCCCCCATCTGCTGCCCCACCCCAAGCTGCTCCCCAACCTTCCACCTCTGCTGACCCTCCTGTGTCGACTAGGGGAAGACGCCGCAAGCCAGCTGAGCCAAAGGCCCCTGTCCCCAAGGCCCCATCTAAAAGGGGCAAAAAAGGGCCCAAATGAGACCTGGTTCACTTCCTCTGTGGTTGGACCCCAAAGGTTTAAATTGCACTGGACATCCGCTTCCTGAGTTGGCCATCGATCCATTTGCGTGCCATGGGCATGAAAGTTCGTATTTTGACCTCTACAAATGCAGGATATTTTTTTGGGGTGGTGTGTATCTTGCTTAGTATTCACCCTGGTTGTTGCAGTACGTATTCTGGTGTCCCCATTTCTTTCACCATTGCATTTGCAGGGTAACACATGTTTGGAGATATGCAACCTCTTGTTCTGGCAGTTTTTTTATTTTTGTGTCTATTTTATTTGTTTATTTGATTTCTTACATTAAAGTGTGAAATAAGCTGTGATGCTGAACAGCAAATAAATTTATTTTCCCAATTAAATCAAAATTGTGGTATGTGTAATTTCTGGTGTGAAACAAATACTAGATTTATGTGTACTTACTGACCAGGGTATTTTTGAACATTTGTTGAAGTGTGGTAGAAGTTTCCCATGTGTAACCCTCTCCATGGCCATTACCATGTTCCTATCCAACTTTTCCCAGCTAATTAGTTTGTGTCAGCACATGTGCAGAGCAACTTCATAGGTGAGAAAGCAGTTTGTGTGCAGGTGAGGTAGCTCCTACAGTAGTAGGTAAAAGCAGGTCCAGAACAATGCTTTCCTCATGGAGTGGGTGAGGCAGACAAACAAGGGTGAAAAGGTACATTTGTGTAGGAATGCATATGTGTCCTCCCTAAAAAAAGATGTGTGAATGGGCCAAACATGATAAAATAGCTTGTGAACAAACATGCATAACTTTTTAAATATATATGATTTGACAGTGTCATAAGCAGATGTAGGAATCCTTTGTTAGAGAGATGTGAGTGCAATAATGTGATTGGTGGCATCTTACATCCAGAGTGTAGTCAAATCCAATTCATAGCAGATAAGATAGTGGTACAGTTCCGTATTTTGGGTACTATACAAAGATTGTGTGCAAAAAAGTGGTCATGGCCTTAAAACATTGCTGAAACATCCTTTGTAGGTGTTAGATGTGGTTTATGTTATTGTATCCTAAATACAAAACCTATGTTTGTATTACAGTGAACACGTTGACACATGTCGACTTGTGTAGATTGAGTGTGCTACTGTGTAAAGTCTATGAAAGCACGTAGTGAATGTGTCTAACTGTTTAGCAAATAGCTACCTTAGCGTATATAAGCAGGTCTTAAAAAGATTCTTACCTTAAATTAAAAAAACCTTTAAATGTGGAGAAGTAAAGAAAAATAAGCTTCCAATGTGTTTGCGTGCTGTGTGTGGCTTGCAGGTAGTGAAATAATGGTTTGGACTTAATAGACTGCAGCATTGCTTATTACATTCAGGTGTATGTGTTTGAGTAGGAATCAGCGTTAATTAGCAAACCCAGGCGCACGCTGGCATGCGGTATCTGTAGGGGTGGTCTGAGCTGGCGGTTGCCGGGCGCCTGTCTGGTGTCCGAAATGAACGGTGCTTTAGGCGATCGTGCGGTAGTAGCACCGCTCATTTTTGGTGCACACCCCTGTGTACGCCCATATTTACGCCCATTTTCCCTCATTATTTCGGCCGCTCTCATCAACACGCCCCTATGCCGCCCTTAATACCCGTACAGGTTTTTTCGCAGATTGAGACCCGTCCGTAAGCGTTAGTCAGTGGTCGCGCCTGCGCATTAGCGTATCTGCACATGCGCAGATCATGAAAAACCCCGGGACGTACGCGTACGGCCCGCCCGCACCAACCAGAATTAGGCCCTATATGCCATGTTTCCAAATTTTTATGCACAGTGGTTACAGCATGAAGCGAATGCATGTGAATATACAAATGTGCATTGGGGATGTCTGTCTCGTTTCTCCTGAAAATTGCAGATTTTCTGCGTTTACGGGAAATTTGAGGTCCGACACGCAAAAGCGGGGTATCGTAGAAATCACCTTTTAAAGTCGCACATTTCCGGCCCCCCAAAAATGGGCATTTCAAATGAGAAATGAGTCCAATGAACAAAATAGGGTGAATAAGTATGTATTTCAGGGGTGAGTTAGCAGGTTATTGGGGAAGTAAGTCCTGATATTTTTGGAGGTTGCAGGGGCCACTACACCATTTAAAATAGGCAGGTTTTAGCATATGCAGTTAGGCCCTGTATTATGATTTTAGCTAAAAAGTGCCCCAAACACTCAAATGGGCTTGTATCTGGGAAGGAAAAAAATGGGAAACATGAGTTAGACACCAAATGATACACTGTTTGCCATGTTTCCAAATTTTTATGCACAGCGGTTACAGCATGAAGCGAATGCATGTGAATATACAAAGGTGCATTGCATTAAACAAGTCCAATGAGTGTCCCAAAATGGCCGGCCTGCCTGCTTTCATCCATCAATTGTTCTAAATTTTTCATTTCCCAACGAGCTGAGGTGGAGTCTTAGCCAGTGGTACCATCAGGGAGGTGTGTAAAGCACTTTAGGCTAGACAGCCAATCAGCTGCCAGCTTCCATCTGTCAATCAAATACAGCAGCCAATCAGAAAGCTGCCCCTTGATCAGCAGGCCCTTTATGACATCACAGAAAGACCCTCAGAACTATCTGTGCATGTCTAATGGCTGGCTGTCAGTTGGGTGGGTGGGTGGCAGAGGGAGGGGATGTCTGTCTCGTTTCTCCTGAAAATTTCGCTTTTTCTGCGTTTACGGGAAAAGTTGAGGTCCGACGCGCAAAAGTGGGGTATCGTAGAAATCACCTTTTAAAGACGCACATTTCTGGCCCCCCAAAAATGGGCATTTCAAATGAGAAATGAGTCCAATGAACAAAAAAGGATGAATAAGTATGTATTTCAGGGGTGAGTTAGCAGGTTATTGGGGAAGTAAGTCCTGATATTTTTGGAGGTTGCAGGGGCCACTACACCATTCAAAATAGGCAGGCTTTAGCATATGCAGTTAGGCCCCGTAGGATGATTTTAGCTAAAAAGTGCCCCAACCACTCATACGGGCTTGTATCTGGGAAGGGAAAATATGGGAAACATGACTTAGACAGCAAATGATACACTGTTTGCCATGTTTACAATTTTTTATGCACAGTGGTTACAGCATGAAGCGAATGCATGTGAATATACAAAGGTACATTGCATTAAACAAGTCCACTGAGTGTCCCAAAATGGCCGGCCTGCCTGCTTTCATCCATCAATTGTTCTAAACTTTTCATTACCCAATGAGCTGAGGTGGAGTCTTAGCCAGTGGTACCATCAGGGAGGTGTGTAAAGCACTTTAGGCTAGACAGCCAATCAGCTGCCAGCTTCCATCTGTCAATCAAATACAGCAGCCAATCAGAAAGCTGCCCATTGATCAGCAGGCTCTTTATGACATCACAGACAGACCCTCAGAACTATCTGTGCATGTCTAATGGCTGGCTGTCAGTTGGGTGGGTGGGTGGCAGAGGGAGGGGATGTCTGTCTCGTTTCTCCTGAAAATTGCGCTTTTTCTGCGTTTACGGGAAAAGTTGAGGTCCGACGCGCAAAAGTGGGGTATCGTAGAAATCACCTTTTAAAGACGCACATTTCTGGCCCCCCAAAAATGGGCATTTCAAATGAGAAATGAGTCCAATGAACAAAATAGGATGAATAAGTATGTATTTCAGGGGTGAGTTAGCAGGTTATTGGGGAAGTAAGTCCTGATATTTTTGGAGGTTGCAGGGGCCACTACACCATTCAAAATAGGCAGGCTTTAGCATATGCAGTTAGGCCCCGTAGGATGATTTTAGCTAAAAAGTGCCCCAAACACTCAAACGGGCTTGTATCTGGGAAGGGAAAATATGGGAAACATGACTTAGACAGCAAATGATACACTGTTTGCCATGTTTACAAATTTTTATGCACAGTGGTTACAGCTTGAAGCGAATGCATGTGAATATACAAAGGTACATTGCATTAAACAAGTCCACTGAGTGTCCCAAAATGGCCGGCCTGCCTGCTTTCATCCATCAATTGTTCTAAATTTTTCATTACCCAATGAGCTGAGGTGGAGTCTTAGCCAGTGGTACCATCAGGGAGGTGTGTAAAGCACTTTAGGCTAGACAGCCAATCAGCTGCCAGCTTCCATCTGTCAATCAAATACAGCAGCCAATCAGAAAGCTGCCCATTGATCAGCAGGCCCTTTATGACATCACAGAAAGACCCTCAGAACTATCTGTGCATGTCTAATGGCTGGCTGTCAGTTGGGCGGGTGGGAGGCAGAGGGAGGGGATGTCTGTCTCGTTTCTCCTTAAAATTGCGGTTTTTCTGCGTTTACGGGAAAAGTTGAGGTCCGACACGCAAAAGTGGGGTATCGTAGAAATCACCTTTTAAAGACGCACATTTCTGGCCCCCCAAAAATGGGCATTTCAAATAAGAAATGAGTCCAATGTACAAAATAGGGTGAATAAGTATGTATTTCAGGGGTGAGTTAGCAGGTTATTGGGGAAGTAAGTCCTGATATATTTTGGAGGTTGCAGGGGCCACTACACCATTCAAAATAGGCAGGTTTTAGCATATGCAGTTAGGCCCCGTAGGATGATTTTAGCTAAAAAGTGCCCCAAACACTCAAACGGGCTTGTATCTGGGAAGGGAAAATATGGGACCCATGACTTAGACACCAATTGATACACTATATGCCATGTTTCCAAATTTTTATGCACAGTGGTTACAGCATGAAGCGAATGCATGTGAATATACAAAGGTGCATTGCATTAAACAAGTCCACTGAGTGTCCCAAAATGGCCGGCTTGCCTGCTTTCATCCATCAATTGTTCTAAATTTTTCATTACCCAATGAGCTGAGGTGGAGTCTTAGCCAGTGGTACCATCAGGGAGGTGTGTAAAGCACTTTAGGCTAGACAGCCAATCAGCTGCCAGCTTCCATCTGTCAATCAAATACAGCAGCCAATCAGAAAGCTGCCCATTGATCAGCAGGCCCTTTATGACATCACAGAAAGACCCTCAGAACTATCTGTGCATGTCTAATGGCTGGCTGTCAGTTGGGCGGGTGGGTGGCAGAGGGAGGGGATGTCTTTCTCGTTTCTCCTTAAAATTGCGGTTTTTCTGCGTTTACGGGAAAAGTTGAGGTCCGACACGCAAAAGTGGGGTATCGTAGAAATCACCTTTTAAAGACGCACATTTCTGGCCCCCAAAAATGGGCATTTCAAATAAGAAATGAGTCCAATGTACAAAATAGGGTGAATAAGTATGTATTTCAGGGGTGAGTTAGCAGGTTATTGGGGAAGTAAGTCCTGATTTTTTTTGGAGGTTGCAGGGGCCACTACACCATTCAAAATAGGCAGGTTTTAGCATATGCAGTTAGGCCCCGTAGGATGATTTTAGCCAAAAAGTGCCCCAAACACTCAAACGGGCTTGCATCTGGGAAGGGAAAATATGGGAAACATGACTTAGACACCAAAAAATACACTAAATGCCATGTTTCAAAATTTTGATGCACAGTGGTTACAGCATGAAGCGAATGCATGTGAATATACAAAGGTGCATTGCATTAAACAAGTCCACTGAGTGTCCCAAAATTGCCGGCCGGCCTGCTTTCATCCATCAATTGTTCTAAATTTTTCATTACCCAATGAGCTGAGGTGGAGTCTTAGCCACTGGTACCATCAGGGAGGTGTGTAAAGCACTTTAGGCTAGACAGCCAATCAGCTGCCAGCTTCCATCTGTCAATCAAATACAGCAACCAATCAGAAAGCTACCCATTGATCAGCAGGCCCTTTATGACATCACAGACAGACCCTCAGAACTATCTGTGCATGTCTAATGGCTGGCTGTCAGTTGGGCGGGTGGTTGGCAGAGAGAGGGGATGTCTGTCTCGTTTCTCCTGAAAATTGCAGATTTTCTGCGTTTACGGGAAAATTTGAGGTCCGACACGCAAAAGTGGGGTATCGTAGAAATCACCTTTTAAAGTCGCACATTTCCGGCCCCCCAAAAATGGGCATTTCAAATGAGAAATCAGTCCAATGAACAAAATTGGGTGAATAAGTATGTATTTCAGGGGTGAGTTAGCAGGTTATTGGGGAAGTAAGTCCTGATATTTTTGGAGGTTGCAGGGGCCACTACACCATTTAAAATAGGCAGGTTTTAGCATATGCAGTTAGGCCCTGTATTATGATTTTAGCTAAAAAGTGCCCCAAACACTCAAATGGGCTTGTATCTGGGAAGGAAAAAAATGGGAAACATGACTTAGACACCAAATGATACACTGTTTGCCATGTTTCCAAATTTTTATGCACAGCGGTTACAGCATGAAGCGAATGCATGTGAATATACAAAGGTGCATTGCATTAAACAAGTCCAATGAGTGTCCCAAAATGGCCGGCCTGCCTGCTTTCATCCATCAATTGTTCTAAATTTTTCAATTTCCCAACGAGCTGAGGTGGAGTCTTAGCCAGTGGTACCATCAGGGAGGTGTGTAAAGCACTTTAGGCTAGACAGCCAATCAGCTGCCAGCTTCCATCTGTCAATCAAATACAGCAGCCAATCAGAAAGCTGCCCCTTGATCAGCAGGCCCTTTATGACATCACAGAAAGACCCTCAGAACTATCTGTGCATGTCTATCTGGCTGTCAGTTGGGCGGGTGGGTGGCAGAGGGAGGGGATGTCTGTCTCATTTCTCCTGAAAATTGTGTTTTTTCTGCGTTTACGGGAAAAGTTGAGGTCCGACGCGCAAAAGTGGGGTATCGTAGAAATCACCTTTTAAAGACGCACATTTCTGGCCCCCCAAAAATGGGCATTTCAAATGAGAAATGAGTCCAATGAACAAAATAGGGTGAATAAGTATGTATTTCAGGGGTGAGTTAGCAGGTTATTGGGGAAGTAAGTCCTGATATTTTTGGAGGTTGCAGGGGCCACTACACCATTCAAAATAGGCAGGCTTTAGCATATGCAGTTAGGCCCCGTAGGATGATTTTAGCTAAAAAGTGCCCCAAACACTCAAACGGGCTTGTATCTGGGAAGGGAAAATATGGGAAACATGACTTAGACAGCAAATGATACACTGTTTGCCATGTTTACAAATTTTTATGCACAGTGGTTACAGCTTGAAGCGAATGCATGTGAATATACAAAGGTACATTGCATTAAACAAGTCCACTGAGTGTCCCAAAATGGCTGGCCTGCCTGCTTTCATCCATCAATTGTTCTAAATTTTTCATTACCCAATGAGCTGAGGTGGAGTCTTAGCCAGTGGTACCATCAGGGAGGTGTGTAAAGCACTTTAGGCTAGACAGCCAATCAGCTGCCAGCTTCCATCTGTCAATCAAATACAGCAGCCAATCAGAAAGCTGCCCATTGATCAGCAGGCCCTTTATGACATCACAGAAAGACCCTCAGAACTATCTGTGCATGTCTAATGGCTGGCTGTCAGTTGGGCGGGTGGGAGGCAGAGGGAGGGGATGTCTGTCTCGTTTCTCCTTAAAATTGCGGTTTTTCTGCGTTTACGGGAAAAGTTGAGGTCCGACACGCAAAAGTGGGGTATCGTAGAAATCACCTTTTAAAGACGCACATTTCTGGCCCCCCAAAAATGGGCATTTCAAATAAGAAATGAGTCCAATGTACAAAATAGGGTTAATAAGTATGTATTTCAGGGGTGAGTTAGCAGGTTATTGGGGAAGTAAGTCCTGATATATTTTGGAGGTTGCAGGGGCCACTACACCATTCAAAATAGGCAGGTTTTAGCATATGCAGTTAGGCCCCGTAGGATGATTTTAGCTAAAAAGTGCCCCAAACACTCAAACGGGCTTGTATCTGGGAAGGGAAAATATGGGACCCATGACTTAGACACCAATTGATACACTATATGCCATGTTTCCAAATTTTTATGCACAGTGGTTACAGCATGAAGCGAATGCATGTGAATATACAAAGGTGCATTGCATTAAACAAGTCCACTGAGTGTCCCAAAATGGCCGGCCTGCCTGCTTTCATCCATCAATTGTTCTAAATTTTTCATTACCCAATGAGCTGAGGTGGAGTCTTAGCCAGTGGTACCATCAGGGAGGTGTGTAAAGCACTTTAGGCTAGACAGCCAATCAGCTGCCAGCTTCCATCTGTCAATCAAATACAGCAGCCAATCAGAAAGCTGCCCATTGATCAGCAGGCCCTTTATGACATCACAGAAAGACCCTCAGAACTATCTGTGCATGTCTAATGGCTGGCTGTCAGTTGGGCGGGTGGGTGGCAGAGGGAGGGGATGTCTTTCTCGTTTCTCCTTAAAATTGCGGTTTTTCTGCGTTTACGGGAAAAGTTGAGGTCCGACACGCAAAAGTGGGGTATCGTAGAAATCACCTTTTAAAGACGCACATTTCTGGCCCCCAAAAATGGGCATTTCAAATAAGAAATGAGTCCAATGTAAAAAATAGGGTGAATAAGTATGTATTTCAGGGGTGAGTTAGCAGGTTATTGGGGAAGTAAGTCCTGATATTTTTTGGAGGTTGCAGGGGCCACTACACCATTCAAAATAGGCAGGTTTTAGCATATGCAGTTAGGCCCCGTAGGATGATTTTAGCCAAAAAGTGCCCCAAACACTCAAACGGGCTTGCATCTGGGAAGGGAAAATATGGGAAACATGACTTAGACACCAAAAAATACACTAAATGCCATGTTTCAAAATTTTGATGCACAGTGGTTACAGCATGAAGCGAATGCATGTGAATATACAAAGGTGCATTGCATTAAACAAGTCCACTGAGTGTCCCAAAATTGCCGGCCGGCCTGCTTTCATCCATCAATTGTTCTAAATTTTTCATTACCCAATGAGCTGAGGTGGAGTCTTAGCCACTGGTACCATCAGGGAGGTGTGTAAAGCACTTTAGGCTAGACAGCCAATCAGCTGCCAGCTTCCATCTGTCAATCAAATACAGCAACCAATCAGAAAGCTACCCATTGATCAGCAGGCCCTTTATGACATCACAGACAGACCCTCAGAACTATCTGTGCATGTCTAATGGCTGGCTGTCAGTTGGGCGGGTGGTTGGCAGAGAGAGGGGATGTCTGTCTCGTTTCTCCTGAAAATTGCAGATTTTCTGTGTTTACGGGAAAATTTGAGGTCCGACACGCAAAAGTGGGGTATCGTAGAAATCACCTTTTAAAGTCGCACATTTCCGGCCCCCCAAAAATGGGCATTTCAAATGAGAAATCAGTCCAATGAACAAAATTGGGTGAATAAGTATGTATTTCAGGGGTGAGTTAGCAGGTTATTGGGGAAGTAAGTCCTGATATTTTTGGAGGTTGCAGGGGCCACTACACCATTTAAAATAGGCAGGTTTTAGCATATGCAGTTAGGCCCTGTATTATGATTTTAGCTAAAAAGTGCCCCAAACACTCAAATGGGCTTGTATCTGGGAAGGAAAAAAATGGGAAACATGACTTAGACACCAAATGATACACTGTTTGCCATGTTTCCAAATTTTTATGCACAGCGGTTACAGCATGAAGCGAATGCATGTGAATATACAAAGGTGCATTGCATTAAACAAGTCCAATGAGTGTCCCAAAATGGCCGGCCTGCCTGCTTTCATCCATCAATTGTTCTAAATTTTTCAATTTCCCAACGAGCTGAGGTGGAGTCTTAGCCAGTGGTACCATCAGGGAGGTGTGTAAAGCACTTTAGGCTAGACAGCCAATCAGCTGCCAGCTTCCATCTGTCAATCAAATACAGCAGCCAATCAGAAAGCTGCCCCTTGATCAGCAGGCCCTTTATGACATCACAGAAAGACCCTCAGAACTATCTGTGCATGTCTATCTGGCTGTCAGTTGGGCGGGTGGGTGGCAGAGGGAGGGGATGTCTGTCTCATTTCTCCTGAAAATTGTGTTTTTTCTGCGTTTACGGGAAAAGTTGAGGTCCGACGCGCAAAAGTGGGGTATCGTAGAAATCACCTTTTAAAGACGCACATTTCTGGCCCCCCAAAAATGGGCATTTCAAATGAGAAATGAGTCCAATGAACAAAATAGGGTGAATAAGTATGTATTTCAGGGGTGAGTTAGCAGGTTATTGGGGAAGTAAGTCCTGATATTTTTGGAGGTTGCAGGGGCCACTACACCATTCAAAATAGGCAGGCTTTAGCATATGCAGTTAGGCCCCGTAGGTTGATTTTAGCTAAAAAGTGCCCCAAACACTCAAACGGGCTTGTATCTGGGAAGGGAAAATATGGGAAACATGACTTAGACAGCAAATGATACACTGTTTGCCATGTTTCCAAATTTTTATGCACAGTGGTTACAGCATGAAGCGAATGCATGTGAATATACAAAGGTGCATTGCATTAAACAAGTCCACTGAGTGTCCCAAAATGGCCGGCCTGCCTGCTTTCATCCATCAATTGTTCTAAATTTTTCATTACCCAATGAGCTGAGGTGGAGTCTTAGCCAGTGGTACCATCAGGGAGGTGTGTAAAGCACTTTAGGCTAGACAGCCAATCAGCTGCCAGCTTCCATCTGTCAATCAAATACAGCAGCCAATCAGAAAGCTGCCCATTGATCAGCAGGCCCTTTATGACATCACAGAAAGACCCTCAGAACTATCTGTGCATGTCTAATGGCTGGCTGTCAGTTGGGCGGGTGGGTGGCAGAGGGAGGGGATGTCTGTCTCGTTTCTCCTTAAAATTGCGGTTTTTCTGCGTTTACGGGAAAAGTTGAGGTCCGACACGCAAAAGTGGGGTATCGTAGAAATCACCTTTTAAAGACGCACATTTCTGGCCCCCAAAAATGGGCATTTCAAATAAGAAATGAGTCCAATGTACAAAATAGGGTGAATAAGTATGTATTTCAGGGGTGAGTTAGCAGGTTATTGGGGAAGTAAGTCCTGATATTTTTTGGAGGTTGCAGGGGCCACTACACCATTCAAAATAGGCAGGTTTTAGCATATACAGTTAGGCCCCGTAGGATGATTTTAGCTAAAAAGTGCCCCAAACACTCAAACGGGCTTGCATCTGGGAAGGGAAAATATGGGAAACATGACTTAGACACCAAAAGATACACTAAATGCCATGTTTCCAAATTTTTATGCACAGTGGTTACAGCATGAAGCGAATGCATGTGAATATACAAAGGTGCATTGCATTAAACAAGTCCACTGAGTGTCCCAAAATTGCCGGCCTGCCTGCTTTCATCCATCAATTGTTCTAAATTTTTCATTACCCAATGAGCTGAGGTGGAGTCTTAGCCACTGGTACCATCAGGGAGGTGTGTAAAGCACTTTAGGCTAGACAGCCAATCAGCTGCCAGCTTCCATCTGTCAATCAAATACAGCAACCAATCAGAAAGCTGCCCATTGATCAGCAGGCCCTTTATGACATCACAGACAGACCCTCAGAACTATCTGTGCATGTCTAATGGCTGGCTGTCAGTTGGGCGGGTGGGTGGCAGAGAGAGGGGATGTCTGTCTCGTTTCTCCTGAAAATTGCAGATTTTCTGCGTTTACTGGAAAATTTGAGGTCCGACACGCAAAAGTGGGGTATCGTAGAAATCACCTTTTAAAGTCGCACATTTCCGGCCCCCCAAAAATGGGCATTTCAAATGAGAAATGAGTCCAATGAACAAAATAGGGTGAATAAGTATGTATTTCAGGGGTGAGTTAGCAGGTTATTGGGGAAGTAAGTCCTGATATTTTTGGAGGTTGCAGGGGCCACTACACCATTTAAAATAGGCAGGTTTTAGCATATGCAGTTAGGCCCTGTATTATGATTTTAGCTAAAAAGTGCCCCAAACACTCAAATGGGCTTGTATCTGGGAAGGAAAAAAATGGGAAACATGACTTAGACACCAAATGATACACTGTTTGCCATGTTTCCAAATTTTTATGCACAGCGGTTACAGCATGAAGCGAATGCATGTGAATATACAAAGGTGCATTGCATTAAACAAGTCCAATGAGTGTCCCAAAATGGCCGGCCTGCCTGCTTTCATCCATCAATTGTTCTAAATTTTTCATTTCCCAACGAGCTGAGGTGGAGTCTTAGCCAGTGGTACCATCAGGGAGGTGTGTAAAGCACTTTAGGCTAGACAGCCAATCAGCTGCCAGCTTCCATCTGTCAATCAAATACAGCAGCCAATCAGAAAGCTGCCCCTTGATCAGCAGGCCCTTTATGACATCACAGAAAGACCCTCAGAACTATCTGTGCATGTCTAATGGCTGGCTGTCAGTTGGGCGGGTGGGTGGCAGAGGGAGGGGATGTCGGTCTCATTTCTCCTGAAAATTGCGTTTTTTCTGCATTTACGGGAAAAGTTGAGGTCCGACGCGCAAAAGTGGGGTATCGTAGAAATCACCTTTTAAAGACGCACATTTCTGGCCCCCCAAAAATGGGCATTTCAAATGAGAAATGAGTCCAATGAACAAAATAGGGTGAATAAGTATGTATTTCAGGGGTGAGTTAGCAGGTTATTGGGGAAGTAAGTCCTGATATTTTTGGAGGTTGCAGGGGCCACTACACCATTCAAAATAGGCAGGCTTTAGCATATGCAGTTAGGCCCCGTAGGTTGATTTTAGCTAAAAAGTGCCCCAAACACTCAAACGGGCTTGTATCTGGGAAGGGAAAATATGGGAAACATGACTTAGACAGCAAATGATACACTGTTTGCCATGTTTCCAAATTTTTATGCACAGTGGTTACAGCATGAAGCGAATGCATGTGAATATACAAAGGTGCATTGCATTAAACAAGTCCAATGAGCGTCCCAAAATGGCCGGCCTGCCTGCTTTCATCCATCAATTGTTCTAAATTTTTCATTACTTAATGAGCTGAGCTGGAGTCTTAGCCAGTGGTACCATCAGGGAGGTGTGTAAAGCACTTTAGGCTAGACAGCCAATCAGCTGCCAGCTTCCATCTGTCAATCAAATACAGCAGCCAATCAGAAAGCTGCCCATTGATCAGCAGGCCCTTTATGACATCACAAACAGACCCTCAGAACTATCTGTGCATGTCTAATGGCTGGCTGTCAGTTGGGCGGGTGGGTGGCAGAGGGAGGGGATGTCTGTCTCGTTTCTCCTGAAAATTGCGGTTTTTCTACGTTTACGGGAAAAGTTGAGGTCCGACGCGCAAAAGTGGGGTATCGTAGAAATCACTTTTTAAAGACGCACATTTATGGCCCCCCAAAAATGGGCATTTCAAATGAGAAATGAGTCCAATGAACAAAATAGGGTGAATAAGTATGTATTTCAGGGGTGAGTTAGCAGATTATTGGGGAAGTAAGTCCTGATATTTTTGGAGGTTGCAGGGGCCACTACACCATTCAAAATAGGCAGGTTTTAGCATATGCAGTTAGGCCCCGTAGGATGATTTTAGCTAAAAAGTGCCCCAAACACTCAAACGGGCTTGTATCTGGGAAGGGAAAATATGGGACCTATGACTTAGACACCAAATGATACACTATATGCCATGTTTCCAAATTTTTATGCACAGTGGTTACAGCATGAAGCAAATGCATGTGAATATACAAAGGTGCATTGCATTAAACAAGTCTACTGAGTGTCCCAAAATGGCCGGCCTGCCTGCTTTCATCCATCAATTGTTCTAAATTTTTCATTACCCAATGAGCTGAGGTGGAGTCTTAGCCAGTGGTACCATCAGGGAGATGTGTAAAGCACTTTAGGCTAGACAGCCAATCAGCTGCCAGCTTCCATCTGTCAATCAAATACAGCAGCCAATCAGAAAGCTGCCCATTGATCAGCAGGCCCTTTATGACATCACAGACAGACCCTCAGAACTATCTGTGCATGTCTAATGGCTGGCTGTCAGTTGGGTGGGTGGGTGGCAGAGGGAGGGGATGTCTGTCTCGTTTCTCCTGAAAATTGTGCTTTTTCTGCGTTTACGGGAAAAGTTGAGGTCCGACGCGCAAAAGTGGGGTATCGTAGAAATCACCTTTTAAAGTCGCACATTTCCGGCCCCCCAAAAATGGGCATTTCAAATGAGAAATGAGTCCAATGAACAAAATAGGGTGAATAAGTATGTATTTCAGGGGTGAGTTAGCAGGTTATTGGGGAAGTAAGTCCTGATATTTTTGGAGGTTGCAGGGGCCACTACACCATTTAAAATAGGCAGGTTTTAGCATATGCAGTTAGGCCCTGTATTATGATTTTAGCTAAAAAGTGCCCCAAACACTCAAATGGGCTTGTATCTGGGAAGGAAAAAAATGGGAAACATGACTTAGACACCAAATGATACATTGTTTGCCATGTTTCCAAATTTTTATGCACAGCGGTTACAGCATGAAGCGAATGCATGTGAATATACAAAGGTGCATTGCATTAAACAAGTCCAATGAGTGTCCCAAAATGGCCGGCCTGCCTGCTTTCATCCATCAATTGTTCTAAATTTTTCATTTCCCAACGAGCTGAGGTGGAGTCTTAGCCAGTGGTACCATCAGGGAGGTGTGTAAAGCACTTTAGGCTAGACAGCCAATCAGCTGCCAGCTTCCATCTGTCAATCAAATACAGCAGCCAATCAGAAAGCTGCCCCTTGATCAGCAGGCCCTTTATGACATCACAGAAAGACCCTCAGAACTATCTGTGCATGTCTATCTGGCTGTCAGTTGGGCGGGTGGGTGGCAGAGGGAGGGGATGTCTGTCTCATTTCTCCTGAAAATTGCGTTTTTTCTGCGTTTACGGGAAAAGTTGAGGTCCGACGCGCAAAAGTGGGGTATCGTAGAAATCACCTTTTAAAGACGCACATTTCTGGCACCCCAAAAATGGGCATTTCAAATGAGAAATGAGTCCAATGAACAAAATAGGGTGAATAAGTATGTATTTCAGGGGTGAGTTAGCAGGTTATTGGGGAAGTAAGTCCTGATATTTTTGGAGGTTGCAGGGGCCACTACACCATTCAAAATAGGCAGGCTTTAGCATATGCAGTTAGGCCCCGTAGGATGATTTTAGCTAAAAAGTGCCCCAAACACTCAAATGGGCTTGTATCTGGGAAGGAAAAAAATGGGAAACATGACTTAGACACCAAATGATACACTGTTTGCCATGTTTCCAAATTTTTATGCACAGCGGTTACAGCATGAAGCGAATGCATGTGAATATACAAAGGTGCATTGCATTAAACAAGTCCACTGAGTGTCCCAAAATGGCCGGCCTGCTTGCTTTCATCCATCAATTGTTCTAAATTTTTCATTACCCAATGAGCTGAGGTGGAGTCTTAGCCAGTGGTACCATCAGGGAGATGTGTAAAGCACTTTAGGCTAGACAGCCAATCAGCTGCCAGCTTCCATCTGTCAATCAAATACAGCAGCCAATCAGAAAGCTGCCCATTGATCAGCAGGCCCTTTATGACATCACAGACAGACCCTCAGAACTATCTGTGCATGTCTAATGGCTGGCTGTCAGTTGGGTGGGTGGGTAGCAGAGGGAGGGGATGTCTGTCTCGTTTCTCCTGAAAATTGTGCTTTTTCTGCGTTTACGGGAAAAGTTGAGGTCCGACGCGCAAAAGTGGGGTATCGTAGAAATCACCTTTTAAAGACGCACATTTCTGGCCCCCCAAAAATGGGCATTTCAAATGAGAAATGAGTCCAATGAACAAAATAGGATGAATAAGTATGTATTTCAGGGGTGAGTTAGCAGGTTATTGGGGAAGTAAGTCCTGATATTTTTGGAGGTTGCAGGGGCCACTACACCATTCAAAATAGGCAGGCTTTAGCATATGCAGTTAGGCCCCGTAGGATGATTTTAGCTAAAAAGTGCCCCAAACACTCAAACGGGCTTGTATCTGGGAAGGGAAAATATGGGAAACATGACTTAGACAGCAAATGATACACTGTTTGCCATGTTTCCAAATTTTTATGCACAGTGGTTACAGCATGAAGCGAATGCATGTGAATATACAAAGGTGCATTGCATTAAACAAGTCCACTGAGTGTCCCAAAATGGCCGGCCTGCCTGCTTTCATCCATCAATTGTTCTAAATTTTTCATTACCCAATGAGCTGAGGTGGAGTCTTAGCCAGTGGTACCATCAGGGAGGTGTGTAAAGCACTTTAGGCTAGACAGCCAATCAGCTGCCAGCTTCCATCTGTCAATCAAATACAGCAGCCAATCAGAAAGCTGCCCATTGATCAGCAGGCCCTTTATGACATCACAGAAAGACCCTCAGAACTATCTGTGCATGTCTAATGGCTGGCTGTCAGTTGGGCGGGTGGGTGGCAGAGGGAGGGGATGTCTGTCTCGTTTCTCCTTAAAATTGCGGTTTTTCTGCGTTTACGGGAAAAGTTGAGGTCCGACACGCAAAAGTGGGGTATCGTAGAAATCACCTTTTAAAGACGCACATTTCTGGCCCCCAAAAATGGGCATTTCAAATAAGAAATGAGTCCAATGTACAAAATAGGGTGAATAAGTATGTATTTCAGGGGTGAGTTAGCAGGTTATTGGGGAAGTAAGTCCTGATATTTTTTGGAGGTTGCAGGGGCCACTACACCATTCAAAATAGGCAGGTTTTAGCATATGCAGTTAGGCCCCGTAGGATGATTTTAGCTAAAAAGTGCCCCAAACACTCAAACGGGCTTGCATCTGGGAAGGGAAAATATGGGAAACATGACTTAGACACCAAAAGATACACTAAATGCCATGTTTCCAAATTTTTATGCACAGTGGTTACAGCATGAAGCGAATGCATGTGAATATACAAAGGTGCATTGCATTAAACAAGTCCACTGAGTGTCCCAAAATTGCCGGCCTGCCTGCTTTCATCCATCAATTGTTCTAAATTTTTCATTACCCAATGAGCTGAGGTGGAGTCTTAGCCACTGGTACCATCAGGGAGGTGTGTAAAGCACTTTAGGCTAGACAGCCAATCAGCTGCCAGCTTCCATCTGTCAATCAAATACAGCAACCAATCAGAAAGCTGCCCATTGATCAGCAGGCCCTTTATGACATCACAGACAGACCCTCAGAACTATCTGTGCATGTCTAATGGCTGGCTGTCAGTTGGGCGGGTGGGTGGCAGAGAGAGGGGATGTCTGTCTCGTTTCTCCTGAAAATTGCAGATTTTCTGCGTTTACTGGAAAATTTGAGGTCCGACACGCAAAAGTGGGGTATCGTAGAAATCACCTTTTAAAGTCGCACATTTCCGGCCCCCCAAAAATGGGCATTTCAAATGAGAAATGAGTCCAATGAACAAAATAGGGTGAATAAGTATGTATTTCAGGGGTGAGTTAGCAGGTTATTGGGGAAGTAAGTCCTGATATTTTTGGAGGTTGCAGGGGCCACTACACCATTTAAAATAGGCAGGTTTTAGCATATGCAGTTAGGCCCTGTATTATGATTTTAGCTAAAAAGTGCCCCAAACACTCAAATGGGCTTGTATCTGGGAAGGAAAAAAATGGGAAACATGACTTAGACACCAAATGATACACTGTTTGCCATGTTTCCAAATTTTTATGCACAGCGGTTACAGCATGAAGCGAATGCATGTGAATATACAAAGGTGCATTGCATTAAACAAGTCCAATGAGTGTCCCAAAATGGCCGGCCTGCCTGCTTTCATCCATCAATTGTTCTAAATTTTTCATTTCCCAACGAGCTGAGGTGGAGTCTTAGCCAGTGGTACCATCAGGGAGGTGTGTAAAGCACTTTAGGCTAGACAGCCAATCAGCTGCCAGCTTCCATCTGTCAATCAAATACAGCAGCCAATCAGAAAGCTGCCCCTTGATCAGCAGGCCCTTTATGACATCACAGAAAGACCCTCAGAACTATCTGTGCATGTCTAATGGCTGGCTGTCAGTTGGGCGGGTGGGTGGCAGAGGGAGGGGATGTCGGTCTCATTTCTCCTGAAAATTGCGTTTTTTCTGCGTTTACGGGAAAAGTTGAGGTCCGACGCGCAAAAGTGGGGTATCGTAGAAATCACCTTTTAAAGACGCACATTTCTGGCCCCCCAAAAATGGGCATTTCAAATGAGAAATGAGTCCAATGAACAAAATAGGGTGAATAAGTATGTATTTCAGGGGTGAGTTAGCAGGTTATTGGGGAAGTAAGTCCTGATATTTTTGGAGGTTGCAGGGGCCACTACACCATTCAAAATAGGCAGGCTTTAGCATATGCAGTTAGGCCCCGTAGGTTGATTTTAGCTAAAAAGTGCCCCAAACACTCAAACGGGCTTGTATCTGGGAAGGGAAAATATGGGAAACATGACTTAGACAGCAAATGATACACTGTTTGCCATGTTTCCAAATTTTTATGCACAGTGGTTACAGCATGAAGCGAATGCATGTGAATATACAAAGGTGCATTGCATTAAACAAGTCCAATGAGCGTCCCAAAATGGCCGGCCTGCCTGCTTTCATCCATCAATTGTTCTAAATTTTTCATTACCCAATGAGCTGAGCTGGAGTCTTAGCCAGTGGTACCATCAGGGAGGTGTGTAAAGCACTTTAGGCTAGACAGCCAATCAGCTGCCAGCTTCCATCTGTCAATCAAATACAGCAGCCAATCAGAAAGCTGCCCATTGATCAGCAGGCCCTTTATGACATCACAAACAGACCCTCAGAACTATCTGTGCATGTCTAATGGCTGGCTGTCAGTTGGGCGGGTGGGTGGCAGAGGGAGGGGATGTCTGTCTCGTTTCTCCTGAAAATTGCGGTTTTTCTACGTTTACGGGAAAAGTTGAGGTCCGACGCGCAAAAGTGGGGTATCGTAGAAATCACTTTTTAAAGACGCACATTTATGGCCCCCCAAAAATGGGCATTTCAAATGAGAAATGAGTCCAATGAACAAAATAGGGTGAATAAGTATGTATTTCAGGGGTGAGTTAGCAGATTATTGGGGAAGTAAGTCCTGATATTTTTGGAGGTTGCAGGGGCCACTACACCATTCAAAATAGGCAGGTTTTAGCATATGCAGTTAGGCCCCGTAGGATGATTTTAGCTAAAAAGTGCCCCAAACACTCAAACGGGCTTGTATCTGGGAAGGGAAAATATGGGACCTATGACTTAGACACCAAATGATACACTATATGCCATGTTTCCAAATTTTTATGCACAGTGGTTACAGCATGAAGCAAATGCATGTGAATATACAAAGGTGCATTGCATTAAACAAGTCTACTGAGTGTCCCAAAATGGCCGGCCTGCCTGCTTTCATCCATCAATTGTTCTAAATTTTTCATTACCCAATGAGCTGAGGTGGAGTCTTAGCCAGTGGTACCATCAGGGAGATGTGTAAAGCACTTTAGGCTAGACAGCCAATCAGCTGCCAGCTTCCATCTGTCAATCAAATACAGCAGCCAATCAGAAAGCTGCCCATTGATCAGCAGGCCCTTTATGACATCACAGACAGACCCTCAGAACTATCTGTGCATGTCTAATGGCTGGCTGTCAGTTGGGTGGGTGGGTGGCAGAGGGAGGGGATGTCTGTCTCGTTTCTCCTGAAAATTGTGCTTTTTCTGCGTTTACGGGAAAAGTTGAGGTCCGACGCGCAAAAGTGGGGTATCGTAGAAATCACCTTTTAAAGTCGCACATTTCCGGCCCCCCAAAAATGGGCATTTCAAATGAGAAATGAGTCCAATGAACAAAATAGGGTGAATAAGTATGTATTTCAGGGGTGAGTTAGCAGGTTATTGGGGAAGTAAGTCCTGATATTTTTGGAGGTTGCAGGGGCCACTACACCATTTAAAATAGGCAGGTTTTAGCATATGCAGTTAGGCCCTGTATTATGATTTTAGCTAAAAAGTGCCCCAAACACTCAAATGGGCTTGTATCTGGGAAGGAAAAAAATGGGAAACATGACTTAGACACCAAATGATACATTGTTTGCCATGTTTCCAAATTTTTATGCACAGCGGTTACAGCATGAAGCGAATGCATGTGAATATACAAAGGTGCATTGCATTAAACAAGTCCAATGAGTGTCCCAAAATGGCCGGCCTGCCTGCTTTCATCCATCAATTGTTCTAAATTTTTCATTTCCCAACGAGCTGAGGTGGAGTCTTAGCCAGTGGTACCATCAGGGAGGTGTGTAAAGCACTTTAGGCTAGACAGCCAATCAGCTGCCAGCTTCCATCTGTCAATCAAATACAGCAGCCAATCAGAAAGCTGCCCCTTGATCAGCAGGCCCTTTATGACATCACAGAAAGACCCTCAGAACTATCTGTGCATGTCTATCTGGCTGTCAGTTGGGCGGGTGGGTGGCAGAGGGAGGGGATGTCTGTCTCATTTCTCCTGAAAATTGCGTTTTTTCTGCGTTTACGGGAAAAGTTGAGGTCCGACGCACAAAAGTGGGGTATCGTAGAAATCACCTTTTAAAGACGCACATTTCTGGCACCCCAAAAATGGGCATTTCAAATGAGAAATGAGTCCAATGAACAAAATAGGGTGAATAAGTATGTATTTCAGGGGTGAGTTAGCAGGTTATTGGGGAAGTAAGTCCTGATATTTTTGGAGGTTGCAGGGGCCACTACACCATTCAAAATAGGCAGGCTTTAGCATATGCAGTTAGGCCCCGTAGGATGATTTTAGCTAAAAAGTGCCCCAAACACTCAAATGGGCTTGTATCTGGGAAGGAAAAAAATGGGAAACATGACTTAGACACCAAATGATACACTGTTTGCCATGTTTCCAAATTTTTATGCACAGCGGTTACAGCATGAAGCGAATGCATGTGAATATACAAAGGTGCATTGCATTAAACAAGTCCACTGAGTGTCCCAAAATGGCCGGCCTGCTTGCTTTCATCCATCAATTGTTCTAAATTTTTCATTACCCAATGAGCTGAGGTGGAGTCTTAGCCAGTGGTACCATCAGGGAGATGTGTAAAGCACTTTAGGCTAGACAGCCAATCAGCTGCCAGCTTCCATCTGTCAATCAAATACAGCAGCCAATCAGAAAGCTGCCCATTGATCAGCAGGCCCTTTATGACATCACAGACAGACCCTCAGAACTATCTGTGCATGTCTAATGGCTGGCTGTCAGTTGGGTGGGTGGGTGGGTAGCAGAGGGAGGGGATGTCTGTCTCGTTTCTCCTGAAAATTGTGCTTTTTCTGCGTTTACGGGAAAAGTTGAGGTCCGACGCGCAAAAGTGGGGTATCGTAGAAATCACCTTTTAAAGACGCACATTTCTGGCCCCCCAAAAATGGGCATTTCAAATGAGAAATGAGTCCAATGAACAAAATAGGATGAATAAGTATGTATTTCAGGGGTGAGTTAGCAGGTTATTGGGGAAGTAAGTCCTGATATTTTTGGAGGTTGCAGGGGCCACTACACCATTCAAAATAGGCAGGCTTTAGCATATGCAGTTAGGCCCCGTAGGATGATTTTAGCTAAAAAGTGCCCCAAACACTCAAACGGGCTTGTATCTGGGAAGGGAAAATATGGGAAACATGACTTAGACAGCAAATGATACACTGTTTGCCATGTTTACAAATTTTTATGCTCAGTGGTTACAGCATGAAGCGAATGCATGTGAATATACAAAGGTACATTGCATTAAACAAGTCCACTGAGTGTCCCAAAATGGCCGGCCTGCCTGCTTTCATCCATCAATTGTTCTAAATTTTTCATTACCCAATGAGCTGAGGTGGAGTCTTAGCCAGTGGTACCATCAGGGAGGTGTGTAAAGCACTTTAGGCTAGACAGCCAATCAGCTGCCAGCTTCCATCTGTCAATCAAATACAGCAGCCAATCAGAAAGCTGCCCATTGATCAGCAGGCCCTTTATGACATCACAGAAAGACCCTCAGAACTATCTGTGCATGTCTAATGGCTGGCTGTCAGTTGGGTGGGTGGGTGGCAGAGGGAGGGGATGTCTGTCTCGTTTCTCCTGAAAATTGCGCTTTTTCTGCGTTTACGGGAAAAGTTGAGGTCCGACACGCAAAAGTGGGGTATCGTAGAAATCACCTTTTAAAGACGCACATTTCTGGCCCCCCAAAAATGGGCATTTCAAATAAGAAATGAGTCCAATGTACAAAATAGGGTGAATAAGTATGTATTTCAGGGGTGAGTTAGCAGGTTATTGGGGAAGTAAGTCCTGATATTTTTTGGAGGTTGCAGGGGCCACTACACCATTCAAAATAGGCAGATTTTAGCATATGCAGTTAGGCCCCGTAGGATGATTTTAGCTAAAAAGTGCCCCAAACACTCAAACGGGCTTGTATCTGGGAAGGGAAAATATGGGACCCATGACTTAGACACCAAATGATACACTATATGCCATGTTTCCAAATTTTTATGCACAGTGGTTACAGCATGAAGCGAATGCATGTGAATATACAAAGGTGCATTGCATTAAACAAGTCCACTGAGTGTCCCAAAATGGCCGGCCTGCCTGCTTTCATCCATCAATTGTTCTAAATTTTTCATTTCCCAACGAGCTGAGGTGGAGTCTTAGCCAGTGGTACCATCAGGGAGGTGTGTAAAGCACTTTAGGCTAGACAGCCAATCAGCTGCCAGCTTCCATCTGTCAATCAAATACAGCAGCCAATCAGAAAGCTGCCCATTGATCAGCAGGCCCTTTATGACATCACAGAAAGACCCTCAGAACTATCTGTGCATGTCTAATGGCTGGCTGTCAGTTGGGCGGGTGGGTGGCAGAGGGAGGGGATGTCTGTCTCGTTTCTCCTTAAAATTGCAGTTTTTCTGCGTTTACGGGAAAAGTTGAGGTCCGACACGCAAAAGTGGGGTATCGTAGAAATCACCTTTTAAAGACGCACATTTCTGGCCCCCAAAAATGGGCATTTCAAATAAGAAATTAGTCCAATGTACAAAATAGGGTGAATAAGTATGTATTTCAGGGGTGAGTTAGCAGGTTATTGGGGAAGTAAGTCCTGATATTTTTTGGAGGTTGCAGGGGCCACTACACCATTCAAAATAGGCAGGTTTTAGCATATGCAGTTAGGCCCCGTAGGATGATTTTAGCTAAAAAGTGCCCCAAACACTCAAATGGGCTTGTATCTGGGAAGGAAAAAAATGGGAAACATGACTTAGACACCAAATGATACACTGTTTGCCATGTTTCCAAATTTTTATGCACAGCGGTTACAGCATGAAGCGAATGCATGTGAATATACAAAGGTGCATTGCATTAAACAAGTCCACTGAGTGTCCCAAAATGGCCGGCCTGCTTGCTTTCATCCATCAATTGTTCTAAATTTTTCATTACCCAATGAGCTGAGGTGGAGTCTTAGCCAGTGGTACCATCAGGGAGATGTGTAAAGCACTTTAGGCTAGACAGCCAATCAGCTGCCAGCTTCCATCTGTCAATCAAATACAGCAACCAATCAGAAAGCTGCCCATTGATCAGCAGGCCCTTTATGACATCACAGAAAGACCCTCAGAACTATCTGTGCATGTCTAATGGCTGGCTGTCAGTTGGGCGGGTGGGTGGCAGAGGGAGGGGATGTCTGTCTCGTTTCTCCTTAAAATTGCGGTTTTTCTGCGTTTACGGGAAAAGTTGAGGTCCGACACGCAAAAGTGGGGTATCGTAGAAATCACCTTTTAAAGACGCACATTTCTGGCCCCCAAAAATGGGCATTTCAAATAAGAAATGAGTCCAATGTACAAAATAGGGTGAATAAGTATGTATTTCAGGGGTGAGTTAGCAGGTTATTGGGGAAGTAAGTCCTGATATTTTTTGGAGGTTGCAGGGGCCACTACACCATTCAAAATAGGCAAGTTTTAGCATATGCAGTTAGGCCCCGTAGGATGATTTTAGCTAAAAAGTGCCCCAAACACTCAAACGGGCTTGCATCTGGGAAGGGAAAATATGGGAAACATGACTTAGACACCAAAAGATACACTAAATGCCATGTTTCCAAATTTTTATGCACAGTGGTTACAGCATGAAGCGAATGCATGTGAATATACAAAGGTGCATTGCATTAAACAAGTCCACTGAGTGTCCCAAAATTGCCGGCCTGCCTGCTTTCATCCATCAATTGTTCTAAATTTTTCATTACCCAATGAGCTGAGGTGGAGTCTTAGCCACTGGTACCATCAGGGAGGTGTGTAAAGCACTTTAGGCTAGACAGCCAATCAGCTGCCAGCTTCCATCTGTCAATCAAATACAGCAACCAATCAGAAAGCTGCCCATTGATCAGCAGGCCCTTTATGACATCACAGACAGACCCTCAGAACTATCTGTGCATGTCTAATGGCTGGCTGTCAGTTGGGCGGGTGGGTGGCAGAGAGAGGGGATGTCTGTCTCGTTTCTCCTGAAAATTGCAGATTTTCTGCGTTTACTGGAAAATTTGATGTCCGACACGCAAAAGTGGGGTATCGTAGAAATCACCTTTTAAAGTCGCACATTTCCGGCCCCCCAAAAATGGGCATTTCAAATGAGAAATGAGTCCAATGAACAAAATAGGGTGAATAAGTATGTATTTCAGGGGTGAGTTAGCAGGTTATTGGGGAAGTAAGTCCTGATATTTTTGGAGGTTGCAGGGGCCACTACACCATTTAAAATAGGCAGGTTTTAGCATATGCAGTTAGGCCCTGTATTATGATTTTAGCTAAAAAGTGCCCCAAACACTCAAATGGGCTTGTATCTGGGAAGGAAAAAAATGGGAAACATGACTTAGACACCAAATGATACACTGTTTGCCATGTTTCCAAATTTTTTTGCACAGCGGTTACAGCATGAAGCGAATGCATGTGAATATACAAAGGTGCATTGCATTAAACAAGTCCAATGAGTGTCCCAAAATGGCCGGCCTGCCTGCTTTCATCCATCAATTTTTCTAAATTTTTCATTTCCCAACGAGCTGAGGTGGAGTCTTAGCCAGTGGTACCATCAGGGAGGTGTGTAAAGCACTTTAGGCTAGACAGCCAATCAGCTGCCAGCTTCCATCTGTCAATCAAATACAGCAGCCAATCAGAAAGCTGCCCCTTGATCAGCAGGCCCTTTATGACATCACAGAAAGACCCTCAGAACTATCTGTGCATGTCTAATGGCTGGCTGTCAGTTGGGCGGGTGGGTGGCAGAGGGAGGGGATGTCTGTCTCATTTCTCCTGAAAATTGCGTTTTTTCTGCGTTTACGGGAAAAGTTGAGGTCCGACGCGCAAAAGTGGGGTATCGTAGAAATCACCTTTTAAAGACGCACATTTCTGGCCCCCCAAAAATGGGCATTTCAAATGAGAAATGAGTCCAATGAACAAAATAGGGTGAATAAGTATGTATTTCAGGGGTGAGTTAGCAGGTTATTGGGGAAGTAAGTCCTGATATTTTTGGAGGTTGCAGGGGCCACTACACCATTCAAAATAGGCAGGCTTTAGCATATGCAGTTAGGCCCCGTAGGTTGATTTTAGCTAAAAAGTGCCCCAAACACTCAAACGGGCTTGTATCTGGGAAGGGAAAATATGGGAAACATGACTTAGACAGCAAATGATACACTGTTTGCCATGTTTCCAAATTTTTATGCACAGTGGTTACAGCATGAAGCGAATGCATGTGAATATACAAAGGTGCATTGCATTAAACAAGTCCAATGAGCGTCCCAAAATGGCCGGCCTGCCTGCTTTCATCCATCAATTGTTCTAAATTTTTCATTACCCAATGAGCTGAGCTGGAGTCTTAGCCAGTGGTACCATCAGGGAGGTGTGTAAAGCACTTTAGGCTAGACAGCCAATCAGCTGCCAGCTTCCATCTGTCAATCAAATACAGCAGCCAATCAGAAAGCTGCCCATTGATCAGCAGGCCCTTTATGACATCACAAACAGACCCTCAGAACTATCTGTGCATGTCTAATGGCTGGCTGTCAGTTGGGCGGGTGGGTGGCAGAGGGAGGGGATGTCTGTCTCGTTTCTCCTGAAAATTGCGTTTTTTCTACGTTTACGGGAAAAGTTGAGGTCCGACGCGCAAAAGTGGGGTATCGTAGAAATCACTTTTTAAAGACGCACATTTATGGCCCCCCAAAAATGGGCATTTCAAATGAGAAATGAGTCCAATGAACAAAATAGGGTGAATAAGTATGTATTTCAGGGGTGAGTTAGCAGATTATTGGGGAAGTAAGTCCTGATATTTTTGGAGGTTGCATGGGCCACTACACCATTCAAAATAGGCAGGTTTTAGCATATGCAGTTAGGCCCCGTAGGATGATTTTAGCTAAAAAGTGCCCCAAACACTCAAACGGGCTTGTATCTGGGAAGGGAAAATATGGGACCTATGACTTAGACACCAAATGATACACTATATGCCATGTTTCCAAATTTTTATGCACAGTGGTTACAGCATGAAGCAAATGCATGTGAATATACAAAGGTGCATTGCATTAAACAAGTCCACTGAGTGTCCCAAAATGGCCGGCCTGCCTGCTTTCATCCATCAATTGTTCTAAATTTTTCATTACCCAATGAGCTGAGGTGGAGTCTTAGCCAGTGGTACCATCAGGGAGATGTGTAAAGCACTTTAGGCTAGACAGCCAATCAGCTGCCAGCTTCCATCTGTCAATCAAATACAGCAGCCAATCAGAAAGCTGCCCATTGATCAGCAGGCCCTTTATGACATCACAGACAGACCCTCAGAACTATCTGTGCATGTCTAATGGCTGGCTGTCAGTTGGGTGGGTGGGTGGCAGAGGGAGGGGATGTCTGTCTCGTTTCTCCTGAAAATTGTGCTTTTTCTGCGTTTACGGGAAAAGTTGAGGTCCGACGCGCAAAAGTGGGGTATCGTAGAAATCACCTTTTAAAGTCGCACATTTCCGGCCCCCCAAAAATGGGCATTTCAAATGAGAAATGAGTCCAATGAACAAAATAGGGTGAATAAGTATGTATTTCAGGGGTGAGTTAGCAGGTTATTGGGGAAGTAAGTCCTGATATTTTTGGAGGTTGCAGGGGCCACTACACCATTTAAAATAGGCAGGTTTTAGCATATGCAGTTAGGCCCTGTATTATGATTTTAGCTAAAAAGTGCCCCAAACACTCAAATGGGCTTGTATCTGGGAAGGAAAAAAATGGGAAACATGACTTAGACACCAAATGATACACTGTTTGCCATGTTTCCAAATTTTTATGCACAGCGGTTACAGCATGAAGCAAATGCATGTGAATATACAAAGGTGCATTGCATTAAACAAGTCCAATGAGTGTCCCAAAATGGCCGGCCTGCCTGCTTTCATCCATCAATTGTTCTAAATTTTTCATTTCCCAACGAGCTGAGGTGGAGTCTTAGCCAGTGGTACCATCAGGGAGGTGTGTAAAGCACTTTAGGCTAGACAGCCAATCAGCTGCCAGCTTCCATCTGTCAATCAAATACAGCAGCCAATCAGAAAGCTGTCCCTTGATCAGCAGGCCCTTTATGACATCACAGAAAGACCCTCAGAACTATCTGTGCATGTCTATCTGGCTGTCAGTTGGGCGGGTGGGTGGCAGAGGGAGGGGATGTCTGTCTCATTTCTCCTGAAAATTGCGTTTTTTCTGCGTTTACGGGAAAAGTTGAGGTCCGACGCGCAAAAGTGGGGTATCGTAGAAATCACCTTTTAAAGACGCACATTTCTGGCACCCCAAAAATGGGCATTTCAAATGAGAAATGAGTCCAATGAACAAAATAGGGTGAATAAGTATGTATTTCAGGGGTGAGTTAGCAGGTTATTGGGGAAGTAAGTCCTGATATTTTTGGAGGTTGCAGGGGCCACTACACCATTCAAAATAGGCAGGCTTTAGCATATGCAGTTAGGCCCCGTAGGTTGATTTTAGCTAAAAAGTGCCCCAAACACTCAAACGGGCTTGTATCTGGGAAGGGAAAATATGGGAAACATGACTTAGACAGCAAATGATACACTGTTTGCCATGTTTCCAAATTTTTATGCACAGTGGTTACAGCATGAAGCGAATGCATGTGAATATACAAAGGTGCATTGCATTAAACAAGTCCACTGAGTGTCCCAAAATGGCCGGCCTGCCTGCTTTCATCCATCAATTGTTCTAAATTTTTCATTACCCAATGAGCTGAGGTGGAGTCTTAGCCAGTGGTACCATCAGGGAGGTGTGTAAAGCACTTTAGGCTAGACAGCCAATCAGCTGCCAGCTTCCATCTGTCAATCAAATACAGCAGCCAATCAGAAAGCTGCCCATTGATCAGCAGGTCCTTTATGACATCACAGAAAGACCCTCAGAACTATCTGTGCATGTCTAATGGCTGGCTGTCAGTTGGGCGGGTGGGTGGCAGAGGGAGGGGATGTCTGTCTCGTTTCTCCTTAAAATTGCGCTTTTTCTGCGTTTACGGGAAAAGTTGAGGTCCGACACGCAAAAGTGGGGTATCGTAGAAATCACCTTTTAAAGACGCACATTTATGGCCCCCAAAAATGGGCATTTCAAATAAGAAATGAGTCCAATGTACAAAATAGGGTGAATAAGTATGTATTTCAGGGGTGAGTTAGCAGGTTATTGGGGAAGTAAGTCCTGATATTTTTTGGTGGAGGTTGCAGGGGCCACTACACCATTCAAAATAGGCAGGTTTTAGCATATGCAGTTAGGCCCCGTAGGATGATTTTAGCTAAAAAGTGCCCCAAACACTCAAACGGGCTTGTATCTGGGAAGGGAAAATATGGGACCTATGACTTAGACACCAAATGATACACTATATGCCATGTTTCCAAATTTTTATGCACAGTGGTTACAGCATGAAGCAAATGCATGTGAATATACAAAGGTGCATTGCATTAAACAAGTCCACTGAGTGTCCCAAAATGGCCGGCCTGCCTGCTTTCATCCATCAATTGTTCTAAATTTTTCATTACCCAATGAGCTGAGGTGGAGTCTTAGCCAGTGGTACCATCAGGGAGATGTGTAAAGCACTTTAGGCTAGACAGCCAATCAGCTGCCAGCTTCCATCTGTCAATCAAATACAGCAGCCAATCAAAAAGCTGCCCATTGATCAGCAGGCCCTTTATGACATCACAGAAAAACCCTCAGAACTATCTGTGCATGTCTAATGGCTGGCTGTCAGTTGGGTGGGTGGGTGGCAGAGGGAGGGGATGTCTGTCTCGTTTCTCCTGAAAATTGTGCTTTTTCTGCGTTTACGGGAAAAGTTGAGGTCCGACGCGCAAAAGTGGGGTATCGTAGAAATCACCTTTTAAAGACTCACATTTCTGGCCCCCCAAAAATGGGCATTTCAAATGAGAAATGAGTCCAATGAACAAAATAGGATGAATAAGTATGTATTTCAGGGGTGAGTTAGCAGGTTATTGGGGAAGTAAGTTCTGATATTTTTGGAGGTTGCAGGGGCCACTACACCATTCAAAATAGGCAGGCTTTAGCATATGCAGTTAGGCCCCGTAGGATGATTTTAGCTAAAAAGTGCCCCAAACACTCAAACGGGCTTGTATCTGGGAAGGGAAAATATGGGAAACATGACTTAGACAGCAAATGATACACTGTTTGCCATGTTTACAAATTTTTATGCTCAGTGGTTACAGCATGAAGCGAATGCATGTGAATATACAAAGGTACATTGCATTAAACAAGTCCACTGAGTGTCCCAAAATGGCCGGCCTACCTGCTTTCATCCATCAATTGTTCTAAATTTTTCATTACCCAATGAGCTGAGGTGGAGTCTTAGCCAGTGGTACCATCAGGGAGGTGTGTAAAGCACTTTAGGCTAGACAGCCAATCAGCTGCCAGCTTCCATCTGTCAATCAAATACAGCAGCCAATCAGAAAGCTGCCCATTGATCAGCAGGCCCTTTATGACATCACAGAAAGACCCTCAGAACTATCTGTGCATGTCTAATGGCTGGCTGTCAGTTGGGCGGGTGGGAGGCAGAGGGAGGGGATGTCTGTCTCGTTTCTCCTTAAAATTGCGGGTTTTCTGCGTTTACGGGAAAAGTTGAGGTCCGACACGCAAAAGTGGGGTATCGTAGAAATCACCTTTTAAAGACGCACATTTCTGGCCCCCCAAAAATGGGCATTTCATATAAGAAATGAGTCCAATGTACAAAATAGGGTGAATAAGTATGTATTTCAGGGGTGAGTTAGCAGGTTATTGGGGAAGTAAGTCCTGATATTTTTTGGAGGTTGCAGGGGCCACTACACCATTCAAAATAGGCAGGTTTTAGCATATGCAGTTAGGCCCCATAGGATGATTTTAGCTAAAAAGTGCCCCAAACACTCAAACGGGCTTGTATCTGGGAAGGGAAAATATGGGACCCATGACTTAGACACCAAATGATACACTATATGCCATGTTTCCAAATTTTTATGCACAGTGGTTACAGCATGAAGCGAATGCATGTGAATATACAAAGGTGCATTGCATTAAACAAGTCCACTGAGTGTCCCAAAATGGCCGGCCTGCCTGCTTTCATCCATCAATTGTTCTAAATTTTTCATTTCCCAACGAGCTGAGGTGGAGTCTTAGCCAGTGGTACCATCAGGGAGGTGTGTAAAGCACTTTAGGCTAGACAGCCAATCAGCTGCCAGCTTCCATCTGTCAATCAAATACAGCAGCCAATCAGAAAGCTGCCCATTGATCAGCAGGCCCTTTATGACATCACAGAAAGACCCTCAGAACTATCTGTGCATGTCTAATGGCTGGCTGTCAGTTGGGCGGGTGGGTGGCAGAGGGAGGGAATGTCTGTCTCGTTTCTCCTTAAAATTGCGGTTTTTCTGCGTTTACTTGAAAAGTTGAGGTCCGACACGCAAAAGTGGGGTAACGTAGAAATCACCTTTTAAAGACGCACATTTCTGGCCCCCAAAAATGGGCATTTCAAATAAGAAATGAGTCCAATGTACAAAATAGGGTGAATAAGTATGTATTTCAGGGGTGAGTTAGCAGGTTATTGGGGAAGTAAGTCCTGATATTTTTTGGAGGTTGCAGGGGCCACTACACCATTCAAAATAGGCAGGTTTTAGCATATGCAGTTAGGCCCCGTAGGATGATTTTAGCTAAAAAGTGCCCCAAACACTCAAATGGGCTTGTATCTGGGAAGGAAAAAAATTGGAAACATGACTTAGACACCAAATGATACACTGTTTGCCATGTTTCCAAATTTTTATGCACAGCGGTTACAGCATGAAGCGAATGCATGTGAATATACAAAGGTGCATTGCATTAAACAAGTCCACTGAGTGTCCCAAAATGGCCGGCCTGCTTGCTTTCATCCATCAATTGTTCTAAATTTTTCATTACCCAATGAGCTGAGGTGGAGTCTTAGCCAGTGGTACCATCAGGGAGATGTGTAAAGCACTTTAGGCTAGACAGCCAATCAGCTGCCAGCTTCCATCTGTCAATCAAATACAGCAGCCAATCAGAATGCTGCCCATTGATCAGCAGGCCCTTTATGACATCACAGACAGACCCTCAGAACTATCTGTGCATGTCTAATGGCTGGCTGTCAGTTGGGTGGGTGGGTGGCAGAGGGAGGGGATGTCTGTCTCGTTTCTCCTGAAAATTGTGCTTTTTCTGCGTTTACGGGAAAAGTTGAGGTCCGACGCGCAAAAGTGGGGTATCGTAGAAATCACCTTTTAAAGACGCACATTTCTGGCCCCCCAAAAATGGGCATTTCAAATGAGAAATGAGTCCAATGAACAAAATAGGATGAATAAGTATGTATTTCAGGGGTGAGTTAGCAGGTTATTGGGGAAGTAAGTCCTGATATTTTTGGAGGTTGCAGGGGCCACTACACCATTCAAAATAGGCAGGCTTTAGCATATGCAGTTAGGCCCGTAGGATGATTTTAGCTAAAAAGTGCCCCAAACACTCAAACGGGCTTGTATCTGGGAAGGGAAATTATGGGAAACATGACTTAGACAGCAAATGATACACTGTTTGCCATGTTTACAAATTTTTATGCTTAGTGGTTACAGCATGAAGCGAATGCATGTGAATATACAAAGGTACATTGCATTAAACAAGTCCACTGAGTGTCCCAAAATGGCCGGCCTGCCTGCTTTCATCCATCAATTGTTCTAAATTTTTCATTACCCAATGAGCTGAGGTGGAGTCTTAGCCACTGGTACCATCAGGGAGGTGTGTAAAGCACTTTAGGCTAGACAGCCAATCAGCTGCCAGCTTCCATCTGTCAATCAAATACAGCAACCAATCAGAAAGCTGCCCATTGATCAGCAGGCCCTTTATGACATCACAGACAGACCCTCAGACCTATCTGTGCATGTCTAATGGCTGGCTGTCAGTTGGGCGGGTGGGTGGCAGAGAGAGGGGATGTCTGTCTCGTTTCTCCTGAAAATTGCAGTTTTTTTGCGTTAACGGGAAAATTTGAGGTCCGACACGCAAAAGTGGGGTATCGTAGAAATCACCTTTTAAAGTCGCACATTTCCAGCCCCCCAAAAATGGGCATTTCAAATGAGAAATGAGTCCAATGAACAAAATAGGGTGAATAAGTATGTATTTCAGGGGTGAGTTAGCAGGTTATTGGGGAATTAAGTCCTGATATTTTTGGAGGTTGCAGGGCCACTACACCATTTAAAATAGGCAGGCTTTAGCATATGCAGTTAGGCCCCGTAGGTTGATTTTAGCTAAAAGTGCCCCAAACACTCAAACGGGCTTGTATCTGGGAAGGGAAAATATGGGAAACATGACTTAGACAGCAAATGATACACTGTTTGCCATGTTTCCAAATTTTTATGCACAGTGGTTACAGCATGAAGCGAATGCATGTGAATATACAAAGGTGCATTGCATTAAACAAGTCCACTGAGTGTCCCAAAATTGCCGGCCTGCCTGCTTTCATCCATCAATTGTTCTAAATTTTTCATTACCCAATGAGCTGAGGTGGAGTCTTAGCCACTGGTACCATCAGGGAGGTGTGTAAAGCACTTTAGGCTAGACAGCCAATCAGCTGCCAGCTTCCATCTGTCAATCAAATACAGCAACCAATCAGAAAGCTGCCCATTGATCAGCAGGCCCTTTATGACATCACAGACAGACCCTCAGAACTATCTGTGCATGTCTAATGGCTGGCTGTCAGTTGGGCGGGTGGGTGGCAGAGAGAGGGGATGTCTGTCTCGTTTCTCCTGAAAATTGCAGTTTTTCTGCGTTTACGGGAAAATTTGAGGTCCGACACGCAAAAGTGGGGTATCGTAGAAATCACATTTTAAAGTCGCACATTTCCGGCCCCCCAAAAATGGGCATTTCAAATGAGAAATGAGTCCAATGAACAAAATAGGGTGAATAAGTATGTATTTCAGGGGTGAGTTAGCAGGTTATTGGGGAAGTAAGTCCTGAGATTTTTGGAGGTTGCAGGGGCCACTACACCATTTAAAATAGGCAGGTTTTAGCATATGCAGTTAGGCCCTGTATTATGATTTTAGCTAAAAAGTGCCCCAAACACTCAAATGGGCTTGTATCTGGGAAGGAAAAAAATGGGAAACATGACTTTGACACCAAATGATACACTGTTTGCCATGTTTCCAAATTTTTATGCACAGCGGTTACAGCATGAAGCGAATGCATGTGAATATACAAAGGTGCATTGCATTAAACAAGTCCAATGAGTTTCCCAAAATGGCCGGCCTGCCTGCTTTCATCCATCAATTGTTCTAAATTTTTCATTACCCAATGAGCTGAGGTGGAGTCTTAGCCAGTGGTACCATCAGGGAGGTGTGTAAAGCACTTTAGGCTAGACAGCCAATCAGCTGCCAGCTTCCATCTGTCAATCAAATACAGCAGCCAATCAGAAAGCTGCCCATTAATCAGCAGGCCCTTTATGACATCACAAACAGACCCTCAGAACTATCTGTGCATGTCTAATGGCTGGCTGTCAGTTGGGTGGGTGGGTGGCAGAGGGAGGGGATGTCTGTCTCGTTTCTCCTGAAAATTGCGCTTTTTCTGCGTTTACGGGAAAAGTTGAGGTCCGACGCGCAAAAGTGGGGTATCGTAGAAATCACCTTTTAAAGACGCACATTTCTGGCCCCCCAAAAATGGGCATTTCAAATGAGAAATGAGTCCAATGAACTAAATAGGGTTAATAAGTATGTATTTCAGGGGTGAGTTAGCAGGTTATTGGGGAAGTAAGTCCTGATATTTTTGGAGGTTGCAGGGGCCACTACACCATTCAAAATAGGCAGGTTTTAGCATATGCAGTTAGGCCCCGTAGAATGATTTAAGCTAAAAAGTGCCCCAAACACTCAAACGGGCTTGTATCTGGGAAGGGAAAATATGGGACCCATGACTTAGACACCAAATGATACACTATATGCCATGTTTCCAAATTTTTATGCACAGTGGTTACAGCATGAAGCGAATGCATGTGAATATACAAAGGTGCATTGCATTAAACAAGTCCACTGAGTGTCCCAAAATGGCCGGACTGCCTGCTTTCATCCATCAATTGTTCTAAATTTTTCATTACCCAATGAGCTGAGGTGGAGTCTTAGCCAGTGGTACCATCAGGGAGGTGTGTAAAGCACTTTAGGCTAGACAGCCAATCAGCTGCCAGCTTCCATCTGTCAATCAAATACAGCAGCCAATCAGAAAGCTGCCCATTGATCAGCAGGCCCTTTATGACATCACAGAAAGACCCTCAGAACTATCTGTGCATGTCTAATGGCTGGCTGTCAGTTGGGCGGGTGGGTGGCAGAGGGAGGGAATGTCTGTCTCGTTTCTCCTTAAAATTGCGGTTTTTCTGCGTTTACGGGAAAAGTTGAGGTCCGACACGCAAAAGTGGGGTATCGTAGAAATCACCTTTTAAAGACGCACATTTCTGGCCCCCAAAAATGGGTATTTCAAATAAGAAATGAGTCCAATGTACAAAATAGGGTGAATAAGTATGTATTTCAGGGGTGAGTTAGCAGGTTATTGGGGAAGTAAGTCCTGATATTTTTTGGAGGTTGCAGGGGCCACTACACCATTCAAAATAGGCAGGTTTTAGCATATGCAGTTAGGCCCCGTAGGATGATTTTAGCTAAAAAGTGCCCCAAACACTCAAACGGGCTTGCATCTGGGAAGGGAAAATATGGGAAACATGACTTAGACACCAAAAGATACACTGTATGCCATGTTTCCAAATTTTTATGCACAGTGGTTACAGCATGAAGCGAATGCATGTGAATATACAAAGGTGCATTGCATTAAACAAGTCCAATGAGTGTCCCAAAATTGCCGGCCTGCCTGCTTTCATCCATCAATTGTTCTAAATTTTTCATTACCCAATGAGCTGAGGTGGAGTCTTAGCCACTGGTACCATCAGGGAGGTGTGTAAAGCACTTTAGGCTAGACAGCCAATCAGCTGCCAGCTTCCATCTGTCAATCAAATACAGCAACCAATCAGAAAGCTGCCCATTGATCAGCAGGCCCTTTATGACATCACAGACAGACCCTCAGAACTATCTGTGCATGTCTAATGGCTGGCTGTCAGTTGGGCGGGTGGGTGGCAGAGAGAGGGGATGTCTGTCTCGTTTCTCCTGAAAATTGCAGTTTTTCTGCGTTTACTGGAAAATTTGAGGTCCGACACGCAAAAGTGGGGTATCGTAGAAATCACCTTTTAAAGTCGCACATTTCCGGCCCCCCAAAAATGGGCATTTCAAATGAGAAATGAGTCCAATGAACAAAATAGGGTGAATAAGTATGTATTTCAGGGGTGAGTTAGCAGGTTATTGGGGAAGTAAGTCCTGAGATTTTTGGAGGTTGCAGGGGCCACTACACCATTTAAATAGGCAGGTTTTAGCATATGCAGTTAGGCCCTGTATTATGATTTTAGCTAAAAAGTGCCCCAAACACTCAAATGGGCTTGTATCTGGGAAGGAAAAAAATGGGAAACATGACTTAGACACCAAATGATACACTGTTTGCCATGTTTCCAAATTTTTATGCACAGCGGTTACAGCATGAAGCGAATGCATGTGAATATACAAAGGTGCATTGCATTAAACAAGTCCAATGAGTGTCCCAAAATGGCCGGCCTGCCTGCTTTCATCCATCAATTGTTCTAAATTTTTCATTTCCCAACGAGCTGAGGTGGAGTCTTAGCCAGTGGTACCATCAGGGAGGTGTGTAAAGCACTTTAGGCTAGACATACAATCAGCTGCCAGCTTCCATCTGTCAATCAAATACAGCAGCCAATCAGAAAGCTGCCCCTTGATCAGCAGGCCCTTTATGACATCACAGAAAGACCCTCAGAACTATCTGTGCATGTCTAATGGCTGGCTGTCAGTTGGGCGGGTGGGTGGCAGAGGGAGGGGATGTCTGTCTCATTTCTCCTGAAAATTGCGTTTTTTCTGCGTTTACGGGAAAAGTTGAGGTCCGACACGCAAAAGTGGGATATCGTAGAAATCACCTTTTAAAGACGCACATTTCTGGCCCCCCAAAAATGGGCATTTCAAATAAGAAATGAGTCCAATGTACAAAATAGGGTGAATAAGTATGTATTTCAGGGGTGAGTTAGCAGGTTATTGGGGAAGTAAGTCCTGATATTTTTTGGAGGTTGCAGGGGCCACTACACCATTCAAAATAGGCAGGTTTTAGCATATGCAGTTAGGCCCCGTAGAATGATTTTAGCTAAAAAGTGCCCCAAACACTCAAACGGGCTTGTATCTGGGAAGGGAAAATATGGGACCCATGACTTAGACACCAAAAGATACACTAAATGCCATGTTTCCAAATTTTTATGCACAGCGGTTACAGCATGAAGCGAATGCATGTGAATATACAAAGGTGCATTGCATTAAACAAGTCCACTGAGTGTCCCAAAATTGCCGGCCTGCCTGCTTTCATCCATCAATTGTTCTAAATTTTTCATTACCCAATGAGTTGAGGTGGAGTCTTAGCCACTGGTACCATCAGGGAGGTGTGTAAAGCACTTTAGGCTAGACAGCCAATCAGCTGCCAGCTTCCATCTGTTAATCAAATACAGCAACCAATCAGAAAGCTACCCATTGATCAGCAGGCCCTTTATGACATCACAGACAGACCCTCAGAACTATCTGTGCATGTCTAATGGCTGGCTGTCAGTTGGGCGGGTGGTTGCCAGAGAGAGGGGATGTCTGTCTCGTTTCTCCTGAAAATTGCAGATTTTCTGCGTTTACGGGAAAATTTGAGGTCCGACACGCAAAAGTGGGGTATCGTAGAAATCACCTTTTAAAGTCGCACATTTCCGGCCCCCCAAAAATGGGCATTTCAAATGAGAAATGAGTCCAATGAACAAAATAGGGTGAATAAGTATGTATTTCAGGGGTGAGTTAGCAGGTTATTGGGGAAGTAAGTCCTGATATTTTTGGAGGTTGCAGGGGCCACTACACCATTTAAAATAGGCAGGTTTTAGCATATGCAGTTAGGCCCTGTATTATGATTTTAGCTAAAAAGTGCCCCAAACACTCAAATGGGCTTGTATCTGGGAAGGAAAAAAATGGGAAACATGACTTAGACACCAAATGATACACTGTTTGCCATGTTTCCAAATTTTTATGCACAGCGGTTACAGCATGAAGCGAATGCATGTGAATATACAAAGGTGCATTGCATTAAACAAGTCCAATGAGTGTCCCAAAATGGCCGGCCTGCCTGCTTTCATCCATCAATTGTTCTAAATTTTTCATTTCCCAACGAGCTGAGGTGGAGTCTTAGCCAGTGGTACCATCAGGGAGGTGTGTAAAGCACTTTAGGCTAGACAGCCAATCAGCTGCCAGCTTCCATCTGTCAATCAAATACAGCAGCCAATCAGAAAGCTGCCCCTTGATCAGCAGGCCCTTTATGACATCACAGAAAGACCCTCAGAACTATCTGTGCATGTCTATCTGGCTGTCAGTTGGGCGGGTGGGTGGCAGAGGGAGGGGATGTCTGTCTCATTTCTCCTGAAAATTGCGTATTTTCTGCGTTTACGGGAAAAGTTGAGGTCCAACGCGCAAAAGTGGGGTATCGTAGAAATCACCTTTTAAATACGCACATTTCTGCCTCCCCAAAAATGGGCATTTCAAATGAGAAATGAGTCCAATGAACAAAATAGGGTGAATAAGTATGTATTTCAGGGGTGAGTTAGCAGGTTATTGGGGAAGTAAGTCATGATATTTTTGGAGGTTGCAGGGGCCACTACACCATTCAAAATAGGCAGGCTTTAGCATATGCAGTTAGGCCCCGTAGGTTGATTTTAGCTAAAAAGTGCCCCAAACACTCAAACGGGCTTGTATCTGGGAAGGGAAAATATGGGAAACATGACTTAGACAGCAAATGATACACTGTTTGCCATGTTTCCAAATTTTTATGCACAGTGGTTACAGCATGAAGCGAATGCATGTGAATATACAAAGGTGCATTGCATTAAACAAGTCCACTGAGTGTCCCAAAATGGCCGGCCTGCCTGCTTTCATCCATCAATTGTTCTAAATTTTTCATTACCCAATGAGCTGAGGTGGAGTCTTAGCCAGTGGTACCATCAGGGAGGTGTGTAAAGCACTTTAGGCTAGACAGCCAATCAGCTGCCAGCTTCCATCTGTCAATCAAATACAGCAACCAATCAGAAAGCTGCCCATTGATCAGCAGGCCCTTTATGACATCACAGACAGACCCTCAGAACTATCTGTGCATGTCTAATGGCTGGCTGTCAGTTGGGCGGGTGGGTGGCAGAGAGAGGGGATGTCTGTCTCGTTTCTCCTGAAAATTGCAGATTTTCTGCGTTTACTGGAAAATTTGAGGTCCGACACGCAAAAGTGGGGTATCGTAGAAATCACCTTTTAAAGTCGCACATTTCCGGCCCCCCAAAAATGGGCATTTCAAATGAGAAATGAGTCCAATGAACAAAATAGGGTGAATAAGTATGTATTTCAGGGGTGAGTTAGCAGGTTATTGGGGAAGTAAGTCCTGATATTTTTGGAGGTTGCAGGGGCCACTACACCATTTAAAATAGGCAGGTTTTAGCATATGCAGTTAGGCCCTGTATTATGATTTTAGCTAAAAAGTGCCCCAAACACTCAAATGGGCTTGTATCTGGGAAGGAAAAAAATGGGAAACATGACTTAGACACCAAATGATACACTGTTTGCCATGTTTCCAAATTTTTATGCACAGCGGTTACAGCATGAAGCGAATGCATGTGAATATACAAAGGTGCATTGCATTAAACAAGTCCAATGAGTGTCCCAAAATGGCCGGCCTGCCTGCTTTCATCCATCAATTGTTCTAAATTTTTCATTTCCCAACGAGCTGAGGTGGAGTCTTAGCCAGTGGTACCATCAGGGAAGTGTGTAAAGCACTTTAGGCTAGACAGCCAATCAGCTGCCAGCTTCCATCTGTCAATCAAATACAGCAGCCAATCAGAAAGCTGCCCCTTGATCAGCAGGCCCTTTATGACATCACAGAAAGACCCTCAGAACTATCTGTGCATGTCTAATGGCTGGCTGTCAGTTGGGCGGGTGGGTGGCAGAGGGAGGGGATGTCTGTCTCATTTCTCCTGAAAATTGCGTTTTTTCTGCGTTTACGGGAAAAGTTGAGGTCCGACGCGCAAAAGTGGGGTATCGTAGAAATCACCTTTTAAAGACGCACATTTCTGGCCCCCCAAAAATGGGCATTTCAAATGAGAAATGAGTCCAATGAACAAAATAGGGTGAATAAGTATGTATTTCAGGGGTGAGTTAGCAGGTTATTGGGGAAGTAAGTCCTGATATTTTTGGAGGTTGCAGGGGCCACTACACCATTCAAAATAGGCAGGCTTTAGCATATGCAGTTAGGCCCCGTAGGTTGATTTTAGCTAAAAAAGTGCCCCAAACACTCAAACGGGCTTGTATCTGGGAAGGGAAAATATGGGAAACATGACTTAGACACCAAATGATACACTGTTTGCCATGTTTCCAAATTTTTATGCACAGTGGTTACAGCATGAAGCGAATGCATGTGAATATACAAAGGTGCATTGCATTAAACAAGTCCAATGAGCGTCCCAAAATGGCCGGCCTGCCTGCTTTCATCCATCAATTGTTCTAAATTTTTCATTACCCAATGAGCTGAGCTGGAGTCTTAGCCAGTGGTACCATCAGGGAGGTGTGTAAAGCACTTTAGGCTAGACAGCCAATCAGCTGCCAGCTTCCATCTGTCAATCAAATACAGCAGCCAATCAGAAAGCTGCCCATTGATCAGCAGGCCCTTTATGACATCACAAACAGACCCTCAGAACTATCTGTGCATGTCTAATGGCTGGCTGTCAGTTGGGCGGGTGGGTGGCAGAGGGAGGGGATGTCTGTCTCGTTTCTCCTGAAAATTGCGGTTTTTCTGCGTTTACGGGAAAAGTTGAGGTCCGACGCGCAAAAGTGGGGTATCGTAGAAATCACTTTTTAAAGACGCACATTTATGGCCCCCCAAAAATGGGCATTTCAAATGAGAAATGTGTCCAATGAACAAAATAGGGTGAATAAGTATGTATTTCAGGGGTGAGTTAGCAGATTATTGGGGAAGTAAGTCCTGATATTTTTGGAGGTTGCAGGGGCCACTACACCATTCAAAATAGGCACTTTTTAGCATATGCAGTTAGGCCCCGTAGGATGATTTTAGCCAAAAAGTGCCCCAAACACTCAAACGGGCTTGCATCTGGGAAGGGAAAATATGGGAAACATGACTTAGACACCAAAAAATACACTAAATGCCATGTTTCAAAATTTTGATGCACAGTGGTTACAGCATGAAGCGAATGCATGTGAATATACAAAGGTGCATTGCATTAAACAAGTCCACTGAGTGTCCCAAAATTGCCGGCCTGCCTGCTTTCATCCATCAATTGTTCTAAATTTTTCATTACCCAATGAGCTGAGGTGGAGTCTTAGCCACTGGTACCATCAGGGAGGTGTGTAAAGCACTTTAGGCTAGACAGCCAATCAGCTGCCAGCTTCCATCTGTCAATCAAATACAGCAGCCAATCAAAAAGCTGCCCATTGATCAGCAGGCCCTTTATGACATCACAGAAAGACCCTCAGAACTATCTGTGCATGTCTAATGGCTGGCTGTCAGTTGGGCGGGTGGGTGGCAGAGGGAGGGGATGTCTGTCTCGTTTCTCCTTAAAATTGCGGTTTTTCTGCGTTTACGGGAAAAGTTAAGGTCCGACACGCAAAAGTGGGGTATCGTAGAAATCACCTTTTAAAGACGCACATTTCTGGCCCCCAAAAATGGGCATTTCAAATAAGAAATGAGTCCAATGTACAAAATAGGGTGAATAAGTATGTATTTCAGGGGTGAGTTAGCAGGTTATTGGGGAAGTAAGTCCTGATATTTTTTGGAGGTTGCAGGGGCCACTACACCATTCAAAATAGGCAGGTTTTAGCATATGCAGTTAGGCCCCGTAGGATGATTTTAGCTAAAAAGTGCCCCAAACACTCAAACGGGCTTGCATCTGGGAAGGGAAAATATGGGAAACATGACTTAGACAGCAAAAGATACACTAAATGCCATGTTTCCAAATTTTTATGCACAGTGGTTACAGCATGAAGCGAATGCATGTGAATATACAAAGGTGCATTGCATTAAACAAGTCCACTGAGTGTCCCAAAATTGCCGGCCTGCCTGCTTTCATCCATCAATTGTTCTAAATTTTTCATTACCCAATGAGATGAGGTGGAGTCTTAGCCACTGGTACCATCAGGGAGGTGTGTAAAGCACTTTAGGCTAGACAGCCAATCAGCTGCCAGCTTCCATCTGTCAATCAAATACAGCAACCAATCAGAAAGCTGCCCATTGATCAGCAGGCCCTTTATGACATCACAGACAGACCCTCAGAACTATCTGTGCATGTCTAATGGCTGGCTGTCAGTTGGGCGGGTGGGTGGCAGAGAGAGGGGATGTCTGTCTCGTTTCTCCTGAAAATTGCAGATTTTCTGCGTTTACTGGAAAATTTGAGGTCCGACACGCAAAAGTGGGGTATCGTAGAAATCACCTTTTAAAGTCGCACATTTCCGGCCCTCCAAAAATGGGCATTACAAATGAGAAATGAGTCCAATGAACAAAATAGGGTGAATAAGTATGTATTTCAGGGGTGAGTTAGCAGGTTATTGGGGAAGTAAGTCCTGATATTTTTGGAGGTTGCAGGGGCCACTACACCATTTAAAATAGGCAGGTTTTAGCATATGCAGTTAGGCCCTGTATTATGATTTTAGCTAAAAAGTGCCCCAAACACTCAAATGGGCTTGTATCTGGGAAGGAAAAAAATGGGAAACATGACTTAGACACCAAATGATACATTGTTTGCCATGTTTCCAAATTTTTATGCACAGCGATTACAGCATGAAGCGAATGCATGTGAATATACAAAGGTGCATTGCATTAAACAAGTCCAATGAGTGTCCCAAAATGGCCGGCCTGCCTGCTTTCATCCATCAATTGTTCTAAATTTTTCATTTCCCAATGAGCTGAGGTGGAGTCTTAGCCAGTGGTACCATCAGGGAGGTGTGTAAAGCACTTTAGGCTAGACAGCCAATCAGCTGCCAGCTTCCATCTGTCAATCAAATACAGCAGCCAATCAGAAAGCTGCCCCTTGATCAGCAGGCCCTTTATGACATCACAGAAAGACCCTCAGAACTATCTGTGCATGTCTAATGGCTGGCTGTCAGTTGGGCGGGTGGGTGGCAGAGGGAGGGGATGTCTGTCTCGTTTCTCCTGAAAATTGCGTTTTTTCTGCGTTTACGGGAAAAGTTGAGGTCCGACGCGCAAAAGTGGGGTATCGTAGAAATCACCTTTTAAAGACGCACATTTCTGGCCCCCCAAAAATGGGAATTTCAAATGAGAAATGAGTCCAATGAACAAAATAGGGTGATTAAGTATGTATTTCAGGGGTGAGTTAGCAGGTTATTGGGGAAGTAAGTCCTGATATTTTTGGAGGTTGCAGGGGCCACTACACCATTCAAAATAGGCAGGCTTTAGCATATGCAGTTAGGCCCCGTAGGTTGATTTTAGCTAAAAAGTGCCCCAAACACTCAAACGGGCTTGTATCTGGGAAGGGAAAATATGGGAAACATGACTTAGACAGCAAATGATACACTGTTTGCCATGTTTCCAAATTTTTATGCACAGTGGTTACAGCATGAAGCGAATGCATGTGAATATACAAAGGTGCATTGCATTAAACAAGTCCAATGAGCGTCCCAAAATGGCCGGCCTGCCTGCTTTCATCCATCAATTGTTCTAAATTTTTCATTACCCAATGAGCTGAGCTGGAGTCTTAGCCAGTGGTACCATCAGGGAGGTGTGTAAAGCACTTTAGGCTAGACAGCAAATCAGCTGCCAGCTTCCATCTGTCAATCAAATACAGCAGCCAATCAGAAAGCTGCCCATTGATCAGCAGGTCCTTTATGACATCACAAACAGACCCTCAGAACTATCTGTGCATGTCTAATGGCTGGCTGTCAGTTGGGTGGGTGGGTGGCAGAGGGAGGGGATGTCTGTCTCGTTTCTCCTGAAAATTGTGCTTTTTCTGCGTTTACGGGAAAAGTTGAGGTCCGACGCGCAAAAGTGGGGTATCGTAGAAATCACCTTTTAAAGACGCACATTTCTGGCCCCCCAAAAATGGGCATTTCAAATGAGAAATGAGTCCAATGAACAAAATAGGATGAATAAGTATGTATTTCAGGGGTGAGTTAGCAGGTTATTGGGGAAGTAAGTCCTGATATTTTTGGAGGTTGCAGGGGCCACTACACCATTCAAAATAGGCAGGCTTTAGCATATGCAGTTAGGCCCCGTAGGATGATTTTAGCTAAAAAGTGCCCCAAACACTCAAATGGGCTTGTATCTGGGAAGGAAAAAAATGGGAAACATGACTTAGACACCAAATGATACACTGTTTGCCATGTTTCCAAATTTTTATGCACAGCGGTTACAGCATGAAGCGAATGCATGTGAATATACAAAGGTGCATTGCATTAAACAAGTCCAATGAGTGTCCCAAAATGGCCGGCCTGCCTGCTTTCATCCATCAATTGTTCTAAATTTTTCATTTCCCAACGAGCTGAGGTGGAGTCTTAGCCAGTGGTACCATCAGGGAGGTGTGTAAAGCACTTTAGGCTAGACAGCCAATCAGCTGCCAGCTTCCATCTGTCAATCAAATACAGCAGCCAATCAGAAAGCTGCCCCTTGATCAGCAGGCCCTTTATGACATCACAGAAAGACCCTCAGAACTATCTGTGCATGTCTAATGGCTGGCTGTCAGTTGGGCGGGTGGGTGGCAGAGGGAGGGGATGTCTGTCTCATTTCTCATGAAAATTGCGTTTTTTCTGCGTTTACGGGAAAAGTTGAGGTCTGACGCGCAAAAGTGGGGTATCGTAGAAATCACCTTTTAAAGACGCACATTTCTGGCACCCCAAAAATGGGCATTTCAAATGAGAAATGAGTCCAATGAACAAAATAGGGTGAATAAGTATGTATTTCAGGGTTGAGTTAGCAGGTTATTGGGGAAGTAAGTCCTGATATTTTTTGGAGGTTGCAGGGGCCACTACACCATTCAAAATAGGCAGGTTTTAGCATATGCAGTTAGGCCCCGTAGGATGATTTTAGCTAAAAAGTGCCCCAAACACTCAAACGGGCTTGCATCTGGGAAGGGAAAATATGGGAAACATGACTTAGACAGCAAAAGATACACTAAATGCCATGTTTCCAAATTTTTATGCACAGTGGTTACAGCATGAAGCGAATGCATGTGAATATACAAAGGTGCATTGCATTAAACAAGTCCACTGAGTGTCCCAAAATTGCCGGCCTGCCTGCTTTCATCCATCAATTGTTCTAAATTTTTCATTACCCAATGAGCTGAGGTGGAGTCTTAGCCACTGGTACCATCAGGGAGGTGTGTAAAGCACTTTAGGCTAGACAGCCAATCAGCTGCCAGCTTCCATCTGTCAATCAAATACAGCAACCAATCAGAAAGCTGCCCATTGATCAGCAGGCCCTTTATGACATCACAGACAGACCCTCAGAACTATCTGTGCATGTCTAATGGCTGGCTGTCAGTTGGGCGGGTGGGAGGCAGAGAGAGGGGATGTCTGTCTCGTTTCTCCTGAAAATTGCAGATTTTCTGCGTTTACTGGAAAATTTGAGGTCCGACACGCAAAAGTGGGGTATCGTAGAAATCACCTTTTAAAGTCGCACATTTCCGGCCCCCCAAAAATGGGCATTTCAAATGAGAAATGAGTCCAATGAACAAAATAGGGTGAATAAGTATGTATTTCAGGGGTGAGTTAGCAGGTTATTGGGGAAGTAAGTCCTGATATTTTTGGAGGTTGCAGGGGCCACTACACCATTTAAAATAGGCAGGTTTTAGCATATGCAGTTAGGCCCTGTATTATGATTTTAGCTAAAAAGTGCCCCAAACACTCAAATGGGCTTGTATCTGGGAAGGAAAAAAATGGGAAACATGACTTAGACACCAAATGATACACTGTTTGCCATGTTTCCAAATTTTTATGCACAGCGGTTACAGCATGAAGCGAATGCATGTGAATATACAAAGGTGCATTGCATTAAACAAGTCCAATGAGTGTCCCAAAATGGCCGGCCTGCCTGCTTTCATCCATCAATTGTTCTAAATTTTTCATTTCCCAACGAGCTGAGGTGGAGTCTTAGCCAGTGGTACCATCAGGGAGGTGTGTAAAGCACTTTAGGCTAGACAGCCAATCAGCTGCCAGCTTCCATCTGTCAATCAAATACAGCAGCCAATCAGAAAGCTGCCCCTTGATCAGCAGGCCCTTTATGACTTCACAGAAAGACCCTCAGAACTATCTGTGCATGTCTAATGGCTGGCTGTCAGTTGGGCGGGTGGGTGGCAGAGGGAGGGGATGTCTGTCTCATTTCTCCTGAAGATTGCGTTTTTTCTGCGTTTACGGGAAAAGTTGAGGTCCGACGCGCAAAAGTGGGGTATCGTAGAAATCACCTTTTAAAGACGCACATTTCTGGCCCCCCAAAAATGGGCATTTCAAATGAGAAATGAGTCCAATGAACAAAATAGGGTGAATAATTATGTATTTCAGGGGTGAGTTAGCAGGTTATTGGGGAAGTAAGTCCTGATATTTTTGGAGGTTGCAGGGGCCACTACACCATTCAAAATAGGCAGGCTTTAGCATATGCAGTTAGGCCCCGTAGGTTGATTTTAGCTAAAAAGTGCCCCGAACACTCAAACGGGCTTGTATCTGGGAAGGGAAAATATGGGAAACATGACTTAGACAGCAAATGATACACTGTTTGCCATGTTTCCAAATTTTTATGCACAGTGGTTACAGCATGAAGCGAATGCATGTGAATATATAAAGGTGCATTGCATTAAACAAGTCCAATGAGCGTCCCAAAATGGCCGGCCTGCCTGCTTTCATCCATCAATTGTTCTAAATTTTTCATTACCCAATGAGCTGAGTTGGAGTCTTAGCCAGTGGTACCATCAGGGAGGTGTGTAAAGCACTTTAGGCTAGACAGCCAATCAGCTGCCAGCTTCCATCTGTCAATCAAATACAGCAGCCAATCAGAAAGCTGCCCATTGATCAGCAGGCCCTTTATGACATCACAAACAGACCCTCAGAACTATCTGTGCATGTCTAATGGCTGGCTGTCAGTTGGGCGGGTGGGTGGCAGAGGGAGGGGATGTCTGTCTCGTTTCTCCTGAAAATTGCGCTTTTTCTGCGTTTACGGGAAAAGTTGAGGTCCGACGCGCAAAAGTGGGGTATCGTAGAAATCACTTTTTAAAGACGCACATTTATGGCCCCCCAAAAATGGGCATTTCAAATGAGAAATGAGTCCAATGAACAAAATAGGATAAATAAGTATGTATTTCAGGGGTGAGTTAGCAGGTTATTGGGGAAGTAAGTCCTGATATTTTTGGAGGTTGCAGGGGCCACTACACCATTCAAAATAGGCAGGCTTTAGCATATGCAGTTAGGCCCCGTAGGATGATTTTAGCTAAAAAGTGCCCCAAACACTCAAACGGGCTTGTATCTGGGAAGGGAAAATATTGGAAACATGACTTAGACAGCAAATGATACACTGTTTGCCATGTTTACAAATTTTTATGCACAGTGGTTACAGCATGAAGCGAATGCATGTGAATATACAAAGGTGCATTGCATTAAACAAGTCCACTGAGTGTCCCAAAATGGCCGGCCTGCCTGCTTTCATCCATCAATTGTTCTAAATTTTTCATTACCCAATGAGCTGAGGTGGAGTCTTAGCCAGTGGTACCATCAGGGAGGTGTGTAAAGCACTTTAGGCTAGACAGCCAATCAGCTGCCAGCTTCCATCTGTCAATCAAATACAGCAGCCAATCAGAAAGCTGCCCATTGATCAGCAGGCCCTTTATGACATCACAGACAGACCCTCAGAACTATCTGTGCATGTCTAATGGCTGGCTGTCAGTTGGGCGGGTGGGTGGCAGAGAGAGGGGATATCTGTCTCGTTTCTCCTGAAAATTGCAGTTTTTCTGCGTTTACGGGAAAAGTTGAGGTCCGACACGCAAAAGTGGGGTATCGTAGAAATCACCTTTTAAAGTCGCACATTTCCGGCCCCCCAAAAATGGGCATTTCAAATGAGAAATGAGTCCAATGAACATAATAGGGTGAATAAGTATGTATTTCAGGGGTGAGTTAGCAGGTTATTGGGGAAGTAAGTCCTGATATTTTTGGAGGTTGCAGGGGCCACTACACCATTTAAAATAGGCAGGTTTTAGTATATGCAGTTAGGCCCTGTAGGATGATTTTAGCTAAAAAGTGCCCCAAACACTCAAATGGGCTTGTATCTGGGAAGGAAAAAAATGGGAAACATGACTTAGACACCAAATGATACACTGTTTGCCATGTTTCCAAATTTTTATGCACAGTGGTTACAGCATGAAGCGAATGCATGTGAATATACAAAGGTGCATTGCATTAAACAAGTCCAATGAGCGTCCCAAAATGGCCAGCCTGCCTGCTTTCATCCATCAATTGTTCTAAATTTTTCATTACCCAATGAGCTGAGGTGGAGTCTTAGCCAGTGGTACCATCAGGGAGGTGTGTAAAGCACTTTAGGCTAGACAGCCAATCAGCTGCCAGCTTCCATCTGTCAATCAAATACAGCAGCCAATCAGAAAGCTGCCCATTGATCAGCAGGCCCTTTATAACATCACAAACAGACCCTCAGAACTATCTGTGCATGTCTAATGGCTGGCTGTCAGTTGGGTGGGTGGGTGGCAGAGGGAGGGGATGTCTGTCTCGTTTCTCCCTAAAATTGCGGTTTTTCTGCGTTTACGGGAAAAGTTGAGGTCCGACGCGCAAAAGTGGGGTATCGTAGAAATCACCTTTTAAAGACGCACATTTCTGGCCCCCCAAAAATGGGCATTTCAAATGAGAAATGAGTCCAATGAACAAAATAATGTTAATAAGTATGTATTTCAGGGGTGAGTTAGCAGGTTATTGGGGAAGTAAGTCCTGATATTTTTGGAGGTTGCAGGGGCCACTACACCATTCAAAATAGGCAGGCTTTAGCATATGCAGTTAGGCCCCTTAGGTTGATTTTAGCTAAAAAGTGCCCCAAACACTCAAACGGGCTTGTATCTGGGAAGGGAAAATATGGGAAACATGACTTAGACACCAAATGATACACTATATGCCATGTTTCCAAATTTGTATGCACAGTGGTTACAGCATGAAGCGAATGCATGTGAATATACAAAGGTGCATTGCATTAAACAAGTCCACTGAGTGTCCCAAAATGGCCGGCCTGCCTGCTTTCATCCATCAATTGTTCTAAATTTTTCATTGCCCAATGAGCTGAGGTGGAGTCTTAGCCAGTGGTACCATCAGGGAGGTGTGTAAAGCACTTTAGGCTAGACAGCCAATCAGCTGCCAGCTTCCATCTGTCAATCAAATACAGCAGCCAATCAGAAAGCTGCCCATTGATCAGCAGGCCCTTTATGACATCACAAACAGACCCTCAGAACTATCTGTGCATGTCTAATGGCTGGCTGTCAGTTGGGCGGGTGGGTGGCAGAGGGAGGGGATGTCTGTCTCGTTTCTCCTGAAAATTGCGCTTTTTCTGCGTTTACGGGAAAAGTTGAGGTCCGACGCGCAAAAGTGGGGTATCGTAGAAATCACTTTTTAAAGACGCACATTTATGGCCCCCCAAAAATGGGCATTTCAAATGAGAAATGAGTCCAATGAACAAAATAGGATAAATAAGTATGTATTTCAGGGGTGAGTTAGCAGGTTATTGGGGAAGTAAGTCCTGATATTTTTGGAGGTTGCAGGGGCCACTACACCATTCAAAATAGGCAGGCTTTAGCATATGCAGTTAGGCCCCGTAGGATGATTTTAGCTAAAAAGTGCCCCAAACACTCAAACGGGCTTGTATCTGGGAAGGGAAAATATTGGAAACATGACTTAGACAGCAAATGATACACTGTTTGCCATGTTTACAAATTTTTATGCACAGTGGTTACAGCATGAAGCGAATGCATGTGAATATACAAAGGTGCATTGCATTAAACAAGTCCACTGAGTGTCCCAAAATGGCCGGCCTGCCTGCTTTCATCCATCAATTGTTCTAAATTTTTCATTACCCAATGAGCTGAGGTGGAGTCTTAGCCAGTGGTACCATCAGGGAGGTGTGTAAAGCACTTTAGGCTAGACAGCCAATCAGCTGCCAGCTTCCATCTGTCAATCAAATACAGCAGCCAATCAGAAAGCTGCCCATTGATCAGCAGGCCCTTTATGACATCACAGACAGACCCTCAGAACTATCTGTGCATGTCTAATGGCTGGCTGTCAGTTGGGCGGGTGGGTGGCAGAGAGAGGGGATATCTGTCTCGTTTCTCCTGAAAATTGCAGTTTTTCTGCGTTTACGGGAAAAGTTGAGGTCCGACACGCAAAAGTGGGGTATCGTAGAAATCACCTTTTAAAGTCGCACATTTCCGGCCCCCCAAAAATGGGCATTTCAAATGAGAAATGAGTCCAATGAACATAATAGGGTGAATAAGTATGTATTTCAGGGGTGAGTTAGCAGGTTATTGGGGAAGTAAGTCCTGATATTTTTGGAGGTTGCAGGGGCCACTACACCATTTAAAATAGGCAGGTTTTAGTATATGCAGTTAGGCCCTGTAGGATGATTTTAGCTAAAAAGTGCCCCAAACACTCAAATGGGCTTGTATCTGGGAAGGAAAAAAATGGGAAACATGACTTAGACACCAAATGATACACTGTTTGCCATGTTTCCAAATTTTTATGCACAGTGGTTACAGCATGAAGCGAATGCATGTGAATATACAAAGGTGCATTGCATTAAACAAGTCCAATGAGCGTCCCAAAATGGCCAGCCTGCCTGCTTTCATCCATCAATTGTTCTAAATTTTTCATTACCCAATGAGCTGAGGTGGAGTCTTAGCCAGTGGTACCATCAGGGAGGTGTGTAAAGCACTTTAGGCTAGACAGCCAATCAGCTGCCAGCTTCCATCTGTCAATCAAATACAGCAGCCAATCAGAAAGCTGCCCATTGATCAGCAGGCCCTTTATAACATCACAAACAGACCCTCAGAACTATCTGTGCATGTCTAATGGCTGGCTGTCAGTTGGGTGGGTGGGTGGCAGAGGGAGGGGATGTCTGTCTCGTTTCTCCCTAAAATTGCGGTTTTTCTGCGTTTACGGGAAAAGTTGAGGTCCGACGCGCAAAAGTGGGGTATCGTAGAAATCACCTTTTAAAGACGCACATTTCTGGCCCCCCAAAAATGGGCATTTCAAATGAGAAATGAGTCCAATGAACAAAATAATGTTAATAAGTATGTATTTCAGGGGTGAGTTAGCAGGTTATTGGGGAAGTAAGTCCTGATATTTTTGGAGGTTGCAGGGGCCACTACACCATTCAAAATAGGCAGGCTTTAGCATATGCAGTTAGGCCCCTTAGGTTGATTTTAGCTAAAAAGTGCCCCAAACACTCAAACGGGCTTGTATCTGGGAAGGGAAAATATGGGAAACATGACTTAGACACCAAATGATACACTATATGCCATGTTTCCAAATTTGTATGCACAGTGGTTACAGCATGAAGCGAATGCATGTGAATATACAAAGGTGCATTGCATTAAACAAGTCCACTGAGTGTCCCAAAATGGCCGGCCTGCCTGCTTTCATCCATCAATTGTTCTAAATTTTTCATTGCCCAATGAGCTGAGGTGGAGTCTTAGCCAGTAGTACCATCAGGGAGGTGTGTAAAGCACTTTAGGCTAGACAGCCAATCAGCTGCCAACTTCCATCTGTCAATCAAATACAGCAGCCAATCAGAAAGCTGCCCATTGATCAACAGGCCCTTTATAACATCACAGACAGACCCTCAGAACTATCTGTGCATGTCTAATGGCTGGCTGTCAGTTGGGTGGGTGGGTGGCAGAGGGAGGGGATGTCTCTCATTTCTCCTGAAAATTGCGCTTTTTGTGCGTTTACGGGAAAAGTTGAGGTCCGACGCGCAAAAGTGGGGTATCGTAGAAATCACCTTTTAAAGACGCACATTTCTACCCCCCCAAAAATGGGCATTTCAAATGAGAAATGAGTCCAATGAACAAAATAGGGTGAATAAGTATGTATTTCAGGGGTCAGTTAGCAGGTGATTAGTCCTGATATTTTTGGAGGTTGCAGGGGCCACTACACCATTCAAAATAGGCAGGCTTTAGCATATGCAGATAGGCCCCGTAGGATGATTTTAGCTAAAAAGTGCCCCAAACACTCAAACGGGCTTGTATCTGGGAAAGGAAAATATGGGAAACATGACTTAGACAGCAAATGATACACTGTTTGCCATGTTTACAAATTTTTATGCACAGTGGTTACAGCATGAAGCGAATGCATGTGAATATACAAAGGTGCATTGCATTAAACAAGTCCACTGAGTGTCCCAAAATGGCCGGCCTGCTTGCTTTCATCCATCAATTGTTCTAAATTTTTCATTACCCAATGAGCTGAGGTGGAGTCTTAGCCAGTGGTACCATCAGGGAGGTGTGTAAAGCACTTTAGGCTAGACAGCCAATCAGCTGCCAGCTTCCATCTGTCAATCAAATACAGCAGCCAATCAGAAAGCTGCCCATTGATCAGCAGGCCCTTTATGACATCACAGAAAGACCCTCAGAACATTCTGTGCATGTCTAATGGCTGGCTGTCAGTTGGGCGGGTGGGTGGCAGAGGGAGGGGATGTCTGTCTCGTTTCTCCTTAAAATTGCGTTTTTTCTGCGTTTACGGGAAAAGTTGAGGTCCGACACGCAAAAGTGGGGTATCGTAGAAATCACCTTTTAAAGACGCACATTTCTGGCCCCCCAAAAATGGGCATTTCAAATAAGAAATGAGTCCAATGTACAAAATAGGGTGAATAAGTATGTATTTCAGGGGTGAGTTAGCAGGTTATTGGGGAAGTAAGTCCTGATATTTTTTGGAGGTTGCAGGGGCCACTACACCATTCAAAATAGGCAGGTTTTAGCATATGCAGTTAGGCCCCGTAGGATGATTTTAGCTAAAAAGTGCCCCAAACACTCAAACGGGCTTGCATCTGGGAAGGGAAAATATGGGAAACATGACTTAGACACCAAAAGATACACTAAATGCCATGTTTCCAAATTTTTATGCACAGTGGTTACAGCATGAAGCGAATGCATGTGAATATACAAAGGTGCATTGCATTAAACAAGTCCACTGAGTGTCCCAAAATTGCCGGCCTGCCTGCTTTCATCCATCAATTGTTCTAAATTTTTCATTACCCAATGAGCTGAGGTGGAGTCTTAGCCACTGGTACCATCAGGGAGGTGTGAAAAGCACTTTAGGCTAGACAGCCAATCAGCTGCCAGCTTCCATCTGTCAATCAAATACAGCAGCCAATCAGAAAGCTGCCCATTGATCAGCAGGCCCTTTATGACATCACAGACAGACCCTCAGAACTATCTGTGCATGTCTAATGGCTGGCTGTCAGTTGGGCGGGTGGGTGGCAGAGAGAGGGGATGTCTGTCTCGTTTCTCCTGAAAATTGCAGTTTTTCTGCGTTTAAGGGAAAAGTTGAGGTCCGACACGCAAAAGTGGGGTATCGTAGAAATCACCTTTTAAAGTCGCACATTTCCGGCCCCCCAAAAATGGGCATTTCAAATGAGAAATGAGTCCAATGAACAAAATAGGGTGAATAAGTATGTATTTCAGGGGTGAGTTAGCAGGTTATTGGGGAAGTAAGTCCTGATATTTTTGGAGGTTGCAGGGGCCACTACACCATTTAAAATAGGCAGGTTTTAGTATATGCAGTTAGGCCCTGTAGGATGATTTTAGCTAAAAAGTGCCCCAAACACTCAAATGGGCTTGTATCTGGGAAGGAAAAAAATGGGAAACATGACTTAGACACCAAATGATACACTGTTTGCCATGTTTCCAAATTTTTATGCACAGCGGTTACAGCATGAAGCGAATGCATGTGAATATACAAAGGTGCATTGCATTAAACAAGTCCAATGAGCGTCCCAAAATGGCCGGCCTGCCTGCTTTTATCCATCAATTGTTCTAAATTTTTCATTTCCCAACGAGCTGAGGTGGAGTCTTAGCCAGTGGTACCATCAGGGAGGTGTGTAAAGCACTTTAGGCTAGACTGCCAATCAATTGCCAGCTTCTATCTGTCAATCAAATACAGCAGCCAATCAGAAAGCTGCCCCTTAATCAGCAGGCCCTTTATGACATCACAGAAAGACCCTCAGAACTATCTGTGCATGTCTAATGGCTGGCTGTCAGTTGGGCGGGTGGGTGGCAGAGGGAGGGGATGTATGTCTCGTTTCTCCTGAAAATTGCGTTTTTTCTGCGTTTACGGGAAAAGTTGAGGTCCGACGCGCAAAAGTGGGGTATCGTAGAAATCACCTTTTAAAGAAGCACATTTCTGGCCCCCCAAAAATGGGCATTTCAAATGAGAAATGAGTCCAATGAACAAAATAGGGTGAATAAGTATGTATTTCAGGGGTGAGTTAGCAGGTTATTGGGGAAGTAAGTCCTGATATTTTTGGAGGTTGCAGGGGCCACTACACCATTCAAAATAGGCAGGGTTTAGCATATGCAGTTAGGCCCCGTAGGTTGATTTTAGCTAAAAAGTGCCCCAAACACTGAAACGGGCTTGTATCTGGGAAGGGAAAATATGGGAAACATGACTTAGACAGCAAATGATACACTGTTTGCCATGTTTCCAAATTTTTATGCACAGTGGTTACAGCATGAAGCGAATGCATGTGAATATACAAAGGTGCATTGCATTAAACAAGTCCAATGAGCGTCCCAAAATGGCCGGCCTGCTGCTTTCATCCATCAATTGTTCTAAATATTTCATTACCCAATGAGCTGAGGTGGAGTCTTAGCCAGTGGTACCATCAGGGAGGTGTGTAAAGCACTTTAGGCTAGACAGCCAATCAGCTGCCAGCTTCCATCTGTCAATCAAATACAGCAGCCAATCAGAAAGCTGCCCATTGATCAGCAGGCCCTTTATGACATCACAGAAAGACCCTCAGAACTATCTGTGCATGTCTAATGGCTGGCTGTCAGTTGGGCGGGTGGGTGGCAGAGGGAGGGGATGTCTGTCTCGTTTCTCCTGAAAATTGCGTTTTTTCTGCGTTTACGGGAAAAGTTGAGGTCCGACGCGCAAAAGTGGGGTATCGTAGAAATCACCTTTTAAAGAAGCACATTTCTGGCCCCCCAAAAATGGGCATTTCAAATGAGAAATGAGTCCAATGAACAAAATAGGGTGAATAAGTATGTATTTCAGGGGTGAGTTAGCAGGTTATTGGGGAAGTAAGTCCTGATATTTTTGGAGGTTGCAGGGGCCACTACACCATTCAAAATAGGCAGGGTTTAGCATATGCAGTTAGGCCCCGTAGGTTGATTTTAGCTAAAAAGTGCCCCAAACACTCAAACGGGCTTGTATCTGGGAAGGGAAAATATGGGAAACATGACTTAGACAGCAAATGATACACTGTTTGCCATGTTTCCAAATTTTTATGCACAGTGGTTACAGCATGAAGCGAATGCATGTGAATATACAAAGGTGCATTGCATTAAACAAGTCCAATGAGCGTCCCAAAATGGCCGGCCTGCTGCTTTCATCCATCAATTGTTCTAAATTTTTCATTACCCAATGAGCTGAGGTGGAGTCTTAGCCAGTGGTACCATCAGGGAGGTGTGTAAAGCACTTTAGGCTAGACAGCCAATCAGCTGCCAGCTTCCATCTGTCAATCAAATACAGCAGCCAATCAGAAAGCTGCCCATTGATCAGCAGGCCCTTTATGACATCACAAACAGACCCTCAGAACTATCTGTGCATGTCTAATGGCTGGCTGTCAGTTGGGTGGGTGGGTGGCAGAGGGAGGGGATGTCTGTCTCGTTTCTCCTGAAAATTGCGCTTTTTCTGCGTTTACGGGAAAAGTTGAGGTCCGACACGCAAAAGGGGGGTATCGTAGAAATCACCTTTTAAAGACGCACATTTCTGGCCCCCCAAAAATGGGCATTTCAAATGAGAAATGAGTCCAATGAACAAAATAGGGTTAATAAGTATGTATTTCAGGGGTGAGTTAGCAGGTTATTGGGGAAGTAAGTCCTGATATTTTTGGAGGTTGCAGGGGCCACTACACCATTCAAAATAGGCAGGCTTTAGCATATGCAGTTAGGCCCCGTAGGATGATTTTAGCTAAAAAGTGCCCCAAACACTCAAACGGGCTTGTATCTGGGAAGGGAAAATATGGGAAACATGACTTAGACAGCAAATGATACACTGTTTGCCATGTTTCCAAATTTTTATGCACAGTGGTTACAGCATGAAGCGAATGCATGTGAATATACAAAGGTGCATTGCATTAAACAAGTCCACTGAGTGTCCCAAAATGGCCGGCCTGCCTGCTTTCATCCATCAATTGTTCTAAATTTTTCATTACCCAATGAGCTGAGGTGGAGTCTTAGCCAGTGGTACCATCAGGGAGGTGTGTAAAGCACTTTAGGCTAGACAGCCAATCAGCTGCCAGCTTCCATCTGTCAATCAAATACAGCAGCCAATCAGAAAGCTGCCCATTGATCAGCAGGCCCTTTATGACATCACAGAAAGACCCTCAGAACTATCTTTGCATGTCTAATGGCTGGCTGTCAGTTGGGCGGGTGGGTGGCAGAGGGAGGGGATGTCTGTCTCGTTTCTCCCTAAAATTGCGGTTTTTCTGAGTTTACGGGAAAAGTTGAGGTCCGACGCGCAAAAGTGGGGTATCGTAGAAATCACCTTTTAAAGACGCACATTTCGGGCCCCCCCAAAAATGGGCATTTCAAATGAGAAATGAGTCCAATGAACAAAATAGGGTGAATAAGTATGTATTTCAGGGGTGAGTTAGCAGGTTATTGGGGAAGTAAGTTCTGATATTTTTGGAGGTTGCAGGGGTCACTACACCATTCAAAATAGGCAGGCTTTAGCATATGCAGTTAGGCCCCGTAGGTTGATTTTAGCTAAAAAGTGCCCCAAACACTGAAACGGGCTTGTATCTGGGAAGGGAAAATATGGGAAACATGACCTAGACAGCAAATGATACACTGTATGCCATGTTTCCAAATTTTTATGCACAGTGGTTACAGCATGAAGCGAATGCATGTGAATATACAAAGGTGCATTGCATTAAACAAGTCCAATGAGCGTCCCAAAATGGCCGGCCTGCCTGCTTTCATCCATCAATTGTTCTAAATTTTTCATTACCCAATGAGCTGAGGTGGAGTCTTAGCCAGTGGTACCATCAGGGAGGTGTGTAAAGCACTTTAGGCTAGACAGCCAATCAGCTGCCAGCTTCCATCTGTCAAGCAAATACAGCAGCCAATCAGAAAGCTGCCCATTGATCAGCAGGCCCTTTATGACATCACAAACAGACCCTCAGAACTATCTGTGCATGTCTAATGGCGGGCTGTCAGTTTGGCGGGTGGGTGGCAGAGGGAGGGGATGTCTGTCTCGTTTCTCCTGAAAATTGCGCTTTTTCTGTGTTTGCGGGAAAAGTTGAGGTCCGACGCGCAAAAGTGGGGTATCGTAGAAATCACCTTTTAAAGACGCACATTTCTGCCCCCCCAAAAATGGGCATTTCAAATGAGAAATGAGTCCAATGAACAAAATAGGGTGAATAAGTATGTATTTCAGGGGTGAGTTAGCAGGTTATTGGGGAAGTAAGTCCTGATATTTTTGGAGGTTGCAGGGGCCACTACAACATTCAAAATAGGCAGGCTTTAGCATATGCAGTTAGGCCCCGTAGGATGATTTTAGCTAAAAAGTGCCCCAAACACTCAAACGGGCTTGTATCTGGGAAGGGAAAATATGGGAAACATGACTTAGACAGCAAATGATACACTGTTTGCCATGTTTCCAAATTTTTATGCACAGTGGTTACAGCATGAAGCGAATGCATGTGAATATACAAAGGTGCATTGCATTAAACAAGTCCAATGAGCGTCCCAAAATGGCCGGCCTGCCTGCTTTCATCCATCAATTGTTCTAAATTTTTCATTACCCAATGAGCTGAGGTGGAGTCTTAGCCAGTGGTACCATCAGGGAGGTGTGTAAAGCACTTTAGGCTAGACAGCCAATCAGCTGCCAGCTTCCATCTGTTAAGCAAATACAGCAGCCAATCAGAAAGCTGCCCATTGATCAGCAGGCCCTTTATGACATCACAAACAGACCCTCAGAACTATCTGTGCATGTCTAATGGCGGGCTGTCAGTTGGGCGGGTGGGTGGCAGAGGGAGGGGATGTCTGTCTCGTTTCTCCTGAAAATTTCGCTTTTTCTGTGTTACGGGAAAAGTTGAGGTCCGACGCGCAAAAGTGGGGTATCGTAGAAATCACCTTTTAAAGACGCACATTTCTGCCCCCCCAAAAATGGGCATTTCAAATGAGAAATGAGTCCAATGAACAAAATAGGGTGAATAAGTATGTATTTCAGGGGTGAGTTAGCAGGTTATTGGGGAAGTAAGTCCTGATATTTTTGGAGGTTGCAGGGGCCACTACAACATTCAAAATAGGCAGGCTTTAGCATATGCAGTTAGGCCCCGTAGGATGATTTTAGCTAAAAAGTGCCCCAAACACTCAAACGGGCTTGTATCTGGGAAGGGAAAATATGGGAAACATGACTTAGACAGCAAATGATACACTGTTTGCCATGTTTCCAAATTTTTATGCACAGTGGTTACAGCATGAAGCGAATGCATGTGAATATACAAAGGTGCATTGCATAAAACATGTCCACTGAGTGTCCCAAAATGGCCGGCCTGCCTGCTTTCATCCATCAATTGTTCTAAATTTTTCATTACCCAATGAGCTGAGGTGGAGTCTTAGCCAGTGGTACCATCAGGGAGGTGTGTAAAGCACTTTAGGCTAGACAGCCAATCAGCTGCCAGCTTCCATCTGTCAATCAAATACAGCAGCCAATCAGAAAGCTGCCCATTGATCAGCAGGCCCTTTATGACATCACAGAAAGACCCTCAGAACTATCTTTGCATGTCTAATGGCTGGCTGTCAGTTGGGCGGGTGGGTGGCAGAGGGAGGGGATGTCTGTCTCGTTTCTCCCTAAAATTGCGGTTTTTCTGAGTTTACGGGAAAAGTTGAGGTCCGACGCGCAAAAGTGGGGTATCGTAGAAATCGCCTTTTAAAGACGCACATTTCGGGCCCCCCCAAAAATGGGCATTTCAAATGAGAAATGAGTCCAATGAACAAAATAGGGTGAATAAGTATGTATTTCAGGGGTGAGTTAGCAGGTTATTGGGGAAGTAAGTCCTGATATTTTTGGAGGTTGCAGGGGCCACTACAACATTCAAAATAGGCAGGCTTTAGCATATGCAGTTAGGCCCCGTAGGATGATTTTAGCTAAAAAGTGCCCCAAACACTCAAACGGGCTTGTATCTGGGAAGGGAAAATATGGGAAACATGACTTAGACAGCAAATGATACACTGTTTGCCATGTTTCCAAATTTTTATGCACAGTGGTTACAGCATGAAGCGAATGCATGTGAATATACAAAGGTGCGTTGCATTAAACAAGTCCAATGAGCGTCCCAAAATGGCCGGCCTGCCTGCTTTCATCCATCAATTGTTCTAAATTTTTCATTACCCAATGAGCTGAGGTGGAGTCTTAGCCAGTGGTACCATCAGGGAGGTGTGTAAAGCACTTTAGGCTAGACAGCCAATCAGCTGCCAGCTTCCATCTGTTAAGCAAATACAGCAGCCAATCAGAAAGCTGCCCATTGATCAGCAGGCCCTTTATGACATCACAAACAGACCCTCAGAACTATCTGTGCATGTCTAATGGCGGGCTGTCAGTTGGGCGGGTGGGTGGCAGAGGGAGGGGATGTCTGTCTCGTTTCTCCTGAAAATTTCGCTTTTTCTGTGTTTACGGGAAAAGTTGAGGTCCGACGCGCAAAAGTGGGGTATCGTAGAAATCACCTTTTAAAGACGCACATTTCTGCCCCCCCAAAAATGGGCATTTCAAATGAGAAATGAGTCCAATGAACAAAATAGGGTGAATAAGTATGTATTTCAGGGGTGAGTTAGCAGGTTATTGGGGAAGTAAGTCCTGATATTTTTGGAGGTTGCAGGGGCCACTACAACATTCAAAATAGGCAGGCTTTAGCATATGCAGTTAGGCCCCGTAGGATGATTTTAGCTAAAAAGTGCCCCAAACACTCAAACGGGCTTGTATCTGGGAAGGGAAAATATGGGAAACATGACTTAGACAGCAAATGATACACTGTTTGCCATGTTTCCAAATTTTTATGCACAGTGGTTACAGCATGAAGCGAATGCATGTGAATATACAAAGGTGCATTGCATAAAACATGTCCACTGAGTGTCCCAAAATGGCCGGCCTGCCTGCTTTCATCCATCAATTGTTCTAAATTTTTCATTACCCAATGAGCTGAGGTGGAGTCTTAGCCAGTGGTACCATCAGGGAGGTGTGTAAAGCACTTTAGGCTAGACAGCCAATCAGCTGCCAGCTTCCATCTGTCAATCAAATACAGCAGCCAATCAGAAAGCTGCCCATTGATCAGCAGGCCCTTTATGACATCACAGAAAGACCCTCAGAACTATCTTTGCATGTCTAATGGCTGGCTGTCAGTTGGGCGGGTGGGTGGCAGAGGGAGGGGATGTCTGTCTCGTTTCTCCCTAAAATTGCGGTTTTTCTGAGTTTACGGGAAAAGTTGAGGTCCGACGCGCAAAAGTGGGGTATCGTAGAAATCGCCTTTTAAAGACGCACATTTCGGGCCCCCCCAAAAATGGGCATTTCAAATGAGAAATGAGTCCAATGAACAAAATAGGGTGAATAAGTATGTATTTCAGGGGTGAGTTAGCAGGTTATTGGGGAAGTAAGTTCTGATATTTTTGGAGGTTGCAGGGGTCACTACACCATTCAAAATAGGCAGGCTTTAGCATATGCAGTTAGGCCCCGTAGGTTGATTTTAGCTAAAAAGTGCCCCAAACACTGAAACGGGCTTGTATCTGGGAAGGGAAAATATGGGAAACATGACCTAGACAGCAAATGATACACTGTATGCCATGTTTCCAAATTTTTATGCACAGTGGTTACAGCATGAAGCAAATGCATGTGAATATCCAAAGGTGCATTGCATTAAACAAGTCCAATGAGCGTCCCAAAATGGCCGGCCTGCCTGCTTTCATCCATCAATTGTTCTAAATTTTTCATTACCCAATGAGCTGAGGTGGAGTCTTAGCCAGTGGTACCATCAGGGAGGTGTGTAAAGCACTTTAGGCTAGACAGCCAATCAGCTGCCAGCTTCCATCTGTCAAGCAAATACAGCAGCCAATCAGAAAGCTGCCCATTGATCAGCAGGCCCTTTATGACATCACAAACAGACCCTCAGAACTATCTGTGCATGTCTAATGGCGGGCTGTCAGTTTGGCGGGTGGGTGGCAGAGGGAGGGGATGTCTGTCTCGTTTCTCCTGAAAATTGCGCTTTTTCTGTGTTTGCGGGAAAAGTTGAGGTCCGACGCGCAAAAGTGGGGTATCGTAGAAATCACCTTTTAAAGACGCACATTTCTGCCCCCCCCCCCAAAAATGGGCATTTCAAATGAGAAATGAGTCCAATGAACAAAATAGGGTGAATAAGTATGTATTTCAGGGGTGAGTTAGCAGGTTATTGGGGAAGTAAGTCCTGATATTTTTGGAGGTTGCAGGGGCCACTACAACATTCAAAATAGGCAGGCTTTAGCATATGCAGTTAGGCCCCGTAGGATGATTTTAGCTAAAAAGTGCCCCAAACACTCAAACGGGCTTGTATCTGGGAAGGGAAAATATGGGAAACATGACTTAGACAGCAAATGATACACTGTTTGCCATGTTTCCAAATTTTTATGCACAGTGGTTACAGCATGAAGCGAATGCATGTGAATATACAAAGGTGCATTGCATAAAACATGTCCACTGAGTGTCCCAAAATGGCCGGCCTGCCTGCTTTCATCCATCAATTGTTCTAAATTTTTCATTACCCAATGAGCTGAGGTGGAGTCTTAGCCAGTGGTACCATCAGGGAGGTGTGTAAAGCACTTTAGGCTAGACAGCCAATCAGCTGCCAGCTTCCATCTGTCAATCAAATACAGCAGCCAATCAGAAAGCTGCCCATTGATCAGCAGGCCCTTTATGACATCACAGAAAGACCCTCAGAACTATCTGTGCATGTCTAATGGCTGGCTGTCAGTTGGGTGGGTGGGTGGGTGGCAGAGGGAGGGGATATCTGTCTCGTTTCTCCTGAAAATTGCGCTTTTTCTGCGTTTACGGGAAAAGTTGAGGTCCGACGCGCAAAACTGGGGTATCGTAGAAATCACCTTTTAAAGACGCACATTTCTGCCCCCCCAAAAATGGGCATTTCAAATGAGAAATGAGTCCAATGAACAAAATAGGGTGAATAAGTATGTATTTCAGGGGTGAGTTAGCAGGTTATTGGGGAAGTAAGTCCTGATATTTTTGGAGGTTGCAGGGGCCACTACAACATTCAAAATAGGCAGGCTTTAGCATATGCAGTTAGGCCCCGTAGGATGATTTTAGCTAAAAAGTGCCCCAAACACTCAAACGGGCTTGTATCTGGGAAGGGAAAATATGGGAAACATGACTTAGACAGCAAATGATACACTGTTTGCCATGTTTCCAAATTTTTATGCACAGTGGTTACAGCATGAAGCGAATGCATGTGAATATACAAAGGTGCATTGCATTAAACAAGTCCAATGAGCGTCCCAAAATGGCCGGCCTGCCTGCTTTCATCCATCAATTGTTCTAAATTTTTCATTACCCAATGAGCTGAGGTGGAGTCTTAGCCAGTGGTACCATCAGGGAGGTGTGTAAAGCACTTTAGGCTAGACAGCCAATCAGCTGCCAGCTTCCATCTGTTAAGCAAATACAGCAGCCAATCAGAAAGCTGCCCATTGATCAGCAGGCCCTTTATGACATCACAAACAGACCCTCAGAACTATCTGTGCATGTCTAATGGCGGGCTGTCAGTTGGGCGGGTGGGTGGCAGAGGGAGGGGATGTCTGTCTCGTTTCTCCTGAAAATTTCGCTTTTTCTGTGTTTACGGGAAAAGTTGAGGTCCGACGCGCAAAAGTGGGGTATCGTAGAAATCACCTTTTAAAGACGCACATTTCTGCCCCCCCAAAAATGGGCATTTCAAATGAGAAATGAGTCCAATGAACAAAATAGGGTGAATAAGTATGTATTTCAGGGGTGAGTTAGCAGGTTATTGGGGAAGTAAGTCCTGATATTTTTGGAGGTTGCAGGGGCCACTACAACATTCAAAATAGGCAGGCTTTAGCATATGCAGTTAGGCCCCGTAGGATGATTTTAGCTAAAAAGTGCCCCAAACACTCAAACGGGCTTGTATCTGGGAAGGGAAAATATGGGAAACATGACTTAGACAGCAAATGATACACTGTTTGCCATGTTTCCAAATTTTTATGCACAGTGGTTACAGCATGAAGCGAATGCATGTGAATATACAAAGGTGCATTGCATAAAACATGTCCACTGAGTGTCCCAAAATGGCCGGCCTGCCTGCTTTCATCCATCAATTGTTCTAAATTTTTCATTACCCAATGAGCTGAGGTGGAGTCTTAGCCAGTGGTACCATCAGGGAGGTGTGTAAAGCACTTTAGGCTAGACAGCCAATCAGCTGCCAGCTTCCATCTGTCAATCAAATACAGCAGCCAATCAGAAAGCTGCCCATTGATCAGCAGGCCCTTTATGACATCACAGAAAGACCCTCAGAACTATCTTTGCATGTCTAATGGCTGGCTGTCAGTTGGGCGGGTGGGTGGCAGAGGGAGGGGATGTCTGTCTCGTTTCTCCCTAAAATTGCGGTTTTTCTGAGTTTACGGGAAAAGTTGAGGTCCGACGCGCAAAAGTGGGGTATCGTAGAAATCGCCTTTTAAAGACGCACATTTCGGGCCCCCCCAAAAATGGGCATTTCAAATGAGAAATGAGTCCAATGAACAAAATAGGGTGAATAAGTATGTATTTCAGGGGTGAGTTAGCAGGTTATTGGGGAAGTAAGTTCTGATATTTTTGGAGGTTGCAGGGGTCACTACACCATTCAAAATAGGCAGGCTTTAGCATATGCAGTTAGGCCCCGTAGGTTGATTTTAGCTAAAAAGTGCCCCAAACACTGAAACGGGCTTGTATCTGGGAAGGGAAAATATGGGAAACATGACCTAGACAGCAAATGATACACTGTATGCCATGTTTCCAAATTTTTATGCACAGTGGTTACAGCATGAAGCAAATGCATGTGAATATACAAAGGTGCATTGCATTAAACAAGTCCAATGAGCGTCCCAAAATGGCCGGCCTGCCTGCTTTCATCCATCAATTGTTCTAAATTTTTCATTACCCAATGAGCTGAGGTGGAGTCTTAGCCAGTGGTACCATCAGGGAGGTGTGTAAAGCACTTTAGGCTAGACAGCCAATCAGCTGCCAGCTTCCATCTGTCAAGCAAATACAGCAGCCAATCAGAAAGCTGCCCATTGATCAGCAGGCCCTTTATGACATCACAAACAGACCCTCAGAACTATCTGTGCATGTCTAATGGCGGGCTGTCAGTTTGGCGGGTGGGTGGCAGAGGGAGGGGATGTCTGTCTCGTTTCTCCTGAAAATTGCGCTTTTTCTGTGTTTGCGGGAAAAGTTGAGGTCCGACGCGCAAAAGTGGGGTATCGTAGAAATCACCTTTTAAAGACGCACATTTCTGCCCCCCCCCAAAAATGGGCATTTCAAATGAGAAATGAGTCCAATGAACAAAATAGGGTGAATAAGTATGTATTTCAGGGGTGAGTTAGCAGGTTATTGGGGAAGTAAGTCCTGATATTTTTGGAGGTTGCAGGGGCCACTACAACATTCAAAATAGGCAGGCTTTAGCATATGCAGTTAGGCCCCGTAGGATGATTTTAGCTAAAAAGTGCCCCAAACACTCAAACGGGCTTGTATCTGGGAAGGGAAAATATGGGAAACATGACTTAGACAGCAAATGATACACTGTTTGCCATGTTTCCAAATTTTTATGCACAGTGGTTACAGCATGAAGCGAATGCATGTGAATATACAAAGGTGCATTGCATAAAACATGTCCACTGAGTGTCCCAAAATGGCCGGCCTGCCTGCTTTCATCCATCAATTGTTCTAAATTTTTCATTACCCAATGAGCTGAGGTGGAGTCTTAGCCAGTGGTACCATCAGGGAGGTGTGTAAAGCACTTTAGGCTAGACAGCCAATCAGCTGCCAGCTTCCATCTGTCAATCAAATACAGCAGCCAATCAGAAAGCTGCCCATTGATCAGCAGGCCCTTTATGACATCACAGAAAGACCCTCAGAACTATCTGTGCATGTCTAATGGCTGGCTGTCAGTTGGGTGGGTGGGTGGGTGGCAGAGGGAGGGGATATCTGTCTCGTTTCTCCTGAAAATTGCGCTTTTTCTGCGTTTACGGGAAAAGTTGAGGTCCGACGCGCAAAACTGGGGTATCGTAGAAATCACCTTTTAAAGACGCACATTTCTGCTCCCCCAAAAATGGGCATTTCAAATGAGAAATGAGTCCAATGAACAAAATAGGGTGAATAAGTATGTATTTCAGGCGTGAGTTAGCAGGTTATTGGGGAAGTAAGTCCTGATATTTTTGGAGCTTGCAGGGGCCACTACACCATTCAAAATAGGCAGGCTTTAGCATATGCAGTTAGGCCCGTAGGTTGATTTTAGCTAAAAAGTGCCCCAAACACTCAAACGGGCTTGTATCTGGGAAGGGAAAATATGGGAAACATGACTTAGACAGCAAATGATACACTGTATGCCATGTTTCCAAATTTTTATGCACAGTGGTCACAGCATGAAGCGAATGCATGTGAATATACAAAAGGTGCATTGCATTAAACAAGTCCAATGAGCGTCCCAAAATGGCCAGCCTGCCTGCTTTCATCCATCAATTGTTCTAAATTTTTTATTACCCAATGAGCTGAGGTGGAGTCTTAGCCAGTGGTACCATCAGGGAGGTGTGTAAAGAACTTTAGGCTAGACAGCCAATCAGCTGCCAGCTTCCATCTGTCAATCAAATACAGCAGCCAATCAGAAAGCTGCCCATTGATCAGCAGGCCCTTTATGACATCACAGAAAGACCCTCAGAACTATCTGTGCATGTCTAATGGCTGGCTGTCAGTTGGGCGGGTGGGTGGCAGAGGGAGGCGATGTCTGTCTCGTTTCTCCCTAAAATTGCGGTTTTTCTGAGTTTACGGGAAAAGTTGAGGTCCGACGCGCAAAAGTGGGGTATCGTAGAAATCACCTTTTAAAGACGCACATTTCTGGCCCCCCCAAAAATGGGCATTTCAAATGAGAAATGAGTCCAATGAACAAAATAGGGTGAATAAGTATGTATTTCAGGGGTGAGTTAGCAGGTTATTGGGGAAGTAAGTTCTGATATTTTTGGAGGTTGCAGGGGTCACTACACCATTCAAAATAGGCAGGCTTTAGCATATGCAGTTAGGCCCCGAAGGTTGATTTTAGCTAAAAAGTGCCCCAAACACTGAAACGGGCTTGTATCTGGGAAGGGAAAATATGGGAAACATGACCTAGACAGCAAATGATACACTGTATGCCATGTTTCCAAATTTTTATGCACAGTGGTTACAGCATGAAGCGAATGCATGTGAATATACAAAGGTGCATTGCATTAAACATGTCCACTGAGTGTCCCAAAATGGCCGGCCTGCCTGCTTTCATCCATCAATTGTTCTAAATTTTTCATTACCCAATGAGCTGAGGTGGAGTCTTAGCCAGTGGTACCATCAGGGAGGTGTGTAAAGCACTTTAGGCTAGACAGCCAATCAGCTGCCAGCTTCCATCTGTCAATCAAATACAGCAGCCAATCAGAAAGCTGCCCATTGATCAGCAGGCCCTTTATGACATCACAGAAAGACCCTCAGAACTATCTGTGCATGTCTAATGGCTGGCTGTCAGTTGGGTGGGTGGGTGGGTGGCAGAGGGAGGGGATGTCTGTCTCGTTTCTCCTGAAAATTGCGCTTTTTCTGCGTTTACGGGAAAAGTTGAGGTCCGACGCGCAAAACTGGGGTATTGTAGAAATCACCTTTTAAAGACGCACATTTCTGCCCCCCCAAAAATGGGCATTTCAAATGAGAAATGAGTCTAATGAACAAAATAGGGTGAATAAGTATGTATTTCAGGGGTGAGTTAGCAGGTTATTGGGGAAGTAAGTCCTGATATTTTTGGAGGTTGCAGGGCCACTACACCATTCAAAATAGGCAGGCTTTAGCATATGCAGTTAGGCCCCGTAGGATGATTTTAGCTAAAAAGTGCCCCAAACACTCAAACGGGCTTGTATCTGGGAAGGGAAAATATGGGAAACATGACTTAGACAGCAAATGATACACTGTTTGCCATGTTTCCAAATTTTTATGCACAGTGGTTACAGCATGAAGCGAATGCATGTGAATATACAAAGGTGCATTGCATTAAACAAGTCCACTGAGTGTCCCAAAATGGCCGGCCTGCCTGCTTTCATCCATCAATTGTTCTAAATTTTTCATTACCCAATGAGCTGAGGTGGAGTCTTAGCCAGTGGTACCATCAGGGAGGTGTGTAAAGCACTTTAGGCTAGACAGCCAATCAGCTGCCAGCTTCCATCTGTCAATCAAATACAGCAGCCAATCAGAAAGCTGCCCATTGATCAACAGGCCCTTTATGACATCACAGAAAGACCCTCAGAACTATCTGTGCATGTCTAATGGCTGGCTGTCAGTTGGGCGGGTGGGTGGCAGAGGGAGGGGATGTCTGTCTCGTTTCTCCCTAAAATTGCGGTTCTTCTGAGTTTACGGGAAAAGTTGAGATCCGACGCGCAAAAGTGGGGTATCGTAGAAATCACCTTTTAAAGACGCACATTTCTGGCCCCCCCAAAAATGGGCATTTCAAATGAGAAATGAGTCCAATGAACAAAATAGGGTGAATAAGTATGTATTTCAGGGGTGAGTTAGCAGGTTATTGGGGAAGTAAGTTCTGATATTTTTGGAGGTTGCAGGGGTCACTACACCATTCAAAATAGGCAGGCTTTAGCATATGCAGTTAGGCCCCGTAGGTTGATTTTAGCTAAAAAGTGCCCCAAACACTGAAACGGGCTTGTATCTGGGAAGGGAAAATATGGGAAACATGACTTAGACAGCAAATGATACACTGTTTGCCATGTTTCCAAATTTTTATGCACAGTGGTTACAGCATGAAGCGAATGCATGTGAATATACAAAGGTGCATTGTATTAAACAAGTCCAATGAGCGTCCCAAAATGGCCGGCCTGCCTGCTTTCATCCATCAATTGTTCTAAATTTTTCATTACCCAATGAGCTGAGGTGGAGTCTTAGCCAGTGGTACCATCAGGGAGGTGTGTAATGCACTTTAGGCTAGACAGCCAATCAGCTGCCAGCTTCCATCTGTCAATCAAATACAGCAGCCAATCAGAAAGCTGCCCATTGATCAGCAGGCCCTTTATGACATCACAGACAGACCCTCAGAACTATCTGTGCATGTCTAATGGCTGGCTGTCAGTTGGGTGGGTGGGTGGCAGAGGGAGGGGATGTCTGTCTCGTTTCTCCTGAAAATTTCGCTTTTTCTGCGTTTACGGGAAAAGTTGAGGTCCGACGCGCAAAAGTGGGGTATCGTAGAAATCACCTTTTAAAGACGCACATTTCTGGCCCCCCAAAAATGGGCATTCCAAATGAGAAATGAGTCCAATGAACAAAATAGAATGAATAAGTATGTATTTCAGGGGTGAGTTAGCAGGTTATTGGGGAAGTAAGTCCTGATATTTTTGGAGGTTGCAGGGGCTACTACACTATTCAAAATAGGCAGGCTTTAGCATATGCAGTTAGGCCCCGTAGGATGATTTTAGCTAAAAAGTGCCCCAAACACTCAAACGGGCTTGTATCTGGGAAGGGAAAATATGGGAAACATGACTTAGACAGCAAATGATACACTGTTTGCCATGTTTCCAAATTTTTATGCACAGTGGTTACAGCATGAAGCGAATGCATGTGAATATACAAAGGTGCATTGCATTAAACAAGTCCACTGAGTGTCCCAAAATGGCCGGCCTGCCTGCTTTCATCCATCAATTGTTCTAAATTTTTCATTACCCAATGAGCTGAGGTGGAGTCTTAGCCAGTGGTACCATCAGGGAGGTGTGTAAAGCACTTTAGGCTAGACAGCCAATCAGCTGCCAGCTTCCATCTGTCAATCAAATACAGCAGCCAATCAGAAAGCTGCCCATTGATCAGCAGGCCCTTTATGACATCACATAAAGACCCTCAGAACTATCTGTGCATGTCTAATGGCTGGCTGTCAGTTGGGCGGGTGGGTGGCAGAGGGAGGGGATGTCTGTCTCGTTTCTCCTGAAAATTGCGCTTTTTCTGAGTTTACGGGAAAAGTTGAGGTCCGATGCGCAAAAGTGGGGTATCGTAGAAATCACCTTTTAAAGACGCACATTTCTGGCCCCCCAAAAATGGGCATTTCAAATGAGAAATGAGTCCAATGAACAAAATAGGGTGAATAAGTATGTATTTCAGGGGTGAGTTAGCAGGTTATTGGGGAAGTAAGTCCTGATATTTTTGAAGGTTGCAGGGGCCACTACACCATTCAAAATAGGCAGGCTTTAGCATATGCAGTTAGGCCCCGTAGGATGATTTTAGCTAAAAAGTGCCCCAAACACTCAAACGGGCTTGTATCTGGGAAGGGAAAATATGGGAAACATGACTTAGACGGCAAATGATACACTGTTTGCCATGTTTCCAAATTTTTATGCACAGTGGTTACAGCATGAAGCGAATGCATGTGAATATACAAAGGTGCATTGCATTAAACAAGTCCACTGAGTGTCCCAAAATGGCCGGCCTGCCTGCTTTCATCCATCAATTGTTCTAAATTTTTCATTACCCAATGAGCTGAGGTGGAGTCTTAGCCAGTGGTACCATCAGGGAGGTGTGTAAAGCACTTTAGGCTAGACAGCCAATCAGCTGCCAGCTTCCATCTGTCAATCAAATACAGCAGCCAATCAGAAAGCTGCCCATTGATCAGCAGGCCCTTTATGACATCACAGACAGACCCTCAGAACTATCTGTGCATGTCTAATGGCTGGCTGTCAGTTGGGTGGGTGGGTGGCAGAGGGAGGGGATGTCTGTCTCGTTTCTCCTGAAAATTTCGCTTTTTCTGCGTTTACGGGAAAAGTTGAGGTCCGACGCGCAAAAGTGGGGTATCGTAGAAATCACCTTTTAAAGACGCACATTTCTGGCCCCCCAAAAATGGGCATTTCAAATAAGAAATGAGTCCAATGTACAAAATAGGGTGAATAAGTATGTATTTCAGGGGTGAGTTAGCAGGTTATTGGGGAAGTAAGTCCTGATATTTTTTGGAGGTTGCAGGGGCCACTACACCATTCAAAATAGGCAGGTTTTAGCATATGCAGTTAGGCCCCGTAGGATGATTTTAGCTAAAAAGTGCCCCAAACACTCAAACGGGCTTGTATCTGGGAAGGGAAAATATGGGAAACATGACTTAGACACCAAATGATACACTATATGCCATGTTTCCAAATTTTTATGCACAGTGGTTACAGCATGAAGCGAATGCATGTGAATATACAAAGGTGCATTGCATTAAACAAGTCCACTGAGTGTCCCAAAATGGCCGGCCTGCCTGCTTTCATCCATCAATTGTTCTAAATTTTTCATTACCCAATGAGCTGAGGTGGAGTCTTAGCCAGTGGTACCATCAGGGAGGTGTGTAAAGCACTTTAGGCTAGACAGCCAATCAGCTGCCAGCTTCCATCTGTCAATCAAATACAGCAGCCAATCAGAAAGCTGCCCATTGATCAGCAGGCCCTTTATGACATCACAGACAGACCCTCAGAACTATCTGTGCATGTCTAATGGCTGGCTGTCAGTTGGGTGGGTGGGTGGCAGAGGGAGGGGATGTCTGTCTCGTTTCTCCTGAAAATTGCGCTTTTTCTGCGTTTACGGGAAAAGTTGAGGTCCGACGCGCAAAAGTGGGGTATCGTAGAAATAACCTTTTAAAGGCGCACATTTCTGGCCCACCAAAAATGGGCATTTCAAATGAGAAATGAGTCCAATGAACAAAATAGGATGAATAAGTATGTATTTCAGGGGTGAGTTAGCAGGTTATTGGGGAAGTAAGTCCTGATATTTTTGGAGGTTGCAGGGGCCACTACACCATTCAAAATAGGCAGGCTTTAGCATATGCAGTGAGGCCTCGTAGGATGATTTTAGCTAAAAAGTGCCCCAATCACTCAAACAGGCTTGTATCTGGGAAGGGAAAATATGGGAAACATGACTTAGACAGCAAATGATACACTGTTTGCCATGTTTCCAAATTTTTATGCACAGTGGTTACAGCATGAAGCGAATGCATGTGAATATACAAAGGTGCATTGCATTAAACAAGTCCACTGAGTGTCCCAAAATGGCCGGCCTGCCTGCTTTCATCCATCAATTGTTCTAAATTTTTCATTACCCAATGAGCTGAGGTGGAGTCTTAGCCAGTGGTACCATCAGGGAGGTGTGTAAAGCACTTTAGGCTAGACAGCCAATCAGCTGCCAGCTTCCATCTGTCACTCAAATACAGCAGCCAATCAGAAAGCTGCCCATTGATCAGCAGGCCCTTTATGACATCACAAACAGACTCTCAGAACTATCTGTGCATGTCTAATGGCTGGCTGTCAGTTGGGCAGGTGGGTGGCAGAGGGAGGGGATGTCTGTCTCGTTTCTCCTGAAAATTGCGCTTTTTCTGCGTTTACGGGAAAAGTTGAGGTCCGACGCGCAAAAGTGGGGTATCGTAGAAATCACCTTTTAAAGACGCACATTTCTGGCCCCCCAAAAATGGGCATTTCAAATAAGAAATGAGTCCAATGTACAAAATAGGGTGAATAAGTATGTATTTCAGGGGTGAGTTAGCAGGTTATTGGGGAAGTAAATCCTGATATTTTTTGGAGGTTGCAGGGGCCACTACACCATTCAAAATAGGCAGGTTTTAGCATATGCAGTTAGGCCCCGTAGGATGATTTTAGCTAAAAAGTGCCCCAAACACTCAAACGGGCTTGTATCTGGGAAGGGAAAATATGGGAAACATGACTTAGACACCAAATGATACACTATATGCCATGTTTCCAAATTTTTATGCACAGTGGTTACAGCATGAAGCGAATGCATGTGAATATACAAAGGTGCATTGCATTAAACAAGTCCACTGAGTGTCCCAAAATGGCCGGCCTGCCTGCTTTCATCCATCAATTGTTCTAAATTTTTCATTACCCAATGAGCTGAGGTGGAGTCTTAGCCAGTGGTACCATCAGGGAGGTGTGTAAAGCACTTTAGGCTAGACAGCCAATCAGCTGCCAGCTTCCATCTGTCAATCAAATACAGCAGCCAATCAGAAAGCTGCCCATTGATCAGCAGGCCCTTTATGACATCACAGACAGACCCTCAGAACTATCTGTGCATGTCTAATGGCTGGCTGTCAGTTGGTTGGGTGGGTGGCAGAGGGAGGGGATGTCTGTCTCGTTTCTCCTGAAAATTGCGCTTTTTCTCCGTTTACGGGAAAAGTTGAGGTCCGACGCGCAAAAGTGGGGTATCGTAGAAATAACCTTTTAAAGACGCACATTTCTGGCCCCCCAAAAATGGGCATTTCAAATAAGAAATGAGTCCAATGTACAAAATAGGGTGAATAAGTATGTATTTCAGGGGTGAGTTAGCAGGTTATTGGGGAAGTAAGTCCTGATATTTTTTGGAGGTTGCAGGGGCCACTACACCATTCAAAATAGGCAGGTTTTAGCATATGCAGTTAGGCCCCGTAGGATGATTTTAGCTAAAAAGTGCCCCAAACACTCAAACGGGCTTGTATCTGGGAAGGGAAAATATGGGAAACATGACTTAGACACCAAATGATACACTATATGCCATGTTTCCAAATTTTTATGCACAGTGGTTACAGCATGAAGCGAATGCATGTGAATATACAAAGGTGCATTGCATTAAACAAGTCCACTGAGTGTCCCAAAATGGCCGGCCTGCCTGCTTTCATCCATCAATTGTTCTAAATTTTTCATTACCCAATGAGCTGAGGTGGAGTCTTAGCCAGTGGTACCATCAGGGAGGTGTGTAAAGCACTTTAGGCTAGACAGCCAATCAGCTGCCAGCTTCCATCTGTCAATCAAATACAGCAGCCAATCAGAAAGCTGCCCATTGATCAGCAGGCCCTTTATGACATCACAGACAGACCCTCAGAACTATCTGTGCATGTCTAATGGCTGGCTGTCAGTTGGTTGGGTGGGTGGCAGAGGGAGGGGATGTCTGTCTCGTTTCTCCTGAAAATTGCGCTTTTTCTCCATTTACGGGAAAAGTTGAGGTCCGACGCGCAAAAGTGGGGTATCGTAGAAATAACCTTTTAAAGACGCACATTTCTGGCCCACCAAAAATGGGCATTTCAAATGAGAAATGAGTCCAATGAACAAAATAGGATGAATAAGTATGTATTTCAGGGGTGAGTTAGCAGGTTATTGGGGAAGTAAGTCCTGATATTTTTGGAGGTTGCAGGGGCCACTACACCATTCAAAATAGGCAGGCTTTAGCATATGCAGTTAGGCCTCGTAGGATGATTTTAGCTAAAAAGTGCCCCAATCACTCAAACAGGCTTGTATCTGGGAAGGGAAAATATGGGAAACAGAACCACGAATGCTGACTAAGCACTGAGTGAGCATAAACCCCTGATGGTTCCCCAGGTTACGCTGGAAGGTCAGCTGATATGCTGATAGGATGGGCACAAGGCCTATCAGAGCTGTGGGAGGAGTATAGACAGGGAAGAAAAGGATCATACTCACAGGAAGTCTTCCTCTGTCTGGAAAAGCGTGCTGCAGGATCAGGCAAGGCTGCTCTGCAGCAATAAATTTCCGTTTGTCTTTCAAGCGTTTTCTTCCTTCCCTAATACCACTCTGTCTCTCCTTTTCTTCTCTTCATAGATCTGTCCCCTTTTTGTTTACCTGTCCCTCTCTGTCAGATATGGCCTATAGGCCGCGCAGAGCGATCCGCCCGCCCGCCCGCCTTGCTGAAGCAGAGGTGGATTGGGAGGCGGCGGGGCCTAGTGGCGCGGTCCCTGGTGGTTCCAGTGGGGACCGGAGGGGATCGCGGCGCGGTCCTGCGGCTCCTGTGCCGCCCGCGCGTCAAGACGCGATGGTCGCGGCGCCGGCTGATGACGCGGCCGGGCGCCGGACCTCGCGTAGTGCGGGCAGAGGCCGCGGCGTGCGCGGCGGTGCTCGCGGCAGCCAGGGGGGGTCGGGCAGGGGTAGCGCCCGTCCAGCAAACACCCGTGCGAGCGGGCTAGGCCCCCGCACGTCGGCCAGCTACGACAGGCCTGGATCGCGGCCTTCCGCCCGATCCAGCGCCCGAGGCGCTGTGGTACAGGCCGCGCAGTTGGAGCCCCAGCAATCACCGGGCGCCCATAGGCGCAGACATACACGCGCCAGAGGCGCTGTGGCACAGGCCACGCAGGTCACCCCTATGCAATCACAGGGCGCCCATAGGCGCAGTCAGGGTACCCGCGCCAGAGGCGCTGTGTTACAGGCCACACAGGTCACCCTTCCGCAATCACAGGGCGCCAATAGGCGCAGTCAGGGCTCTCGCCCCTCATCCATCCCCATCCTGGCATCTAGGTTGCCACAGGGGGGCCTCCCATCGGGAGTAACCACCCCAACCCCCAGCAGGTCGGGTAGGGGCCGCGGGAGGGCCAGAGGTGGGGGCCAGGGGCCGGCTAGGGCCCAGTTAGTGCCACCAGCCCCTTTGGAGACACCTAGGGGAACAAGGCCACTAGGGATGAGGTCCTCACTGCACATAGCAAGGCGGCAGATCCTTAGAAGGGCCAGATTGCTTCCCCTGCGCAGTACTCAGGCCTCTGCGCCTGCTGCACCAGTTACCATGGCAGCCCCCACACCACCTGCGGCCGCAGATGGGGGGGTACAGCAGTTCCTGTCCCTACTTTCAGACTTTATGAGGCAGTCACCTGCTCCCGGGGGGATTGCCCCGGCCCACAGTCAGGACCCTTTGGCACCCTCAGGGATCCCTTCCCCGGCTCCGGCAGCTAGGGCCTCATCAGCGGCGATGGCAAGACCTACGGCCCCCCTCACCGCGAGGGATATTGTTGCTTCTGGAACCCCTCCAGTGGGTTTGGTGGTGGATACCCCACAGATGAGCCTTGTACCAGTGGAGGGTACTTCAGGTGGGTCAGCGCCCAAGCGCAAGCGGCGCAAGCGTAGGGCGGCGCATACCTCCTCTTCCTCCGGCGGATCTGACTCAGGGTCGTCGGAGGGAGATGGGGGCAGAAAATCGCGCAGGCGTCGCAGGCACAGGCGCAGAAGGCATTCTAGCTCCAGTGGCAGCTCGGGGTCCCCGTTGTTCCCTAGGGGACAAGTTGTCCAGTGCGAGAACACAGCAGTGCTCAGAGGGCTTAGGCGCAGCGTCCAGGAACGCATTAACGACGGGAAATACGTCAGCTTCTTCACCATGACGGCTCAGGCGGAAAAAGAATATCGCGCGGCAAAGAGGCGAGGGGGTATTGGGGAGGAGGCCTACTGCACCTATCACCGGTGGCAGGCGGGCATGTTCATGTTCGCGGCTTGTTACCTAGAAACAAGACCGCAAGAACACATGAACATGGTGCGTTACATGCACATGATTCATCAGATGTTCCTGTCAGAGGCCGACTCTTCATGGCGCTCATATGATGAGAATTTTCGCCGCAAACAGTCAGGGCTGGCCATTATGGCATTAGGGTGCAAAGACGTGGAGATCTGGATGGGGCCAAAGCCGGCGGCTGCTCCGGCAGTTGCTGCTGCGGCCACGCCAGCCTCCAGCCCCGCCCCTCGCAAGCAACAACAACCCTTTCGCGGTAGGGTGGGGGGGCCCCCGCCGGGCGTTGCTTCGCATTCAACGGAGCTGGCTGCGCCCTGGGAGCCTTGTGCAAGTTTAAGCACGCATGCTCAAAATGCTGGGGCAATCACCCTTTTAGAGACTGCAGGAAGGGCAAGCAGGGAGGCACCTCCCAGGCTTCCACAGCCGGGGGCACACCTCAGTAAGGCCCCTTCTGCTGTACGGGTTGACCGCTTGGCCGGATGGCTGGGACGGTACCCGTGTAGGGAGGAGGCAAAATTCCTAGAGCAAGGCTTCCTCCTGGGCTTCCGTCTACCAATCCAGGGGGAGGTGGTAGCACGTTCCCCCCGAAATTTAAAATCCGCAATACAGATGCCCGGGATAGTGTTAGAAAAGGTAGACAAAGAGGTGAGCTTGGGGAGAATGGTGGGTCCTTTTCCATTCCCCCCTATAGAGAACCTGGTTCTCTCCCCGGTGGGGGTAGTCCCCAAAAAAGCTAGCGGCAAGTTTAGGCTTATCCAACACTTGTCCCACCCACCGGGCGGCTCTGTTAATGACGCCATCCCTGAGCACTTGTGTCGCGTGCGATACCAGTCGTTTGAGCAGGCCCTTGATATAGTGCGCAGCCACGGACACGGGGCCCTGCTGGCCAAGGTGGACATCGAGTCAGCCTTTCGCCTTCTCCCTCTACATCCGGAATCATTCCGGTTCATGGGATTTCGCCTGCCCACGGGTTTTTACGTGGACAGGTGCTTACCGATGGGCTGCTCGATTTCCTGCGCCTACTTCGAGAGATTTAGCAGTTTCTTGCATTGGTGCGTAGAAGTGGGTTCAGGCGAAACTAGCGTGGCCCACTACTTGGATGACTTCCTGTGTGTGGGCCCTGCCGATTCTCAGCGGTGCAAGCTTCTGCTGACTTACCTGCAGAATCTGTTCAGGGAGTTTGGTGTCCCCATTGCGGAGGACAAGACGGAGGGCCCAGTGCAGCGCCTGTCCTTCTTGGGGATTGAAATAGACACAATAGCGGCCTGTTGCCGCCTCCCCCAGGACAAGCTTTCGCGGCTACGCGGAGCCATTAGCCTGGCACTGGCCACGGGCAAACTTCAGTTGCGCCAACTTCAGTCTCTCCTGGGACTACTTCACTTTGCTTGCAGGGTCATACCCATGGGCAGAGTTTTTTGTAGAAAGTTGGAAAGATCCATGTCAGGCGTCAGGCACCCACTCCACTTCGTACGTCTCTCTGCAGAGATAAAGAGGGATTTACGCACTTGGCTCTCCTTCTTGGAGCAGTTCAACGGTGTCCTGATTTGGCCTGCCAGCCCGCGCACCAATGCGCAGTTACAATTGTATACTGACGCAGCAGGCGGGGTGGGTTTCGGAGCCTTCCTGCACGGGTCATGGTGCGCCGCGCCATGGCCTGTGGAATGGGTAGCGGAAGGACTTACAAAAAACTTACTGCTGTTGGAGCTGTTCCCCATTGTAGTGGCGCTGGAGCTATGGGCAGACAGGCTACGCGACTCCAGCATCATATTTTGGTGCGATAATTTGGGAGTGGTGCACTCTATTAACAGGCAGGGATCAGCTTTCATGCCTGTGGTTCGCCTGCTTGCGCGGTTGGTGCTGCGATGCCTGCTGTTCAACATACAGTTTGTGGCACAACATGTTCCCGGAGTAGAGAACTCTGTGGCAGATGCATTGTCCAGGGCCGATTGGGAGAAGTTTCGGGCCCTGGCTCCCGATGCATCGATTGTTGGTGAATGCTGTCCCTCTTATATTTGGCAGATGATCAGGCCGGAATGGAGGGGCTAGCCATGCGGGCTATCGCACCACGGACGCTCCACTGCTATCAGGCTGGATGGCAGGAGTGGGAGCAGTTCAGACTGGCTGCTCCTCAAGCAGGTAAGACACCTGAGGAAGCCATGGTGGCTTTTGTTTGGAGTGCATACTCCAATGGTCGCTCTGTTGCCTCCGTGCGCAGGGTCTTGGCAGGGGTGTCGTTTTTCTCCGCATTACAGGGTAGGGCGGACCCGTCCCGATCATTCCTGGTGTCTAGGGCGCTGCGGGGTTGGCGGCGGGATACACCTGCCCCCACGGACTGTAGGCGTCCCATTGATATGTCATTACTTCCAGCACTGCTGGACGCTCTGGGGGACATCTGCTGGCCTCACTATGAGGTACTCTTGTTCCGCACGGCGTACGTGATGGCGTACCACGGGGCCTTCAGGATTGGGGAACTGGTGGCACCGTCAAAACGAGCGCCCTCGCCTCTGACTGTGGACGACCTGGTGGTCCAAGCTGACTCGGTGCTATGTCACCTGCGACGATCCAAGACGGACCAGGCTGGGAGGGGGCGGTGGCTGTCCTTGCTGCCGTGCACGGTGGAAAAGGCGTGCCCTGTGACGTTGGTCTCGGCCTTCGCCCAGGCGCGCCCGGACCTTCCAGGTGCATGGTTGATGCACGAGGATGGGTCACCGCTCACAAAATACCAGTTTTGTCACGTCTTGGGACGGGCGCTGGAGGCCACGGGTCTCGATCCTAGGGAATTTGGGTCTCATTCCTTTAGGATCGGGGCTGCTACCTCGGCGGCTGCGGAGGGCCGCTCCGACGCAGAGATTCAAGCTCTGGGTCGATGGCGCTCGGCAGCATTCCGGAGGTACATTCGGCCAGCTTTATCTGTCACTTTCAACCTTGGTCAACTGGACGCATAAGCGCTCGCCAACTTCCAGTGGGGGCCTTGAGGTGTGTTTTCACATCCGTCTGGGGGCACAATTCGGCTATAATTACAATCTGGCATGGCGTACTTGTTAGTTTACTCCAGACGGTGTGTTTTGTGCCTCAAGAGCTGGTCGGCCTCGGCTTCTTCTCATTCCTCTCTCTAACAAGCGTGGTGAATGCTTGGTATGCAAGCTTGTTGACAGCCTTCTAACCTCTTTATAAATATTTCAGGTCGACAGGACGTTAAGTCCATTTGGATGATTGGACATTCCTTTGTCTATTGGGCTTCCAGGGCAAACATAGCATCGGATGTACGCGTGTTTAGTCGAGCTGGGGAGGTTAGGTGGCTGGGTGAGAGAGGTATGCTGTGGAAAGGGCTGCAGGCGGGGCTGATTCGAGCCCTGAGAGATTTTGGGGTCCCGAGGGTCATTATTTTCCACCTGGGTGGTAATGACTTAGGGCGAATGACTGCTCTCGAGCTGCGCTCAGTGATTGTGCGGGACCTCTATTTTATTTCTCTGTATTTGCCTGCATGTAAGTTGGTGTGGTCCTCCATTACATCGAGGATAGTGTGGAGAAATGCGGTATCCTGCCCCCGCCTGGAGCGTTCACGGAAACGGTGAACGCTGCAGTTGAGAAGTATCTGCTGACCAATGGCGGGGGTGTTATTCGCCATGACACCATCAGCTTTCAGCGGAGTGTGCTGTATAGGAGTGATGGCGTTCATCTGAGCCCGGAGGGCGTGGCTCTGTTTTTGGGCGATGTTTTTAGTTGGTTAGACACACAGTGCTGAGCGTTTCCTACTTGGTGGCGGTGCTGCGGCTTAGGGCCTAGCTTTGGCGGTAAAGAACGGTCATCCTTGTAAGATCTTGATGTGTGTGTGTAGATAGTGGGGTGTCGCTCTCTCCTGACATCGATGGTCATCGGCCATGCTCCCGCCCGGGGTGGTGGTCACCACTAGCACGAGTGGATGACCGGGGAGAGCGATCACCAGCGATGGTGTGTATGGTAACATCTTTAACCCCCACTTTCCTATAATGACCGTTCTTTGGTGCCGCCACCATTATATATATATAGTTAGTTTAATTGTCAAAATAAATTGACATTCATTTTGAAACGCCAGCACTTGTGTCTGTGTCTTTTTTATTATATAAGTTAGTGTTAAGGTTTAGGTTAAGTTTATGGTGAGATGGAAAGGTGTGGAACTGGGGATACCTGATGGGGAGTTTAAGAACCACGAATGCTGACTAAGCACTGAGTGAGCATAAACCCCTGATGGTTTCACAAGTTACGCTGGAAGGTCAGCTGATATGCTGATAGGATGGGCACAAGGCCTATCAGAGCTGTGGGAGGAGTATAGACAGGGAAGAAAAGGATCATACTCACAGGAAGTCTTCCTCTGTCTGAAAAAGCCCCGCCCACCCTTCCCTATTTCTTTTCTCTCCGGCGGCGGTAAAGAACGGTCATCCTTGTAAGATCTTGATGTGTGTGTGTGTAGATAGTGGGGTGTCGCTCTCTCCTGACATCGATGGTCATCGGCCATGCTCCCGCCCGGGGTGGTGGTCACCACTAGCACGAGTGGATGACCGGGGAGAGCGATCACCAGCGATGGTGTGTATGGTAACATCTTTAACCCCCACTTTCCTATAATGACCGTTCTTTGGTGCCGCCACCATTATATATATATAGTTAGTTTAATTGTCAAAATAAATTGACATTCATTTTGAAACGCCAGCACTTGTGTCTGTGTCTTTTTTATTATATAAGTTAGTGTTAAGGTTTAGGTTAAGTTTATGGTGAGATGGAAAGGTGTGGACCTGGGGATACCTGATGGGGAGTTTAATGACTTAGACAGCAAATGATACACTGTTTGCCATGTTTCCAAATTTTTATGCACAGTGGTTACAGCATGAAGCGAATGCATGTGAATATACAAAGGTGCATTGCATTAAACAAGTCCAATGAGTGTCCCAAAATGGCCGGCCTGCCTGCTTTCATCCATCAATTGTTCTAAATTTTTCATTACCCAATGAGCTGAGGTGGAGTCTTAGCCAGTGGTACCATCAGGGAGGTGTGTAAAGCACTTTAGGCTAGACAGCCAATCAGCTGCCAGCTTCCATCTGTCACTCAAATACAGCAGCCAATCAGAAAGCTGCCCATTGATCAGCAGGCCCTTTATGACATCACAAACAGACCCTCAGAACTATCTGTGCATGTCTAATGGCTGGCTGTCAGTTGGGCGGGTGGGTGGCAGAGGGAGGGGATGTCTGTCTCGTTTCTCCTGAAAATTGCGCTTTTTCTGCGTTTACGGGAAAAGTTGAGGTCCGACGCGCAAAAGTGGGGTATCGTAGAAATCACATTTTAAAGACGCACATTTCTGGCCCCCCAAAAATGGGCATTTCAAATGAGAAATGAGTCCAATGAACAAAATAGGGTGAATAAGTATGTATTTCAGGGGTGAGTTAGCAGATTATTGGGGAAGTAAGTCCTGATATTTTTGGAGGTTGCAGGGGCCACTACAACATTCAAAATAGGCAGGTTTTAGCATATGCAGTTAGGCCCCGTAGGATGATTTTAGCTAAAAAGTGCCCCAAACACTCAAACGGGCTTGTATCTGGGAAGGAAAAATATGGGAAACATGACTTAGACAGAAAATGATACACTGTATGCCATGTTTCCAAATTTTTATGCACAGTGGTTACAGCACGAAGCGAATGCATGTGAATATACAAAGGTGCATTGCATTAAACAAGTCCAATGAGCGTCCCAAAATGGCCGGCCTGCCTGCTTTCATCCATCAATTGTTCTAAATTTTTCATTACCCAATGAGCTGAGGTGGAGTCTTAGCCAGTGGTACCATCAGGGAGGTGTGTAAAGCACTTTAGGCTAGACAGCCAATCAGCTGCCAGCTTCCATCTGTCACTCAAATACAGCAGCCAATCAGAAAGCTGCCCATTGATCAGCAGGCCCTTTATGACATCACAAACAGACCCTCAGAACTATCTGTGCATGTCTAATGGCTGGCTGTCAGTTGGGCGGGTGGGTGGCAGAGGGAGGGGATGTCTGTCTCGTTTCTCCTGAAAATTGCGCTTTTTCTGCGTTTACGGGAAAAGTTGAGGTCCGACGCGCAAAAGTGGGGTATCGTAGAAATCACATTTTAAAGACGCACATTTCTGGCCCCCCAAAAATGGGCATTTCAAATGAGAAATGAGTCCAATGAACAAAATAGGGTGAATAAGTATGTATTTCAGGGGTGAGTTAGCAGATTATTGGGGAAGTAAGTCCTGATATTTTTGGAGGTTGCAGGGGCCACTACACCATTCAAAATAGGCAGGTTTTAGCATATGCAGTTAGGCCCCGTAGGATGATTTTAGCTAAAAAGTGCCCCAAACACTCAAACGGGCTTGTATCTGGGAAGGAAAAATATGGGAAACATGACTTAGACAGAAAATGATACACTGTATGCCATGTTTCCAAATTTTTATGCACAGTGGTTACAGCACGAAGCGAATGCATGTGAATATACAAAGGTGCATTGCATTAAACAAGTCCAATGAGCGTCCCAAAATGGCCGGCCTGCCTGCTTTCATCCTTCAATTGTTCTAAATTTTTCATTACCCAATGAGCTGAGGTGGAGTCTTAGCCAGTGGTACCATCAGGGAGGTGTGTAAAGCACTTTAGGCTAGACAGCCAATCAGCTGCCAGCTTCCATCTGTCAATCAAATACAGCAGCCAATCAGAAAGCTGCCCATTGATCAGCAGGCCCTTTATGACATCACAAACAGACCCTCAGAACTATCTGTGCATGTCTAATGGCTGGCTGTCAGTTGGGCGGGTGGGTGGCAGAGGGAGGGGATGTCTGTCTCGTTTCTCCTGAAAATTGTGGTTTTTCTGCGTTTACGGGAAAAGTTGAGGTCCGACGCGCAAAAGTGGGGTATCGTAGAAATCACATTTTAAAGACGCACATTTCTGGCCCCCCAAAAATGGGCATTTCAAATGAGAAATGAGTCTAATGAACAAAATAGGGTGAATAAGTATGTATTTCAGGGGTGAGTTAGCAGATTATTGGGGAAGTAAGTCCTGATATTTTTGGAGGTTGCAGGGGCCACTACACCATTCAAAAAAGGCAGGTTTTAGCATATGCAGTTAGGCCCCGTAGGATGATTTTAGCTAAAAAGTGCCCCAAACACTCAAACGGGCTTGTATCTGGGAAGGGAAAAAATGGGAAACATGACTTAGACACCAAATGATACACTGTTTGCCATGTTTCCAAATTTTTATGCACAGCGGTTACAGCATGAAGCGAATGCATGTGAATATACAAAGGTGCATTGCATTAAACAAGTCCAATGAGCGTCCCAAAATGGCCGGCCTGCCGGCTTTCATCCATCAATTGTTCTAAATTTTTCATTTCCCAACAAGCTGAGGTGGAGTCTTAGCCAGTGGTACCATCAGGGAGGTGTGTAAAGCACTTTAGGCTAGTCTGCCAATCAGCTGCCAGCTTCTATCTGTCAATCAAATACAGCAGCCAATCAGAAAGCTGCCCCTTAATCAGCAGGCCCTTTATGACATCACAGAAAGACCCTCAGAACTATCTGTGCATGTCTAATGGCTGGCTGTCAGTTGGGCGGGTGGGTGGCAGAGGGAGGGGATGTCTGTCTCGTTTCTCCTGAAAATTGCGTTTTTTCTGCGTTTACGGGAAAAGTTGAGGTCCGACGCGCAAAAGTGGGGTATCGCAGAAATCACCTTTTATAGAAGCACATTTCTGGCCCCCCAAAAATGGGCATTTCAAATGAGAAATGAGTCCAATGAACAAAATAGGGTGAATAAGTATGTATTTCAGGGGTGAGTTAGCAGGTTATTGGGGAAGTAAGTCCTGATATTTTTGGAGGTTGCAGGGGCCACTACACCATTCAAAATAGGCAGGGTTTAGCATATGCAGTTAGGCCCCGTAGGTTGATTTTAGCTAAAAAGTGCCACAAACACTCAAACGGGCTTGTATCTGGGAAGGGAAAATATGGGAAACATGACTTAGACAGCAAATGATACACTGTATGCCATGTTTCCAAATTTTTATGCACAGTGGTTACAGCATGAAGCGAATGCATGTGAATATACAAAGGTGCATTGCAATAAACAAGTCCAATGAGCGTCCCAAAATGGCCGGCCTGCCTGCTTTCATCCGTCAATTGTTCTAAATTTTTCATTACCCAATGAGCTGAGGTGGAGTCTTAGCCAGTGGTACCATCAGGGAGGTGTGTAAAGCACTTTAGGCTAGACAGCCAATCAGCTGCCAGCTTCCATCTGTCAATCAAATACAGCAGCCAATCAGAAAGCTGCCCATTGATCAGCAGGCCCTTTATGACATCACAAACAGACCCTCAGAACTATCTGTGCATGTCTAATGGCTGGCTGTCAGTTGGGCGGGTGGGTGGCAGAGGGAGGGGATGTCTGTCTCGTTTCTCCTGAAAATTGCGGTTTTTCTGCGTTTACGGGAAAAGTTGAGGTCCGACGCGCAAAAGTGGGGTATCGTAGAAATCACATTTTAAAGACGCACATTTCTGGCCCCCCAAAAATGGGCATTTCAAATGAGAAATGAGTCCAATGAACAAAATAGGGTGAATAAGTATGTATTTCAGGGGTGAGTTAGCAGATTATTGGGGAAGTAAGTCCTGATATTTTTGGAGGTTGCAGGGGCCACTACACCATTCAAAATAGGCAGGTTTTAGCATATGCAGTTAGGCCCGTAGGATGATTTTAGCTAAAAAGTGCCCCAAACACTCAAACGGGCTTGTATCTGGGAAGGGAAAATATGGGAAACATGACTTAGACAGAAAATGATACACTGTATGCCATGTTTCCAAATTTTTATGCACAGCGGTTACAGCATGAAGCGAATGCATGTGAATATACAAAGGTGCATTGCATTAAACAAGTCCAATGAGCGTCCCAAAATGGCCGGCCTGCCTGCTTTCATCCATCAATTGTTCTAAATTTTTCATTTCCCAACAAGTTGAGGTGGAGTCTTAGCCAGCGGTACCATCAGGGAGGTGTGTAAAGCACTTTAGGCTAGTCTGCCAATCAGCTGCCAGCTTCTATCTGTCAATCAAATACAGCAGCCAATCAGAAAGCTGCCCCTTAATCAGCAGGCCCTTTATGACATCACAGAAAGACCCTCAGAACTATCTGTGCATGTCTAATGGCTGGCTGTCAGTTGGGCGGGTGGGTGGCAGAGGGAGGGGATGTCTGTCTCGTTTCTCCTGAAAATTGCGGTTTTTCTGCGTTTACGGGAAAAGTTGAGGTCCGACGCGCAAAAGTGGGGTATCGCAGAAATCACCTTTTATAGAAGCACATTTCTGGCCCCCCAAAAATGGGCATTTCAAATGAGAAATGAGTCCAATGAACAAAATAGGGTGAATAAGTATGTATTTCAGGGGTGAGTTAGCAGGTTATTGGGGAAGTAAGTCCTGATATTTTTGGAGGTTGCAGGGGCCACTACACCATTCAAAATAGGCAGGGTTTAGCATATGCAGTTAGGCCCCGTAGGTTGATTTTAGCTAAAAAGTGCCACAAACACTCAAACGGGCTTGTATCTGGGAAGGGAAAATATGGGAAACATGACTTAGACAGCAAATGATACACTGTTTGCCATGTTTCCAAATTTTTATGCACAGTGGTTACAGCATGAAGCGAATGCATGTGAATATACAAAGGTGCATTGCATTAAACAAGTCCAATGAGCGTCCCAAAATGGCCGGCCTGCCTGCTTTCATCCATCAATTGTTCTAAATTTTTCATTACCCAATGAGCTGAGGTGGAGTCTTAGCCAGTGGTACCATCAGGGAGGTGTGTAAAGCACTTTAGGCTAGACAGCCAATCAGCTGCCAGCTTCCATCTGTCAATCAAATACAGCAGCCAATCAGAAAGCTGCCCATTGATCAGCAGGCCCTTTATGACATCACAAACAGACCCTCAGAACTATCTGTGCATGTCTAATGGCTGGCTGTCAGTTGGGTGGGTGGGTGGCAGAGGGAGGGGATGTCTGTCTCGTTTCTCCTGAAAATTGCGCTTTTTCTGCGTTTACGGGAAAAGTTGAGGTCCGACGCGCAAAAGTGGGGTATCGTAGAAATCACCTTTTAAAGACGCACATTTCTGGCCCCCCAAAAATGGGCATTTCAAATGAGAAATGAGTCCAATGAACAAAATAGGGTTAATAAGTATGTATTTCAGGGGTGAGTTAGCAGGTTATTGGGGAAGTAAGTCCTGATATTTTTGGAGGTTGCAGGGGCCACTACACCATTCAAAATAGGCAGGCTTTAGCATATGCAGTTAGGCCCCGTAGGATGATTTTAGCTAAAAAGTGCCCCAAACACTCAAACGGGCTTGTATCTGGGAAGGCAAAATATGAGAAACATGACTTAGACAGCAAATGATACACTGTTTGCCATGTTTCCAAATTTTTATGCACAGTGGTTACAGCATGAAGCGAATGCATGTGAATATACAAAGGTGCATTGCATTAAACAAGTCCACTGAGTGTCCCAAAATGGCTGGCCTGCCTGCTTTCATCCATCAATTGTTCTAAATGTTTCATTACCCAATGAGCTGAGGTGGAGCCTTAGCCAGTGGTACCATCAGGGAGGTGTGTAAAGCACTTTAGGCTAGACAGCCAATCAGCTGCCAGCTTCCATCTGTCAATCAAATACAGCAACCAATCAGAAAGCTGCCCATTGATCAGCAGGCCCTTTATGACATCACAGACAGACCCTCAGAACTATCTGTGCATGTCTAATTGCTTGCTGTCAGTTGGGCGGGTGGGTGGCATAGGGGGGGGATGTCTGTCTCGTTTCTCCTGAAAATTGCAGTTTTTCTGCGTTTACGGGAAAAGTTGAGGTCCGACGCGCCAAAGTGGGGTATCGTAGAAATCACCTTTTAAAGTCGCACATTTCCGGCCCCCCAAAAATGGGCATTTCAAATGAGAAATGAGTCCAATGAACAAAATAGTGTGAATAAGTATGTATTTCAGGGGTGATTTAGCAGATTATTGGGGAAGTTAGTCCTGATATTTTTGGAGGTTGCAGGGGCCACTACACCATTTAAAATAGGCAGGTTTTAGCATATGCAGTTAGGCCCTGCAGGATGATTTTAGCTAAAAAGTGCCCCAAACACTCAAATGGGCTTGTATCTGGGAAGGGAAAAAATGGGTAACATGACTTAGACACCAAATGATACACTGTTTGCCATGTTTCCAAATTTTTATGCACAGCGGTTACAGCATGAAGCGAATGCATGTGAATATACAAAGGTGCATTGCATTAAACAAGTCCAATGAGCGTCCCAAAATGGCCGGCCTGCCTGCTTTCATCCATCAATTGTTCTAAATTTTTCATTTCCCAACGAGCTGAGGTGGAGTCTTAGCCAGTGGTACCATCAGGGAGGTGTGTAAAGCACTTTAGGCTAGACTGCCAATCAGCTGCCAGCTTCTATCTGTCAATCAAATACAGCAGCCAATCAGAAAGCTGCCCCTTAATCTGCAGGCCCTTTATGACATCACAGAAAAACCCTCAGAACTATCTGTGCATGTCTAATGGCTGGCTGTCAGTTGGGCGGGTGGGTGGCAGAGGGAGGGGATGTCTGTCTCGTTTCTCCTGAAAATTGCGCTTTTTCTGCGTTTACGGGAAAAGTTGAGGTCCGACGCACAAAAGTGGGGTATCGTAGAAATCACATTTTAAAGACGCACATTTCTGGCCCCCCAAAAATGGGCATTTCAAATGAGAAATGAGTCCAATGAACAAAATAGGGTGAATAAGTATGTATTTCAGGGGTGAGTTAGCAGATTATTGGGGAAGTAAGTCCTGATATTTTTGGAGGTTGCAGGGGCCACTACACCATTCAAAAAAGGCAGGTTTTAGCATATGCAGTTAGGCCCCGTAGGATGATTTTAGCTAAAAAGTGCCCCAAACACTCAAACGGGCTTGTATCTGGGAAGGGAAAATATGGGAAACATGACTTAGACACCAAATGATACACTATATGCCATGTTTCCAAATTTTTATGCACAGTGGTTACAGCATGAAGCGAATGCATGTGAATATACAAAGGTGCATTGCATTAAACAAGTCCACTGAGTGTCCCAAAATGGCCGGCCTGCCTGCTTTCATCCATCAATTGTTCTAAATTTTTCATTACCCAATGAGCTGAGGTGGAGTCTTAGCCAGTGGTACCATCAGGGAGGTGTGTAAAGCACTTTAGGCTAGACAGCCAATCAGCTGCCAGCTTCCATCTGTCAATCAAATACAGCAGCCAATCAGAAAGCTGCCCATTGATCAGCAGGCCCTTTATGACATCACAGACAGACCCTCAGAACTATCTGTGCATGTCTAATGGCTGGCTGTCAGTTGGGTGGGTGGGTGGCAGAGGGAGGGGATGTCTGTCTCGTTTCTCCTGAAAATTGCGCTTTTTCTGCGTTTACGGGAAAAGTTGAGGTCCGACGCGCAAAAGTGGGGTATCGTAGAAATAACCTTTTAAAGACGCACATTTCTGGCCCACCAAAATTGGGCATTTCAAATGAGAAATGAGTCCAATGAACAAAATAGGATGAATAAGTATGTATTTCAGGGGTGAGTTAGCAGGTTATTGGGGAAGTAAGTCCTTATATTTTTGGAGGTTGCAGGGGCCACTACACCATTCAAAATAGGCAGGCTTTAGCATATGCAGTTAGGCCTCGTAGGATGATTTTAGCTAAAAAGTGCCCCAATCACTCAAACAGGCTTGTATCTGGGAAGGGAAAATATGGGAAACATGACTTAGACAGCAAATGATACACTGTTTGCCATGTTTCCAAATTTTTATGCACAGTGGTTACAGCATGAAGCGAATGCATGTGAATATACAAAGGTGCATTGCATTAAACAAGTCCACTGAGTGTCCCAAAATGGCCGGCCTGCCTGCTTTCATCCATCAATTGTTCTAAATTTTTCATTACCCAATGAGCTGAGGTGGAGTCTTAGCCAGTGGTACCATCAGGGAGGTGTGTAAAGCACTTTAGGCTAGACAGCCAATCAGCTGCCAGCTTCCATCTGTCACTCAAATACAGCAGCCAATCAGAAAGCTGCCCATTGATCAGCAGGCCCTTTATGACATCACAAACAGACCCTCAGAACTATCTGTGCATGTCTAATGGCTGGCTGTCAGTTGGGCGGGTGGGTGGCAGAGGGAGGGGATGTCTGTCTCGTTTCTCCTGAAAATTGCGCTTTTTCTGCGTTTACGGGAAAAGTTGAGGTCCGACGCGCAAAAGTGGGGTATCGTAGAAATCACATTTTAAAGACGCACATTTCTGGCCCCCCAAAAATGGGCATTTCAAATGAGAAATGAGTCCAATGAACAAAATAGGGTTAATAAGTATGTATTTCAGGGGTGAGTTAGCAGATTATTGGGGAAGTAAGTCCTGATATTTTTGGAGGTTGCAGGGGCCACTACACCATTCAAAATAGGCAGGTTTTAGCATATGCAGTTAGGCCCCGTAGGATGATTTTAGCTAAAATGTGCCCCAAACACTCAAACGGGCTTGTATCTGGGAAGGAAAAATATGGGAAACATGACTTAGACAGAAAATGATACACTGTATGCCATGTTTCCAAATTTTTATGCACAGTGGTTACAGCACGAAGCGAATGCATGTGAATATACAAAGGTGCATTGCATTAAACAAGTCCAATGAGCGTCCCAAAATGGCCGGCCTGCCTGCTTTCATCCATCAATTGTTCTAAATTTTTCATTACCCAATGAGCTGAGGTGGAGTCTTAGCCAGTGGTACCATCAGGGAGGTGTGTAAAGCACTTTAGGCTAGACAGCCAATCAGCTGCCAGCTTCCATCTGTCAATCAAATACAGCAGCCAATCAGAAAGCTGCCCATTGATCAGCAGGCCCTTTATGACATCACAAACAGACCCTCAGAACTATCTGTGCATGTCTAATGGCTGGCTGTCAGTTGGGCGGGTGGGTGGACGAGGAAGGGGATGTCTGTCTCGTTTCTCCTGAAAATTGCGGTTTTTCTGCGTTTACGGGAAAAGTTGAGGTCCGACGCGCAAAAGTGGGGTATCGTAGAAATCACATTTTAAAGACGCACATTTCTGGCCCCCCAAAAATGGGCATTTCAAATGAGAAATGAGTCCAATGAACAAAATAGGGTGAATAAGTATGTATTTCAGGGGTGAGTTAGCAGGTTATTGGGGAAGTAAGTCCTGATATTTTTGGAGGTTGCAGGGGCCACTACACCATTCAAAATAGGCAGGCTTTAGCATATGCAGTTAGGCCTCGTAGGATGATTTTAGCTAAAAAGTGCCCCAATCACTCAAACGGGCTTGTATCTGGGAAGGGAAAATATGGGAAACATGACTTAGACAGCAAATGATACACTGTTTGCCATGTTTCCAAATTTTTATGCACAGTGGTTACAGCATGAAGCGAATGCATGTGAATATACAAAGGTGCATTGCATTAAACAAGTCCACTGAGTGTCCCAAAATGGCCGGCCTGCCTGCTTTCATCCATCAATTGTTCTAAATTTTTCATTACCCAATGAGCTGAGGTGGAGTCTTAGCCAGTGGTACCATCAGGGAGGTGTGTAAAGCACTTTAGGCTAGACAGCCAATCAGCTGCCAGCTTCCATCTGTCAATCAAATACAGCAGCCAATCAGAAAGCTGCCCATTGATCAGCAGGCCCTTTATGACATCACAGAAAGACTCTCAGAACTATCTGTGCATGTCTAATGGCTGGCTGTCAGTTGGGTGGGTGGGTGGCAGAGGGAGGGGATGTCTGTCTCGTTTCTCCTGAAAATTGCGCTTTTTCTGCGTTTATGGGAAAAGTTGAGATCCGACGCGCAAAAGTGGGGTATCGTAGAAATCACCTTTTAAAGATGCACATTTCTGCCCCCCCCCCCAAAAATGGGCATTTCAAATGAGAAATGAGTCCAATGAACAAAATAGGGTGAATAAGTATGTATTTCAGGGGTGAGTTAGCAGGTTATTGGGGAAGTAAGTCCTGATATTTTTGGAGGTTGCAGGGGCCACTACACCATTCAAAATAGGCAGGTTTTAGCATATGCAGTTAGGCCCCGTAGGATGATTTTAGCTAAAAAGTGCCCCAAACACTCAAACGGGCTTGTATCTGGGAAGGGAAAATATGGGAAACATGACTTAGACAGAAAATGATACACTGTATGCCATGTTTCCAAATTTTTATGCACAGTGGTTACAGCATGAAGCGAATGCATGTGAATATACAAAGGTGCATTGCATTAAACAAGTCCACTGAGTGTCCCAAAATTGCCGGCCTGCCTGCTTTCATCCATCAATTGTTCTAAATTTTTCATTACCCAATGAGCTGAGGTGGAGTCTTAGCCACTGGTACCATCAGGGAGGTGTGTAAAGCACTTTAGGCTAGACAGCCAATCAGCTGCCAGCTTCCATCTGTCAATCAAATACAGCAGCCAATCAGAAAGCTGCCCATTGATCAGCAGGCCCTTTATGACATCACAAACAGACCCTCAGAACTATCTGTGCATGTCTAATGGCTGGCTGTCAGTTGGGCGGGTGGGTGGCAGAGGGAGGGGATGTCTGTCTCGTTTCTCCTGAAAATTGCGTTTTTTCTGCGTTTACGGGAAAAGTTGAGGTCCGACGCGCAAAAGTGGGGTATCGTAGAAATCACATTTTAAAGACGCACATTTCTGGCCCCCCAAAAATGGGCATTTCAAATGAGAAATGAGTCCAATGAACAAAATAGGGTGAATAAGTATGTATTTCAGGGGTGAGTTAGCAGATTATTGGGGAAGTAAGTCCTGATATTTTTGGAGGTTGCAGGGGCCACTACACCATTCAAAAAAGGCAGGTTTTAGCATATGCAGTTAGGCCCCGTAGGATGATTTTAGCTAAAAAGTGCCCCAAACACTCAAACGGGCTTGTATCTGGGAAGGGAAAAAATGGGAAACATGACTTAGACACCAAATGATACACTGTTTGCCATGTTTCCAAATTTTTATGCACAGCGGTTACAGCATGAAGCGAATGCATGTGAATATACAAAGGTGCATTGCATTAAACAAGTCCAATGAGCGTCCCAAAATGGCCGGCCTGCCTGCTTTCATCCATCAATTGTTCTAAATTTTTCATTTCCCAACGAGCTGAGGTGGAGTCTTAGCCAGTGGTACCATCAGGGAGGTGTGTAAAGCACTTTAGGCTAGTCTGCCAATCAGCTGCCAGCTTCTATCTGTCAATCAAATACAGCAGCCAATCAGAAAGCTGCCCCTTAATCAGCAGGCCCTTTATGACATCACAGAAAGACCCTCAGAACTATCTGTGCATGTCTAATGGCTGGCTGTCAGTTGGGCGGGTGGGTGGCAGAGGGAGGGAATGTCTGTCTCGTTTCTCCTGAAAATTGCGTTTTTTCTGCGTTTACGGGAAAAGTTGAGGTCCGACGCGCAAAAGTGGGGTATCGCAGAAATCACCTTTTATAGATGCACATTTCTGGCCCCCCAAAAATGGGCATTTCAAATGAGAAATGAGTCCAATGAACAAAATAGGGTGAATAAGTATGTATTTCAGGGGTGAGTTAGCAGGTTATTGGGGAAGTAAGTCATGATATTTTTGGAGGTTGCAGGGGCCACTACACCATTCAAAATAGGCAGGGTTTAGCATATGCAGTTAGGCCCCGTAGGTTGATTTTAGCTAAAAAGTGCCACAAACACTCAAACGGGCTTGTATCTGGGAAGGGAAAATATGGGAAACATGACTTAGACAGCAAATGATACACTGTTTGCCATGTTTCCAAATTTTTATGCACAGTGGTTACAGCATGAAGCGAATGCATGTGAATATACAAAGGTGCATTGCATTAAACAAGTCCAATGAGCGTCCCAAAATGGCCGGCCTGCCTGCTTTCATCCATCAATTGTTCTAAATTTTTCATTAACCAATGAGCTGAGGTGGAGTCTTAGCCAGTGGTACCATCAGGGAGGTGTGTAAAGCACTTTAGGCTAGACAGCCAATCAGCTGCCAGCTTCCATCTGTCAATCAAATACAGCAGCCAATCAGAAAGCTGCCCATTAATCAGCAGGCCCTTTATGACATCACAAACAGACCCTCAGAACTATCTGTGCATGTCTAATGGCTGGCTGTCAGTTGGGTGGGTGGGTGGCAGAGGGAGGGGATGTCTGTCTCGTTTCTCCTGAAAATTGCGCTTTTTCTGCGTTTACGGGAAAAGTTGAGGTCCGACGCGCAAAAGTGGGGTATTGTAGAAATCACCTTTTAAAGACGCACATTTCTGGCCCCCCAAAAATGGGCATTTCAAATGAGAAATGAGTCCAATGAACAAAATAGGGTTAATAAGTATGTATTTCAGGGGTGAGTTAGCAGGTTATTGGGGAAGTAAGTCCTGATATTTTTGGAGGTTGCAGGGGCCACTACACCATTTAAAATAGGCAGGTTTTAGCATATGCAGTTAGGCCCTGTAGGATGATTTTAGCTAAAAAGTGCCCCAAACACTCAAATGGGCTTGTATCTGGGAAGGGAAAAAATGGGAAACATGACTTAGACACCAAATGATACACTGTTTGCCATGTTTCCAAATTTTTATGCACAGCGGTTACAGCATGAAGCGAATGCATGTGAATATACAAAGGTGCATTGCATTAAACAAGTCCAATGAGCGTCCCAAAATGGCCGGCCTGCCTGCTTTCATCCATCAATTGTTCTAAATTTTTCATTTCCCAACGAGCTGAGGTGGAGTCTTAGCCAGTGGTACCATCAGGGAGGTGTGTAAAGCACTTTAGGCTAGACTGCCAATCAGCTGCCAGCTTCTATCTGTCAATCAAATACAGCAGCCAATCAGAATGCTGCCCCTTAATCAGCAGGCCCTTTATGACATCACAGAAAAACCCTCAGAACTATCTGTGCATGTCTAATGGCTGGCTGTCAGTTGGGCGGGTGGGTGGCAGAGGGAGGGGATGTCTGTCTCGTTTCTCCTGAAAATTGCGTTTTTTCTGCGTTTACGGGAAAAGTTGAGGTCCGACGCGCAAAAGTGGGGTATCGTAGAAATCACCTTTTAAAGAAGCACATTTCTGGCCCTTCAAAAATGGGCATTTCAAATGAGAAATGAGTCCAATGAACAAAATAGGATGAATAAGTATGTATTTCAGGGGTGAGTTAGCAGGTTATTGGGGAAGTAAGTCCTGATATTTTTGGAGGTTGCAGGGGCCACTACACCATTCAAAATAGGCAGGGTTTAGCATATGCAGTTAGGCCCCGTAGGTTGATTTTAGCTAAAAAGTGCCCCAAACACTCAAACGGGCTTGTATCTGGGAAGGGAAAATATGGGAAACATGACTTAGACAGCAAATGATACACTGTTTGCCATGTTTCCAAATTTTTATGCACAGTGGTTACAGCATGAAGCGAATGCATGTGAATATACAAAGGTGCATTGCATTAAACAAGTCCAATGAGCGTCCCAAAATGGCCGGCCTGCCTGCTTTCATCCATCAATTGTTCTAAATTTTTCATTACCCAATGAGCTGAGGTGGAGTCTTAGCCAGTGGTACCATCAGGGAGGTGTGTAAAGCACTTTAGGCTAGACAGCCAATCAGCTGCCAGCTTCCATCTGTCAATCAAATACAGCAGCCAATCAGAAAGCTGCCCAGTGATCAGCAGGCCCTTTATGACATCACAGAAAGACCCTCAGAACTATCTGTGCATGTCTAATGGCTGGCTGTCAGTTGGGTGGGTGGGTGGCGGAGGGAGGGGATGTCTGTCTCGTTTCTCCTGAAAATTGCGCTTTTTCTGCGTTTACGGGAAAAGTTGAGGTCCGACGTGCAAAAGTGGGGTATCGTAGAAATCACCTTTTAAAGACGCACATTTCTGGCCCCCCAAAAATGGGCATTTCAAATGAGAAATGAGTCCAATGAACAAAATAGGGTTAATAAGTATGTATTTCAGGGGTGAGTTAGCAGGTTATTGGGGAAGTAAGTCCTGATATTTTTGGAGGTTGCAGGGGCCACTACACCATTCAAAATAGGCAGGCTTTAGCATATGCAGTTAGGCCCCGTAGGATGATTTTAGCTAAAAAGTGCCCCAAACACTCAAACGGGCTTGTATCTGGGAAGGGAAAATATGAGAAACATGACTTAGACAGCAAATGATACACTGTTTGCCATGTTTCCAAATTTTTATGCACAGTGGTTACAGCATGAAGCGAATGCATGTGAATATACAAAGGTGCATTGCATTAAACAAGTCCACTGAGTGTCCCAAAATGGCTGGCCTGCCTGCTTTCATCCATCAATTGTTCTAAATTTTTCATTACCCAATGAGCTGAGGTGGAGTCTTAGCCAGTGGTACCATCAGGGAGGTGTGTAAAGCACTTTAGGCTAGACAGCCAATCAGCTGCCAGCTTCCATCTGTCAATCAAATACAGCAACCAATCAGAAAGCTGCCCATTGATCAGCAGGCCCTTTATGACATCACAGACAGACCCTCAGAACTATCTGTGCATGTCTAATGGCTGGCTGTCAGTTGGGCGGGTGGGTGGCAGAGGGAGGGGATGTCTGTCTCGTTTCTCCTGAAAATTGCAGTTTTTCTCCGTTTACGGGAAAAGTTGAGGTCCGACGCGCAAAAGTGGGGTATCGTAGAAATCACCTTTTAAAGTCGCACATTTCCAGCCCCCCAAAAATGGGCATTTCAAATGAGAAATGAGTCCAATGAACAAAATAGAGTGAATAAGTATGTATTTCAGGGGTGAGTTAGCAGGTTATTGGGGAAGTAATTCCTGATATTTTTGGAGGTTGCAGGGGCCACTACACCATTTAAAATAGGCAGGTTTTAGCATATGCAGTTAGGCCCTGTAGGATGATTTTAGCTAAAAAGTGCCCCAAACACTCAAATGGGCTTGTATCTGGGAAGGGAAAAAATGGGAAACATGACTTAGACACCAAATGATACACTGTTTGCCATGTTTCCAAATTTTTATGCACAGCGGTTACAGCATGAAGCGAATGCATGTGAATATACAAAGGTGCATTGCATTAAACAAGTCCAATGAGCGTCCCAAAATGGCCGGCCTGCCTGCTTTCATCCATCAATTGTTCTAAATTTTTCATTTCCCAACGAGCTGAGGTGGAGTCTTAGCCAGTGGTACCATCAGGGAGGTGTGTAAAGCACTTTAGGCTAGACTGCCAATCAGCTGCCAGCTTCTATCTGTCAATCAAATACAGCAGCCAATCAGAATGCTGCCCCTTAATCAGCAGGCCCTTTATGACATCACAGAAAAACCCTCAGAACTATCTGTGCATGTCTAATGGCTGGCTGTCAGTTGGGCGGGTGGGTGGCAGAGGGAGGGGATGTCTGTCTCGTTTCTCCTGAAAATTGCGTTTTTTCTGCGTTTACGGGAAAAGTTGAGGTCCGACGCGCAAAAGTGGGGTATCGTAGAAATCACCTTTTAAAGAAGCACATTTCTGGCCCTTCAAAAATGGGCATTTCAAATGAGAAATGAGTCCAATGAACAAAATAGGATGAATAAGTATGTATTTCAGGGGTGAGTTAGCAGGTTATTGGGGAAGTAAGTCCTGATATTTTTGGAGGTTGCAGGGGCCACTACACCATTCAAAATAGGCAGGGTTTAGCATATGCAGTTAGGCCCCGTAGGTTGATTTTAGCTAAAAAGTGCCCCAAACACTCAAACGGGCTTGTATCTGGGAAGGGAAAATATGGGAAACATGACTTAGACAGCAAATGATACACTGTTTGCCATGTTTCCAAATTTTTATGCACAGTGGTTACAGCATGAAGCGAATGCATGTGAATATACAAAGGTGCATTGCATTAAACAAGTCCAATGAGCGTCCCAAAATGGCCGGCCTGCCTGCTTTCATCCATCAATTGTTCTAAATTTTTCATTACCCAATGAGCTGAGGTGGAGTCTTAGCCAGTGGTACCATCAGGGAGGTGTGTAAAGCACTTTAGGCTAGACAGCCAATCAGCTGCCAGCTTCCATCTGTCAATCAAATACAGCAGCCAATCAGAAAGCTGCCCAGTGATCAGCAGGCCCTTTATGACATCACAGAAAGACCCTCAGAACTATCTGTGCATGTCTAATGGCTGGCTGTCAGTTGGGTGGGTGGGTGGCGGAGGGAGGGGATGTCTGTCTCGTTTCTCCTGAAAATTGCGCTTTTTCTGCGTTTACGGGAAAAGTTGAGGTCCGACGTGCAAAAGTGGGGTATCGTAGAAATCACCTTTTAAAGACGCACATTTCTGGCCCCCCAAAAATGGGCATTTCAAATGAGAAATGAGTCCAATGAACAAAATAGGGTTAATAAGTATGTATTTCAGGGGTGAGTTAGCAGGTTATTGGGGAAGTAAGTCCTGATATTTTTGGAGGTTGCAGGGGCCACTACACCATTCAAAATAGGCAGGCTTTAGCATATGCAGTTAGGCCCCGTAGGATGATTTTAGCTAAAAAGTGCCCCAAACACTCAAACGGGCTTGTATCTGGGAAGGGAAAATATGAGAAACATGACTTAGACAGCAAATGATACACTGTTTGCCATGTTTCCAAATTTTTATGCACAGTGGTTACAGCATGAAGCGAATGCATGTGAATATACAAAGGTGCATTGCATTAAACAAGTCCACTGAGTGTCCCAAAATGGCTGGCCTGCCTGCTTTCATCCATCAATTGTTCTAAATTTTTCATTACCCAATGAGCTGAGGTGGAGTCTTAGCCAGTGGTACCATCAGGGAGGTGTGTAAAGCACTTTAGGCTAGACAGCCAATCAGCTGCCAGCTTCCATCTGTCAATCAAATACAGCAACCAATCAGAAAGCTGCCCATTGATCAGCAGGCCCTTTATGACATCACAGACAGACCCTCAGAACTATCTGTGCATGTCTAATGGCTGGCTGTCAGTTGGGCGGGTGGGTGGCAGAGGGAGGGGATGTCTGTCTCGTTTCTCCTGAAAATTGCAGTTTTTCTCCGTTTACGGGAAAAGTTGAGGTCCGACGCGCAAAAGTGGGGTATCGTAGAAATCACCTTTTAAAGTCGCACATTTCCAGCCCCCCAAAAATGGGCATTTCAAATGAGAAATGAGTCCAATGAACAAAATAGAGTGAATAAGTATGTATTTCAGGGGTGAGTTAGCAGGTTATTGGGGAAGTAATTCCTGATATTTTTGGAGGTTGCAGGGGCCACTACACCATTTAAAATAGGCAGGTTTTAGCATATGCAGTTAGGCCCTGTAGGATGATTTTAGCTAATAAGTGCCCCAAACACTCAAATGGGCTTGTATCTGGGAAAGGAAAAAATGGGAAACATGACTTAGACACCAAATGATACACTGTTTGCCATGTTTCCAAATTTTTATGCACAGTGGTTACAGCATGAAGCGAATGCATGTGAATATACAAAGGTGCATTGCATTAAACAAGTCCACTGAGTGTCCCAAAATGGCTGGCCTGCCTGCTTTCATCCATCAATTGTTCTAAATTTTTCATTACCCAATGAGCTGAGGTGGAGTCTTAGCCAGTGGTACCATCAGCGAGGTGTGTAAAGCACTTTAGGCTAGACAGCCAATCAGCTGCCAGCTTCCATCTTTCAATCAAATACAGCAGCCAATCAGAAAGCTGCCCATTGATCAGCAGGCCCTTTATGACATCACAGAAAGACCCTCAGAACTATCTGTGCATGTCTAATGGCTGGCTGTCAGTTGGGCGGGTGGGTGGCAGAGGGAGGGGATGTCTGTCTTGTTTCTCCCTAAAATTGCGGTTTTTCTGCGTTTACGGGAAAAGTTGAGGTCCGACGCGCAAAAGTGGCGTATCGTAGAAATCACCTTTTAAAGACGCACATTTCTGTCCCCCCAAAAATGGGCATTTCAAATGAGAAATGAGTCCAATGAACAAAATAGGGTGAATAAGTATGTATTTCAGGGGTGAGTTAGCAGGTTATTGGGGAAGTAAGTTCTGATATTTTTGGAGGTTGCAGGGGTCACTACACCATTCAAAATAGGCAGGCTTTAGCATATGCAGTTAGGCCCCGAAGGTTGATTTTAGCTAAAAAGTGCCCCAACACTGAAACGGGCTTGTATCTGGGAAGGGAAAATATGGGAAACATGACCTAGACAGCAAATGATACACTGTATGCCATGTTTCCAAATTTTTATGCACAGTGGTTACAGCATGAAGCGAATGCATGTGAATATACAAAGGTGCATTGCATTAAACATGTCCACTGAGTGTCCCAAAATGGCCGGCCTGCCTGCTTTCATCCATCAATTGTTCTAAATTTTTCATTACCCAATGAGCTGAGGTGGAGTCTTAGCCAGTGGTACCATCAGGGAGGTGTGTAAAGCACTTTAGGCTAGACAGCCAATCAGCTGCCAGCTTCCATCTGTCAATCAAATACAGCAGCCAATCAGAAAGCTGCCCATTGATCAGCAGGCCCTTTATGACATCACAGAAAGACCCTCAGAACTATCTGTGCATGTCTAATGGCTGGCTGTCAGTTGGGTGGGTGGGTGGCAGAGGGAGGGGATGTCTGTCTCATTTCTCCTGAAAATTGCGCTTTTTCTGCGTTTACGGGAAAAGTTGAGGTCCGACGCGCAAAACTGGGGTATTGTAGAAATCACCTTTTAAAGACGCACATTTCTGCCCCCCCAAAAATGGGCATTTCAAATGAGAAATGAGTCTAATGAACAAAATAGGGTGAATAAGTATGTATTTCAGGGGTGAGTTAGCAGGTTATTGGGGAAGTAAGTCCTGATATTTTTGGAGCTTGCAGGGGCCACTACACCATTCAAAATAGGCAGGTTTTAGCATATGCAGTTAGGCCCCGTAGGTTGATTTTAGCTAAATGTGCCCCAAACACTCAAACGGGCTTGTATCTGGGAAGGGAAAATATGGGAAACATGACTTAGACAGCAAATGATACACTGTATGCCATGTTTCCAAATTTTTATGCACAGTGGTTACAGCATGAAGCGAATGCATGTGAATATACAAAAGGTGCATTGCATTAAACAAGTCCAATGAGCGTCCCAAAATGGCCGGCCTGCCTGCTTTCATCCATCAATTGTTCTAAATTTTTCATTACCCAATGAGCTGAGGTGGAGTCTTAGCCAGTGGTACCATCAGGGAGGTGTGTAAAGCACTTTAGGCTAGACAGCCAATCAGCTGCCAGCTTCCATCTTTCAATCAAATACAGCAGCCAATCAGAAAGCTGCCCATTGATCAGCAGGCCCTTTATGACATCACAGAAAGACCCTCAGAACTATCTGTGCATGTCTAATGGCTGGCTGTCAGTTGGGCGGGTGGGTGGCAGAGGGAGAGGATGTCTGTCTCGTTTCTCCTGAAAATTGCGCTTTTTCTGCGTTTACGGGAAAAGTTGAGGTCCGACGCGCAAAACTGGGGTATCGTAGAAATCACCTTTTAAAGACGCACATTTCTGCCCCCCCAAAAATGGGCATTTCAAATGAGAAATGAGTCCAATGAACAAAATAGGGTGAATAAGTATGTATTTCAGGGGTGAGTTAGCAGGTTATTGGGGAAGTAAGTCCTGATATTTTTGGAGGTTGCAGGGCCACTACACCATTCAAAATAGGCAGGCTTGAGCATATGCAGTTAGGCCCCGTAGGTTGATTTTAGCTAAATGTGCCCCAAACACTCAAACGGGCTTGTATCTGGGAAGGGAAAATATGGGAAACATGACTTAGACAGCAAATGATACACTGTATGCCATGTTTCCAAATTTTTATGCACAGTGGTTACAGCATGAAGCGAATGCATGTGAATATACAAAAGGTGCATTGCATTAAACAAGTCCAATGAGCGTCCCAAAATGGCCGGCCTGCCTGCTTTCATCCATCAATTGTTCTAAATTTTTCATTACCCAATGAGCTGAGGTGGAGTCTTAGCCAGTGGTACCATCAGGGAGGTGTGTAAAGCACTTTAGGCTAGACAGCCAATCAGCTGCCAGCTTCCATCTGTCAATCAAATAAAGCAGCCAATCAGAAAGCTGCCCATTGATCAGCAGGCCCTTTATGACATCACAGAAAGACCCTCAGAACTATCTGTGCATGTCTAATGGCTGGCTGTCAGTTGGGCGGGTGGGTGGCAGAGGGAGGGGATGTCTGTCTCGTTTCTCCCTAAAATTGCGGTTTTTCTGCGTTTACGGGAAAAGTTGAGATCCGACGCGCAAAAGTGGGGTATCGTAGAAATCACCTTTTAAAGACGCACATTTCTGGCCCCCCAAAAAATGGGCATTTCAAATGAGAAATGAGTCCAATGAACAAAATAGGATGAATAAGTATGTATTTCAGGGGTGAGTTAGCAGGTTATTGGGGAAGTAAGTCCTGATATTTTTGGAGGTTGCAGGGGCCACTACACCATTCAAAATAGGCAGGCTTTAGCATATGCAGTTAGGCCCTGTAGGATAATTTTAGCTAAAAAGTGCCCCAAACACTCAAACGGGCTTGTATCTGGGAAGGGAAAATATGGGAAACATGACTTAGACAGCAAATGATACACTGTTTGCCATGTTTCCAAATTTTTATGCACAGTGGTTACAGCATGAAGCGAATGCATGTGAATATACAAAAGGTGCATTGCATTAAACAAGTCCAATGAGCGTCCCAAAATGGCCGGCCTGCCTGCTTTCATCCATCAATTGTTCTAAATTTTTCATTACCCAATGAGCTGAGGTGGAGTCTTAGTCAGTGGTACCATCAGGGAGGTGTGTAAAGCACTTTAGGCTAGACAGCCAATCAGCTGCCAGCTTCCATCTTTCAATCAAATACAGCAGCCAATCAGAAAGCTGCCCATTGATCAGCAGGCCCTTTATGACATCACAGAAAGACCCTCAGAACTATCTGTGCATGTCTAATGGCTGGCTGTCAGTTGGGCGGGTGGGTGGCAGAGGGAGAGGATGTCTGTCTCGTTTCTCCTGAAAATTGCGCTTTTTCTGCGTTTACGGGAAAAGTTGAGGTCCGACGCGCAAAACTGGGGTATCGTAGAAATCACCTTTTAAAGACGCACATTTCTGCCCCCCCAAAAATGGGCATTTCAAATGAGAAATGAGTCCAATGAACAAAATAGGGTGAATAAGTATGTATTTCAGGGGTGAGTTAGCAGGTTATTGGGGAAGTAAGTCCTGATATTTTTGGAGGTTGCAGGGCCACTACACCATTCAAAATAGGCAGGCTTGAGCATATGCAGTTAGGCCCCGTAGGTTGATTTTAGCTAAATGTGCCCCAAACACTCAAACGGGCTTGTATCTGGGAAGGGAAAATATGGGAAACATGACTTAGACAGCAAATGATACACTGTATGCCATGTTTCCAAATTTTTATGCACAGTGGTTACAGCATGAAGCGAATGCATGTGAATATACAAAAGGTGCATTGCATTAAACAAGTCCAATGAGCGTCCCAAAATGGCCGGCCTGCCTGCTTTCATCCATCAATTGTTCTAAATTTTTCATTACCCAATGAGCTGAGGTGGAGTCTTAGCCAGTGGTACCATCAGGGAGGTGTGTAAAGCACTTTAGGCTAGACAGCCAATCAGCTGCCAGCTTCCATCTGTCAATCAAATAAAGCAGCCAATCAGAAAGCTGCCCATTGATCAGCAGGCCCTTTATGACATCACAGAAAGACCCTCAGAACTATCTGTGCATGTCTAATGGCTGGCTGTCAGTTGGGCGGGTGGGTGGCAGAGGGAGGGGATGTCTGTCTCGTTTCTCCCTAAAATTGCGGTTTTTCTGCGTTTACGGGAAAAGTTGAGATCCGACGCGCAAAAGTGGGGTATCGTAGAAATCACCTTTTAAAGACGCACATTTCTGGCCCCCCAAAAATGGGCATTTCAAATGAGAAATGAGTCCAATGAACAAAATAGGATGAATAAGTATGTATTTCAGGGGTGAGTTAGCAGGTTATTGGGGAAGTAAGTCCTGATATTTTTGGAGGTTGCAGGGGCCACTACACCATTCAAAATAGGCAGGCTTTAGCATATGCAGTTAGGCCCTGTAGGATAATTTTAGCTAAAAAGTGCCCCAAACACTCAAACGGGCTTGTATCTGGGAAGGGAAAATATGGGAAACATGACTTAGACAGCAAATGATACACTGTTTGCCATGTTTCCAAATTTTTATGCACAGTGGTTACAGCATGAAGCGAATGCATGTGAATATACAAAGGTGCATTGCATTAAACATGTCCACTGAGTGTCCCAAAATGGCCGGCCTGCCTGCTTTCATCCATCAATTGTTCTAAATTTTTCATTACCCAATGAGCTGAGGTGGAGTCTTAGCCAGTGGTACCATCAGGGAGGTGTGTAAAGCACTTTAGGCTAGACAGCCAATCAGCTGCCAGCTTCCATCTGTCAATCAAATACAGCAGCCAATCAGAAAGCTGCCCATTGATCAGCAGGCCCTTTATGACATCACAGAAAGACCCTCAGAACTATCTGTGCATGTCTAGTGGCTGGCTGTCAGTTGGGTGGGTGGGTGGCAGAGGGAGGGGATGTCTGTCTCGTTTCTCCTGAAAATTGCGCTTTTTCTGCGTTTACGGGAAAAGTTGAGGTCCGACGCGCAAAACTGGGGTATTGTAGAAATCACCTTTTAAAGACGCACATTTCTGCCCCCCCAAAAATGGGCATTTCAAATGAGAAATGAGTCCAATGAACAAAATAGGGTGAATAAGTATGTATTTCAGGGTTGAGTTAGCAGGTTATTGGGGAAGTAAGTCCTGATATTTTTGGAGGTTGCAGGGCCACTACACCATTCAAAATAGGCAGGCTTTAGCATATGCAGTTAGGCCCCGTAGGATGATTTTAGCTAAAAAGTGCCCCAAACACTCAAACGGGCTTGTATCTGGGAAGGGAAAATATGGGAAACATGACTTAGACAGCAAATGATACACTGTTTGCCATGTTTACAAATTTTTATGCACAGTGGTTACAGCATGAAGCGAATGCATGTGAATATACAAAGGAGCATTGCATTAAACAAGTCCACTGAGTGTCCCAAAATGGCCGGCCTGCCTGCTTTCATCCATCAATTGTTCTAAATTTTTCATTACCCAATGAGCTGAGGTGGAGTCTTAGCCAGTGGTACCATCAGGGAGGTGTGTAAAGCACTTTAGGCTAGACTGCCAATCAGCTGCCAGCTTCTATCTGTCAATCAAATACAGCAGCCAATCAGAATGCTGCCCCTTAATCAGCAGGCCCTTTATGACATCACAGAAAAACCCTCAGAACTATCTGTGCATGTCTAATGGCTGGCTGTCAGTTGGGCGGGTGGGTGGCAGAGGGAGGGGATGTCTGTCTCGTTTCTCCTGAAAATTGCGTTTTTTCTGCGTTTACGGGAAAAGTTGAGGTCCGACGCGCAAAAGTGGGGTATCGTAGAAATCACCTTTTAAAGAAGCACATTTCTGGCCCCCCAAAAATGGGCATTTCAAATGAGAAATGAGTCCAATGAACAAAATAGGATGAATAAGTATGTATTTCAGGGGTGAGTTAGCAGGTTATTGGGGAAGTAAGTCCTGATATTTTTGGAGGTTGCAGGGGCCACTACACCATTCAAAATAGGCAGGGTTTAGCATATGCAGTTAGGCCCCGTAGGTTGATTTTAGCTAAAAAGTGCCCCAAACACTCAAACGGGCTTGTATCTGGGAAGGGAAAATATGGGAAACATGACTTAGACAGCAAATGATACACTGTTTGCCATGTTTCCAAATTTTTATGCACAGTGGTTACAGCATGAAGCGAATGCATGTGAATATACAAAGGTGCATTGCATTAAACAAGTCCAATGAGCGTCCCAAAATGGCCGGCCTGCCTGCTTTCATCCATCAATTGTTCTAAATTTTTCATTACCCAATGAGCTGAGGTGGAGTCTTAGCTAGTGGTACCATCAGGGAGGTGTGTAAAGCACTTTAGGCTAGACAGCCAATCAGCTGCCAGCTTCCATCTGTCAATCAAATACAGCAGCCAATCAGAAAGCTGCCCAGTGATCAGCAGGCCCTTTATGACATCACAGAAAGACCCTCAGAACTATCTGTGCATGTCTAATGGCTGGCTGTCAGTTGGGTGGGTGGGTGGCGGAGGGAGGGGATGTCTGTCTCGTTTCTCCTGAAAATTGCGCTTTTTCTGCGTTTACGGGAAAAGTTGAGGTCCGACGTGCAAAAGTGGGGTATCGTAGAAATCACCTTTTAAAGACGCACATTTCTGGCCCCCCAAAAATGGGCATTTCAAATGAGAAATGAGTCCAATGAACAAAATAGGGTTAATAAGTATGTATTTTAGGGGTGAGTTAGCAGGTTATTGGGGAAGTAAGTCCTGATATTTTTGGAGGTTGCAGGGGCCACTACACCATTCAAAATAGGCAGGCTTTAGCATATGCAGTTAGGCCCCGTAGGATGATTTTAGCTAAAAAGTGCCCCAAACACTCAAACGGGCTTGTATCTGGGAAGGGAAAATATGAGAAACATGACTTAGACAGCAAATGATACACTGTTTGCCATGTTTCCAAATTTTTATGCACAGTGGTTACAGCATGAAGCGAATGCATGTGAATATACAAAGGTGCATTGCATTAAACAAGTCCACTGAGTGTCCCAAAATGGCTGGCCTGCCTGCTTTCATCCATCAATTGTTCTAAATTTTTCATTACCCAATGAGCTGAGGTGGAGTCTTAGCCAGTGGTACCATCAGGGAGGTGTGTAAAGCACTTTAGGCTAGACAGCCAATCAGCTGCCAGCTTCCATCTGTCAATCAAATACAGCAACCAATCAGAAAGCTGCCCATTGATCAGCAGGCCCTTTATGACATCACAGACAGACCCTCAGAACTATCTGTGCATGTCTAATGGCTGGCTGTCAGTTGGGCGGGTGGGTGGCAGAGGGAGGGGATGTCTGTCTCGTTTCTCCTGAAAATTGCAGTTTTTCTCCGTTTACGGGAAAAGTTGAGGTCCGACGCGCAAAAGTGGGGTATCGTAGAAATCACCTTTTAAAGTCGCACATTTCCAGCCCCCCAAAAATGGGCATTTCAAATGAGAAATGAGTCCAATGAACAAAATAGAGTGAATAAGTATGTATTTCAGGGGTGAGTTAGCAGGTTATTGGGGAAGTAATTCCTGATATTTTTGGAGGTTGCAGGGGCCACTACACCATTTAAAATAGGCAGGTTTTAGCATATGCAGTTAGGCCCTGTAGGATGATTTTAGCTAATAAGTGCCCCAAACACTCAAATGGGCTTGTATCTGGGAAAGGAAAAAATGGGAAACATGACTTAGACACCAAATGATACACTGTTTGCCATGTTTCCAAATTTTTATGCACAGTGGTTACAGCATGAAGCGAATGCATGTGAATATACAAAGGTGCATTGCATTAAACAAGTCCACTGAGTGTCCCAAAATGGCTGGCCTGCCTGCTTTCATCCATCAATTGTTCTAAATTTTTCATTACCCAATGAGCTGAGGTGGAGTCTTAGCCAGTGGTACCATCAGGGAGGTGTGTAAAGCACTTTAGGCTAGACAGCCAATCAGCTGCCAGCTTCCATCTTTCAATCAAATACAGCAGCCAATCAGAAAGCTGCCCATTGATCAGCAGGCCCTTTATGACATCACAGAAAGACCCTCAGAACTATCTGTGCATGTCTAATGGCTGGCTGTCAGTTGGGCGGGTGGGTGGCAGAGGGAGGGGATGTCTGTCTTGTTTCTCCCTAAAATTGCGGTTTTTCTGCGTTTACGGGAAAAGTTGAGGTCCGACGCGCAAAAGTGGCGTATCGTAGAAATCACCTTTTAAAGACGCACATTTCTGTCCCCCCAAAAATGGGCATTTCAAATGAGAAATGAGTCCAATGAACAAAATAGGGTGAATAAGTATGTATTTCAGGGGTGAGTTAGCAGGTTATTGGGGAAGTAAGTTCTGATATTTTTGGAGGTTGCAGGGGTCACTACACCATTCAAAATAGGCAGGCTTTAGCATATGCAGTTAGGCCCCGAAGGTTGATTTTAGCTAAAAAGTGCCCCAAACACTGAAACGGGCTTGTATCTGGGAAGGGAAAATATGGGAAACATGACCTAGACAGCAAATGATACACTGTATGCCATGTTTCCAAATTTTTATGCACAGTGGTTACAGCATGAAGCGAATGCATGTGAATATACAAAGGTGCATTGCATTAAACATGTCCACTGAGTGTCCCAAAATGGCCGGCCTGCCTGCTTTCATCCATCAATTGTTCTAAATTTTTCATTACCCAATGAGCTGAGGTGGAGTCTTAGCCAGTGGTACCATCAGGGAGGTGTGTAAAGCACTTTAGGCTAGACAGCCAATCAGCTGCCAGCTTCCATCTGTCAATCAAATACAGCAGCCAATCAGAAAGCTGCCCATTGATCAGCAGGCCCTTTATGACATCACAGAAAGACCCTCAGAACTATCTGTGCATGTCTAATGGCTGGCTGTCAGTTGGGTGGGTGGGTGGCAGAGGGAGGGGATGTCTGTCTCGTTTCTCCTGAAAATTGCGCTTTTTCTGCGTTTACGGGAAAAGTTGAGGTCCGACGCGCAAAACTGGGGTATTGTAGAAATCACCTTTTAAAGACGCACATTTCTGCCCCCCCCAAAAATGGGCATTTCAAATGAGAAATGAGTCTAATGAACAAAATAGGGTGAATAAGTATGTATTTCAGGGGTGAGTTAGCAGGTTATTGGGGAAGTAAGTCCTGATATTTTTGGAGCTTGCAGGGGCCACTACACCATTCAAAATAGGCAGGTTTTAGCATATGCAGTTAGGCCCCGTAGGTTGATTTTAGCTAAATGTGCCCCAAACACTCAAACGGGCTTGTATCTGGGAAGGGAAAATATGGGAAACATGACTTAGACAGCAAATGATACACTGTATGCCATGTTTCCAAATTTTTATGCACAGTGGTTACAGCATGAAGCGAATGCATGTGAATATACAAAAGGTGCATTGCATTAAACAAGTCCAATGAGCGTCCCAAAATGGCCGGCCTGCCTGCTTTCATCCATCAATTGTTCTAAATTTTTCATTACCCAATGAGCTGAGGTGGAGTCTTAGCCAGTGGTACCATCAGGGAGGTGTGTAAAGCACTTTAGGCTAGACAGCCAATCAGCTGCCAGCTTCCATCTTTCAATCAAATACAGCAGCCAATCAGAAAGCTGCCCATTGATCAGCAGGCCCTTTATGACATCACAGAAAGACCCTCAGAACTATCTGTGCATGTCTAATGGCTGGCTGTCAGTTGGGCGGGTGGGTGGCAGAGGGAGAGGATGTCTGTCTCGTTTCTCCTGAAAATTGCGCTTTTTCTGCGTTTACGGGAAAAGTTGAGGTCCGACGCGCAAAACTGGGGTATCGTAGAAATCACCTTTTAAAGACGCACATTTCTGCCCCCCCAAAAATGGGCATTTCAAATGAGAAATGAGTCCAATGAACAAAATAGGGTGAATAAGTATGTATTTCAGGGGTGAGTTAGCAGGTTATTGGGGAAGTAAGTCCTGATATTTTTGGAGGTTGCAGGGCCACTACACCATTCAAAATAGGCAGGCTTGAGCATATGCAGTTAGGCCCCGTAGGTTGATTTTAGCTAAATGTGCCCCAAACACTCAAACGGGCTTGTATCTGGGAAGGGAAAATATGGGAAACATGACTTAGACAGCAAATGATACACTGTATGCCATGTTTCCAAATTTTTATGCACAGTGGTTACAGCATGAAGCGAATGCATGTGAATATACAAAAGGTGCATTGCATTAAACAAGTCCAATGAGCGTCCCAAAATGGCCGGCCTGCCTGCTTTCATCCATCAATTGTTCTAAATTTTTCATTACCCAATGAGCTGAGGTGGAGTCTTAGCCAGTGGTACCATCAGGGAGGTGTGTAAAGCACTTTAGGCTAGACAGCCAATCAGCTGCCAGCTTCCATCTGTCAATCAAATAAAGCAGCCAATCAGAAAGCTGCCCATTGATCAGCAGGCCCTTTATGACATCACAGAAAGACCCTCAGAACTATCTGTGCATGTCTAATGGCTGGCTGTCAGTTGGGCGGGTGGGTGGCAGAGGGAGGGGATGTCTGTCTCGTTTCTCCCTAAAATTGCGGTTTTTCTGCGTTTACGGGAAAAGTTGAGATCCGACGCGCAAAAGTGGGGTATCGTAGAAATCACCTTTTAAAGACGCACATTTCTGGCCCCCCAAAAATGGGCATTTCAAATGAGAAATGAGTCCAATGAACAAAATAGGATGAATAAGTATGTATTTCAGGGGTGAGTTAGCAGGTTATTGGGGAAGTAAGTCCTGATATTTTTGGAGGTTGCAGGGGCCACTACACCATTCAAAATAGGCAGGCTTTAGCATATGCAGTTAGGCCCTGTAGGATAATTTTAGCTAAAAAGTGCCCCAAACACTCGAACGGGCTTGTATCTGGGAAGGGAAAATATGGGAAACATGACTTAGACAGCAAATGATACACTGTTTGCCATGTTTCCAAATTTTTATGCACAGTGGTTACAGCATGAAGCGAATGCATGTGAATATACAAAGGTGCATTGCATTAAACATGTCCACTGAGTGTCCCAAAATGGCCGGCCTGCCTGCTTTCATCCATCAATTGTTCTAAATTTTTCATTACCCAATGAGCTGAGGTGGAGTCTTAGCCAGTGGTACCATCAGGGAGGTGTGTAAAGCACTTTAGGCTAGACAGCCAATCAGCTGCCAGCTTCCATCTGTCAATCAAATACAGCAGCCAATCAGAAAGCTGCCCATTGATCAGCAGGCCCTTTATGACATCACAGAAAGACCCTCAGAACTATCTGTGCATGTCTAGTGGCTGGCTGTCAGTTGGGTGGGTGGGTGGCAGAGGGAGGGGATGTCTGTCTCGTTTCTCCTGAAAATTGCGCTTTTTCTGCGTTTACGGGAAAAGTTGAGGTCCGACGCGCAAAACTGGGGTATTGTAGAAATCACCTTTTAAAGACGCACATTTCTGCCCCCCCAAAAATGGGCATTTCAAATGAGAAATGAGTCCAATGAACAAAATAGGGTGAATAAGTATGTATTTCAGGGTTGAGTTAGCAGGTTATTGGGGAAGTAAGTCCTGATATTTTTGGAGGTTGCAGGGCCACTACACCATTCAAAATAGGCAGGCTTTAGCATATGCAGTTAGGCCCCGTAGGATGATTTTAGCTAAAAAGTGCCCCAAACACTCAAACGGGCTTGTATCTGGGAAGGGAAAATATGGGAAACATGACTTAGACAGCAAATGATACACTGTTTGCCATGTTTACAAATTTTTATGCACAGTGGTTACAGCATGAAGCGAATGCATGTGAATATACAAAGGTGCATTGCATTAAACAAGTCCACTGAGTGTCCCAAAATGGCCGGCCTGCCTGCTTTCATCCATCAATTGTTCTACATTTTTCATTACCCAATGAGCTGAGGTGGAGTCTTAGCCAGTGGTACCATCAGGGAGGTGTGTAAAGCACTTTAGGCTAGACAGCCAATCAGCTGCCAGCTTCCATCTGTCAATCAAATACAGCAGCCAATCAGAAAGCTGCCCATTGATCAGCAGGCCCTTTATGACATCACAGAAAGACCCTCAGAACTATCTGTGCATGTCTAATGGCTGGCTGTCAGTTGGGCGGGTGGGTGGCAGAGGGAGGGGATGTCTGTCTCGTTTCTCCCTAAAATTGCGGTTTTTCTGCGTTTACGGGAAAAGTTGAGATCCGACGCGCAAAAGTGGGGTATCGTAGAAATCACCTTTTAAAGACGCACATTTCTGGCCCCCCCAAAAATGGGCATTTCAAATGAGAAATGAGTCCAATGAACAAAATAGGGTGAATAAGTATGTATTTCAGGGGTGAGTTAGCAGGTTATTGGGGAAGTAAGTTCTGATATTTTTGGAGGTTGCAGGGGTCACTACACCATTCAAAATAGGCGGGCTTTAGCATATGCAGTTAGGCCCCGTAGGTTGATTTTAGCTAAAAAGTGCCCCAAACACTGAAACGGGCTTGTATCTGGGAAGGGAAAATATGGGAAACATGACCTAGACAGCAAATGATACACTGTATGCCATGTTTCCAAATTTTTATGCACAGTGGTTACAGCATGAAGCGAATGCATGTGAATATACAAAGGTGCATTGCATTAAACAAGTCCAATGAGCGTCCCAAAATGGCCGGCCTGCCTGCTTTCATCCATCAATTGTTCTAAATTTTTCATTACCCAATGAGCTGAGGTGGAGTCTTAGCCAGTGGTACCATCAGGGAGGTGTGTAAAGCACTTTAGGCTAGACAGCCACTCAGCTGCCAGCTTCCATCTGTCAATCAAATACAGCAGCCAATCAGAAAGCTGCCCATTGATCAGCAGGCCCTTTATGACATCACAGAAAGACCCTCAGAACTATCTGTGCATGTCTAATGGCTGGCTGTCAGTTGGGCGGGTGGGTGGCAGAGGGAGGGGATGTCTGTCTCGTTTCTCCTGAAAATTGCGCTTTTTCTGCGTTTACGGGAAAAGTTGAGGTCCGACGCGCAAAAGTGGGGTATCGTAGAAATCACCTTTTAAAGACGCACATTTCTGCCCCCCCAAAAATGGGCATTTCAAATGAGAAATGAGTCCAATGAACAAAATAGGGTGAATAAGTATGTATTTCAGGGGTGAGTTAGCAGGTTATTGGGGAAGTAAGTCCTGATATTTTTGGAGGTTGCAGGGCCACTACACCATTCAAAATAGGCAGGCTTTAGCATATGCAGTTAGGCCCCGTAGGATGATTTTAGCTAAAAAGTGCCCCAAACACTCAAACGGGCTTGTATCTGGGAAGGGAAAATATGGGAAACATGACTTAGACAGCAAATGATACACTGTTTGCCATGTTTACAAATTTTTATGCACAGTGGTTACAGCATGAAGGGAATGCATGTGAATATACAAAGGTGCATTGCATTAAACAAGTCCACTGAGTGTCCCAAAATGGCCGGCCTGCCTGCTTTCATCCATCAATTGTTCTAAATTTTTCATTACCCAATGAGCTGAGGTGGAGTCTTAGCCAGTGGTACCATCAGGGAGGTGTGTAAAGCACTTTAGGCTAGACAGCCAATCAGCTGCCAGCTTCCATCTCTCAATCAAATACAGCAGCCAATCAGAAAGCTGCCTATTGATCAGCAGGCCCTTTATGACATCACAGAAAGACCCTCAGAACTATCTGTGCATGTCTAATGGCTGGCTGTCAGTTGGGCGGGTGGGTGGCAGAGGGAGGGGATGTCTGTCTCGTTTCTCCCTAAAATTGCGGTTTTTCTGCGTTTACGGGAAAAGTTGAGATCCGACGCGCAAAAGTGGGGTATCGTAGAAATCACCTTTTAAAGACGCACATTTCTGGCCCCCCAAAAATGGGCATTTCAAATGAGAAATGAGTCCAATGAACAAAATAGGATGAATAAGTATGTATTTCAGGGGTGAGTTAGCAGGTTATTGGGGAAGTAAGTCCTGATATTTTTGGAGGTTGCAGGGGCCACTACACCATTCAAAATAGGCAGGCTTTAGCATATGCAGTTAGGCCCTGTAGGATGATTTTAGCTAAAAAGTGCCCCAAACACTCAAACGGGCTTGCATCTGGGAAGGGAAAATATGGGAAACATGACTTAGACACCAAAAGATTCACTAAATGCCATGTTTCCAAATTTTTATGCACAGTGGTTACAGCATGAAGCGAATGCATGTGAATATACAAAGGTGCATTGCATTAAACAAGTCCAATGAGCGTCCCAAAATGGCCGGCCTGCCTGCTTTCATCCATCAATTGTTCTAAATTTTTCATTACCCAATGAGCTGAGGTGGAGTATTAGCCAGTGGTACCATCAGGGAGGTGTGTAATGCACTTTAGGCTAGACAGCCAATCAGCTGCCAGCTTCCATCTGTCAATCAAATACAGCAGCCAATCAGAAAGCTGCCCATTGATCAGCAGGCCCTTTATGACATCACAGACAGACCCTCAGAACTATCTGTGCATGTCTAATGGCTGGCTGTCAGTTGGGTGGGTGGGTGGCAGAGGGAGGGGATGTCTGTCTCGTTTCTCCTGAAAATTTCACTTTTTCTGCGTTTACGGGAAAAGTTGAGGTCCGACGCGCAAAAGTGGGGTATCGTAGAAATCACCTTTTAAAGACGCACATTTCTGGCCCCCCAAAAATGGGCATTTCAAATGAGAAATGAGTCCAATGAACAAAATAGAATGAATAAGTATGTATTTCAGGGGTGAGTTAGCAGGTTATTGGGGAAGTAAGTCCTGATATTTTTGGAGGTTGCAGGGCCACTACACCATTCAAAATAGGCAGGCTTGAGCATATGCAGTTAGGCCCCGTAGGATGATTTTAGCTAAAAAGTGCCCCAAACACTCAAACGGGCTTGTATCTGGGAAGGGAAAATATGGGAAACATGACTTAGACAGCAAATGATACACTGTTTGCCATGTTTACAAATTTTTATGCACAGTGATTACAGCATGAAGCGAATGCATGTGAATATACAAAGGTGCATTGCATTAAACAAGTCCACTGAGTGTCCCAAAATGGCCGGCCTGCATGCTTTCATCCATCAATTGTTCTAAATTTTTCATTACCCAATGAGCTGAGGTGGAGTCTTAGCCAGTGGTACCATCAGGGAGGTGTGTAAAGCACTTTAGGCTAGACAGCCAATCAGCTGCCAGCTTCCATCTTTCAATCAAATACAGCAGCCAATCAGAAAGCTGTCCATTGATCAGCAGGCCCTTTATGACATCACAGAAAGACCCTCAGAACTATCTGTGCATGTCTAATGGCTGGCTGTCAGTTGGGCTTGTGGGTGGCAGAGGGAGGGGATGTCTGTCTTGTTTCTCCCTAAAATTGCGGTTTTTCTGCGTTTACGGGAAAAGTTGAGGTCCGACGCGCAAAAGTGGGGTATCGTAGAAATCACCTTTTAAAGACGCACATTTCTGTCCCCCCAAAAATGGGCATTTCAAATGAGAAATGAGTCCAATGAACAAAATAGGGTGAATAAGTATGTATTTCAGGCGTGAGTTAGCAGGTTATTGGGGAAGTAAGTCCTGATATTTTTGGAGCTTGCAGGGGCCACTACACCATTCAAAATAGGCAGGCTTTAGCATATGCAGTTAGGCCCCGTAGGTTGATTTTAGCTAAATGTGCCCCAAACACTCAAACGGGCTTGTATCTGGGAAGGGAAAATATGGGAAACATGACTTAGACAGCAAATGATACACTGTATGCCATGTTTCCAAATTTTTATGCACAGTGGTTACAGCATGAAGCGAATGCATGTGAATATACAAAAGGTGCATTGCATTAAACAAGTCCAATGAGCGTCCCAAAATGGCCGGCCTGCCTGCTTTCATCCATCAATTGTTCTAAATTTTTCATTACCCAATGAGCTGAGGTGGAGTCTTAGCCAGTGGTACCATCAGGGAGGTGTGTAAAGCACTTTAGGCTAGACAGCCAATCAGCTGCCAGCTTCCATCTTTCAATCAAATACAGCAGCCAATCAGAAAGCTGCCCATTGATCAGCAGGCCCTTTATGACATCACAGAAAGACCCTCAGAACTATCTGTGCATGTCTAATGGCTGGCTGTCAGTTGGGCGGGTGGGTGGCAGAGGGAGGGGATGTCTGTCTCGTTTCTCCTGAAAATTGCGCTTTTTCTGCGTTTACGGGAAAAGTTGAGGTCCGACGCGCAAAACTGGGGTATCGTAGAAATCACCTTTTAAAGACGCACATTTCTGCCCCCCCAAAAATGGCATTTCAAATGAGAAATGAGTCCAATGAACAAAATAGGGTCAATAAGTATGTATTTCAGGGGTGAGTTAGCAGGTTATTGGGGAAGTAAGTCCTGATATTTTTTGAGGTTGCAGGGCCACTACACCATTCAAAATAGGCAGGCTTGAGCATATGCAGTTAGGCCCCGTAGGTTGATTTTAGCTAAATGTGCCCCAAACACTCAAACGGGCTTGTATCTGGGAAGGGAAAATATGGGAAACATGACTTAGACAGCAAATGATACACTGTTTGCCATGTTTCCAAATTTTTATGCACAGTGGTTACAGCATGAAGCGAATGCATGTGAATATACAAAGGTGCATTGCATTAAACATGTCCACTGAGTGTCCCAAAATGGCCGGCCTGCCTGCTTTCATCCATCAATTGTTCTAAATTTTTCATTACCCAATGAGCTGAGGTGGAGTCTTAGCCAGTGGTACCATCAGGGAGGTGTGTAAAGCACTTTAGGCTAGACAGCCAATCAGCTGCCAGCTTCCATCTGTCAATCAAATACAGCAGCCAATCAGAAAGCTGCCCATTGATCAGCAGGCCCTTTATGACATCACAGAAAGACCCTCAGAACTATCTGTGCATGTCTAGTGGCTGGCTGTCAGTTGGGTGGGTGGGTGGGTGGCAGAGGGAGGGGATGTCTGTCTCGTTTCTCCTGAAAATTGCGCTTTTTCTGCGTTTACAGGAAAAGTTGAGGTCCGACGCGCAAAACTGGGGTATTGTAGAAATCACCTTTTAAAGACGCACATTTCTGCCCCCCCAAAAATGGGCATTTCAAATGAGAAATGAGTCCAATGAACAAAATAGGGTGAATAAGTATGTATTTCAGGGTTGAGTTAGCAGGTTATTGGGGAAGTAAGTCCTGATATTTTTGGAGGTTGCAGGGCCACTACACCATTCAAAATAGGCAGGCTTTAGCATATGCAGTTAGGCCCCGTAGGATGATTTTAGCTAAAAAGTGCCCCAAACACTCAAACGGGCTTGTATCTGGGAAGGGAAAATATGGGAAACATGACTTAGACAGCAAATGATACACTGTTTGCCATGTTTACAAATTTTTATGCACAGTGGTTACAGCATGAAGCGAATGCATGTGAATATACAAAGGTGCATTGCATTAAACAAGTCCACTGAGTGTCCCAAAATGGCCTGCCTGCCTGCTTTCATCCATCAATTGTTCTAAATTTTTCATTACCCAATGAGCTGAGGTGGAGTCTTAGCCAGTGGTACCATCAGGGAGGTGTGTAAAGCACTTTAGGCTAGACAGCCAATCAGCTGCCAGCTTCCATCTGTCAATCAAATACAGCAGCCAATCAGAAAGCTGCCCATTGATCAGCAGGCCCTTTATGACATCACAGAAAGACCCTCAGAACTATCTGTGCATGTCTAATGGCTGGCTGTCAGTTGGGCGGGTGGGTGGCAGAGGGAGGGGATGTCTGTCTCGTTTCTCCCTAAAATTGCGGTTTTTCTGAGTTTACGGGAAAAGTTGAGGTCCGACGCGCAAAAGTGGGGTATCGTAGAAATCACCTTTTAAAGACGCACATTTCTGGCCCCCCCAAAAATGGGCATTTCAAATGAGAAATGAGTCCAATGAACAAAATAGGGTGAATAAGTATGTATTTCAGGGGTGAGTTAGCAGGTTATTGGGGAAGTAAGTTCTGATATTTTTGGAGGTTGCAGGGGTCACTACACCATTCAAAATAGGCAGGCTTTAGCATATGCAGTTAGGCCCCGTAGGTTGATTTTAGCTAAAAAGTGCCCCAAACACTGAAACGGGCTTGTATCTGGGAAGGGAAAATATGGGAAACATGACCTAGACAGCAAATGATACACTGTATGCCATGTTTCCAAATTTTTATGCACAGTGGTTACAGCATGAAGCGAATGCATGTGAATATACAAAGGTGCATTGCATTAAACAAGTCCAATGAGCGTCCCAAAATGGCCGGCCTGCCTGCTTTCATCCATCAATTGTTCTAAATTTTTCATTACCCAATGAGCTGAGGTGGAGTCTTAGCCAGTGGTACCATCAGGGAGGTGTGTAAAGCACTTTAGGCTAGACAGCCACTCAGCTGCCAGCTTCCATCTGTCAATCAAATACAGCAGCCAATCAGAAAGCTGCCCATTGATCAGCAGGCCCTTTATGACATCACAGAAAGACCCTCAGAACTATCTGTGCATGTCTAATGGCTGGCTGTCAGTTGGGCGGGTGGGTGGCAGAGGGAGGGGATGTCTGTCTCGTTTCTCCTGAAAATTGCGCTTTTTCTGCGTTTACGGGAAAAGTTGAGGTCCGACGCGCAAAAGTGGGCTATCGTAGAAATCACCTTTTAAAGACGCACATTTCTGCCCCCCCAAAAATGGGCATTTCAAATGAGAAATGAGTCCAATGAACAAAATAGGGTGAATAAGTATGTATTTCAGGGGTGAGTTAGCAGGTTATTGGGGAAGTAAGTCATGATATTTTTGGAGGTTGCAGGGGCCACTACACCATTCAAAATAGGCAGGCTTTAGCATATGCAGTTAGGCCCCGTAGGATGATTTTAGCTAAAAAGTGCCCCAAACACTCAAACGGGCTTGTATCTGGGAAGGGAAAATATGGGAAACATGACTTAGACAGCAAATGATACACTGTTTGCCATGTTTACAAATTTTTATGCACAGTGGTTACAGCATGAAGCGAATGCATGTGAATATACAAAAGGTGCATTGCATTAAACAAGTCCACTGAGTGTCCCAAAATGGCCGGCCTGCCTGCTTTCATCCATCAATTGTTCTAAATTTTTCATTACCCAATGAGCTGAGGTGGAGTCTTAGCCAGTGGTACCATCAGGGAGGTGTGTAAAGCACTTTAGGCTAGACAGCCAATCAGCTGCCAGCTTCCATCTCTCAATCAAATACAGCAGCCAATCAGAATGCTGCCCATTGATCAGCAGGCCCTTTATGACATCACAGAAAGACCCTCAGAACTATCTGTGCATGTCTAATGGCTGGCTGTCAGTTGGGCGGGTGGGTGGCAGAGGGAGGGGATGTCTGTCTCGTTTCTCCCTAAAATTGCGGTTTTTCTGCGTTTACGGGAAAAGTTGAGATCCGACGCGCAAAAGTGGGGTATCGTAGAAATCACCTTTTAAAGACGCACATTTCTGGCCCCCCAAAAATGGGCATTTCAAATGAGAAATGAGTCCAATGAACAAAATAGGATGAATAAGTATGTATTTCAGGGGTGAGTTAGCAGGTTATTGTAGAAGTAAGTCCTGATATTTTTGGAGGTTGCAGGGGCCACTACACCATTCAAAATAGGCAGGCTTTAGCATATGCAGTTAGGCCCTGTAGGATGATTTTAGCTAAAAAGTGCCCCAAACACTCAAACGGGCTTGCATCTGGGAAGGGAAAATATGGGAAACATGACTTAGACACCAAAAGATTCACTAAATGCCATGTTTCCAAATTTTTATGCACAGTGGTTACAGCATGAAGCGAATGCATGTGAATATACAAAGGTGCATTGCATTAAACAAGTCCAATGAGCGTCCCAAAATGGCCGGCCTGCCTGCTTTCATCCATCAATTGTTCTAAATTTTTCATTACCCAATGAGCTGAGGTGGAGTCTTAGCCAGTGGTACCATCAGGGAGGTGTGTAATGCACTTTAGGCTAGACAGCCAATCAGCTGCCAGCTTCCATCTGTCAATCAAATACAGCAGCCAATCAGAAAGCTGCCCATTGATCAGCAGGCCCTTTATGACATCACAGACAGACCCTCAGAACTATCTGTGCATGTCTAATGGCTGGCTGTCAGTTGGGTGGGTGGGTGGCAGAGGGAGGGGATGTCTGTCTCGTTTCTCCTGAAAATTTCACTTTTTCTGCGTTTACGGGAAAAGTTGAGGTCCGACGCGCAAAAGTGGGGTATCGTAGAAATCACCTTTTAAAGACGCACATTTCTGGCCCCCCAAAAATGGGCATTTCAAATGAGAAATGAGTCCAATGAACAAAATAGAATGAATAAGTATGTATTTCAGGGGTGAGTTAGCAGGTTATTGGGGAAGTAAGTCCTGATATTTTTGGAGGTTGCAGGGCCACTACACCATTCAAAATAGGCAGGCTTGAGCATATGCAGTTAGGCCCCGTAGGATGATTTTAGCTAAAAAGTGCCCCAAACACTCAAACGGGCTTGTATCTGGGAAGGGAAAATATGGGAAACATGACTTAGACAGCAAATGATACACTGTTTGCCATGTTTACAAATTTTTATGCACAGTGGTTACAGCATGAAGCGAATGCATGTGAATATACAAAGGTGCATTGCATTAAACAAGTCCACTGAGTGTCCCAAAATGGCCGGCCTGCATGCTTTCATCCATCAATTGTTCTAAATTTTTCATTACCCAATGAGCTGAGGTGGAGTCTTAGCCAGTGGTACCATCAGGGAGGTGTGTAAAGCACTTTAGGCTAGACAGCCAATCAGCTGCCAGCTTCCATCTTTCAATCAAATACAGCAGCCAATCAGAAAGCTGCCCATTGATCAGCAGGCCCTTTATGACATCACAGAAAGACCCTCAGAACTATCTGTGCATGTCTAATGGCTGGCTGTCAGTTGGGCGGGTGGGTTGCAGAGGGAGGGGATGTCTGTCTTGTTTCTCCCTAAAATTGCGGTTTTTCTGCGTTTACGGGAAAAGTTGAGGTCCGACGCGCAAAAGTGGGGTATCGTAGAAATCACCTTTTAAAGACGCACATTTCTGTCCCCCCAAAAATGGGCATTTCAAATGAGAAATGAGTCCAATGAACAAAATAGGGTGAATAAGTATGTATTTCAGGCGTGAGTTAGCAGGTTATTGGGGAAGTAAGTCCTGATATTTTTGGAGCTTGCAGGGGCCACTACACCATTCAAAATAGGCAGGCTTTAGCATATGCAGTTAGGCCCCGTAGGTTGATTTTAGCTAAATGTGCCCCAAACACTCAAACGGGCTTGTATCTGGGAAGGGAAAATATGGGAAACATGACTTAGACAGCAAATGATACACTGTATGCCATGTTTCCAAATTTTTATGCACAGTGGTTACAGCATGAAGCGAATGCATGTGAATATACAAAAGGTGCATTGCATTAAACAAGTCCAATGAGCGTCCCAAAATGGCCGGCCTGCCTGCTTTCATCCATCAATTGTTCTAAATTTTTCATTACCCAATGAGCTGAGGTGGAGTCTTAGCCAGTGGTACCATCAGGGAGGTGTGTAAAGCACTTTAGGCTAGACAGCCAATCAGCTGCCAGCTTCCATCTGTCAATCAAATAAAGCAGCCAATCAGAAAGCTGCCCATTGATCAGCAGGCCCTTTATGACATCACAGAAAGACCCTCAGAACTATCTGTGCATGTCTAATGGATGGCTGTCAGTTGGGCGGGTGGGTGGCAGAGGGAGGGGATGTCTGTCTCGTTTCTCCCTAAAATTGCGGTTTTTCTGCGTTTACGGGAAAAGTTGAGATCCGACGCGCAAAAGTGGGGTATCGTAGAAATCACCTTTTAAAGACGCACATTTCTGGCCCCCCAAAAATGGGCATTTCAAATGAGAAATGAGTCCAATGAACAAAATAGGGTGAATAAGTATGTATTTCAGGGGTGAGTTAGCAGGTTATTGGGGAAGTAAGTTCTGATATTTTTGGAGGTTGCAGGGGTCACTACACCATTCAAAATAGGCAGGCTTTAGCATATGCAGTTAGGCCCCGTAGGTTGATTTTAGCTAAAAAGTGCCCCAAACACTGAAACGGGCTTGTATCTGGGAAGGGAAAATATGGGAAACATGACCTAGACAGCAAATGATACACTGTATGCCATGTTTCCAAATTTTTATGCACAGTGGTTACAGCATGAAGCGAATGCATGTGAATATACAAAGGTGCATTGCATTAAACAAGTCCAATGAGCGTCCCAAAATGGCCGGCCTGCCTGCTTTCATCCATCAATTGTTCTAAATTTTTCATTACCCAATGAGCTGAGGTGGAGTCTTAGCCAGTGGTACCATCAGGGAGGTGTGTAAAGCACTTTAGGCTAGACAGCCACTCAGCTGCCAGCTTCCATCTGTCAATCAAATACAGCAGCCAATCAGAAAGCTGCCCATTGATCAGCAGGCCCTTTATGACATCACAGAAAGACCCTCAGAACTATCTGTGCATGTCTAATGGCTGGCTGTCAGTTGGGCGGGTGGGTGGCAGAGGGAGGGGATGTCTGTCTCGTTTCTCCTGAAAATTGCGCTTTTTCTGCGTTTACGGGAAAAGTTGAGGTCCGACGCGCAAAAGTGGGGTATCGTAGAAATCACCTTTTAAAGACGCACATTTCTGCCCCCCCAAAAATCGGCATTTCAAATGAGAAATGAGTCCAATGAACAAAATAGGGTGAATAAGTATGTATTTCAGGGGTGAGTTAGCAGGTTATTGGGGAAGTAAGTCCTGATATTTTTGGAGGTTGCAGGGCCACTACACCATTCAAAATAGGCAGGCTTTAGCATATGCAGTTAGGCCCCGTAGGATGATTTTAGCTAAAAAGTGCCCCAAACACTCAAACGGGCTTGTATCTGGGAAGGGAAAATATGGGAAACATGACTTAGACAGCAAATGATACACTGTTTGCCATGTTTCCAAATTTTTATGCACAGTGGTTACAGCATGAAGCGAATGCATGTAAATATACAAAGGTGCATTGCATTAAACAAGTCCACTGAGTGTCCCAAAATGGCCGGCCTGCCTGCTTTCATCCATCAATTGTTCTAAATTTTTCATTACCCAATGAGCTGAGGTGGAGTCTTAGCCAGTGGTACCATCAGGGAGGTGTGTAAAGCACTTTAGGCTAGACAGCCAATCAGCTGCCAGCTTCCATCTCTCAATCAAATACAGCAGCCAATCAGAAAGCTGCCCATTGATCAGCAGGCCCTTTATGACATCACAGAAAGACCCTTAGAACTATCTGTGCATGTCTAATGGCTGGCTGTCAGTTGGGCGGGTGGGTGGCAGAGGGAGGGGATGTCTGTCTTGTTTCTCCCTAAAATTGCGGTTTTTCTGCGTTTACGGGAAAAGTTGAGGTCCGACGCGCAAAAGTGGGGTATCGTAGAAATCACCTTTTAAAGACGCACATTTCTGTCCCCCCAAAAATGGGCATTTCAAATGAGAAATGAGTCCAATGAACAAAATAGGGTGAATAAGTATGTATTTCAGGCGTGAGTTAGCAGGTTATTGGGGAAGTAAGTCCTGATATTTTTGGAGCTTGCAGGGGCCACTACACCATTTAAAATAGGCAGGCTTTAGCATATGCAGTTAGGCCCCGTAGGTTGATTTTAGCTAAATGTGCCCCAAACACTCAAACGGGCTTGTATCTGGGAAGGGAAAATATGGGAAACATGACTTAGACAGCAAATGATACACTGTATGCCATGTTTCCAAATTTTTATGCACAGTGGTTACAGCATGAAGCGAATGCATGTGAATATACAAAAGGTGCATTGCATTAAACAAGTCCAATGAGCGTCCCAAAATGGCCGGCCTGCCTGCTTTCATCCATCAATTGTTCTAAATTTTTCATTACCCAATGAGCTGAGGTGGAGTCTTAGCCAGTGGTACCATCAGGGAGGTGTGTAAAGCACTTTAGGCTAGACAGCCAATCAGCTGCCAGCTTCCATCTGTCAATCAAATAAAGCAGCCAATCAGAAAGCTGCCCATTGATCAGCAGGCCCTTTATGACATCACAGAAAGACCCTCAGAACTATCTGTGCATGTCTAATGGCTGGCTGTCAGTTGGGCGGGTGGGTGGCAGAGGGAGGGGATGTCTGTCTCGTTTCTCCCTAAAATTGCGGTTTTTCTGCGTTTACGGGAAAAGTTGAGATCCGACGCGCAAAAGTGGGGTATCGTAGAAATCACCTTTTAAAGACGCACATTTCTGGCCCCCCAAAAATGGGCATTTCAAATGAGAAATGAGTCCAATGAACAAAATAGGGTGAATAAGTATGTATTTCAGGGGTGAGTTAGCAGGTTATTGGGGAAGTAAGTTCTGATATTTTTGGAGGTTGCAGGGGTCACTACACCATTCAAAATAGGCAGGCTTTAGCATATGCAGTTAGGCCCCGTAGGTTGATTTTAGCTAAAAAGTGCCCCAAACACTGAAACGGGCTTGTATCTGGGAAGGGAAAATATGGGAAACATGACCTAGACAGCAAATGATACACTGTATGCCATGTTTCCAAATTTTTATGCACAGTGGTTACAGCATGAAGCGAATGCATGTGAATATACAAAGGTGCATTGCATTAAACAAGTCCAATGAGCGTCCCAAAATGGCCGGCCTGCCTGCTTTCATCCATCAATTGTTCTAAATTTTTCATTACCCAATGAGCTGAGGTGGAGTCTTAGCCAGTGGTACCATCAGGGAGGTGTGTAAAGCACTTTAGGCTAGACAGCCACTCAGCTGCCAGCTTCCATCTGTCAATCAAATACAGCAGCCAATCAGAAAGCTGCCCATTGATCAGCAGGCCCTTTATGACATCACAGAAAGACCCTCAGAACTATCTGTGCATGTCTAATGGCTGGCTGTCAGTTGGGCGGGTGGGTGGCAGAGGGAGGGGATGTCTGTCTCGTTTCTCCTGAAAATTGCGCTTTTTCTGCGTTTACGGGAAAAGTTGAGGTCCGACGCGCAAAAGTGGGGTATCGTAGAAATCACCTTTTAAAGACGCACATTTCTGCCCCCCCAAAAATGGGCATTTCAAATGAGAAATGAGTCCAATGAACAAAATAGGGTGAATAAGTATGTATTTCAGGGGTGAGTTAGCAGGTTATTGGGGAAGTAAGTCCTGATATTTTTGGAGGTTGCAGGGCCACTACACCATTCAAAATAGGCAGGCTTTAGCATATGCAGTTAGGCCCCGTAGGATGATTTTAGCTAAAAAGTGCCCCAAACACTCAAACGGGCTTGTATCTGGGAAGGGAAAATATGGGAAACATGACTTAGACAGCAAATGATACACTGTTTGCCATGTTTACAAATTTTTATGCACAGTGGTTACAGCATGAAGCGAATGCATGTGAATATACAAAGGTGCATTGCATTAAACAAGTCCACTGAGTGTCCCAAAATGGCCGGCCTGCCTGCTTTCATCCATCAATTGTTCTAAATTTTTCATTACCCAATGAGCTGAGGTGGAGTCTTAGCCAGTGGTACCATCAGGGAGGTGTGTAAAGCACTTTAGGCTAGACAGCCAATCAGCTGCCAGCTTCCATCTCTCAATCAAATACAGCAGCCAATCAGAAAGCTGCCCATTGATCATCAGGCCCTTTATGACATCACAGAAAGACCCTCAGAACTATCTGTGCATGTCTAATGGCTGGCTGTCAGTTGGGCGGGTGGGTGGCAGAGGGAGGGGATGTCTGTCTCGTTTCTCCCTAAAATTGCGGTTTTTCTGCGTTTACGGGAAAAGTTGAGATCCGACGCGCAAAAGTGGGGTATCGTAGAAATCACCTTTTAAAGACGCACATTTCTGGCCCCCCAAAAATGGGCATTTCAAATGAGAAATGAGTCCAATAAACAAAATAGGATGAATAAGTATGTATTTCAGGGGTGAGTTAGCAGGTTATTGGGGAAGTAAGTCCTGATATTTTTGGAGGTTGCAGGGGCCACTACACCATTCAAAATAGGCAGGCTTTAGCATATGCAGTTAGGCCCTGTAGGATGATTTTAGCTAAAAAGTGCCCCAAACACTCAAACGGGCTTGCATCTGGGAAGGGAAAATATGGGAAACATGACTTAGACACCAAAAGATTCACTAAATGCCATGTTTCCAAATTTTTATGCACAGTGGTTACAGCATGAAGCGAATGCATGTGAATATACAAAGGTGCATTGCATTAAACAAGTCCAATGAGCGTCCCAAAATGGCCGGCCTGCCTGCTTTCATCCATCAATTGTTCTAAATTTTTCATTACCCAATGAGCTGAGGTGGAGTCTTAGCCAGTGGTACCATCAGGGAGGTGTGTAATGCACTTTAGGCTAGACAGCCAATCAGCTGCCAGCTTCCATCTGTCAATCAAATACAGCAGCCAATCAGAAAGCTGCCCATTGATCAGCAGGCCCTTTATGACATCACAGACAGACCCTCAGAACTATCTGTGCATGTCTAATGGCTGGCTGTCAGTTGGGTGGGTGGGTGGCAGAGGGAGGGGATGTCTGTCTCGTTTCTCCTGAAAATTTCACTTTTTCTGCGTTTACGGGAAAAGTTGAGGTCCGACGCGCAAAAGTGGGGTATCGTAGAAATCACCTTTTAAAGACGCACATTTCTGGCCCCCCAAAAATGAGCATTTCAAATGAGAAATGAGTCCAATGAACAAAATAGAATGAATAAGTATGTATTTCAGGGGTGAGTTAGCAGGTTATTGGGGAAGTAAGTCCTGATATTTTTGGAGGTTGCAGGGGCCACTACACCATTCAAAATAGGCAGGCTTTAGCATATGCAGTTAGGCCCTGTAGGATGATTTTAGCTAAAAAGTGCCCCAAAACACTCAAACGGGCTTGTATCTAGGAAGGGAAAATATGGGAAACATGACTTAGACAGCAAATGATACACTGTTTGCCATGTTTCCAAATTTTTATGCACAGTGGTTACAGCATGAAGCGAATGCATACAAAGGTGCATTGCATTAAACATGTCCACTGAGTGTCCCAAAATGGCCGGCCTGCCTGCTTTCATCCATCAATTGTTCTAAATTATTCATCACCCAATGAGCTGAGGTGGAGTCTTAGCCAGTGGTACCATCAGGGAGGTGTGTAAAGCACTTTAGGCTAGACAGCCAATCAGCTGCCAGCTTCCATCTGTCAATCAAATACAGCAGCCAATCAGAAAGCTGCCCATTGATCAGCAGGCCCTTTATGACATCACAGAAAGACCCTCAGAACTATCTGTGCATGTCTAGTGGCTGGCTGTCAGTTGGGTGGGTGGGTGGCAGAGGGAGGGGATGTCTTTCTCGTTTCTCCTGAAAATTGCGCTTTTTCTGCGTTTACGGGAAAAGTTGAGGTCCGACGCGCAAAACTGGGGTATTGTAGAAATCACCTTTTAAAGACGCACATTTCTGCCCCCCCAAAAATGGGCATTTCAAATGAGAAATGAGTCCAATGAACAAAATAGGGTGAATAAGTATGTATTTCAGGGTTGAGTTAGCAGGTTATTGGGGAAGTAAGTCCTGATATTTTTGGAGGTTGCAGGGCCACTACACCATTCAAAATAGGCAGGCTTTAGCATATGCAGTTAGGCCCCGTAGGATGATTTTAGCTAAAAAGTGCCCCAAACACTCAAACGGGCTTGTATCTGGGAAGGGAAAATATGGGAAACATGACTTAGACAGCAAATGATACACTGTTTGCCATGTTTACAAATTTTTATGCACAGTGGTTACAGCATGAAGCGAATGCATGTGAATATACAAAGGTGCATTGCATTAAACAAGTCCACTGAGTGTCCCAAAATGGCCGGCCTGCCTGCTTTCATCCATCAATTGTTCTAAATTTTTCATTACCCAATGAGCTGAGGTGGAGTCTTAGCCAGTGGTACCATCAGGGAGGTGTGTAAAGCACTTTAGGCTAGACAGCCAATCAGCTGCCAGCTTCCATCTGTCAATCAAATACACAAGCCAATCAGAAAGCTGCCCATTGATCAGCAGGCCCTTTATGACATCACAGACAGACCCTCAGAACTATCTGTGCATGTCTAATTGCTGGCTGTCAGTTGGGCGGGTGGGTGGCATAGGGGGGGATGTCTGTCTCGTTTCTCCTGAAAATTGCAGTTTTTCTGCGTTTACGGGAAAAGTTGAGGTCCGACGCGCAAAAGTTGCCCTGAGGAAGATCTGCGAAGCGTACGCCGGCCACACAGCCGTGCGGTCGCTTCACATGCATACCCCTTTTTGTGCCTAAAGGGTTGCCCTGAGGAAGATCTGTGAAGCGTACGCCGGCCACACAGCCGTGCGGTCGCTTCACATGCATACCCCTTTTTGTGCCTAAGGGTTGCCCTGAGGAAGATCTGCGAAGCGTACGCCGGCCACACAGCCGTGCGGTCGCTTCACATGCATACCCCTTTTTGTGCCTAGGGTTGCCCTGAGGAAGATCTGCGAAGCGTACGCCGGCCACACAGCCGTGCGGTCGCTTCACATGCATACCCCTTTTTGTGCCTGAAATACAGTCCTTTTTAGGACTCCTATTCAAACGATTCCGTGTCTGCTAATACTAGTCCTTATCAGGACTCTAATGTCATAATGCTGTGTGTTTGTGGTGCCCGAATATGCCTCTAGCCTACTGGTGAATTAAATCACCCCTGGGACTCTGCCGAGTACCCTTAACATATATCGGGTCTGACGCGCCATCCGTGTCTGCTAATACTAGTCCTTATCAGGACTCTAATGTCATAATGCTGTGTGTTTGCGGTGCCCGAATATGCCTCTAGCCCACTGGTGAATTAAATCACCCCTGGGATTCTGCTGAGTACCCTTAACAATTATCGGGTCTGATGCGCCATCGCATATGGCAATATCCATATGAATAGCCTATGTTTAGTAATTAAAACTGAGTGACAGTTTATATACCTAACATTTCCTGCGCTACTCTGGAGCATATTATTAAACATCACACTAATTGATTGTTGGCTCGATGAGCCCAGAACCGTTCAGACCATTGATTAAATCAGCACCCATTTATTGTGCAGTATGTACGCGACAAACACTATGTGTAGCAATAGCTACGGCAACTAACAGCAGTTAATAAATTGACAAACTGTATTAAATTGTGTATCTAATTAATGTGTATGTATGAAGGAGTACACTAATTCATGAAATAAATAATATTGGGATATTACTGATGAAACAGTGCTTTAACATATGCAAACGGACTATAATAAATGAGGGGACCCATTTGGGATATTTCTCCCCTTGTAAGATAGACCGCATAGGACATGTTCACAAATAGAACAGTCCAATAATCTCTACTTGTGACCACGTATAGGAGGGGACCCTGTGGGACATTATACCCCCCCAATTTTGAACCAGATTCACAGACCAATTAATCGGTCAGTGTGTAGTAAGGTGATTGGATCTACGGTCCTAATAAGATTCTCCGGTATATAAAAACATACCATCAGTATCCCACGTGAGAGGGGACCCGTGAGGGGCACAAATTCCCCCGATTAGATACTCAGACCGCACGGACTTTTATGTGCGAGTGAGATAGTGCAAAAACTAACTAATCTGGGAATATATGTAAGGAGGGACCCTACAGGGGCAATATCTCCCCCACACAAACCCCAGTTTGCACTCACTCTTTGTCTTATATACTCCACACGGAATAAGGTCATACACACCAGGAGATTTGGAAATTGGATCAATTCCAACTCCAACAAACAATAAGATCATTTTTGTCTGTTTACAATCCAATTACTGCCGCTAATACTGGCATATATCCAGAGACACCACCATACTCAGCTAATTCCCAGACACGGATAGGCACACATAGAAGGATCACCTTATACTTAACCTCGATAACCCCACCCGCCGTTTTCTGCAATATAGGCCAATTTGAGCCATCAGAGACGGTTCAAGGGTGATAAATAAGAGGTATTAATAGGAGAAGTGATCAATAAAATAGGAGGTATTGCATGTCCAACCGCACGTGCATCTTTTAAAACCATTGTATTCACTGTTTAATGTTTTATGTTAGTTTGTATATTTCGCAGTTTTAAATGAACCTAATAAAAGGTATTTTTTATGAGTCAAAAATTAATTTCTTTTCTGGTGCACCACACCTGTGACAATCCCTATTCTCTCCCAAACTATATTCTGCCTAACCATTGTCCGTGGTCGCACACCCCTGCATTCCTATTGAACACCCAACAATATCAATACTTACAGGGGGCCTAATTCAATATGATATAACTCCAATGATTAAGTCTTGTGCGATTGTACCCCCAAAAAATCCTATTTTGACATCACAGAAAGACCCTCAGAACTATCTGTGCATGTCTAATGGCTGGCTGTCAGTTGGGCGGGTGGGTGGCAGAGGGAGGGGATGTCTGTCTCGTTTCTCCCTAAAATTGCGGTTTTTCTGAGTTTACGGGAAAAGTTGAGGTCCGACGCGCAAAAGTGGGGTATCGTAGAAATCACCTTTTAAAGACGCACATTTCTGGCCCCCCCAAAAATGGGCATTTCAAATGAGAAATGAGTCCAATGAACAAAATAGGGTGAATAAGTATGTATTTCAGGGGTGAGTTAGCAGGTTATTGGGGAAGTAAGTTCTGATATTTTTGGAGGTTGCAGGGGTCACTACACCATTCAAAATAGGCAGGCTTTAGCATATGCAGTTAGGCCCCGTAGGTTGATTTTAGCTAAAAAGTGCCCCAAACACTGAAACGGGCTTGTATCTGGGAAGGGAAAATATGGGAAACATGACCTAGACAGCAAATGATACACTGTATGCCATGTTTCCAAATTTTTATGCACAGTGGTTACAGCATGAAGCGAATGCATGTGAATATACAAAGGTGCATTGCATTAAACAAGTCCAATGAGCGTCCCAAAATGGCCGGCCTGCCTGCTTTTATCCATCAATTGTTCTAAATTTTTCATTACCCAATGAGCTGAGGTGGAGTCTTAGCCAGTGGTACCATCAGGGAGGTGTGTAAAGCACTTTAGGCTAGACAGCCAATCCGCTGCCAGCTTCCATCTGTCAATCAAATACAGCAGCCAATCAGAAAGCTGCCCATTGATCAGCAGGCCCTTTATGACATCACAAACAGACCCTCAGAACTATCTGTGCATGTCTAATGGCTGGCTGTCAGTTGGGCGGGTGGGTGGCAGAGGGAGGGGATGTCTGTCTCGTTTCTCCCAAAAATTGCGGTTTTTCTGCGTTTACGGGAAAAGTTGAGATCCGACGCGCAAAAGTGGGGTATCGTAGAAATCACCTTTTAAAGACGCACATTTCTGGCCCCCCAAAAATGGGCATTTCAAATGAGAAATGAGTCCAATGAACAAAATAGGATGAATAAGTATGTATTTCAGGGGTGAGTTAGCAGGTTATTGGGGAAGTAAGTCCTGATATTTTTGGAGGTTGCAGGGGCCACTACACCATTCAAAATAGGCAGGCTTTAGCATATGCAGTTAGGCCCTGTAGGATGATTTTAGCTAAAAAGTGCCCCAAACACTCAAACGGGCTTGCATCTGGGAAGGGAAAATATGGGAAACATGACTTAGACACCAAAAGATTCACTAAATGCCATGTTTCCAAATTTTTATGCACAGTGGTTACAGCATGAAGCGAATGCATGTGAATATACAAAGGTGCATTGCATTAAACAAGTCCAATGAGCGTCCCAAAATGGCCGGCCTGCCTGCTTTCATCCATCAATTGTTCTAAATTTTTCATTACCCAATGAGCTGAGGTGGAGTCTTAGCCAGTGGTACCATCAGGGAGGTGTGTAATGCACTTTAGGCTAGACAGCCAATCAGCTGCCAGCTTCCATCTGTCAATCAAATACAGCAGCCAATCAGAAAGCTGCCCATTGATCAGCAGGCCCTTTATGACATCACAGACAGACCCTCAGAACTATCTGTGCATGTCTAATGGCTGGCTGTCAGTTGGGTGGGTGGGTGGCAGAGGGAGGGGATGTCTGTCTCGTTTCTCCTGAAAATTTCGCTTTTTCTGCGTTTACGGGAAAAGTTGAGGTCCGACGCGCAAAAGTGGGGTATCGTAGAAATCACCTTTTAAAGACGCACATTTCTGGCCCCCCAAAAATGGGCATTTCAAATGAGAAATGAGTCCAATGAACAAAATAGAATGAATAAGTATGTATTTCAGGGGTGAGTTAGCAGGTTATTGGGGAAGTAAGTCCTGATATTTTTGGAGGTTGCAGGGGCTACTACACCATTCAAAATAGGCAGGCTTTAGCATATGCAGTTAGGCCCCGTAGGATGATTTTAGCTAAAAAGTGCCCCAAACACTCAAACGGGCTTGTATCTGGGAAGGGAAAATATGGGAAACATGACTTAGACAGCAAATGATACACTGTTTGCCATGTTTACAAATTTTTATGCACAGTGGTTACAGCATGAAGCGAATGCATGTGAATATACAAAGGTGCATTGCATTAAACAAGTCCACTGAGTGTCCCAAAATGGCCGGCCTGCCTGCTTTCATCCATCAATTGTTCTAAATTTTTCATTACCCAATGAGCTGAGGTGGAGTCTTAGCCAGTGGTACCATCAGGGAGGTGTGTAAAGCACTTTAGGCTAGACAGCCAATCAGCTGCCAGCTTCCATCTGTCAATCAAATACAGCAGCCAATCAGAAAGCTGCCCATTGATCAGCAGGCCCTTTATGACATCACATAAAGACCCTCAGAACTATCTGTGCATGTCTAATGGCTGGCTGTCAGTTGGGCGGGTGGGTGGCAGAGGGAGGGGATGTCTGTCTCGTTTCTCCTGAAAATTGCGCTTTTTCTGCGTTTACGGGAAAAGTTGAGGTCCGACGCGCAAAAGTGGGGTATCGTAGAAATCACCTTTTAAAGACGCACATTTATGGCCCCCCAAAAATGGGCATTTCAAATAAGAAATGAGTCCAATGTACAAAATAGGGTGAATAAGTATGTATTTCAGGGGTGAGTTAGCAGGTTATTGGGGAAGTAAGTCCTGATATTTTTTGGAGGTTGCAGGGGCCACTACACCATTCAAAATAGGCAGGTTTTAGCATATGCAGTTAGGCCCCGTAGGATGATTTTAGCTAAAAAGTGCCCCAAACACTCAAACGGGCTTGCATCTGGGAAGGGAAAATATGGGAAACATGACTTAGACACCAAAAGATACACTAAATGCCATGTTTCCAAATTTTTATGCACAGTGGTTACAGCATGAAGCGAATGCATGTGAATATACAAAGGTGCATTGCATTAAACAAGTCTAATGAGTGTCCCAAAATTGCCGGCCTGCCTGCTTTCATCCATCAATTGTTCTAAATTTTTCATTACCCAATGAGCTGAGGTGGAGTCTTAGCCAGTGGTACCATCAGGGAGGTGTGTAAAGCACTTTAGGCTAGACAGCCAATCAGCTGCCAGCTTCCATCTGTCAATCAAATACAGCAGCCAATCAGAAAGCTGCCCATTGATCAGCAGGCCCTTTATGACATCACATAAAGACCCTCAGAACTATCTGTGCATGTCTAATGGCTGGCTGTCAGTTGGGCGGGTGGGTGGCAGAGAGAGGGGATGTCTGTCTCGTTTCTCCTGAAAATTGCGCTTTTTCTGCGTTTACGGGAAAAGTTGAGGTCCGACGCGCAAAAGTGGGGTATCGTAGAAATCACCTTTTAAAGACGCACATTTATGGCCCCCCAAAAATGGGCATTTCAAATAAGAAATGAGTCCAATGTACAAAATAGGGTGAATAAGTATGTATTTCAGGGGTGAGTTAGCAGGTTATTGGGGAAGTAAGTCCTGATATTTTTTGGAGGTTGCAGGGGCCACTACACCATTCAAAATAGGCAGGTTTTAGCATATGCAGTTAGGCCCCGTAGGATGATTTTAGCTAAAAAGTGCCCCAAACACTCAAACGGGCTTGCATCTGGGAAGGGAAAATATGGGAAACATGACTTAGACACCAAAAGATACACTAAATGCCATGTTTCCAAATTTTTATGCACAGTGGTTACAGCATGAAGCGAATGCATGTGAATATACAAAGGTGCATTGCATTAAACAAGTCTAATGAGTGTCCCAAAATTGCCGGCCTGCCTGCTTTCATCCATCAATTGTTCTAAATTTTTCATTACCCAATGAGCTGAGGTGGAGTCTTAGCCACTGGTACCATCAGGGAGGTGTGTAAAGCACTTTAGGCTAGACAGCCAATCAGCTGCCAGCTTCCATCTGTCAATCAAATACAGCAGCCAATCAGAAAGCTGCCCATTGATCGGCAGGCCCTTTATGACATCACAAACAGACCCTCAGAACTATCTGTGCATGTCTAATGGCTGGCTGTCAGTTAGGCGGGTGGGTGGCAGAGGGAGGGGATGTCTGTCTCATTTCTCCTGAAAATTGCGGTTTTTCTGCGTTTACGGGAAAAGTTGAGGTCCGACGCGCAAAAGTGGGGTATCGTAGAAATCACATTTTAAAGACGCACATTTCTGCTCCCCCAAAAATGGGCATTTCAAATGAGAAATGAGTCCAATGAACAAAATAGGGTGAATAAGTATGTATTTCAGGGGTGAGTTAGCAGATTATTGGGGAAGTAAGTCCTGATATTTTTGGAGGTTGCAGGGGCCACTACACCATTCAAAAAAGGCAGGTTTTAGCATATGCAGTTAGGCCCCGTAGGATGATTTTAGCTAAAAAGTGCCCCAAACACTCAAACGGGCTTGTATCTGGGAAGGGAAAATATGGGAAACATGACTTAGACACCAAATGATACACTATATGCCATGTTTCCAAATTTTTATGCACAGTGGTTACAGCATGAAGCGAATGCATGTGAATATACAAAGGTATTGCATTAAACAAGTCCACTGAGTGTCCCAAAATGGCCAGCCTGCCTGCTTTCATCCATCAATTGTTCTAAATTTTTCATTACCCAATGAGCTGAGGTGGAGTCTTAGCCAGTGGTACCATCAGGGAGGTGTGTAAAGCACTTTAGGCTAGACAGCCAATCAGCTGCCAGCTTCCATCTGTCAATCAAATACAGCAGCCAATCAGAAAGCTGCCCATTGATCAGCAGGCCCTTTATGACATCACAGACAGACCCTCAGAACTATCTGTGCATGTCTAATGGCTGGCTGTCAGTTGGGCGGGTGGGTGGCAGAGGGAGGGGATGTCTGTCTCATTTCTCCTGAAAATTGCGGTTTTTCTGCGTTTACGGGAAAAGTTGAGGTCCGACGCGCAAAAGTGGGGTATCGTAGAAATCACATTTTAAAGACGCACATTTCTGGCCCCCCAAAAATGGGCATTTCAAATGAGAAATGAGTCCAATGAACAAAATAGGGTGAATAAGTATGTATTTCAGGGGTGAGTTAGCAGATTATTGGGGAAGTAAGTCCTGATATTTTTGGAGGTTGCAGGGGCCACTACACCATTCAAAAAAGGCAGGTTTTAGCATATGCAGTTAGGCCCCGTAGGATGATTTTAGCTAAAAAGTGCCCCAAACACTCAAACGGGCTTGTATCTGGGAAGGGAAAATATGGGAAACATGACTTAGACACCAAATGATACACTATATGCCATGTTTCCAAATTTTTATGCACAGTGGTTACAGCATGAAGCGAATGCATGTGAATATACAAAGGTATTGCATTAAACAAGTCCACTGAGTGTCCCAAAATGGCCAGCCTGCCTGCTTTCATCCATCAATTGTTCTAAATTTTTCATTACCCAATGAGCTGAGGTGGAGTCTTAGCCAGTGGTACCATCAGGGAGGTGTGTAAAGCACTTTAGGCTAGACAGCCAATCAGCTGCCAGCTTCCATCTGTCAATCAAATACAGCAGCCAATCAGAAAGCTGCCCATTGATCAGCAGGCCCTTTATGACATCACAGACAGACCCTCAGAACTATCTGTGCATGTCTAATGGCTGGCTGTCAGTTGGGTGGGTGGGTGGCAGAGGGAGGGGATGTCTGTCTCGTTTCTCCTGAAAATTGCGCTTTTTCTGCGTTTACGGGAAAAGTTGAGGTCCGACGCGCAAAAGTGGGGTATCGTAGAAATAACCTTTTAAAGACGCACATTTCTGGCCCTCCAAAAATGGGCATTTCAAATGAGAAATGAGTCCAATGAACAAAATAGGATGAATAAGTATGTATTTCAGGGGTGAGTTAGCAGGTTATTGGGGAAGTAAGTCCTGATATTTTTGGAGGTTGCTGGGGCCACTACACCATTCAAAATAGGCAGGCTTTAGCATATGCAGTTAGGCCTCGTAGGATGATTTTAGCTAAAAAGTGCCCCAATCACTCAAACGGGCTTGTATCTGGGAAGGGAAAATATGGGAAACATGACTTAGACAGAAAATGATACACTGTATGCCATGTTTCCAAATTTTTATGCACAGTGGTTACAGCATGAAGCGAATGCATGTGAATATACAAAGGTGCATTGCATTAAACAAGTCCAATGAGCGTCCCAAAATGGCCGGCCTGCCTGCTTTCATCCATCAATTGTTCTAAATTTTTCATTACCCAATGAGCTGAGGTGGAGTCTTAGCCAGTGGTACCATCAGGGAGGTGTGTAAAGCACTTTAGGCTAGACAGCCAATCAGCTGCCAGCTTCCATCTGTCAATCAAATACAGCAGCCAATCAGAAAGCTGCCCATTGATCAGCAGGCCCTTTATGACATCACAAACAGACCCTCAGAACTATCTGTGCATGTCTAATGGCTGGCTGTCAGTTGGGCGGGTGGGTGGCAGAGGGAGGGGATGTCTGTCTCGTTTCTCCTGAAAATTGCGGTTTTTCTGCGTTTACGGGAAAAGTTGAGGTCCGACGCGCAAAAGTGGGGTATCGTAGAAATCACATTTTAAAGACGCACATTTCTGGCCCCCCAAAAATGGGCATTTCAAATGAGAAATGAGTCCAATGAACAAAATAGGGTGAATAAGTATGTATTTCAGGGGTGAGTTAGCAGGTTATTGGGGAAGTAAGTCCTGATATTTTTGGAGGTTGCAGGGGCCACTACACCATTCAAAATAGGCAGGCTTTAGCATATGCAGTTAGGCCTCGTAGGATGATTTTAGCTAAAAAGTGCCCCAATCACTCAAACGGGCTTGTATCTGGGAATTGAAAATATGGGAAACATGACTTAGACAGCAAATGATACACTGTTTGCCATGTTTCCAAATTTTTATGCACAGTGGTTACAGCATGAAGCGAATGCATGTGAATATACAAAGGTGCATTGCATTAAACAAGTCCACTGAGTGTCCCAAAATGGCCGGCCTGCCTGCTTTCATCCATCAATTGTTCTAAATTTTTCATTACCCAATGAGCTGAGGTGGAGTCTTAGCCAGTGGTACCATCAGGGAGGTGTGTAAAGCACTTTAGGCTAGACAGCCAATCAGCTGCCAGCTTCCATCTGTCAATCAAGTACAGCAGCCAATCAGAAAGCTGCCCATTGATCAGCAGGCCCTTTATGACATCACAGAAAGACTCTCAGAACTATCTGTGCATGTCTAATGGCTGGCTGTCAGTTGGGCGGGTGGGTGGCAGAGGGAGGGGATGTCTGTCTCGTTTCTCCTGAAAATTGCGGTTTTTCTGCGTTTACGGGAAAAGTTGAGGTCCGACGCGCAAAAGTGGGGTATCGTAGAAATCACATTTTAAAGACGCACATTTCTGGCCCCCCAAAAATGGGGATTTCAAATGAGAAATGAGTCCAATGAACAAAATAGGGTGAATAAGTATGTATTTCAGGGGTGAGTTAGCAGGTTATTGGGGAAGTAAGTCCTGATATTTTTGGAGGTTGCAGGGGCCACTACACCATTCAAAATAGGCAGGCTTTAGCATATGCAGTTAGGCCTCGTAGGATGATTTTAGCTAAAAAGTGGCCCAATCACTCAAACGGGCTTGTATCTGGGAATTGAAAATATGGGAAACATGACTTAGACAGCAAATGATACACTGTTTGCCATGTTTCCAAATTTTTATGCACAGTGGTTACAGCATGAAGCGAATGCATGTGAATATACAAAGGTGCATTGCATTAAACAAGTCCACTGAGTGTCCCAAAATGGCCGGCCTGCCTGCTTTCATCCATCAATTGTTCTAAATTTTTCATTACCCAATGAGCTGAGGTGGAGTCTTAGCCAGTGGTACCATCAGGGAGGTGTGTAAAGCACTTTAGGCTAGACAGCCAATCAGCTGCCAGCTTCCATCTGTCAATCAAATACAGCAGCCAATCAGAAAGCTGCCCATTGATCAGCAGGCCCTTTATGACATCACAAACAGACCCTCAGAACTATCTGTGCATGTCTAATGGCTGGCTGTCAGTTGGGCGGGTGGGTGGCAGAGGGAGGGGATGTCTGTCTCGTTTCTCCTGAAAATTGCGGTTTTTCTGCGTTTACGGGAAAAGTTGAGGTCCGACGCGCAAAAGTGGGGTATCGTAGAAATCACATTTTAAAGACGCACATTTCTGGCCCCCCAAAAATGGGCATTTCAAATGAGAAATGAGTCCAATGAACAAAATAGGGTGAATAAGTATGTATTTCAGGGGTGAGTTAGCAGGTTATTGGGGAAGTAAGTCCTGATATTTTTGGAGGTTGCAGGGGCCACTACACCATTCAAAATAGGCAGGCTTTAGCATATGCAGTTAGGCCTCGTAGGATGATTTTAGCTAAAAAGTGCCCCAATCACTCAAACGGGCTTGTATCTGGGAATTGAAAATATGGGAAACATGACTTAGACAGCAAATGATACACTGTTTGCCATGTTTCCAAATTTTTATGCACAGTGGTTACAGCATGAAGCGAATGCATGTGAATATACAAAGGTGCATTGCATTAAACAAGTCCACTGAGTGTCCCAAAATGGCCGGCCTGCCTGCTTTCATCCATCAATTGTTCTAAATTTTTCATTACCCAATGAGCTGAGGTGGAGTCTTAGCCAGTGGTACCATCAGGGAGGTGTGTAAAGCACTTTAGGCTAGACAGCCAATCAGCTGCCAGCTTCCATCTGTCAATCAAGTACAGCAGCCAATCAGAAAGCTGCCCATTGATCAGCAGGCCCTTTATGACATCACAGAAAGACTCTCAGAACTATCTGTGCATGTCTAATGGCTGGCTGTCAGTTGGGCGGGTGGGTGGCAGAGGGAGGGGATGTCTGTCTCGTTTCTCCTGAAAATTGCGGTTTTTCTGCGTTTACGGGAAAAGTTGAGGTCCGACGCGCAAAAGTGGGGTATCGTAGAAATCACATTTTAAAGACGCACATTTCTGGCCCCCCAAAAATGGGGATTTCAAATGAGAAATGAGTCCAATGAACAAAATAGGGTGAATAAGTATGTATTTCAGGGGTGAGTTAGCAGGTTATTGGGGAAGTAAGTCCTGATATTTTTGGAGGTTGCAGGGGCCACTACACCATTCAAAATAGGCAGGCTTTAGCATATGCAGTTAGGCCTCGTAGGATGATTTTAGCTAAAAAGTGGCCCAATCACTCAAACGGGCTTGTATCTGGGAATTGAAAATATGGGAAACATGACTTAGACAGCAAATGATACACTGTTTGCCATGTTTCCAAATTTTTATGCACAGTGGTTACAGCATGAAGCGAATGCATGTGAATATACAAAGGTGCATTGCATTAAACAAGTCCACTGAGTGTCCCAAAATGGCCGGCCTGCCTGCTTTCATCCATCAATTGTTCTAAATTTTTCATTACCCAATGAGCTGAGGTGGAGTCTTAGCCAGTGGTACCATCAGGGAGGTGTGTAAAGCACTTTAGGCTAGACAGCCAATCAGCTGCCAGCTTCCATCTGTCAATCAAATACAGCAGCCAATCAGAAAGCTGCCCATTGATCAGCAGGCCCTTTATGACATCACAGAAAGACTCTCAGAACTATCTGTGCATGTCTAATGGCTGGCTGTCAGTTGGGTGGGTGGGTGGCAGAGGGAGGGGATGTCTGTCTCGTTTCTCCTGAAAATTTCGCTTTTTCTGCGTTTACGGGAAAAGTTGAGGTCCGACGCGCAAAAGTGGGGTATCGTAGAAATCACCTTTTAAAGACGCACATTTCTGGCCCCCCAAAAATGGGCATTTCAAATGAGAAATGAGTCCAATGAACAAAATAGAATGAATAAGTATGTATTTCAGGGGTGAGTTAGCAGGTTATTGGGGAAGTAAGTCCTGATATTTTTGGAGGTTGCAGGGGCTACTACACCATTCAAAATAGGCAGGCTTTAGCATATGCAGTTAGGCCCCGTAGGATGATTTTAGCTAAAAAGTGCCCCAAACACTCAAACGGGCTTGTATCTGGGAAGGGAAAATATGGGAAACATGACTTAGACAGCAAATGATACACTGTTTGCCATGTTTCCAAATTTTTATGCACAGTGGTTACAGCATGAAGCGAATGCATGTGAATATACAAAGGTGCATTGCATTAAACAAGTCCACTGAGTGTCCCAAAATGGCCGGCCTGCCTGCTTTCATCCATCAATTGTTCTAAATTTTTCATTACCCAATGAGCTGAGGTGGAGTCTTAGCCAGTGGTACCATCAGGGAGGTGTGTAAAGCACTTTAGGCTAGACAGCCAATCAGCTGCCAGCTTCCATCTGTCAATCAAATACAGCAGCCAATCAGAAAGCTGCCCATTGATCAGCAGGCCCTTTATGACATCACATAAAGACCCTCAGAACTATCTGTGCATGTCTAATGGCTGGCTGTCAGTTGGGCGGGTGGGTGGCAGAGGGAGGGGATGTCTGTCTCGTTTCTCCTGAAAATTGCGCTTTTTCTGCGTTTACGGGAAAAGTTGAGGTCCGACGCGCAAAAGTGGGGTATCGTAGAAATCACCTTTTAAAGACGCACATTTATGGCCCCCCAAAAATGGGCATTTCAAATAAGAAATGAGTCCAATGTACAAAATAGGGTGAATAAGTATGTATTTCAGGGGTGAGTTAGCAGGTTATTGGGGAAGTAAGTCCTGATATTTTTTGGAGGTTGCAGGGGCCACTACACCATTCAAAATAGGCAGGTTTTAGCATATGCAGTTAGGCCCCGTAGGATGATTTTAGCTAAAAAGTGCCCCAAACACTCAAACGGGCTTGCATCTGGGAAGGGAAAATATGGGAAACATGACTTAGACACCAAAAGATACACTAAATGCCATGTTTCCAAATTTTTATGCACAGTGGTTACAGCATGAAGCGAATGCATGTGAATATACAAAGGTGCATTGCATTAAACAAGTCCACTGAGTGTCCCAAAATTGCCGGCCTGCCTGCTTTCATCCATCAATTGTTCTAAATTTTTCATTACCCAATGAGCTGAGGTGGAGTCTTAGCCACTGGTACCATCAGGGAGGTGTGTAAAGCACTTTAGGCTAGACAGCCAATCAGCTGCCAGCTTCCATCTGTCAATCAAATACAGCAGCCAATCAGAAAGCTGCCCATTGATCAGCAGGCCCTTTATGACATCACAAACAGACCCTCAGAACTATCTGTGCATGTCTAATGGCTGGCTGTCAGTTGGGCGGGTGGGTGGCAGAGGGAGGGGATGTCTGTCTCATTTCTCCTGAAAATTGCGGTTTTTCTGCATTTACGGGAAAAGTTGAGGTCCGACGCGCAAAAGTGGGGTATCGTAGAAATCACATTTTAAAGACGCACATTTCTGGCCCCCCAAAAATGGGCATTTCAAATGAGAAATGAGTCCAATGAACAAAATAGGGTGAATAAGTATGTATTTCAGGGGTGAGTTAGCAGATTATTGGGGAAGTAAGTCCTGATATTTTTGGAGGTTGCAGGGGCCACTACACCATTCAAAAAAGGCAGGTTTTAGCATATGCAGTTAGGCCCCGTAGGATGATTTTAGCTAAAAAGTGCCCCAAACACTCAAACGGGCTTGTATCTGGGAAGGGAAAATATGGGAAACATGAATTAGACAGAAAATGATACACTGTATGCCATGTTTCCAAATTTTTATGCACAGTGGTTACAGCATGAAGCGAATGCATGTGAATATACAAAGGTGCATTGCATTAAACAAGTCCAATGAGCGTCCCAAAATGGCCGGCCTGCATGCTTTCATCCATCAATTGTTCTAAATTTTTCATTACCCAATGAGCTGAGGTGGAGTCTTAGCCAGTGGTACCATCAGGGAGGTGTGTAAAGCACTTTAGGCTAGACAGCCAATCAGCTGCCAGCTTCCATCTGTCAATCAAATACAGCAGCCAATCAGAAAGCTGCCCATTGATCAGCAGGCCCTTTATGACATCACAAACAGACCCTCAGAACTATCTGTGCATGTCTAATGGCTGGCTGTCAGTTGGGCGGGTGGGTGGCAGAGGGAGGGGATGTCTGTCTCCTTTCTCCAGAAAATTGCGCTTTTTCTGCGTTTACGGGAAAAGTTGAGGTCCGACGCGCAAAAGTGGGGTATCGTAGAAATCACCTTTTAAAGACGCACATTTCTGGCCCCCCAAAAATGGGCATTTCAAATGAGAAATGAGTCCAATGAACAAAATAGGGTGAATAAGTATGTATTTCAGTGGTGAGTTAGCAGATTATTGGGGAAGTAAATCCTGATATTTTTGGAGGTTGCAGGGGCCACTACACCATTCAAAATAGGCAGGTTTTAGCATATGCAGTTAGGCCCCGTAGGATGATTTTAGCTAAAAAGTGCCCCAAACACTCAAACGGGCTTGTATCTGGGAAGGGAAAATATGGGAAACATGACTTAGACAGAAAATGATACACTGTATGCCATGTTTCCAAATTTTTATGCACAGTGGTTACAGCATGAAGTGAATGCATGTGAATATACAAAGGTGCATTGCATTAAACAAGTCCAATGAGCGTCCCAAAATGGCCGGCCTGCCTGCTTTCATCCATCAATTGTTCTAAATTTTTCATTACCCAATGAGCTGAGGTGGAGTCTTAGCCAGTGGTACCATCAGGGAGGTGTGTAAAGCACTTTAGGCTAGACAGCCAATCAGCTGCCAGCTTCCATCTGTCAATCAAATACAGCTGCCAATCAGAAAGCTGCCCATTGATCAGCAGGCCCTTTATGACATCACAAACAGACCCTCAGAACTATCTGTGCATGTCTAATGGCTGGCTGTCAGTTGGGCGGGTGGGTGGCAGAGGGAGGGGATGTCTGTCTCGTTTCTCCTGAAAATTGCGGTTTTTCTGCGTTTATGGGAAAAGTTGAGGTCCGACGCGCAAAAGTGGGGTATCGTAGAAATCACATTTTAAAGACGCACATTTCTGGCCCCCCAAAAATGGGCATTTCAAATGAGAAATGAGTCCAATGAACAAAATAGGGTGAATAAGTATGTATTTCAGGGGTGAGTTAGCAGGTTATTGGGGAAGTAAGTCCTGATATTTTTGGAGGTTGCAGGGGCCACTACACCATTCAAAATAGGCAGGCTTTAGCATATGCAGTTAGGCCTCGTGGGATGATTTTAGCTAAAAAGTGCCCCAATCACTCAAACGGGCTTGTATCTGGGAAGGGAAAATATGGGAAACATGACTTAGACAGCAAATGATACACTGTTTGCCATGTTTCCAAATTTTTATGCACAGTGGTTACAGCATGAAGCGAATGCATGTGAATATACAAAGGTGCATTGCATTAAACAAGTCCACTGAGTGTCCCAAAATGGCCGGCCTGCCTGCTTTCATCCATCAATTGTTCTAAATTTTTCATTACCCAATGAGCTGAGGTGGAGTCTTAGCCAGTGGTACCATCAGGGAGGTGTGTAAAGCACTTTAGGCTAGACAGCCAATCAGCTGCCAGCTTCCATCTGTCAATCAAATACAGCAGCCAATCAGAAAGCTGCCCATTGATCAGCAGGCCCTTTATGACATCACAGAAAGACTCTCAGAACTATTTGTGCATGTCTAATGGCTGGCTGTCAGTTGGGTGGGTGGGTGGCAGAGGGAGGGGATGTCTGTCTCGTTTCTCCTGAAAATTGCGCTTTTTCTGCGTTTACGGGAAAAGTTGAGATCCGACGCGCAAAAGTGGGGTATCGTAGAAATCACCTTTTAAAGATGCACATTTCTGCCCCCCCAAAAATGGGCATTTCAAATGAGAAATGAGTCCAATGAACAAAATAGGGTGAATAAGTATGTATTTCAGGGGTGAGTTAGCAGGTTATTGGGGAAGTAAGTCCTGATATTTTTGGAGGTTGCAGGGGCCACTACACCATTCAAAATAGGTGGGCTTTAGGATATGCAGTTAGGCCCCGTAGGTTGATTTTAGCTAAAAAGTGCCCCAAACACTCAAACGGGCTTGTATCTGGGAAGGGAAAATATGGGAAACATGACTTAGACAGCAAATGATACACTGTATGCCATGTTTCCAAATTTTTATGCACAGTGGTTACAGCATGAAGCGAATGCATGTGAATATACAAAGGTGCATTGCATTAAACAAGTCCAATGAGCGTCCCAAAATGGCCGGCCTGCATGCTTTCATCCATCAATTGTTCTAAATTTTTCATTACCCAATGAGCTGAGGTGGAGTCTTAGCCAGTGGTACCATCAGGGAGGTGTGTAAAGCACTTTAGGCTAGACAGCCAATCAGCTGCCAGCTTCCATCTGTCAATCAAATACAGCAGCCAATCAGAAAGCTGCCCATTGATCAGCAGGCCCTTTATGACATCACAAACAGACCCTCAGAACTATCTGTGCATGTCTAATGGCTGGCTGTCAGTTGGGCGGGTGGGTGGCAGAGGGAGGGGATGTCTGTCTCCTTTCTCCAGAAAATTGCGGTTTTTCTGAGTTTACGGGAAAAGTTGAGGTCCGACGCGCAAAAGTGGGGTATCGTAGAAATCACCTTTTAAAGACGCACATTTCTGGCCCCCCAAAAATGGGCATTTCAAATGAGAAATGAGTCCAATGAACAAAATAGGGTGAATAAGTATGTATTTCAGGGGTGAGTTAGCAGATTATTGGGGAAGTAAATCCTGATATTTTTGGAGGTTGCAGGGGCCACTACACCATTCAAAATAGGCAGGTTTTAGCATATGCAGTTAGGCCCCGTAGGATGATTTTAGCTAAAAAGTGCACCAAACACTCAAACGGGCTTGTATCTGGGAAGGGAAAATATGGGAAACATGACTTAGACAGAAAATGATACACTGTATGCCATGTTTCCAAATTTGTATGCACAGTGGTTACAGCATGAAGTGAATGCATGTGAATATACAAAGGTGCATTGCATTAAACAAGTCCAATGAGCGTCCCAAAATGGCCGGCCTGCCTGCTTTCATCCATCAATTGTTCTAAATTTTTCATTACCCAATGAGCTGAGGTGGAGTCTTAGCCAGTGGTACCATCAGGGAGGTGTGTAAAGCACTTTAGGCTAGACAGCCAATCAGCTGCCAGCTTCCATCTGTCAATCAAATACAGCTGCCAATCAGAAAGCTGCCCATTGATCAGCAGGCCCTTTATGACATCACAAACAGACCCTCAGAACTATCTGTGCATGTCTAATGGCTGGCTGTCAGTTGGGCGGGTGGGTGGCAGAGGGAGGGGATGTCTGTCTCGTTTCTCCTGAAAATTGCGGTTTTTCTGCGTTTATGGGAAAAGTTGAGGTCCGACGCGCAAAAGTGGGGTATCGTAGAAATCACATTTTAAAGACGCACATATCTGGCCCCCCAAAAATGGGCATTTCAAATGAGAAATGAGTCCAATGAACAAAATAGGGTGAATAAGTATGTATTTCAGGGGTGAGTTAGCAGGTTATTGGGGAAGTAAGTCCTGATATTTTTGGAGGTTGCAGGGGCCACTACACCATTCAAAATAGGCAGGCTTTAGCATATGCAGTTAGGCCTCGTGGGATGATTTTAGCTAAAAAGTGCCCCAATCACTCAAACGGGCTTGTATCTGGGAAGGGAAAATATGGGAAACATGACTTAGACAGCAAATGATACACTGTTTGCCATGTTTCCAAATTTTTATGCACAGTGGTTACAGCATGAAGCGAATGCATGTGAATATACAAAGGTGCATTGCATTAAACAAGTCCACTGAGTGTCCCAAAATGGCCGGCCTGCCTGCTTTCATCCATCAATTGTTCTAAATTTTTCATTACCCAATGAGCTGAGGTGGAGTCTTAGCCAGTGGTACCATCAGGGAGGTGTGTAAAGCACTTTAGGCTAGACAGCCAATCAGCTGCCAGCTTCCATCTGTCAATCAAATACAGCTGCCAATCAGAAAGCTGCCCATTGATCAGCAGGCCCTTTATGACATCACAAACAGACCCTCAGAACTATCTGTGCATGTCTAATGGCTGGCTGTCAGTTGGGCGGGTGGGTGGCAGAGGGAGGGGATGTCTGTCTCGTTTCTCCTGAAAATTGCGGTTTTTCTGCGTTTATGGGAAAAGTTGAGGTCCGACGCGCAAAAGTGGGGTATCGTAGAAATCACATTTTAAAGACGCACATTTCTGGCCCCCCAAAAATGGGCATTTCAAATGAGAAATGAGTCCAATGAACAAAATAGGGTGAATAAGTATGTATTTCAGGGGTGAGTTAGCAGGTTATTGGGGAAGTAAGTCCTGATATTTTTGGAGGTTGCAGGGGCCACTACACCATTCAAAATAGGCAGGCTTTAGCATATGCAGTTAGGCCTCGTGGGATGATTTTAGCTAAAAAGTGCCCCAATCACTCAAACGGGCTTGTATCTGGGAAGGGAAAATATGGGAAACATGACTTAGACAGCAAATGATACACTGTTTGCCATGTTTCCAAATTTTTATGCACAGTGGTTACAGCATGAAGCGAATGCATGTGAATATACAAAGGTGCATTGCATTAAACAAGTCCACTGAGTGTCCCAAAATGGCCGGCCTGCCTGCTTTCATCCATCAATTGTTCTAAATTTTTCATTACCCAATGAGCTGAGGTGGAGTCTTAGCCAGTGGTACCATCAGGGAGGTGTGTAAAGCACTTTAGGCTAGACAGCCAATCAGCTGCCAGCTTCCATCTGTCAATCAAATACAGCAGCCAATCAGAAAGCTGCCCATTGATCAGCAGGCCATTTATGACATCACAGAAAGACTCTCAGAACTATTTGTGCATGTCTAATGGCTGGCTGTCAGTTGGGTGGGTGGGTGGCAGAGGGAGGGGATGTCTGTCTCGTTTCTCCTGAAAATTGCGCTTTTTCTGCGTTTACGGGAAAAGTTGAGATCCGACGCGCAAAAGTGGGGTATCGTAGAAATCACCTTTTAAAGATGCACATTTCTGCCCCCCCAAAAATGGGCATTTCAAATGAGAAATGAGTCCAATGAACAAAATAGGGTGAATAAGTATGTATTTCAGGGGTGAGTTAGCAGGTTATTGGGGAAGTAAGTCCTGATATTTTTGGAGGTTGCAGGGGCCACTACACCATTCAAAATAGGTGGGCTTTAGGATATGCAGTTAGGCCCCGTAGGTTGATTTTAGCTAAAAAGTGCCCCAAACACTCAAACGGGCTTGTATCTGGGAAGGGAAAATATGGGAAACATGACTTAGACAGCAAATGATACACTGTATGCCATGTTTCCAAATTTTTATGCACAGTGGTTACAGCATGAAGCGAATGCATGTGAATATACAAAGGTGCATTGCATTAAACAAGTCCAATGAGCGTCCCAAAATGGCTGGCCTGCATGCTTTCATCCATCAATTGTTCTAAATTTTTCATTACCCAATGAGCTGAGGTGGAGTCTTAGCCAGTGGTACCATCAGGGAGGTGTGTAAAGCACTTTAGGCTAGACAGCCAATCAGCTGCCAGCTTCCATCTGTCAATCAAATACAGCAGCCAATCAGAAAGCTGCCCATTGATCAGCAGGCCCTTTATGACATCACAGAAAGACCCTCAGAACTATCTGTGCATGTCTAATGGCTGGCTGTCAGTTGGGTGGGTGGGTGGCAGAGAGAGGGGATGTCTGTCTCGTTTCTCCTGAAAATTGCGGTTTTTCTGCGTTTACGGGAAAAGTTGAGATCCGACGCGCAAAAGTGGGGTATCGTAGAAATCACCTTTTAAAGACGCACATTTCTGCCCACCCAAAAATGGGCATTTCAAATGAGAAATGAGTCCAATGAACAAAATAGGGTGAATAAGTATGTATTTCAGGGGTGTTAGCAGGTTATTGGGGAAGTAAGTCCTGATATTTTTGGAGGATGCAGGGGCCACTACACCATTCAAAATAGGCAGGCTTTAGCATATGCAGTTAGGCCCCATAGGTTGATTTTAGCTAAAAAGTGCCCCAAACACCAACGGGCTTGTATCTGGGAAGGGAAAATATGGGAAACATGACTTAGACAGCAAATGATACACTGTATGCCATGTTTCCAAATTTTTATGCACAGTGGTTACAGCATGAAGCGAATGCATGTGAATATACAAAGGTGCATTGCATTAACCCCTTCCTGACGCAGCCAGTTTTTGCCTTCCTGACAGAGCCCTTTTTTTCAAATCTGACATGTATCACTTAAGTGGGGATAACTTTTTTTTGCTTTTACTTATCCCAGTGATTTTGAGATTCTTTTCTCGTGACACATTGTACTTCAAGTTAGTGGTAAATTTGGGTCGATACAGTCTGTGTTTTTCTGTGAAAAATACCAAAATGTCGTAAAAAAATGGAAAATTTAGCAATTTTCAAAATGTTAAATTTTCTGCTTGTGAGACAAATAATCATACCACTCAAAATAGTTAATAACTAACATAAACCATATGTCTACTTTATGTTTCCATCATTATTTCAGCCTCCTTTTAATTTTTTTGGACACTAGGAGGCTTAAAATATGAATAGCAAATTCTCAAATTTTCAAGAAAATGTCAAACACTGATTTTTTTAGGGACCAGTTCAGTTCTGATGTGACTTTGAGGGACTTGTATGTGAGACACCCCCATAAATGATGCCATTTCAAAAACTGCACCCCTCACAGTATTCAAAACAGCCTTTTGGAAGTTTGTTAACCCTTTAGGTGTTTCACAGGAATTAAAACAAAGTGTAGGTGAAATTTCTAAATTTCATTTTTTTTTGCAGATTTGCAATTTTAATACATTTTTCTAAGGAACACAGTAGATTTTACTAGAGAAATGTGACTAAAAATTGATTCCCCCAATTCTTTTGTTTTCATAAATATCCTATATGTGGCCCTAGTGTGCACCTTGACCAAACCACAGGCTTCATAATAGAAGGAGCACCTACTTGATTTTGGAGCCTCCTTTTTATGAGATTATTTTTTAGGCACCATGTAGGTTTCTAGGCACCATAAGATGCTAAAAGTTAGGAACCCCCCCACAAGTGACCCCATTTTGCAAACTACACCCCTCAGGGAATTCATCTAGGGGTATAGTGTACATTTCAATCCCCCAGGGGTTTCACCAATTGTGGTACAACTGGGCAGTGAAAATGAAAAATTAATTTTTTTACACAAAAATGCAGTTCTGGCTCCAAATTTTTCATTTTCACAAGGAATGAAGGAGACAAAGCACCCCAAAATCTGTGCCCCAATTTCTCCCGAGTACGGCAATGCCTCACATGTGACCAAAAAATACCATTTGGGTGCATGGCAGGACTCAGAAGGGAAGGAGTGATTTTTGGATATTGCAGCTCAGATTCTGGTGGAATGTTGGTGGGTGCTATGTCGCATTAGCAAGACCCCCGAAGCACCAATACAGTGGAACCCCCCCACAAGTGACCCCATTTTGCAAACTACACCCCTCAGGGAATTCATCTAGGGGTATAGTGTACATTTCAAACCCCCAGGGGTTTCACCAATTTTGATACAACTGGGCAGTGAAAATGGAAAATTAAATTTTTTACACAAAAATGCAGTTCTGGCTCAAAATTTTTCATTTTCACAAGGAAAGAAGGAGACAAAGCACCCCAAAATCTGTGCCCCAATTTCTCCCGAGTACGGCAATGCCTCACATGTGACCAAAAAATACCATTTGGGTGCATGGCAGGACTCAGAAGGGAAGGAGTGATTTTTGGATTTTGCAGCTCAGATTCTGGTGGAATGTTGGTGGGTGCTATGTCGCATTAGCAAGACCCCCGAAGCACCAATACAGTGGAACCCCCCCACAAGTGACCCCATTTTGCAAACTACACCCCTCAGGGAATTCATCTAGGGGTATAGTGTACATTTCAAACCCCCAGGGGTTTCACCAATTGTGGTACAACTGGGCAGTGAAAATGAAAAATTAAATTTTTTACACAAAAATGCAGTTCTGGCTCAAAATTTTTCATTTTCACAAGGAATGAAGGAGACAAAGCACCCGAAAATCTGTGCCCCAATTTCTCCCGAGTATGGCAATGCCTCATGTGTGACCAAAAAATGGCAGGACTCAGAAGGGAAGGAGTGATATTTGGATTTTGCAACACAGATTCTGGTGGAATGTTGGTGGGTGCTATGTCGCATTAGCAAGACCCCCAAAGCACCAATACAGTGGAACCCCCCCACAAGTGACCCCATTTTGCAAACTACACCCCTCAGGGAATTCATCTAGGGGTATAGTGTACATTTCAAACCCCCAGGGGTTTCACCAATTTTGATACAACTGGGCTGTGCAAATGAAAAATTACATTTTTTACACAAAAATGCAGTTCTGGCTCAAAATTTTTCATTTTCACAAGGAATGAAGGAGACAAAGCACCCCAAAATCTGTGCCCCAATTTCTCCCAAGTACGGCAATGCCTCACATGTGACCAAAAAATACCAGTTGGGTGCATGGCAGGACTCAGAAGGGAAGGAGTGATTTTTGGTTATTGCAGCTCAGATTCTGGTGGAATGAATGGTGGGTGCTATGTGGCATTAGCAAGACCCCCGAAGCACAGTGAAATGATTAACCTAATAATCCATAGATGTGTGGTATATTTTAAAACACTCCTTTATACCTAGGCCGGGTTTGTCGGGGCAAGTTTCACAGTGGAAAATAGTATCCTTTCTTATTCCCTTTTTATAGCAAACTTTGCACCTTTTTTGTGTCCTGCCCTTTCTTGCAGTGGAGGGGATTTCGTTAGGAAAATGCTGCCCTGATACAATACGGGGGCCAGTACTAGAAGTACTGGGGCCCTCTGCCTGCTGGTTCCCAAATATTAGGCCCTTTATGACTTCCTCTTGAAAGTGCATAAATGTCCCCCTCTGGCTGGTAGAACGGAATAGCACGTAAGCGTTATACAGTGCCATCTGGATGATATACACGGCCAGCTTCTTGTACCAGATTTTTGTTTTCCACAGGGCACTGTACGGCTTCAGTACCTGATCTGAAAGATCCACTCCGCCCATGTACTTATTGTAATCTAGGATACAATTAGGTTTTGAGGTGTGGGTACTGGTACCTCGTACAGGGATGGAGGTGGTACTGTCTCCATGAATTGTTGTCAGTATAAGGACATCCCTCTTGTCCTTATATTTGACCAACAACATATTTTCGGTGCATATTCCCCTGCTTTCACCCCTTCTCAGTACTTGGGCAATGTGCGTTTTTGGGAGGCCTCTTTGGTTCTTGCGCACAGTACCGCAAGCTGCTGTACCTCTTGAACCAAGGGCCTTAAACAGGGGGATGCTAGTGTAAAAGTTATCCACATAGAGGTGATAACCTTTATCCAGGAAGGGGTGCACTAAATCCCAGACAATTTTTCCACTAACACCTACGAGGGAGGGGGGGCATTCTGGCGGTTCAATTCTTGAATCCTTCCCTTCATATACCCTAAACCTGTGGGTGTACCCTGAGGTGCTTTCACACAGTTTATACATTTTTATGCCATACCTTGCCCTCTTACTGGGAAGGTACTGGCGGAATTTAACCCTTCCTTTAAAATGTATAAGGGACTCGTCGATACAAATAAATTTTTCAGGGATGTACATCTCTGCAAATTTGGCACTGAAATGATCAATGACCGGCCTGATTTTGAATAGCCGGTCAAAGGTGGGATCATCTCTGGGTGGGCACTGTGCATTATCGGTGTAATGTAAAAATTTAAGGATTATCTCAAAACGAGTCCGAGTCATGGCCATACGGTAAAATGGGGTGCTGTACAGAACATCTGTACTCCAATATTGCCTAATTTCTGGCTTTTTTACTATGCCCATATGTAACACCAGACCCCAAAACGTCATCATCTCTACTGCATCTACAGGGGTCCACCTAGCAAATGATGACGTGGGGTTTTGAGCAATAAACTGCTGGGCATATAAATTACTTTGGTCCACCATTAAATTTATAAAATCATCAGAGAAAAATAATTTGAAAAAGTCAATTTCTCTGAGACCTGTTGAATCAAATTGGATTCCTGGGATGGCCAAAAACTCAGGAACCTGGGGCTCAAAATTGTCTGGTGGTGGGGTCCATACGGGATCAATCATTTGGGGGGGGGGGTCTCAGCTGCTCTACGGGGGCGTCTTTGAGGGGGTCCCTCATCACCAGAGGAGGAAGAGGAGCTTAAGACGAATCCTTCAAATTCCCCGCTTGCATCACTGGCTGTGTCAGAGTCAGAGGCAAGCATGGCATATGCCTCCTCCGCTGAATACATTCTTCTGGATGACTGGGATGACATTTGGGATGACATTTGGGATGCCATTTTTATTTTTGTGTTTCTGTAAGTGTAATGTTTCAACACGTGTATAGTGTAGGGGGGGTACAAACTTTATTTCAACACGGGGGGTATGTAGTGTGTAGTGTGTATGTAGTGCAGAAAAAAAAATACTTTATACAGGAATTTGATCCCAATAAAAAAAAAAAATTGAAGGGGTTAAAAAAAAAAATTGAAGGGGTTAAAAAAAAAAAAAAAGGTCCTGCGCCAAAAATTGAGCACAGATGTTGGTCAGTAACGACCGTCACTGAACAGCGCTCAAAGGCAACAGGACACCCACAAAAGCAACGTGGGTGTAAAAACAAAAAAAAAACAATTTAAAAAAACTGCAGAAAAAAAATTATATCAACCCTGTGCCAAAAATGTTGTTCAGTGATGTACGTCACTGATCAGTGGCCACAGGACACCCACAAAAGCAACGTGGGTGTAAAAACAATTTAAAAAAATATACCACAGCACTCTCCAAAAAAAAAAAAAACGGTACTTATGTAGTATCTGGGCTGCCGATTTCTAAATCGGGTCGGATCGGGAGATCGCATCGCATCGCATGCGACCATGCGATGCGATGCGATGCGATGACCCGATTTTTCCATAGGAATCAATGTTAAAATGGACTGAGTTCATTTTAACATGGAATTCAATGGGGAAAATGGGTCATTTTCATACTCCTACTATCCAAGTGGGCATGGAGTTGGATATAAACCTGTGGCGAGCGTAGCGAGCCACCGAGCCCGAAGCGTGGCGAGCGAAGCGAGCCCCGCGAGGGGACGAATACCGTCCCCTCGCGGGGCTCGCTTCGCTCGCCACGCTTCGGGCTCGGTGGCTCGCTACGCTCGCCACAGGTTTATATCCAACTCCATGCCCACTTGGATAGTAGGGGTATGAAAAGGACCCCTTTTTCCATAGGAATCATTTTAACATTGATTCCTATGGAAAAATCGGGTCATCGCATCCGATGGTCGGATGCGATGCGATGCGATGCGATATCGCATCGCATCGCATCTGATTGTATGCCTTAACTTAAGGCATACAATCAAAAAATCGGCAGCCCAGATACTACATAAGTACCAAAAAAACAATTTAAAGAAACTGCAGAAAAAAAATTATATCAACCCTGTGCCAAAAATGCTGTTCAGTGATTGTACGTCACTGATCAGCGCTCAGCGGCCACAGGACACCCACAAAAGCAACGTGGGTGTAAAAAACAAAACCCCACTGCACTCTCCAAAAAAACAACAACTGCAGATCAGTGATGCAGTGATGCAACACTGATTAGCAGTGAGGGGCAGCAGGCACACAACTGTGGGTGCAACCTGACAGGGTATATATATAAAAAAAAAACCCTGGACCCCCAAAAAGTTGCTGATTAATTAATTTAAACTGATCAGCACAAAAGGGGGGGCAGGGGGGGCAGCAGTCAGTTGCACACGCAGCACAACCTTTGGTGCAACTGACAGGTATATATATAAAAAAAAAAAACCTGGACCCCCAAAAAGTTGCTGATCTTAATTAATTTAAACTGATCAGCACAAAAGGGGGGGCAGCAGGGGGGGCAGCAGTCAGTTGCACAGGCAGCACAACCTTTGGTGCAACTGACAGGTATATATATATAAAAAAACCTCTGCACCCCCAAAAAGTTGCTGATCAGCTCAGACATAGTGATCAGCACAAAAGGGGGTGCAGCAGACACAAAATATAGCACTCTCTCTCACTATCTCTGACTATCTCTGACTATCTCTGACTATCTCTGACTATCTATCACTATCTGTGACTCTATGACACTGCAGCAGCAGCACACAGGAAGTCACAAGATCCAGGAAGCATCCAGCTGCTGGCAGCACGCTACCAGCGGTGATCAGCGGTGATCAGGTAAGTATCAGGCAAGGTTCAGGTATGTATAGCAGGACAGAGTGGCCGGTGACCGCTCTGCACGCAATTCCGGACCGGAATGGCATCTGCAGCGCAGTCACCGTTAGTTTGAATGGCGCGCCATGGCTGTGATTGGTCCGTCGGTCCGACGGACCAATCACAGCCTTGGGGGCAGGTGGGGTGAGGTGTCGTCGTCACCGATGACCCCCTCATGCCCCCTCACACCCGGCGGTGATTGACACCTGTGTTACCGAGCGTCTGATTCGCCGGTAACACAGGAAAACGCTGCGAATGGCTGTTCACATTGAACAGCCAATCACAGCGATCGCCAACGGGGGGGCGGCATCGCCGCCCACCCTGGGCATTCAGGGACATGTCTGCTGTCAGGGACAGCAGACATCGTCCCTCTGTCACTGCGTCTCTAGACGCAGTGGCACTTTGAAGTCATGACGTATATATACGTCATGTGTCGGGAAGTACATCCCGGCCATGACGTATATATACGTCAAATGTCGGGAAGGGGTTAAACATGTCCAATGAGCGTCCCAAAATGGCCGGCCTGCCTGCTTTCATCCATCAATTGTTCAAAATTTTTCATTACCCAATGAGCTGAGGTGGAGTCTTAGCCAGTGGTACCATCAGGGAGGTGTGTAAAGCACTTTAGGCTAGACAGCCAATCAGCTGCCAGCTTCCATCTGTCAATCAAATACAGCAGCCAATCAGAAAGCTGCCCATTGATCAGCAGGCCCTTTATGACATCACAAACAGACCCTCAGAACTATCTGTGCATGTCTAATGGCTGGCTGTCAGTTGGGCGGGTGGGTGGCAGAGGGAGGGGATGTCTGTCTCGTTTCTCCTGAAAATTGCGGTTTTTCTGCGTTTACGGGAAAAGTTGAGGTCCGACGCGCAAAAGTGGGGTATCGTAGAAATCACAATTTAAAGATGCACATTTCTGGCCCCCCAAAAATGCGCATTTCAAATGAGAAATGAGTCCAATGAACAAAATAGGGTGAATAAGTATGTATTTCAGGGGTGAGTTAGCAGATTATTGGGGAAGTAAGTCCTGATATTTTTGGAGGTTGCAGGGGCCACTACACCATTCAAAATAGGCAGGTTTTAGCATATGCAGTTAGGCCCCGTAGGATGATTTTAGCTAAAAAGTGCCCCAAACACTCAAACGGGCTTGTATCTGGGAAGGGAAAATATGGAAAACATGACTTAGACAGCAAATGATACACTGTTTGCCATGTTTCCAAATTTTTATGCACAGTGGTTACAGCATGAAGCGAATGCATGTGAATATACAAAGGTGCATTGCATTAAACAAGTCCACTAAGTGTCCCAAAATGGCCGGCCTGCCTGCTTTCATCCATCAATTGTTCTAAATTTTTCATTACCCAATGAGCTGAGGTGGAGTCTTAGCCAGTGGTACCATCAGGGAGGTGTGTAAAGCACTTTAGGCTAGACAGCCAATCAGCTGCCAGCTTCCATCTGTCAATCAAATACAGCAGCCAATCAGAAAGCTGCCCATTGATCAGCAGGCCCTTTATGACATCACAGACAGACCCTCAGAACTATCTATGCATGTCTAATGGCTGGCTGTCAGTTGGGTGGGTGGGTGGCAGAGGGAAGGGATGTCTGTCTCGTTTCTCCTGAAAATTGCGCTTTTTCTGCGTTTACGGGAAAAGTTGAGGTCCGATGCGCAAAAGTGGGGTATCGTAGAAATCACCTTTTAAAGACGCACATTTCTGCCCCCCCCCCCAAAAAATGGGCATTTCAAATGAGAAATGAGTCCAATGAACAAAATAGGGTGAATAAGTATGTATTTCAGGGGTATGTTAGCAGGTTATTGGGGAAGTAAGTCCTGATATTTTTGGAGGTTGCAGGGGCCACTACACCATTCAAAATAGGCAGGCTTGAGCATATGCAGTTAGGCCCCGTAGGTTGATTTTAGCTAAAAAGTGCCCCAAACACTCAAACGGGCTTGTATCTGGGAAGGGAAAATATGGGAAACATGACTTAGACAGCAAATGATACACTGTTTGCCATGTTTCCAAATTTTTATGCACAGTGGTTACAGCATGAAGCGAATGCATGTGAATATACAAAGGTGCATTGCATTAAACAAGTCCACTGAGTGTCCCAAAATGGCCGGCCTGCCTGCTTTCATCCATCAATTGTTCTAAATTTTTCATTACCCAATGAGCTGAGGTGGAGTCTTAGCCAGTGGTACCATCAGGGAGGTGTGTAAAGCACTTTAGGCTAGACAGCCAATCAGCTGCCAGCTTCCATCTGTCAATCAAATACAGCAGCCAAACAGAAAGCTGCCCATTGATCAGCAGGCCCTTTATGACATCACAGAAAGACCCTCAGAACTATCTGTGCATGTCTAATGGCTGGCTGTCAGTTGGGCGGGTGGGTGGCAGAGGAAGGGGATGTCTGTCTCGTTTCTCCTTAAAATTGCGGTTTTTCTGCGTTTACGGGAAAAGTTGAGGTCCGACACGCAAAAGTGGGGTATCGTAGAAATCACCTTTTAAAGACGCACATTTCTGGCCCCCCAAAAATGGGCATTTCAAATAAGAAATGAGTCCAATGTACAAAATAGGGTGAATAAGTATGTATTTCAGGGGTGAGTTAGCAGGTTATTGGGGAAGTAAGTCCTGATATTTTTGGAGGTTGCAGGGGCCACTACACCATTCAAAATAGGCAGGTTTTAGCATATGCAGTTAGGCCCCGTAGGATGATTTTAGCTAAAAAGTGCCCCAAACACTCAAACGGGCTTGTATCTGGGAAGGGAAAATATGGAAAACATGACTTAGACAGCAAATGATACACTGTTTGCCATGTTTCCAAATTTTTATGCACAGTGGTTACAGCATGAAGCGAATGCATGTGAATATACAAAGGTGCATTGCATTAAACAAGTCCACTAAGTGTCCCAAAATGGCCGGCCTGCCTGCTTTCATCCATCAATTGTTCTAAATTTTTCATTACCCAATGAGCTGAGGTGGAGTCTTAGCCAGTGGTACCATCAGGGAGGTGTGTAAAGCACTTTAGGCTAGACAGCCAATCAGCTGCCAGCTTCCATCTGTCAATCAAATACAGCAGCCAATCAGAAAGCTGCCCATTGATCAGCAGGCCCTTTATGACATCACAGACAGACCCTCAGAACTATCTATGCATGTCTAATGGCTGGCTGTCAGTTGGGTGGGTGGGTGGCAGAGGGAAGGGATGTCTGTCTCGTTTCTCCTGAAAATTGCGCTTTTTCTGCGTTTACGGGAAAAGTTGAGGTCCGATGCGCAAAAGTGGGGTATCGTAGAAATCACCTTTTAAAGACGCACATTTCTGCCCCCCCCCCCCCCAAAAAAATGGGCATTTCAAATGAGAAATGAGTCCAATGAACAAAATAGGGTGAATAAGTATGTATTTCAGGGGTATGTTAGCAGGTTATTGGGGAAGTAAGTCCTGATATTTTTGGAGGTTGCAGGGGCCACTACACCATTCAAAATAGGCAGGCTTGAGCATATGCAGTTAGGCCCCGTAGGTTGATTTTAGCTAAAAAGTGCCCCAAACACTCAAACGGGCTTGTATCTGGGAAGGGAAAATATGGGAAACATGACTTAGACAGCAAATGATACACTGTTTGCCATGTTTCCAAATTTTTATGCACAGTGGTTACAGCATGAAGCGAATGCATGTGAATATACAAAGGTGCATTGCATTAAACAAGTCCACTGAGTGTCCCAAAATGGCCGGCCTGCCTGCTTTCATCCATCAATTGTTCTAAATTTTTCATTACCCAATGAGCTGAGGTGGAGTCTTAGCCAGTGGTACCATCAGGGAGGTGTGTAAAGCACTTTAGGCTAGACAGCCAATCAGCTGCCAGCTTCCATCTGTCAATCAAATACAGCAGCCAATCAGAAAGCTGCCCATTGATCAGCAGGCCCTTTATGACATCACAGAAAGACCCTCAGAACTATCTGTGCATGTCTAATGGCTGGCTGTCAGTTGGGCGGGTGGGTGGCAGAGGAAGGGGATGTCTGTCTCGTTTCTCCTTAAAATTGCGGTTTTTCTGCGTTTACGGGAAAAGTTGAGGTCCGACACGCAAAAGTGGGGTATCGTAGAAATCACCTTTTAAAGACGCACATTTCTGGCCCCCCAAAAATGGGCATTTCAAATAAGAAATGAGTCCAATGTACAAAATAGGGTGAATAAGTATGTATTTCAGGGGTGAGTTAGCAGGTTATTGGGGAAGTAAGTCCTGATATTTTTGGAGGTTGCAGGGGCCACTACACCATTCAAAATAGGCAGGTTTTAGCATATGCAGTTAGGCCCCGTAGGATGATTTTAGCTAAAAAGTGCCCCAAACACTCAAACGGGCTTGTATCTGGGAAGGGAAAATATGGAAAACATGACTTAGACAGCAAATGATACACTGTTTGCCATGTTTCCAAATTTTTATGCACAGTGGTTACAGCATGAAGCGAATGCATGTGAATATACAAAGGTGCATTGCATTAAACAAGTCCACTAAGTGTCCCAAAATGGCCGGCCTGCCTGCTTTCATCCATCAATTGTTCTAAATTTTTCATTACCCAATGAGCTGAGGTGGAGTCTTAGCCAGTGGTACCATCAGGGAGGTGTGTAAAGCACTTTAGGCTAGACAGCCAATCAGCTGCCAGCTTCCATCTGTCAATCAAATACAGCAGCCAATCAGAAAGCTGCCCATTGATCAGCAGGCCCTTTATGACATCACAGACAGACCCTCAGAACTATCTATGCATGTCTAATGGCTGGCTGTCAGTTGGGTGGGTGGGTGGCAGAGGGAAGGGATGTCTGTCTCGTTTCTCCTGAAAATTGCGCTTTTTCTGCGTTTACGGGAAAAGTTGAGGTCCGATGCGCAAAAGTGGGGTATCGTAGAAATCACCTTTTAAAGACGCACATTTCTGCCCCCCCCCCCCAAAAATGGGCATTTCAAATGAGAAATGAGTCCAATGAACAAAATAGGGTGAATAAGTATGTATTTCAGGGGTATGTTAGCAGGTTATTGGGGAAGTAAGTCCTGATATTTTTGGAGGTTGCAGGGGCCACTACACCATTCAAAATAGGCAGGCTTGAGCATATGCAGTTAGGCCCCGTAGGTTGATTTTAGCTAAAAAGTGCCCCAAACACTCAAACGGGCTTGTATCTGGGAAGGGAAAATATGGGAAACATGACTTAGACAGCAAATGATACACTGTTTGCCATGTTTCCAAATTTTTATGCACAGTGGTTACAGCATGAAGCGAATGCATGTGAATATACAAAGGTGCATTGCATTAAACAAGTCCACTGAGTGTCCCAAAATGGCCGGCCTGCCTGCTTTCATCCATCAATTGTTCTAAATTTTTCATTACCCAATGAGCTGAGGTGGAGTCTTAGCCAGTGGTACCATCAGGGAGGTGTGTAAAGCACTTTAGGCTAGACAGCCAATCAGCTGCCAGCTTCCATCTGTCAATCAAATACAGCAGCCAATCAGAAAGCTGCCCATTGATCAGCAGGCCCTTTATGACATCACAGAAAGACCCTCAGAACTATCTGTGCATGTCTAATGGCTGGCTGTCAGTTGGGCGGGTGGGTGGCAGAGGGAGGGGATGTCTGTCTCGTTTCTCCTGAAAATTGCAGTTTTTCTGCGTTTACGGGAAAAGTTGAGGTCCGACGCGCAAAAGTGGGGTATCGTAGAAATCACCTTTTAAAGTTGCACATTTCCGGCCCCCCAAAAATGGGCATTTCAAATGAGAAATGAGTCCAATGAACAAAATAGGGTGAATAAGTATGTATTTCAGGGGTGAGTTAGCAGGTTATTGGGGAAGTAATTCCTGATATTTTTGGAGGTTGCAGGTGCCACTACACTATTCAAAATACGCAGGTTTTAGCATATGCAGTTAGGCCCTGTAGGATGATTTTAGCTAAAAAGTGCCCCAAACACTCAAATGGGCTTGTATCTGGGAAGGAAAAAAATGGGAAACATGACTTAGACAGCAAATGATACACTGTTTGCCATGTTTACAAATTTTTATGCACAGCGGTTACAGCATGAAGCGAATGCATGTGAATATACAAAGGTGCATTGCATTAAATAAGTCCAAAGAGCGTCCCAAAATGGCCGGCCTGCCTGCTTTCATCCATCAATTGTTCTAAATTTTTCATTTCCCAACGAGCTGAGGTGGAGTCTTAGCCACTGGTACCATCAGGGAGGTGTGTAAAGCACTTTAGGCTAGACAGCCAATCAGCTGCCAGCTTCCATCTGTCAATCAAATACAGCAGCCAATCAGAAAGCTGCCCCTTGATCAGCAGGCCCTTTATGACATCACAGAAAGACCCTCAGAACTATCTGTGCATGTCTAATGGCTGGCTGTCAGTTGGGCGGGTGGGTGGCAGAGGGAGGGGATGTCTGTCTCGTTTCTCCTGAAAATTGCGTTTTTTCTGCGTTTACGGGAAAAGTTGAGGTCTGACGCGCAAAAGTGGGGTATCGTAGAAATCAAATTTTAAAGACGCACATTTCTGGCCCCCCAAAAATGGGCATTTCAAATGAGAAATGAGTCCAATGAACAAAATAGGATGAATAAGTATGTATTTCAGGGGTGAGTTAGCAGGTTATTGGGGAAGTAAGTCCTGATATTTTTGGAGGTTGCAGGGGCCACTACACCATTCAAAATAGGCAGGCTTTAGCATATGCAGTTAGGCCCCGTAGGATGATTTTAGCTAAAAAGTGCCCCAAACACTCAAATGGGCTTGTATCTGGGAAGGAAAAAAATGGGAAACATGACTTAGACACCAAATGATACACTGTTTGCCATGTTTCCAAATTTTTATGCACAGCGGTTACAGCATGAAGCGAATGCATGTGAATATACAAAGGTGCATTGCATTAAATAAGTCCAATGAGCGTCCCAAAATGGCCGGCCTGCCTGCTTTCATCCATCAATTGTTCTAAATTTTTCATTTCCCAACGAGCTGAGGTGGAGTCTTAGCCAGTGGTACCATCAGGGAGGTGTGTAAAGCACTTTAGGCTAGACAGCCAATCAGCTGCCAGCTTCCATCTGTCAATCAAATACAGCAGCCAATCAGAAAGCTGCCCCTTGATCAGCAGGCCCTTTATGACATCACAGAAAGACCCTCAGAACTATCTGTGCATGTCTAATGGCTGGCTGTCAGTTGGGCGGGCGGGTGGCAGAGGGAGGGGATGTCTGTCTCGTTTCTCCTGAAAATTGCGTTTTTTCTGCGTTTACGGGAAAAGTTGAGGTCCGACGCGCAAAAGTGGGGTATCGTAGAAATCACATTTTAAAGACGCACATTTCTGGCCCCCCAAAAATGGGCATTTCAAATGAGAAATGAGTCCAATGAACAAAATAGGATGAATAAGTATGTATTTCAGGGGTGAGTTAGCAGGTTATTGGGGAAGTAAGTCCTGATATTTTTTGGAGGTTGCAGGGGCCACTACACCATTCAAAATAGGCAGGTTTTAGCATGTGCAGTTAGGCCCGTAGGATGATTTTAGCTAAAAAGTGCCCCAAACACTCAAACGGGCTTGCATCTGGGAAGGGAAAATATGGGAAACATGACTTAGACACCAAAAGATACACTAAATGCCATGTTTCCAAATTTTTATGCACAGTGGTTACAGCATGAAGCGAATGCATGTGAATATACAAAGGTGCATTGCATTAAACAAGTCCACTGAGTGTCCCAAAATTGCCGGCCTGCCTGCTTTCATCCATCAATTGTTGTAAATTTTTCATTACCCAATGAGCTGAGGTGGAGTCTTAGCCACTGGTACCATCAGGGAGGTGTGTAAAGCACTTTAGGCTAGACAGCCAATCAGCTGCCAGCTTCCATCTGTCAATCAAATACAGCAACCAATCAGAAAGCTGCCCATTGATCAGCAGGCCCTTTATGACATCACAGACAGACCCTCAGAACTATCTGTGCATGTCTAATGGCTGGCTGTCAGTTGGACGGGTGGGTGGCAGAGGGAGGGGATGTCTGTCTCGTTTCTCCTGAAAATTGCAGTTTTTCTGCGTTTACGGGAAAAGTTGAGGTCCGACGCGCAAAAGTGGGGTATCGTAGAAATCACCTTTTAAAGTCGCACATTTCCGGCCCCCCAAAAATGGGCATTTCAAATGAGAAATGAGTCCAATGAACAAAATAGGGTGAATAAGTATGTATTTCAGGGGTGAGTTAGCAGGTTATTGGGGAAGTAATTCCTGATATTTTTGGAGGTTGCAGGGGCCACTACACCATTTAAAATAGGCAGGTTTTAGCATATGCAGTTAGGCCCCGTAGGATGATTTTAGCTAAAAAGTGCCCCAAACACTCAAACGGGCTTGCATCTGGGAAGGGAAAATATGGGAAACATGACTTAGACACCAAAAGATACACTAAATGCCATGTTTCCAAATTTTTATGCACAGTGGTTACAGCATGAAGCGAAGGCATGTGAATATACAAAGGTGCATTGCATTAAACAAGTCCACTGAGTGTCCTAAAATGGCCGGCCTGCCTGCTTTCATCCATCAATTGTTCTAAATTTTTCATTACCCAATGAGCTGAGGTGGAGTCTTAGCCAGTGGTACCATCAGGGAGGTATGTAAAGCACTTTAGGCTAGACAGCCAATCAGCTGCCAGCTTCCATCTGTCAATCAAATACAGCAGCCAATCAGAAAGCTGCCCATTGATCAGCAGGCCCTTTATGACATCACAGACAGACCCTCAGAACTATCTGTGCATGTCTAATGGCTGGCTGTCAGTTGGGCGGGTGGGTGGCAGAGGAAGGGGATGTCTGTCTTGTTTCTCCTTAAAATTGCGGTTTTTCTGCGTTTACGGGAAAAGTTGAGGTCCGACACGCAAAAGTGGGGTATCGTAGAAATCTCCTTTTAAAGACGCACATTTCTGGCCCCCCAAAAATGGGCATTTCAAATAAGAAATGAGTCCAATGTACAAAATGGGGTGAATAAGTATGTATTTCAGTGGTGAGTTAGCAGGTTATTGGGGAAGTAAGTCCTGATATTTTTTGGAGGTTGCAGGGGCCACTACACCATTAAAAATAGGCAGGTTTTAGCATATGCAGTTAGGCCCGTAGGATGATTTTAGCTAAAAAGTGCCCCAAACACTCAAACGGGCTTGCATCTGGGAAGGGAAAATATGGGAAACATGACTTAGACAGCAAATGATACACTAAATGCCATGTTTCCAAATTTTTATGCACAGTGGTTACAGCATGAAGCGAATGCATGTGAATATACAAAGGTGCATTGCATTAAACAAGTCCACTGAGTGTCCCAAAATTGCCGGAATGCCTGCTTTCATCCATCAATTGTTGTAAATTTTTCATTACCCAATGAGCTGAGGTGGAGTCTTAGCCACTGGTACCATCAGGGAGGTGTGTAAAGCACTTTAGGCTAGACAGCCAATCAGCTGCCAGCTTCCATCTGTCAATCAAATACAGCAACCAATCAGAAAGCTGCCCATTGATCAGCAGGCCCTTTATGACATCACAGACAGACCCTCAGAACTATCTGTGCATGTCTAATGGCTGGCTGTCAGTTGGGCGGGTGGGTGGCAGAGGGAGGGGATGTCTGTCTCGTTTCTCCTGAAAATTGCAGTTTTTCTGCGTTTACGGGAAAAGTTGAGGTCCGACGCGCAAAAGTGGGGTATCGTAGAAATCACCTTTTAAAGTCGCACATTTCCGGCCCCCCAAAAATGGGCATTTCAAATGAGAAATGAGTCCAATGAACAAAATAGGGTGAATAAGTATGTATTTCAGGGGTGAGTTAGCAGGTTATTGGGGAAGTAAGTCCTGATATTTTTGGAGGTTGCAGGGGCCACTACACCATTTAAAATAGGCAGGTTTTAGCATATGCAGTTAGGCCCTGTAGGATGATTTTAGCTAAAAAGTGCCCCAAACACTCAAATGGGCTTGTATCTGGGAAGGAAAAAAATGGGAAACATGACTTAGACAGCAAATGATACACTGTTTGCCATGTTTCCAAATTTTTTTGCACAGTGGTTACAGCATGAAGCGAATGCATGTGAATATACAAAGGTGCATTGCATTAAACAAGTCCACTGAGTGTCCCAAAATGGCCGGCCTGCCTGCTTTCATCCATCAATTGTTCTAAATTTTTCATTACCTAATGAGCTGAGGTGGAGTCTTAGCCAGTGGTACCATCAGGGAGGTGTGTAAAGCACTTTAGGCTAGACAGCCAATCAGCTGCCAGCTTCCATCTGTCAATCAAATACAGCAGCCAATCAGAAAGCTGCCCCTTGATCAGCAGGCCCTTTATGACATCACAGAAAGACCCTCAGAACTATCTGTGCATGTCTAATGGCTGGCTGTCAGTTGGGCGGGTGGGTGGCAGAGGGAGGGGATGTCTGTCTCGTTTCTCCTGAAAATTGCGTTTTTTCTGCGTTTACGGGAAAAGTTGAGGTCCGACGCGCAAAAGTGGAGTATCGTAGAAATCACCTTTTAAAGACGCACATTTCTGGCCCCCCAAAAATGGGCATTTCAAATGAGAAATGAGTCCAATGAACAAAATAGGATGAATAAGTATGTATTTCAGGGGTGAGTTAGCAGGTTATTGGGGAAGTAAGTCCTGATATTTTTTGGAGGTTGCAGGGGCCACTACACCATTCAAAATAGGCAGGTTTTAGCATATGCAGTTAGGCCCGTAGGATGATTTTAGCTAAAAAGTGCCCCAAACACTCAAACGGGCTTGCATCTGGGAAGGGAAAATATGGGAAACATGACTTAGACACCAAAAGATACACTAAATGCCATGTTTCCAAATTTTTATGCACAGTGGTTACAGCATGAAGCGAATGCATGTGAATATACAAAGGTGCATTGCATTAAACAAGTCCACTGAGTGTCCCAAAATTGCCGGCCTGCCTGCTTTCATCCATCAATTGTTGTAAATTTTTCATTACCCAATGAGCTGAGGTGGAGTCTTAGCCACTGGTACCATCAGGGAGGTGTGTAAAGCACTTTAGGCTAGACAGCCAATCAGCTGCCAGCTTCCATCTGTCAATCAAATACAGCAACCAATCAGAAAGCTGCCCATTGATCAGCAGGCCCTTTATGACATCACAGACAGACCCTCAGAACTATCTGTGCATGTCTAATGGCTGGCTGTCAGTTGGGCGGGTGAGTGGCAGAGGGAGGGGATGTCTGTCTCATTTCTCCTGAAAATTGCAGTTTTTCTGCGTTTACGGGAAAAGTTGAGGTCCGATGCGCAAAAGTGGGGTATCGTAGAAATCACCTTTTAAAGTCGCACATTTCCAGCCCCCCAAAAATGGGCATTTCAAATGAGAAATGAGTCCAATGAACAAAATAGGGTGAATAAGTATGTATTTCAGGGGTGAGTTAGCAGGTTATTGGGGAAGTAAGTCCTGATATTTTTGGAGGTTGCAGGGGCCACTACACCATTTAAAATAGGCAGGTTTTAGCATATGCAGTTAGGCCCTGTAGGATGATTTTAGCTAAAAAGTGACCCAAACACTCAAATGGGCTAGTATATGGGAAGGAAAAAAATGGGAAACATGACTTAGACACCAAATGATACACTGTTTGCCATGTTTCCAAATTTTTATGCACATCGGTTACAGCATGAAGCGAATGCATGTGATTATACAAAGGTGCATTGCATTAAACAAGTCCAATGAGCGTCCCAAAATGGCCGGCCTGCCTGCTTTCATCCATCAATTGTTCTAAATTTTTCATTTCCCAACGAGCTGAGGTGGAGTCTTAGCCAGTGGTACCATCAGGGAGGTGTGTAAAGCACTTTAGGCTAGACAGCCAATCAGCTGCCTGCTTCCATCTGTCAATCAAATACAGCAGCCAATCAGAAAGCTGCCCCTTGATCAGCAGGCCCTTTATGACATCACAGAAAGACCCTCAGAACTATCTGTGCATGTCTAATGGCTGTCTGTCAGTTGGGCGGGTGGGTGGCAGAGGGAGGGGATGTCTGTCTCGTTTCTCCTGAAAATTGCATTTTTTTCTGCGTTTACGGGAAAAGTTGTGGTCCGACGCGCAAAAGTGGGGTATCGTAGAAATCACCTTTTAAAGACGCACATTTCTGGCCCCCCAAAAATGGGCATTTCAAATGAGAAATGAGTCCAATGAACAAAATAGGATGAATAAGTATGTATTTCAGGGGTGAGTTAGCAGGTTATTGGGGAAGTAAGTCCTGATATTTTTGGAGGTTGCAGGGGCCACTACACCATTCAAAATAGGCAGGCTTTAGCATATGCAGTTAGGCCCCGTAGGTTGATTTTAGCTAAAAAGTGCCCCAAACACTCAAACGGGCTTGTATCTGGGAAGGGAAAATATGGGAAACATGACTTAGACAGCAAATGATACACTGTATGCCATGTTTCCAAATTTTTATGCACAGTGGTTACAGCATGAAGCGAATGCATGTGAATATACAAAGGTGCATTGCATTAAACAAGTCCAATGAGCGTCCCAAAATGGCCGGCCTGCCTGCTTTCATCCATCAATTGTTCTAAATTTTTCATTACCCAATGAGCTGAGGTGGAGTCTTAGCCAGTGGTACCATCAGGGAGGTGTGTAAAGCACTTTAGGCTAGACAGCCAATCAGCTGCCAGTTTCCATCTGTCAATCAAATACAGCAGCCAATCAGAAAGCTGCCCATTTATCAGCAGGCCCTTTATGACATCACAAACAGACCCTCAGAACTATCTGTGCATGTCTAATGGCTGGCTGTCAGTTGGGCGGGTGGGTGGCAGAGGGAGGGGATGTCTGTCTCGTTTCTCCTGAAAATTGCGGTTTTTCTGCATTTACGGGAAAAGTTGAGGTCCGACGCGCAAAAGTGGGGTATCGTAGAAATCACATTTTAAAGATGCACATTTCTGGCCCCCCAAAAATGGGCATTTCAAATGAGAAATGAGTCCAATGAACAAAATAGGGTGAATAAGTATGTATTTCAGGGGTGAGTTAGCAGATTATTGGGGAAGTACTTTAAGTCCTGATATTTTTGGAGGTTGCAGGGGCCACTACACCATTCAAAATAGGCAGGTTTTAGCATATGCAGTTAGGCCCCGTAGGATGATTTTAGCTAAAAAGTGCCCCAAACACTCAAACGGGCTTGCATCTGGGAAGGGAAAATATGGGAAACATGACTTAGACACCAAAAGATACACTAAATGCCATGTTTCCAAATTTTTATGCACAGTGGTTACAGCATGAAGCGAATGCATGTGAATATACAAAGGTGCATTGCATTAAACAAGTCCACTGAGTGTCCCAAAATTGCCGGCCTGCCTGCTTTCATCCATCAATTGTTGTAAATTTTTCATTACCCAATGAGCTGAGGTGGAGTCTTAGCCACTGGTACCATCAGGGAGGTGTGTAAAGCACTTTAGGCTAGACAGCCAATCAGCTGCCAGCTTCCATCTGTCAATCAAATACAGCAACCAATCAGAAAGCTGCCCATTGATCAGCAGGCCCTTTATGACATCACAGACAGACCCTCAGAACTATCTGTGCATGTCTAATGGCTGGCTGTCAGTTGGGCGGGTGAGTGGCAGAGGGAGGGGATGTCTGTCTCGTTTCTCCTGAAAATTGCAGTTTTTCTGCGTTTACGGGAAAAGTTGAGGTCCGATGCGCAAAAGTGGGGTATCGTAGAAATCACCTTTTAAAGTCGCACATTTCCAGCCCCCCAAAAATGGGCATTTCAAATGAGAAATGAGTCCAATGAACAAAATAGGGTGAATAAGTATGTATTTCAGGGGTGAGTTAGCAGGTTATTGGGGAAGTAAGTCCTGATATTTTTGGAGGTTGCAGGGGCCACTACACCATTTAAAATAGGCAGGTTTTAGCATATGCAGTTAGGCCCTGTAGGATGATTTTAGCTAAAAAGTGACCCAAACACTCAAATGGGCTAGTATATGGGAAGGGAAAATATGGGAAACATGACTTAGACAGCAAATGATACACTGTTTGCCATGTTTCCAAATTTTTATGCACAGTGGTTACAGCATGAAGCGAATGCATGTGAAAATACAAAGGTGCATTGCATTAAACAAGTCCACTGAGTGTCCCAAAATGGCCGGCCTGCCTGCTTTCATCCATCAATTGTTCTAAATTTTTCATTACCCAATGAGCTGAGGTGGAGTCTTAGCCAGTGGTACCATCAGGGAGGTGTGTAAAGCACTTTAGGCTAGACAGCCAATCAGCTGCCAGCTTCCATATGTCAATCAAATACAGCAGCCAATCAGAAAGCTGCCCATTAATCAGCAGGCCCTTTATGACATCACAGACAGACCCTCAGAACTATCTGTGCATGTCTAATGGCTGGCTGTCAGTTGGGTGGGTGGGTGGCAGAGGGAGGGGATGTCTGTCTCGTTTCTCCTGAAAATTGCGCTTTTTCTGCGTTTACGGGAAAAGTTGAGGTCCGACGCGCAAAAGTGGGGTATCGTAGAAATCACCTTTTAAAGACGCACATTTCTGGCCCCCCAAAAATGGGCATTTCAAATGAGAAATGAGTCCAATGAACAAAATAGGATGAATAAGTATGTATTTCAGGGGTGAGTTAGCAGGTTATTGGGGAAGTAAGTCCTGATATTTTTGGAGGTTGCAGGGGCCACTACACCATTCAAAATAGGCAGGCTTTAGCATATGCAGTTAGGCCCCATAGGATGATTTTAGCTAAAAAGTGCCCCAAACACTCAAACGGGCTTGTATCTGGGAAGGGAAAATATGGGAAACATGACTTAGACAGCAAATGATACACTGTTTGCCATGTTTCCAAATTTTTATGCACAGTGGTTACAGCATGAAGCGAATGCATGTGAATATACAAAGGTGCATTGCATTAAACAAGTCCACTGAGTGTCCCAAAATGGCCGGCCTGCCTGCTTTCATCCATCAATTGTTCTAAATTTTTCATTACCCAATGAGCTGAGGTGGAGTCTTAGCCAGTGGTACCATCAGGGAGGTGTGTAAAGCACTTTAGGCTAGACAGCCAATCAGCTGCCAGCTTCCATCTGTCAATCAAATACAGCAGCCAATCAGAAAGCTGCCCATTGATCAGCAGGCCGTTTATGACATCACAGAAAGACCCTCAGAACTATCTGTGCATGTCTAATGGCTGGCTATCAGTTGGGCGGGTGGGTGGCAGAGGAAGGGGATGTCTGTCTCGTTTCTCCTTAAAATTGCGTTTTTTCTGCGTTTACGGGAAAAGTTGAGGTCCGACACGCAAAAGTGGGGTATCGTAGAAATCACCTTTTAAAGACGCACATTTCTGGCCCCCCAAAAATGGGCATTTCAAATAAGAAATGAGTCCAATGTACAAAATAGGGTGAATAAGTATGTATTTCAGGGGTGAGTTAGCAGGTTATTGGGGAAGTAAGTCCTGATATTTTTTGGAGGTTGCAGGGGCCACTACACCATTCAAAATAGGCAGGTTTTAGCATATGCAGTTAGGCCCCGTAGGATGATTTTAGCTAAAAAGTGCCCCAAACACTCAAACGGGCTTGCATCTGGGAAGGGAAAATATGGGAAACATGACTTAGACACCAAAAGATACACTAAATGCCATGTTTCCAAATTTTTATGCACAGTGGTTACAGCATGAAGCGAATGCATGTGAATATACAAAGGTGCATTGCATTAAACAAGTCCACTGAGTGTCCCAAAATTGCCGGCCTGCCTGCTTTCATCCATCAATTGTTCTAAATTTTTCATTACCCAATGAGCTGAGGTGGAGTCTTAGCCACTGGTACCATCAGGGAGGTGTGTAAAGCACTTTAGGCTAGACAGCCAATCAGCTGCCAGCTTCCATCTGTCAATCAAATACAGCAACCAATCAGAAAGCTGTCCATTGATCAGCAGGCCCTTTATGACATCACAGACAGACCCTCAGAACTCTCTGTGCATGTCTAATGGCTGGCTGTCAGTTGGGCGGGTGGGTGGCAGAGGGAGGGGATGTCTGTCTCGTTTCTCCTGAAAATTGCAGTTTTTCTGCGTTTACGGGAAAAGTTGAGGTCCGACGCGCAAAAGTGGGGTATCGTAGAAATCACCTTTTAAAGTCGCACATTTCCGGCCCCCCAAAAATGGGCATTTCAAATGAGAAATGAGTCCAATGAACAAAATAGGGTGAATAAGTATGTATTTCAGGGGTGAGTTAGCAGGTTATTGGGGAAGTAATTCCTGATATTTTTGGAGGTTGCAGGGGCCACTACAACATTTAAAATAGGCAGGTTTTAGCATATGCAGTTAGGCCCTGTAGGATGATTTTAGCTAAAAAGTGCCCCAAACACTCAAACGGGCTTGCATCTGGGAAGGGAAAATATGGGAAACATGACTTAGACACCAATTGATACACTAAATGCCATGTTTCCAAATTTTTATGCACAATGGTTACAGCATGAAGCGAATGCATGTGAATATACAAAGGTGCATTGCATTAAACAAGTCCACTGAGTGTCCCAAAATTGCCGGCCTGCCTGCTTTCATCCATCAATTGTTGTAAATTTTTCATTACCCAATGAGCTGAGGTGGAGTCTTAGCCACTGGTACCATCAGGGAGGTGTGTAAAGCACTTTAGGCTAGACAGCCAATCAGCTGACAGCTTCCATCTGTCAATCAAATACAGCAACCAATCAGAAAGCTGCCCATTGATCAGCAGGCCCTTTATGACATCACAGACAGACCCTCAGAACTATCTGTGCATGTCTAATGGCTGGCTGTCAGTTGGGCGGGTGGGTGGCAGAGGGAGGGGATGTCTGTCTCGTTTCTCCTGAAAATTGCAGTTTTTCTGCGTTTACGGGAAAAGTTGAGGTCCGACGCGCAAAAGTGGGGTATCGTAGAAATCACCTTTTAAAGTCGCACATTTCCGGCCCCCCAAAAATGGGCATTTCAAATGAGAAATGAGTCCAATGAACAAAATAGGGTGAATAAGTATGTATTTCAGGGGTGAGTTAGCAGGTTATTGGGGAAGTAAGTCCTGATATTTTTGGAGGTTGCAGGGGCCACTACACCATTTAAAATAGGCAGGTTTTAGCATATGCAGTTAGGCCCTGTAGGATGATTTTAGCTAAAAAGTGCCCCAAACACTCAAATGGGCTAGTATCTGGGAAGGAAAAAAATGGGAAACATGACTTAGACACCAAATGATACACTGTTTGCCATGTTTCCAAATTTTTATGCACAGCGGTTACAGCATGAAGCGAATGCATGTGAATATACAAAGGTGCATTGCATTAAACAAGTCCAATGAGCGTCCCAAAATGGCCGGCCTGCCTGCTTTCATCCATCAATTGTTCTAAATTTTTCATTTCCCAACGAGCTGAGGTGGAGTCTTAGCCAGTGGTACCATCAGGGAGGTGTGTAAAGCACTTTAGGCTAGACAGCCAATCAGCTGCCTGCTTCCATCTGTCAATCAAATACAGCAGCCAATCAGAAAGCTGCCCCTTGATCAGCAGGCCCTTTATGACATCACAGAAATACCCTCAGAACTATCTGTGCAAGTCTAATGGCTGGCTGTCAGTTGGGCGGGTGGGTGGCAGAGGGAGGGGATGTCTGTCTCGTTTCTCCTGAAAATTGCATTTTTTCTGCGTTTACGGGAAAAGTTGTGGTCCGACGCGCAAAAGTGGGGTATCGTAGAAATCACCTTTTAAAGACGCACATTTCTGGCCCCCCAAAAATGGGCATTTCAAATGAGAAATGAGTCCAATGAACATAATAGGATGAATAAGTATGTATTTCAGGGGTGTGTTAGCAGGTTATTGGGGAAGTAAGTCCTGATATTTTTGGAGGTTGCAGGGGCCACTACACCATTCAAAATAGGCAGGTTTTAGCATATGCAGTTAGGCCCCGTAGGATGATTTTAGCTAAAAAGTGCCCCAAACACTCAAACGGGCTTGTATCTGGGAAGGGAAAATATGGGAAACATGACTTAGACAGCAAATGATACACTGTTACCATGTTTCCAAATTTTTATGCACAGTGGTTACAGCATGAAGCGAATGCATGTGAATATACAAAGGTGCATTGCATTAAACAAGTCCACTGAGTGTCCTAAAATGGCTGGCCTGCCTGCTTTCATCCATCAATTGTTCTAAATTTTTCATTACCCAATGAGCTGAGGTGGAGTCTTAGCCAGTGGTACCATCAGGGAGGTATGTAAAGCACTTTAGGCTAGACAGCCAATCAGCTGCCAGCTTCCATCTGTCAATCAAATACAGCAGCCAATCAGAAAGCTGCCCATTGATCAGCAGGCCCTTTATGACATCACAGAAAGACCCTCAGAACTATCTGTGCATGTCTAATGGCTGGCTGTCAGTTGGGCGGGTGGGTGGCAGAGGAAGGGGATGTCTGTCTCGTTTCTCCTTAAAATTGCGGTTTTTCTGCGTTTACGGGAAAAGTTGAGGTCCGACACGCAAAAGTGGGGTATCGTAGAAATCACCTTTTAAAGATGCACATTTCTGGCCCCCCAAAAATGGGCATTTCAAATAAGAAATGAGTCCAATGTACAAAATGGGGTGAATAAGTTTGTATTTCAGTGGTGAGTTAGCAGGTTATTGGGGAAGTAAGTCCTGATATTTTTTGGAGGTTGCAGGGGCCACTACACCATTCAAAATAGGCAGGTTTTAGCATATGCAGTTAGGCCCGTAGGATGATTTTAGCTAAAAAGTGCCCCAAACACTCAAACGGGCTTGCATCTGGGAAGGGAAAATATGGGAAACATGACTTAGACAGCAAATGATACACTAAATGCCATGTTTCCAAATTTTTATGCACAGTGGTTACAGCATGAAGCGAATGCATGTGAATATACAAAGGTGCATTGCATTAAACAAGTCCACTGAGTGTCCCAAAATTGCCAGAATGCCTGCTTTCATCCATCAATTGTTGTAAATTTTTCATTACCCAATGAGCTGAGGTGGAGTCTTAGCCACTGGTACCATCAGGGAGGTGTGTAAAGCACTTTAGGCTAGACAGCCAATCAGCTGCCAGCTTCCATCTGTCAATCAAATACAGCAACCAATCAGAAAGCTGCCCATTGATCAGCAGGCCCTTTATGACATCACAGACAGACCCTCAGAACTATCTGTGCATGTCTAATGGCTCGCTGTCAGTTGGGCGGGTGGGTGGCAGAGGGAGGGGATGTCTGTCTCGTTTCTCCTGAAAATTGCAGTTTTTCTGCGTTTACGGGAAAAGTTGAGGTCCGACGCGCAAAAGTGGAGTATCGTAGAAATCACCTTTTAAAGACGCACATTTCTGGCCCCCCAAAAATGGGCATTTCAAATGAGAAATGAGTCCAATGAACAAAATAGGATGAATAAGTATGTATTTCAGGGGTGAGTTAGCAGGTTATTGGGGAAGTAAGTCCTGATATTTTTGGAGGTTGCAGGGGCCACTACACCATTCAAAATAGGCAGGCTTTAGCATATGCAGTTAGGCCCTGTAGGATGATTTTAGCTAAAAAGTGCCCCAAACACTCAAATGGGCTTGTATCTGGGAAGGAAAAAAATGGGAAACATGACTTAGACAGCAAATGATACACTGTTTGCCATGTTTCCAAATTTTTATGCACAGTGGTTACAGCATGAAGCGAATGCATGTGAATATACAAAGGTGCATTGCATTAAACAAGTCCACTGAGTGTCCCAAAATGGCCGGCCTGCCTGCTTTCATCCATCAATTGTTCTAAATTTTTCATTACCTAATGAGCTGAGGTGGAGTCTTAGCCAGTGGTACCATCAGGGAGGTGTGTAAAGCACTTTAGGCTAGACAGCCAATCAGCTGCCAGCTTCCATCTGTCAATCAAATACAGCAGCCAATCAGAAAGCTGCCCCTTGATCAGCAGGCCCTTTATGACATCACAGAAAGACCCTCAGAACTATCTGTGCATGTCTAATGGCTGGCTGTCAGTTGGGCGGGTGGGTGGCAGAGGGAGGGGATGTCTGTCTCGTTTCTCCTGAAAATTGCGTTTTTTCTGCGTTTACGGGAAAAGTTGAGGTCCGACGCGCAAAAGTGGAGTATCGTAGAAATCACCTTTTAAAGACGCACATTTCTGGCCCCCCAAAAATGGGCATTTCAAATGAGAAATGAGTCCAATGAACAAAATAGGATGAATAAGTATGTATTTCAGGGGTGAGTTAGCAGGTTATTGGGGAAGTAAGTCCTGATATTTTTGGAGGTTGCAGGGGCCACTACACCATTCAAAATAGGCAGGCTTTAGCATATGCAGTTAGGCCCCGTAGGATGATTTTAGCTAAAAAGTGCCCCAAACACTCAAACGGGCTTGTATCTGGGAAGGCAAAATATGGGAAACATGACTTAGACAGCAAATGATACACTGTTTGCCATGTTTCCAAATTTTTATGCACAGTGGTTACAGCATGAAGCGAATGCATGTGAATATACAAAGGTGCATTGCATTAAACAAGTCCACTAAGTGTCCTAAAATGGCCGGCCTGCCTGCTTTCATCCATCAATTGTTCTAAATTTTTCATTACCCAATGAGCTGAGGTGGAGTCTTAGCCAGTGGTACCATCAGGGAGGTGTGTAAAGCACTTTAGGCTAGACAGCCAATCAGCTGCCAGCTTCCATCTGTCAATCAAATACAGCAGCCAATCAGAAAGCTGCCCATTGATCAGCAGGCCCTTTATGACATCACAGAAAGACCCTCAGAACTATCTGTGCATGTCTAATGGCTGGCTGTCAGTTGGGCGGGTGGGTGGCAGAGGAAGGGGATGTCTGTCTCGTTTCTCCTTAAAATTGCGGATTTTCTGCGTTTACGGGAAAAGTTGAGGTCCGACGCGCAAAAGTGGGGTATCGTAGAAATCTCCTTTTAAAGACGCACATTTCTGGCCCCCCAAAAATGGGCATTTCAAATAAGAAATGAGTCCAATGTACAAAATAGGGTGAATAAGTATGTATTTCAGGGGTGAGTTAGCAGGTTATTGGGGAAGTAAGTCCTGATATTTTTTGGAGGTTGCAGGGGCCACTACACCATTCAAAATAGGCAGGTTTTAGCATATGCAGTTAGGCCCGTAGGATGATTTTAGCTAAAAAGTGCCCCAAACACTCAAACGGGCTTGCATCTGGGAAGGGAAAATATGGGAAACATGACTTAGACACCAAAAGATACACTAAATGCCATGTTTCCAAATTTTTATGCACAGTGGTTACAGCATGAAGCGAATGCATGTGAATATACAAAGGTGCATTGCATTAAACAAGTCCACTGAGTGTCCCAAAATTGCCGGCCTGCCTGCTTTCATCCATCAATTGTTGTAAATTTTTCATTACCCAATGAGCTGAGGTGGAGTCTTAGCCACTGGTACCATCAGGGAGGTGTGTAAAGCACTTTAGGCTAGACAGCCAATCAGCTGCCAGCTTCCATCTGTCAATCAAATACAGCAACCAATCAGAAAGCTGCCCATTGATCAGCAGGCCCTTTATGACATCACAGACAGACCTTCAGAACTATCTGTGCATGTCTAATGGCTGGCTGTCAGTTGGGCGGGTGGGTGGCAGAGGGAGGGGATGTCTGTCTCGTTTCTCCTGAAAATTGCAGTTTTTCTGCGTTTACAGGAAAAGTTGAGGTCCGACGCGCAAAAGTGGGGTATCGTAGAAATCACCTTTTAAAGTCGCACATTTCCAGCCCCCCAAAAATGGGCATTTCAAATGAGAAATGAGTCCAATGAACAAAATAGGGTGAATAAGTATGTATTTCAGGGGTGAGTTAGCAGGTTATTGGGGAAGTAAGTCCTGATATTTTTGGAGGTTGCAGGGGCCACTACACCATTTAAAATAGGCAGGTTTTAGCATATGCAGTTAGGCCCTGTAGGATGATTTTAGCTAAAAAGTGACCCAAACACTCAAATGGGCTAGTATATGGGAAGGAAAAAAATGGGAAACATGAATTAGACACCAAATGATACACTGTTTGCCATGTTTCCAAATTTTTATGCACAGCGGTTACAGCATGAAGCGAATGCATGTGAATATACAAAGGTGCATTGCATTAAACAAGTCCAATGAGCGTCCCAAAATGGCCGGCCTGCCTGCTTTCATCCATCAATTGTTCTAAATTTTTCATTTCCCAACGAGCTGAGGTGGAGTCTTAGCCAGTGGTACCATCAGGGAGGTGTGTAAAGCACTTTAGGCTAGACAGCCAATCAGCTGCCTGCTTCCATCTGTCAATCAAATACAGCAGCCAATCAGAAAGCTGCCCCTTGATCAGCAGGCCCTTTATGACATCACAGAAAGACCCTCAGAACTATCTGTGCATGTCTAATGGCTGGCTGTCAGTTGGGCGGGTGGGTGGCAGAGGGAGGGGATGTCTGTCTCGTTTCTCCTGAAAATTGCATTTTTTCTGCGTTTACGGGAAAAGTTGTGGTCCGACGCGCAAAAGTGGGGTATCGTAGAAATCACCTTTTAAAGACGCACATTTCTGGCCCCCCAAAAATGGGCATTTCAAATGAGAAATGAGTCCAATGAACAAAATAGGATGAATAAGTATGTATTTCAGGGGTGAGTTAGCAGGTTATTGGGGAAGTAAGTCCTGATATTTTTGGAGGTTGCAGGGGCCACTACACCATTCAAAATAGGCAGGCTTTAGCATATGCAGTTAGGCCCCGTAGGATGATTTTAGCTAAAAAGTGCCCCAAACACTCAAACGGGCTTGTATCTGGGAAGGGAAAATATGGGAAACATGACTTAGACAGCAAATGATACACTAAATGCCATGTTTCCAAATTTTTATGCACAGTGGTTACAGCATGAAGCGAATGCATGTGAATATACAAAGGTGCATTGCATTAAACAAGTCCACTGAGTGTCCTAAAATGGCCGGCCTGCCTGCTTTCATCCATCAATTGTTCTAAATTTTTCATTAACCAATGAGCTGAGGTGGAGTCTTAGCCAGTGGTACCATCAGGGAGGTGTGTAAAGCACTTTAGGCTAGACAGCCAATCAGCTGCCAGCTTCCATCTGTCAATCAAATACAGCAGCCAATCAGAAAGCTGCCCATTGATCAGCAGGCCCTTTATGACATCACAGAAAGACCCTCAGAACTATCTGTGCATGTCTAATGGCTGGCTGTCAGTTGGGCGGGTGGGTGGCAGAGGAAGGGGATGTCTGTCTCGTTTCTCCTTAAAATTGCGGTTTTTCTGCGTTTACGGGAAAAGTTGAGGTCCGACACGCAAAAGTGGGGTATCGTAGAAATCTCCTTTTAAAGATGCACATTTCTGGCCCCCCAAAAATGGGCATTTCAAATAAGAAATGAGTCCAATGTACAAAATAGGGTGAATAAGTATGTATTTCAGGGGTGAGTTAGCAGGTTATTGGGGAAGTAAGTCCTGATATTTTTTGGAGGTTGCAGGGGCCACTACACCATTCAAAATAGGCAGGTTTTAGCATATGCAGTTAGGCCCGTAGGATGATTTTAGCTAAAAAGTGCCCCAAACACTCAAACGGGCTTGCATCTGGGAAGGGAAAATATGGGAAACATGACTTAGACACCAAAAGATACACTAAATGCCATGTTTCCAAATTTTTATGCACAGTGGTTACAGCATGAAGCGAATGCATGTGAATATACAAAGGTGCATTGCATTAAACAAGTCCACTGAGTGTCCCAAAATTGCCGGCCTGCCTGCTTTCATCCGTCAATTGTTGTAAATTTTTCATTACCCAATGAGCTGAGGTGGAGTCTTAGCCACTGGTACCATCAGGGAGGTGTGTAAAGCACTTTAGGCTAGACAGCCAATCAGCTGCCAGCTTCCATCTGTCAATCAAATACAGCAACCAATCAGAAAGCTGCCCATTGATCAGCAGGCCCTTTATGACATCACAGACAGACCCTCAGAACTATCTGTGCATGTCTAATGGCTGGCTGTCAGTTGGGCGGGTGGGTGGCAGAGGGAGGGGATGTCTGTCTCGTTTCTCCTGAAAATTGCGCTTTTTCTGCGTTTACGGGAAAAGTTGAGGTCCGACGCGCAAAAGTGGGGTATCGTAGAAATCACCTTTTAAAGTCGCACATTTCTGGCCCCCCAAAAATGGGCATTTCAAATAAGAAATGAGTCCAATGTACAAAATGGGGTGAATAAGTATGTATTTCAGTGGTGAGTTAGCAGGTTATTGGGGAAGTAAGTCCTGATATTTTTTGGAGGTTGCAGGGGCCACTACACTATTCAAAATAGGCAGGTTTTAGCATATGCAGTTAGGCCCGTAGGATGATTTTAGCTAAAAAGTGCCCCAAACACTCAAACGGGCTTGCATCTGGGAAGGGAAAATATGGGAAACATGACTTACTTAGACAGCAAATGATACACTAAATGCCATGTTTCCAAATTTTTATGCACAGTGGTTACAGCATGAAGCGAATGCATGTGAATATACAAAGGTGCATTGCATTAAACAAGTCCACTGAATGTCCCAAAATTGCCGGAATGCCTGCTTTCATCCATCAATTGTTGTAAATTTTTCATTACCCAATGAGCTGAGGTGGAGTCTTAGCCACTGGTACCATCAGGGAGGTGTGTAAAGCACTTTAGGCTAGACAGCCAATCAGCTGCCAGCTTCCATCTGTCAATCAAATACAGCAACCAATCAGAAAGCTGCCCATTGATCAGCAGGCCCTTTATGACATCACAGACAGACCCTCAGAACTATCTGTGCATGTCTAATGGCTGGCTGTCAGTTGGGCGGGTGGGTGGCAGAGGGAGGGGATGTCTGTCTCGTTTCTCCTGAAAATTGCAGTTTTTCTGCGTTTACGGGAAAAGTTGAGGTCCGACGCGCAAAAGTGGGGTATCGTAGAAATCACCTTTTAAAGTCGCACATTTCCGGCCCCCCAAAAATGGGCATTTCAAATGAGAAATGAGTCCAATGAACAAAATAGGGTGAATAAGTATGTATTTCAGGGGTGAGTTAGCAGGTTATTGGGGAAGTAAGTCCTGATATTTTTGGAGGTTGCAGGGGCCACTACACCATTTAAAATAGGCAGGTTTTAGCATATGCAGTTAGGCCCTGTAGGATGATTTTAGCTAAAAAGTGCCCCAAACACTCAAATGGGCTTGTATCTGGGAAGGAAAAAAATGGGAAACATGACTTTGACACCAAATGATACACTGTTTGCCATGTTTCCAAATTTTTATGCACAGCGGTTACAGCATGAAGCGAATGCATGTGAATATACAAAGGTGCATTGCATTAAATAAGTCCAATGAGCGTCCCAAAATGGCCGGCCTGCCTGCTTTCATCCATCAATTGTTCTAAATTTTTCATTTCCCAACGAGCTGAGGTGGAGTCTTAGCCAGTGGTACCATCAGGGAGGTGTGTAAAGCACTTTAGGCTAGACAGCCAATCAGCTGCCAGCTTCCATCTGTCAATCAAATACAGCAGCCAATCAGAAAGCTGCCCCTTGATCAGCAGGCCCTTTATGACATCACAGAAAGACCCTCAGAACTATCTGTGCATGTCTAATGGCTGGCTGTCAGTTGGGCGGGTGGGTGGCAGAGGGAGGGGATGTCTGTCTCGTTTCTCCTGAAAATTGCGTTTTTTTCTGCGTTTACGGGAAAAGTTGAGGTCCGACGCGCAAAAGTGGAGTATCGTAGAAATCACCTTTTAAAGACGCACATTTCTGGCCCCCCAAAAATGGGCATTTCAAATAAGAAATGAGTCCAATGTACAAAATAGGGTGAATAAGTATGTATTTCAGGGGTGAGTTAGCAGGTTATTGGGGAAGTAAGTCCTGATATTTTTTGGAGGTTGCAGGGGCCACTACACCATTCAAAATAGGCAGGTTTTAGCATATGCAGTTAGGCCCGTAGGATGATTTTAGCTAAAAAGTGCCCCAAACACTCAAACGGGCTTGCATCTGGGAAGGGAAAATATGGGAAACATGACTTAGACACCAAAAGATACACTAAAGGCCATGTTTCCAAATTTTTATGCACAGTGGTTACAGCATGAAGCGAATGCATGTGAATATACAAAGGTGCATTGCATTAAACAAGTCCACTGAGTGTCCCAAAATTGCCAGCCTGCCTGCTTTCATCCATCAATTGTTGTAAACTTTTCATTACCCAATGAGCTGAGGTGGAGTCTTAGCCACTGGTACCATCAGGGAGGTGTGTAAAGCACTTTAGGCTAGACAGCCAATCAGCTGCCAGCTTCCATCTGTCAATCAAATACAGCAACCATTTAGAAAGCTGCCCATTGATCAGCAGGCCCTTTATGACATCACAGACAGACCCTCAGAACTATCTGTGCATGTCTAATGGCTGGCTGTCAGTTGGGAGGGTGGGTGGCAGAGGGAGGGGATGTCGGTCTCGTTTCTCCTGAAAATTGCAGTTTTTCTTCGTTTACGGGAAAAGCTGAGGTCCGACGCGCAAAAGTGGGGTATCGTAGAAATCACCTTTTAAAGTCGCACATTTCCAGCCCCCCAAAAATGGGCATTTCAAATGAGAAATGAGTCCAATGAACAAAATAGGGTGAATAAGTATGTATTTCAGGGGTGAGTTAGCAGGTTATTGGGGAAGTAAGTCCTGATATTTTTGGAGGTTGCAGGGGCCACTACACCATTTAAAATAGGCAGGTTTTAGCATATGCAGTTAGGCCCTGTAGGATGATTTTAGCTAAAAAGTGCCCCAAACACTCAAATGGGCTAGTATCTGGGAAGGAAAAAAATGGGAAACATGACTTAAACACCAAATGATACACTGTTTGCCATGTTTCCAAATTTTTATGCACAGCGGTTACAGCATGAAGCGAATGCATGTGAATATACAAAGGTGCATTGCATTAAACAAGTCCACTGAGTGTCCTAAAATGGCCGGCCTGCCTGCTTTCATCCATCAATTGTTCTAAATTTTTCATTACCCAATGAGCTGAGGTGGAGTCTTAGCCAGTGGTACCATCAGGGAGGTGTGTAAAGCACTTTAGGCTAGACAGCCAATCAGCTGCCAGCTTCCATCTGTCAATCAAATACAGCAACCAATCAGAAAGCTGCCCATTGATCAGCAGGCCCTTTATGACATCACAGACAGACCCTCAGAACTATCTGTGCATGTCTAATGGCTGGCTGTCAGTGTGGCGGGTGGGTGGCAGAGGGAGAGGATGTCTGTCTCGTTTCTCCTGAAAATTGCAGTTTTTCTGCGTTTACGGGAAAAGTTGAGGTCCGACGCGCAAAAGTGGGGTATCGTAGAAATCACCTTTTAAAGTCGCACATTTCCGGCCCCCCAAAAATGGGCATTTCAAATGAGAAATGAGTCCAATGAACAAAATAGGGTGAATAAGTATGTATTTCAGGGGTGAGTTAGCAGGTTATTGGGGAAGTAAGTCCTGATATTTTTGGAGGTTGCAGGGGCCACTACACCATTTAAAATAGGCAGGTTTTAGCATATGCAGTTAGGCCCTGTAGGATGATTTTAGCTAAAAAGTGCCCCAAACACTCAAATGGGCTTGTATCTGGGAAGGAAAAAAATGGGAAACATGACTTTGACACCAAATGATACACTGTTTGCCATGTTTCCAAATTTTTATGCACAGCGGTTACAGCATGAAGCGAATGCATGTGAATATACAAAGGTGCATTGCATTAAATAAGTACAATGAGCGTCCCAAAATGGCCGGCCTGCCTGCTTTCATCCATCAATTGTTCTAAATTTTTCATTTCCCAACGAGCTGAGGTGGAGTCTTAGCCAGTGGTACCATCAGGGAGGTGTGTAAAGCACTTTAGGCTAGACAGCCAATCAGCTGCCAGCTTCCATCTGTCAATCAAATACAGCAGCCAATCAGAAAGCTGCCCCTTGATCAGCAGGCCCTTTATGACATCACAGAAAGACCCTCAGAACTATCTGTGCATGTCTAATGGCTGGCTGTCAGTTGGGCGGGTGGGTGGCAGAGGGAGGGGATGTCTGTCTCGTTTCTCCTGAAAATTGCGTTTTTTCTGCGTTTACGGGAAAAGTTGAGGTCCGACGCGCAAAAGTGGAGTATCGTAGAAATCACCTTTTAAAGACGCACATTTCTGGCCCCCCAAAAATGGGCATTTCAAATAAGAAATGAGTCCAATGTACAAAATAGGGTGAATAAGTATGTATTTCAGGGGTGAGTTAGCAGGTTATTGGGGAAGTAAGTCCTGATATTTTTTGGAGGTTGCAGGGGCCACTACACCATTCAAAATAGGCAGGTTTTAGCATATGCAGTTAGGCCCTTAGGATGATTTTAGCTAAAAAGTGCCCCAAACACTCAAACGGGCTTGCATCTGGGAAGGGAAAATATGGGAAACATGACTTAGACACCAAAAGATACACTAAATGCCATGTTTCCAAATTTTTATGCACAGTGGTTACAGCATGAAGCGAATGCATGTGAATATACAAAGGTGCATTGCATTAAAAGAGTCCACTGAGTGTCCCAAAATTGCCGGCCTGCCTGCTTTCATCCATCAATTGTTGTAAATTTGTCATTACCCAATGAGCTGAGGTGGAGTCTTAGCCACTGGTACCATCAGGGAGGTGTGTAAAGCACTTTAGGCTAGACAGCCAATCAGCTGCCAGCTTCTATCTGTCAATCAAATACAGCAACCAATCAGAAAGCTGCCCATTGATCAGCAGGCCCTTTATGACATCACAGACAGACCCTCAGAACTATCTGTGCATGTCTAATGGCTGGCTGTCAGTTGGGCGGGTGGGTGGCAGAGGAAGGGGATGTCTGTCTCGTTTCTCCTTAAAATTGCGTTTTTTCTGCGTTTACGGGAAAAGTTGAGGTCCGACACGCAAAAGTGGGGTATCATAGAAATCACCTTTTAAAGATGCACATTTCTGGCCCCCCCAAAAATGGGCATTTCAAATGAGAAATGAGTCCAATGAACAAAATAGGATGAATAAGTATGTATTTCAGGGGTGAGTTAGCAGGTTATTGGGGAAGTAAGTCCTGATATTTTTGGAGGTTGCAGGGGCCACTACACCATTCAAAATAGGCAGGCTTTAGCATATGCAGTTAGGCCCCGTAGGATGATTTTAGCTAAAAAGTGCCCCAAACCCCCAATGGGCTTGTATCTGGGAAGGGAAAATATGGGAAACATGACTTAGACAGCAAATTATACACTGTTTGCCATGTTTCCAAATTTTTATGCACAGTGGTTACAGCATGAAGCGAATGCATGTGAATATACAAAGGTGCATTGCATTAAACAAGTCCACTGAGTGTCCTAAAATGGCCGGCCTGCCTGCTTTCATCCATCAATTGTTCTAAATTTTTCATTACCCAATGAGCTGAGGTGGAGTCTTAGCCAGTGGTACCATCAGGGAGGTGTGTAAAGCACTTTAGGCTAGACAGCCAATCAGCTGCCAGCTTCCATCTGTCAATCAAATACAGCAGCCAATCAGAAAGCTGCCCATTGATCAGCAGGCCCTTTATGACATCACAGAAAGACCCTCAGAACTATCTGTGCATGTCTAATGGCTGGCTGTCAGTTGGGCGGGTGGGTGGCAGAGGAAGGGGATGTCTGTCTCGTTTCTCCTTAAAATTGCGGTTTTTCTGCGTTTACGGGAAAAGTTGAGGTCCGACACGCAAAAGTGGGGTATCGTAGAAATCTCCTTTTAAAGACGCACATTTCTGGCCCCCCAAAAATGGGCATTTCAAATAAGAAATGAGTCCAATGTACAAAATGGGGTTAATAAGTATGTATTTCAGTGGTGAGTTAGCAGGTTATTGGGGAAGTAAGTCCTGATATTTTTTGGAGGTTGCAGGGGCCACTACACCATTCAAAATAGGCAGGTTTTAGCATATGCAGTTAGGCCCGTAGGATGATTTTAGCTAAAAAGTGCCCCAAACACTCAAACGGGCTTGCATCTGGGAAGGGAAAATATGGGAAACATGACTTAGGCCCTTATTCTGGTTGGTGCGGCCAGAGCCGCACACGGGGCTCCGGCCGCACAAACCAATCCCCGCCCACCCTACGGATCGCCACGGCCGTCCGTACACGGACGGCTGGCGATCCGCATAAAAATGGTGGAGGCTACGCCTCCACCATGGTGGGAGCTGCCCCCTGCATTCGATGGTCGTCGACCATCGAAGGCAGGTCCGCACGCCGCGGCAGCTCCCGCAAGCTAAGACCACACGGACAATCGTCCGTGTGGTAGCTTGTATGGGGGCTGAAAGCTGACATCCGGCGACGTCAGCTTTCCGCCCCCATGAGTGGCGTCATGCCCTCATTACCATGCATACGCCCCGCTTTTGCATGGGAACGCCCATGAAACGCGGGGCGTACACATAGGGAAATGAGGGCATGAAGCCCCTCACGCCCCTATACGCCCCCTTTGCGGCGGACGAAATACGTCTGCGGCGAAGGGGGCTGCACATGCGCAGATTGACCTCTGCGCATGTGCAGTGTTAAAACATCGGCGGTACGGCCGCACGCGGGCCGTACCGCACGAAGTAGAATAAGGGCCTTAGACAGCAAATGATACACTAAATGCCATGTTTCCAAATTTTTATGCACAGTGGTTACAGCATGAAGCGAATGCATGTGAATATACAAAGGTGCATTGCATTAAACAAGTCCACTGAGTGTCCCAAAATTGCCGGAATGCCTGCTTTCATCCATCAATTGTTGTAAATTTTTCATTACCCAATGAGCTGAGGTGGAGTCTTAGCCACTGGTACCATCAGGGAGGTGTGTAAAGCACTTTAGGCTAGACAGCCAATCAGCTGCCAGCTTCCATCTGTCAATCAAATACAGCAACCAATCAGAAAGCTGCCCATTGATCAGCAGGCCCTTTATGACATCACAGACAGACCCTCAGAACTATCTGTGCATGTCTAATGGCTGGCTGTCAGTTGGGCGGGTTGGTGGCAGAGGAAGGGGATGTCTGTCTCGTTTCTCCTTAAAATTGCGTTTTTTCTGCGTTTACGGGAAAAGTTGAGGTCCGACACGCAAAAGTGGGGTATCATAGAAATCACCTTTTAAAGATGCACATTTCTGGCCCCCCAAAAATGGGCATTTCAAATAAGAAATGAGTCCAATGTACAAAATAGGGTGAATAAGTATGTATTTCAGGGGTGAGTTAGCAGGTTATTGGGGAAGTAAGTCCTGATATTTTTTGGAGGTTGCAGGGGCCACTACACCATTCAAAATAGGCAGGTTTTAGCATATGCAGTTAGGCCCCGTAGGATGATTTTAGCTAAAAAGTGCCCCAAACACTCAAACGGGCTTGTATCTGGGAAGGGAAAATATGGGAAACATGACTAAGACACCAAAAGATACACTAAATGCCATGTTTCCAAATTTTTATGCACAGTGGTTACAGCATGAAGCGAATGCATGTGAATATACAAAGGTGCATTGCATTAAACAAGTCCACTGAGTGTCCCAAAATTGCCGGCCTGCCTGCTTTCATCCATCAATTGTTCTAAATTTTTCATTACCCAATGAGCTGAGGTGGAGTCTTAGCCACTGGTACCATCAGGGAGGTGTGTAAAGCACTTTAGGCTAGACAGCCAATCAGCTGCCAGCTTCCATCTGTCAATCAAATACAGCAACCAATCAGAAAGCTGTCCATTGATCAGCAGGCCCTTTATGACATCACAGACAGACCCTCAGAACTATCTGTGCATGTCTAATGGCTGGCTGTCAGTTGGGCGGGTGGGTGGCAGAGGGAGGGGATGTCTGTCTCGTTTCTCATGAAAATTGCAGTTTTTCTGCGTTTACGGGAAAAGTTGAGGTCCGACGCGCAAAAGTGGGGTATCGTAGAAATCACCTTTTAAAGTCGCACATTTCCGGCCCCCCAAAAATGGGGATTTCAAATGAGAAATGAGTCCAATGAACAAAATAGGGTGAATAAGTATGTATTTCAGGGGTGAGTTAGCAGGTTATTGGGGAAGTAAGTCCTGATATTTTTGGAGGTTGCAGGGGCCACTACACCATTTAAAATAGGCAGGTTTTAGCATATGCAGTTAGGCCCTTTAGGATGATTTTAGCTAAAAAGTGCCCCAAACACTCAAATGGGCTTGTATCTGGGAAGGAAAAAAATGGGAAACATGACTTAGACACCAAATGATACACTGTTTGCCATGTTTTCAAATTTTTATGCACAGCGGTTACAGCATGAAGCGAATGCATGTGAATATACAAAGGTGCATTGCATTAAACAAGTCCAATGAGCATCCCAAAATGGCCGGCCTGCCTGCTTTCATCCATCAATTGTTCTAAATTTTTCATTTCCCAACGAGCTGAGGTGGAGTCTTAGCCAGTGGTACCATCAGGGAGGTGTGTAAAGCACTTTAGGCTAGACAGCCAATCAGCTGCCTGCTTCCATCTGTCAATCAAATACAGCAGCCAATCAGAAAGCTGCCCCTTGATCAGCAGGCCCTTTATGACATCACAGAAATACCCTCAGAACTATCTGTGCATGTCTAATGGCTGGCTGTCAGTTGGGCGGGTGGGTGGCAGAGGGAGGGGATGTCTGTCTCGTTTCTCCTGAAAATTGCAGTTTTTCTGCGTTTACAGGAAAAGTTGAGGTCCGACGCGCAAAAGTGGGGTATCGTAGAAATCACCTTTTAAAGTCGCACATTTCCAGCCCCCCAAAAATGGGCATTTCAAATGAGAAATGAGTCCAATGAACAAAATAGGGTGAATAAGTATGTATTTCAGGGGTGAGTTAGCAGGTTATTGGGGAAGTAAGTCCTGATATTTGTGGAGGTTGCAGGGGCCACTACACCATTCAAAATAGGCAGGGTTTAGCATATGCAGTTAGGCCCGTAGGTTGATTTTAGCTAAAAAGTGCCCCAAACACTCAAACGGGCTTGCATCTGGGAAGGGAAAATATGGGAAACATGACTAAGACATCAAAAGATACACTATATGCCATGTTTCCAAATTTTTATGCACAGTGGTTACAGCATGAAGCGAATGCATGTGAATATACAAAGGTGCATTGCATTAAACAAGTCCACTGAGTGTCCCAAAATTGCCGGCCTTCCTGCTTTCATCCATCAATTGTTCTAAATTTTTCATTACCTAATGAGCTGAGGTGGAGTCTTAGCCACTGGTACCATCAGGGAGGTGTGTAAAGCACTTTAGGCTAGACAGCCAATCAGCTGCCAGCTTCCATCTGTCAATCAAATACAGCAACCAATCAGAAAGCTGCCCATTGATCAGCAGGCCCTTTATGACATTACAGACAGACCCTCAGAACTATCTGTGCATGTCTAATGGCTGGCTGTCAGTTGGGCGGGTGGGTGGCAGAGGGAGGGGATGTCTGTCTCATTTCTCCTGAAAATTGCAGTTTTTCTGCGTTTATGGGAAAAGTTGAGGTCCGACGCGCAAAAGTGGGGTATCGTAGAAATCACCTTTTAAAGTCGCACATTTCCAGCCCCCCAAAAATGGGCATTTCAAATGAGAAATGAGTCCAATGAACAAAATAGGGTGAATAAGTATGTATTTCAGGGGTGAGTTAGCAGGTTATTGGGGAAGTAAGTCCTGATATTTTTGGAGGTTGCAGGGGCCACTACACCATTCAAAATAGGCAGGCTTTAGCATATGCAGTTAGGCCCCGTAGGATGATTTTAGCTAAAAAGTGCCCCAAACACTCAAACGGGCTTGTATCTGGGAAGGGAAAATATTGGAAACATGACTTAGACAGCAAATGATACACTGTTTGCCATGTTTCCAAATTTTTATGCACAGTGGTTACAGCATGAAGCGAATGCATGTGAATATACAAAGGTGCATTGCATTAAACAAGTCCACTGAGTGTCCCAAAATGGCCAGCCTGCCTGCTTTCATCCATCAATTGTTCTAAATTTTTCATTACCCAATGAGCTGAGGTGGAGTCTTAGCCAGTGGTACCATCAGGGAGGTGTGTAAAGCACTTTAGGCTTACAGCAAATACAGCAGCCAATACAGCAGCCAAATACAGCAAATACAGCAGCCAATCAGAAAGCTGCCCATTGATCAGCAGGCCCTTTATGACATCACAGAAAGACCCTCAGAACTATCTGTGCATGTCTAATGGCTGGCTGTCAGTTGGGCGGGTGGGTGGCAGAGGGAGGGGATGTCTGTCTCGTTTCTCCTGAAAATTGCAGTTTTTCTGCGTTTACAGGAAAAGTTGAGGTCCGACGCGCAAAAGTGGGGTATCGTAGAAATCACCTTTTAAAGTCGCACATTTCCAGCCCCCCAAAAATGGGCATTTCAAATGAGAAATGAGTCCAATGAACAAAATAGGGTGAATAAGTATGTATTTCAGGGGTGAGTTAGCAGGTTATTGGGGAAGTAAGTCCTGATATTTTTGGAGGTTGCAGGGGCCACTACACCATTCAAAATAGGCAGGGTTTAGCATATGCAGTTAGGCCCGTAGGTTGATTTTAGCTAAAAAGTGCCCCAAACACTCAAACGGGCTTGCATCTGGGAAGGGAAAATATGGGAAACATGACTAAGACATCAAAAGATACACTATATGCCATGTTTCCAAATTTTTATGCACAGTGGTTACAGCATGAAGCGAATGCATGTGAATATACAAAGGTGCATTGCATTAAACAAGTCCACTGAGTGTCCCAAAATTGCCGGCCTTCCTGCTTTCATCCATCAATTGTTCTAAATTTTTCATAACCTAATGAGCTGAGGTGGAGTCTTAGCCACTGGTACCATCAGGGAGGTGTGTAAAGCACTTTAGGCTAGACAGCCAATCAGCTGCCAGCTTCCATCTGTCAATCAAATACAGCAACCAATCAGAAAGCTGCCCATTGATCAGCAGGCCCTTTATGACATCACAGACAGACCCTCAGAACTATCTGTGCATGTCTAATGGCTGGCTGTCAGTTGGGCGGGTGGGTGGCAGAGGGAGGGGATGTCTGTCTCATTTCTCCTGAAAATTGCAGTTTTTCTGCGTTTACAGGAAAAGTTGAGGTCCGACGCGCAAAAGTGGGGTATCGTAGAAATCACCTTTTAAAGTCGCACATTTCCAGCCCCCCAAAAATGGGCATTTCAAATGAGAAAAGAGTCCAATGAACAAAATAGGGTGAATAAGTATGTATTTCAGGGGTGAGTTAGCAGGTTATTGGGGAAGTAAGTCCTGATATTTTTGGAGGTTGCAGGGGCCACTACACCATTCAAAATAGGCAGGCTTTAGCATATGCAGTTAGGCCCCGTAGGATGATTTTAGCTAAAAAGTGCCCCAAACACTCAAACGGGCTTGTATCTGGGAAGGGAAAATATTGGAAACATGACTTAGACAGCAAATGATACACTGTTTGCCATGTTTCCAAATTTTTATGCACAGTGGTTACAGCATGAAGCGAATGCATGTGAATATACAAAGGTGCATTGCATTAAACAAGTCCACTGAGTGTCCCAAAATGGCCAGCCTGCCTGCTTTCATCCATCAATTGTTCTAAATTTTTCATTACCCAATGAGCTGAGGTGGAGTCTTAGCCAGTGGTACCATCAGGGAGGTGTGTAAAGCACTTTAGGCTTACAGCAAATACAGCAGCCAATACAGCAGCCAAATACAGCAAATACAGCAGCCAATCAGAAAGCTGCCCATTGATCAGCAGGCCCTTTATGACATCACAGAAAGACCCTCAGAACTATCTGTGCATGTCTAATGGCTGGCTGTTAGTTGGGCGGGTGGGTGGCAGAGGGAGGGGATGTCTGTCTCGTTTCTCCCTAAAATTGCGTTTTTTCTGCGTTTACGGGAAAAGTTGAGGTCCGACGCGCAAAAGTGGGGTATCGTAGAAATCACCTTTTAAAGACGCACATTTCTGGCCCCCCAAAAATGGGCATTTCAAATGAGAAATGAGTCCAATGAACAAAATAGGGTGAATAAGTATGTATTTCAGGGGTGAGTTAGCAGGTTATTGGGGAAGTAAGTCCTGATATTTTTGGAGGTTGCAGGGGCCACTACAACAATCAAAATAGGCAGGCTTTAGCATATGCAGTTAGGCCCCGTAGGTTGATTTTAGCTAAAAAGTGCCCCAAACACTCAAACGGGCTTGTATCTGGGAAGGGAAAATATGGGAAACATGACTTAGACACCAAATGATACACTGTTTGCCATGTTTCCAAATTTTTATGCACAGTGGTTACAGCATGAAGCGAATGCATGTGAATATACAAAGGTGCATTGCATTAAACAAGTCCACTGAGTGTCCCAAAATTGCCGGCCTTCCTGCTTTCATCCATCAATTGTTCTAAATTTTTCATTACCCAATGAGCTGAGGTGGAGTCTTAGCCACTGGTACCATCAGGGAGGTGTGTAAAGCACTTTAGGCTAGACAGCCAATCAGCTGCCAGCTTCCATCTGTCAATCAAATACAGCAACCAATCAGAAAGCTGCCCATTGATCAGCAGGCCCTTTATGACATCACAGAAATACCCTCAGAACTATCTGTGCATGTCTAATGGCTGGCTGTCAGTTGGGCGGGTGGGTGGCAGAGGGAGGGGATGTCTGTCTCGTTTCTCCTGAAAATTGCAGTTTTTCTGCGTTTACGGGAAAAGTTGAGGTCCGACGCGCAAAAGTGGGGTATCGTAGAAATCACCTTTTAAAGTCGCACATTTCCAGCCCCCCAAAAATGGGCATTTCAAATGAGAAATGAGTCCAATGAACAAAATAGGGTGAATAAGTATGTATTTCAGGGGTGAGTTAGCAGGTTATTGGGGAAGTAAGTCCTGATATTTTTGGAGGTTGCAGGGGCCACTACACCATTCAAAATAGGCAGGCTTTAGCATATGCAGTTAGGCCCCGTAGGATGATTTTAGCTAAAAAGTGCCCCAAACACTCAAACGGGCTTGTATCTGGGAAGGGAAAATATGGGAAACATGACTTAGACAGCAAATGATACACTGTTTGCCATGTTTCCAAATTTTTATGCACAGTGGTTACAGCATGAAGCGAATGCATGTGAATATACAAAGGTGCATTGCATTAAACAAGTCCACTGAGTGTCCCAAAATGGCCAGCCTGCCTGCTTTCATCCATCAATTGTTCTAAATTTTTCATTACCCAATGAGCTGAGGTGGAGTCTTAGCCAGTGGTACCATCAGGGAGGTGTGTAAAGCACTTTAGGCTTACAGCAAATACAGCAGCCAATACAGCAGCCAAATACAGCAAATACAGCAGCCAATCAGAAAGCTGCCCATTGATCAGCAGGCCCTTTATGACATCACAGAAAGACCCTCAGAACTATCTGTGCATGTCTAATGGCTGGCTGTTAGTTGGGCGGGTGGGTGGCAGAGGGAGGGGATGTCTGTCTCGTTTCTCCCTAAAATTGCGTTTTTTCTGCGTTTACGGGAAAAGTTGAGGTCCGACGCGCAAAAGTGGGGTATCGTAGAAATCACCTTTTAAAGACGCACATTTCTGGCCCCCCAAAAATGGGCATTTCAAATGAGAAATGAGTCCAATGAACAAAATAGGGTGAATAAGTATGTATTTCAGGGGTGAGTTAGCAGGTTATTGGGGAAGTAAGTCCTGATATTTTTGGAGGTTGCAGGGGCCACTACAACAATCAAAATAGGCAGGCTTTAGCATATGCAGTTAGGCCCCGTAGGTTGATTTTAGCTAAAAAGTGCCCCAAACACTCAAACGGGCTTGTATCTGGGAAGGGAAAATATGGGAAACATGACTTAGACACCAAATGATACACTGTTTGCCATGTTTCCAAATTTTTATGCACAGTGGTTACAGCATGAAGCGAATGCATGTGAATATACAAAGGTGCATTGCATTAAACAAGTCCAATGAAGTGTCCCAAAATTGCCGGCCTGCCTGCTTTCATCATCCATCAATTGTTCTAAATTTTTCATTACCCAATGAGCTGAGGTGGAGTCTTAGCCCCTGGTACCATCAGGGAGGTGTGTAAAGCACTTTAGGTTAGACAGCCAATCAGCTGCCAGCTTCCATCTGTCAATCAAATACAGCAACCAATCAGAAAGCTGCCCATTGATCAGCAGGCCCTTTATGACATCCCAGACAGACCCTCAGAACTATCTGTGCATGTCTAATGGCTGGCTGTCAGTTGGGCGGGTGGGTGGCAGAGGGAGGGGATGTCTGTCTCGTTTCTCCTGAAAATTGCAGTTTTTCTGCGTTTACGGGAAAAGTTGAGGTCCGACGCGCAAAAGTGGGGTATCGTAGAAATCACCTTTTAAAGACGCACATTTCCAGCCCCCCAAAAATGGGCATTTCAAATGAGAAATGAGTCCAATGAACAAAATAGGGTGAATAAGTATGTATTTCAGGGGTGAGTTAGCAGGTTATTGGGGAAGTAAGTCCTGATATTTTTGGAGGTTGCAGGGGCCACTACACCATTCAAAATAGGCAGGCTTTAGCATATGCAGTTAGGCCCCGTAGGATGATTTTAGCTAAAAAGTGCCCCAAACACTCAAACGGGCTTGTATCTGGGAAGGGAAAATATGGCAAACATGACTTAGACAGCAAATGATACACTGTTTGCCATGTTTCCAAATTTTTATGCACAGTGGTTACAGCATGAAGCGAATGCATGTGAATATACAAAGGTGCATTGCATTAAACAAGTCCACTGAGTGTCCCAAAATGGCTGGCCTGCCTGCTTTCATCCATCAATTGTTCTAAATTTTTCATTACCCAATGAGCTGAGGTGGAGTCTTAGCCAGTGGTACCATCAGGGAGGTGTGTAAAGCACTTTAGGCTAGACAGCCAATCAGCTGCCAGCTTCCATCTGTCAATCAAATACAGCAGCCAATCAGAAAGCTGCCCATTGATCAGCAGGCCCTTTATGACATCACAGAAAGACCCTCAGAACTATCTGTGCATGTCTAATGGCTGGCTGTCAGTTGGGCGGGTGGGTGGCAGAGGGAGGGGATGTCTGTCTCGTTTCTCCCTAAAATTGCGGATTTTCTGCGTTTACGGGAAAAGTTGAGGTCCGACGCGCAAAAGTGGGGTATCGTAGAAATCATCTTTTAAAGACGCACATTTCCAGCCCCCCAAAAATGGGCATTTCAAATGAGAAATGAGTCCAATGAACAAAATAGGGTGAATAAGTATGTATTTCAGGGGTGAGTTAGCAGGTTATTGGGGAAGTAAGTCCTGATATTTTTGGAGGTTGCAGGGGCCACTACACCATTCAAAATAGGCAGGCTTTAGCATATGCAGTTAGGCCCCGTAGGATGATTTTAGCTAAAAAGTGCCCCAAACACTCAAACGGGCTTGTATCTGGGAAGGGAAAATATGGGAAACATGACTTAGACAGCAAATGATACACTGTTTGCCATGTTTCCAAATTTTTATGCACAGTGGTTACAGCATGAAGCGAATGCATGTGAATATACAAAGGTGCATTGCATTAAACAAGTCCACTGAGTGTCCCAAAATGGCCGGCCTGCCTGCTTTCATCCATCAATTGTTCTAAATTTTTCATTACCCAATGAGCTGAGGTGGAGTCTTAGCCAGTGGTACCATCAGGGAGGTGTGTAAAGCACTTTAGGCTAGACAGCCAATCAGCTGCCAGCTTCCATCTGTCAATCAAATACAGCAGCCAATCAGAAAGCTGCCCATTGATCAGCAGGCCCTTTATGACATCACAGAAAGACCCTCAGAACTATCTGTGCATGTCTAATGGCTGGCTGTCAGTTGGGTGGGTGGGTGACAGAGGGAGGGGATGTCTGTCTCGTTTCTCCCTAAAATTGCACTTTTTCTGCGTTTACGGGAAAAGTTGAGGTCCGACGCGCAAAAGTGGGGTATCGTAGAAATCACCTTTTAAAGACGCACATTTCTGGCCCCCCAAAAATGGGCATTTCAAATGAGAAATGAGTCCAATGAACAAAATAGGGTGAATAAGTATGTATTTCAGGGGTGAGTTAGCAGGTTATTGGGGAAGTAAGTCCTGATATTTTTGGAGGTTGCAGGGGCCACTACACCATTCAAAATAGGCAGGCTTTAGCATATGCAGTTAGGCCCCGTAGGATGATTTTAGCTAAAAAGTGCCCCAAACACTCAAACGGGCTTGTATCTGGGAAGGGAAAATATGGCAAACATGACTTAGACAGCAAATGATACATTGTTTGCCATGTTTCCAAATTTTTATGCACAGTGGTTACAGCATGAAGCGAATGCATGTGAATATACAAAGGTGCATTGCATTAAACAAGTCCACTGAGTGTCCCAAAATGGCTGGCCTGCCTGCTTTCATCCATCAATTGTTCTAAATTTTTCATTACCCAATGAGCTGAGGTGGAGTCTTAGCCAGTGGTACCATCAGGGAGGTGTGTAAAGCACTTTAGGCTAGACAGCCAATCAGCTGCCAGCTTCCATCTGTCAATCAAATACAGCAGCCAATCAGAAAGCTGCCCATTGATCAGCAGGCCCTTTATGACATCACAGAAAGACCCTCAGAACTATCTGTGCATGTCTAATGGCTGGCTGTCAGTTGGGCGGGTGGGTGGCAGAGGGAGGGGATGTCTGTCTCGTTTCTCCCTAAAATTGCGGATTTTCTGCGTTTACGGGAAAAGTTGAGGTCCGACGCGCAAAAGTGGGGTATCGTAGAAATCATCTTTTAAAGACGCACATTTCCAGCCCCCCAAAAATGGGCATTTCAAATGAGAAATGAGTCCAATGAACAAAATAGGGTGAATAAGTATGTATTTCAGGGGTGAGTTAGCAGGTTATTGGGGAAGTAAGTCCTGATATTTTTGGAGGTTGCAGGGGCCACTACACCATTCAAAATAGGCAGGCTTTAGCATATGCAGTTAGGCCCCGTAGGATGATTTTAGCTAAAAAGTGCCCCAAACACTCAAACGGGCTTGTATCTGGGAAGGGAAAATATGGGAAACATGACTTAGACAGCAAATGATACACTGTTTGCCATGTTTCCAAATTTTTATGCACAGTGGTTACAGCATGAAGCGAATGCATGTGAATATACAAAGGTGCATTGCATTAAACAAGTCCACTGAGTGTCCCAAAATGGCCGGCCTGCCTGCTTTCATCCATCAATTGTTCTAAATTTTTCATTACCCAATGAGCTGAGGTGGAGTCTTAGCCAGTGGTACCATCAGGGAGGTGTGTAAAGCACTTTAGGCTAGACAGCCAATCAGCTGCCAGCTTCCATCTGTCAATCAAATACAGCAGCCAATCAGAAAGCTGCCCATTGATCAGCAGGCCCTTTATGACATCACAGAAAGACCCTCAGAACTATCTGTGCATGTCTAATGGCTGGCTGTCAGTTGGGTGGGTGGGTGGCAGAGGGAGGGGATGTCTGTCTCGTTTCTCCCTAAAATTGCACTTTTTCTGCGTTTACGGGAAAAGTTGAGGTCCGACGCGCAAAAGTGGGGTATCGTAGAAATCACCTTTTAAAGACGCACATTTCTGGCCCCCCAAAAATGGGCATTTCAAATGAGAAATGAGTCCAATGAACAAAATAGGGTGAATAAGTATGTATTTCAGGGGTGAGTTAGCAGGTTATTGGGGAAGTAAGTCCTGATATTTTTGGAGGTTGCAGGGGCCACTACACCATTCAAAATAGGCAGGCTTTAGCATATGCAGTTAGGCCCCGTAGGATGATTTTAGCTAAAAAGTGCCCCAAACACTCAAACGGGCTTGTATCTGGGAAGGGAAAATATGGCAAACATGACTTAGACAGCAAATGATACACTGTTTGCCATGTTTCCAAATTTTTATGCACAGTGGTTACAGCATGAAGCGAATGCATGTGAATATACAAAGGTGCATTGCATTAAACAAGTCCACTGAGTGTCCCAAAATGGCTGGCCTGCCTGCTTTCATCCATCAATTGTTCTAAATTTTTCATTACCCAATGAGCTGAGGTGGAGTCTTAGCCAGTGGTACCATCAGGGAGGTGTGTAAAGCACTTTAGGCTAGACAGCCAATCAGCTGCCAGCTTCCATCTGTCAATCAAATACAGCAGCCAATCAGAAAGCTGCCCATTGATCAGCAGGCCCTTTATGACATCACAGAAAGACCCTCAGAACTATCTGTGCATGTCTAATGGCTGGCTGTCAGTTGGGCGGGTGGGTGGCAGAGGGAGGGGATGTCTGTCTCGTTTCTCCCTAAAATTGCGGATTTTCTGCGTTTACGGGAAAAGTTGAGGTCCGACGCGCAAAAGTGGGGTATCGTAGAAATCATCTTTTAAAGACGCACATTTCCAGCCCCCCAAAAATGGGCATTTCAAATGAGAAATGAGTCCAATGAACAAAATAGGGTGAATAAGTATGTATTTCAGGGGTGAGTTAGCAGGTTATTGGGGAAGTAAGTCCTGATATTTTTGGAGGTTGCAGGGGCCACTACACCATTCAAAATAGGCAGGCTTTAGCATATGCAGTTAGGCCCCGTAGGATGATTTTAGCTAAAAAGTGCCCCAAACACTCAAACGGGCTTGTATCTGGGAAGGGAAAATATGGGAAACATGACTTACAGTAGACAGCAAATGATACACTGTTTGCCATGTTTCCAAATTTTTATGCACAGTGGTTACAGCATGAAGCGAATGCATGTGAATATACAAAGGTGCATTGCATTAAACAAGTCCACTGAGTGTCCCAAAATGGCCGGCCTGCCTGCTTTCATCCATCAATTGTTCTAAATTTTTCATTACCTAATGAGCTGAGGTGGAGTCTTAGCCACTGGTACCATCAGGGAGGTGTGTAAAGCACTTTAGGCTAGACAGCCAATCAGCTGCCAGCTTCCATCTGTCAATCAAATACAGCAACCAATCAGAAAGCTGCCCATTGATCAGCAGGCCCTTTATGACATCACAGACAGACCCTCAGAACTATCTGTGCATGTCTAATGGCTGGCTGTCAGTTGGGCGGGTGGGTGGCAGAGGGAGGGGATGTCTGTCTCATTTCTCCTGAAAATTGCAGTTTTTCTGCGTTTACGGGAAAAGTTGAGGTCCGACGCGCAAAAGTGGGGTATCGTAGAAATCAACTTTTAAAGTCGCACATTTCCAGCCCCCCAAAAATGGGCATTTCAAATGAGAAATGAGTCCAATGAACAAAATAGGGTGAATAAGTATGTATTTCAGGGGTGAGTTAGCAGGTTATTGGGGAAGTAAGTCCTGATATTTTTGGAGGTTGCAGGGGCCACTACACCATTCAAAATAGGCAGGCTTTAGCATATGCAGTTAGGCCCCGTAGGATGATTTTAGCTAAAAAGTGCCCCAAACACTCAAACGGGCTTGTATCTGGGAAGGGAAAATATTGGAAACATGACTTAGACAGCAAATGATACACTGTTTGCCATGTTTCCAAATTTTTATGCACAGTGGTTACAGCATGAAGCGAATGCATGTGAATATACAAAGGTGCATTGCATTAAACAAGTCCACTGAGTGTCCCAAAATGGCCAGCCTGCCTGCTTTCATCCATCAATTGTTCTAAATTTTTCATTACCCAATGAGCTGAGGTGGAGTCTTAGCCAGTGGTACCATCAGGGAGGTGTGTAAAGCACTTTAGGCTTACAGCAAATACAGCAGCCAATACAGCAGCCAAATACAGCAAATACAGCAGCCAATCAGAAAGCTGCCCATTGATCAGCAGGCCCTTTATGACATCACAGAAAGACCCTCAGAACTATCTGTGCATGTCTAATGGCTGGCTGTTAGTTGGGCGGGTGGGTGGCAGAGGGAGGGGATGTCTGTCTCGTTTCTCCCTAAAATTGCGTTTTTTCTGCGTTTACGGGAAAAGTTGAGGTCCGACGCGCAAAAGTGGGGTATCGTAGAAATCACCTTTTAAAGACGCACATTTCTGGCCCCCCAAAAATGGGCATTTCAAATGAGAAATGAGTCCAATGAACAAAATAGGGTGAATAAGTATGTATTTCAGGGGTGAGTTAGCAGGTTATTGGGGAAGTAAGTCCTGATATTTTTGGAGGTTGCAGGGGCCACTACAACAATCAAAATAGGCAAGCTTTAGCATATGCAGTTAGGCCCCGTAGGTTGATTTTAGCTAAAAAGTGCCCCAAACACTCAAACGGGCTTGTATCTGGGAAGGGAAAATATGGGAAACATGACTTAGACACCAAATGATACACTGTTTGCCATGTTTCCAAATTTTTATGCACAGTGGTTACAGCATGAAGCGAATGCATGTGAATATACAAAGGTGCATTGCATTAAACAAGTCCACTGAGTGTCCCAAAATTGCCGGCCTTCCTGCTTTCATCCATCAATTGTTCTAAATTTTTCATTACCCAATGAGCTGAGGTGGAGTCTTAGCCACTGGTACCATCAGGGAGGTGTGTAAAGCACTTTAGGCTAGACAGCCAATCAGCTGCCAGCTTCCATCTGTCAATCAAATACAGCAACCAATCAGAAAGTTGCCCATTGATCAGCAGGCCCTTTATGACATCACAGAAATACCCTCAGAACTATCTGTGCATGTCTAATGGCTGGCTGTCAGTTGGGCGGGTGGGTGGCAGAGGGAGGGGATGTCTGTCTCGTTTCTCCTGAAAATTGCAGTTTTTCTGCGTTTACGGGAAAAGTTGAGGTCCGACGCGCAAAAGTGGGGTATCGTAGAAATCACCTTTTAAAGTCGCACATTTCCAGCCCCCCAAAAATGGGCATTTCAAATGAGAAATGAGTCCAATGAACAAAATAGGGTGAATAAGTATGTATTTCAGGGGTGAGTTAGCAGGTTATTGGGGAAGTAAGTCCTGATATTTTTGGAGGTTGCAGGGGCCACTACACCATTCAAAATAGGCAGGCTTTAGCATATGCAGTTAGGCCCCGTAGGATGATTTTAGCTAAAAAGTGCCCCAAACACTCAAACGGGCTTGTATCTGGGAAGGGAAAATATGGGAAACATGACTTAGACAGCAAATGATACACTGTTTGCCATGTTTCCAAATTTTTATGCACAGTGGTTACAGCATGAAGCGAATGCATGTGAATATACAAAGGTGCATTGCATTAAACAAGTCCACTGAGTGTCCCAAAATGGCCAGCCTGCCTGCTTTCATCCATCAATTGTTCTAAATTTTTCATTACCCAATGAGCTGAGGTGGAGTCTTAGCCAGTGGTACCATCAGGGAGGTGTGTAAAGCACTTTAGGCTTACAGCAAATACAGCAGCCAATACAGCAGCCAAATACAGCAAATACAGCAGCCAATCAGAAAGCTGCCCATTGATCAGCAGGCCCTTTATGACATCACAGAAAGACCCTCAGAACTATCTGTGCATGTCTAATGGCTGGCTGTTAGTTGGGCGGGTGGGTGGCAGAGGGAGGGGATGTCTGTCTCGTTTCTCCCTAAAATTGCGTTTTTTCTGCGTTTACGGGAAAAGTTGAGGTCCGACGCGCAAAAGTGGGGTATCGTAGAAATCACAATTTAAAGACGCACATTTCTGGCCCCCCAAAAATGGGCATTTCAAATGAGAAATGAGTCCAATGAACAAAATAGGGTGAATAAGTATGTATTTCAGGGGTGAGTTAGCAGGTTATTGGGGAAGTAAGTCCTGATATTTTTGGAGGTTGCAGGGGCCACTACAACAATCAAAATAGGCAGGCTTTAGCATATGCAGTTAGGCCCCGTAGGTTGATTTTAGCTAAAAAGTGCCCCAAACACTCAAACGGGCTTGTATCTGGGAAGGGAAAATATGGGAAACATGACTTAGACACCAAATGATACACTGTTTGCCATGTTTCCAAATTTTTATGCACAGTGGTTACAGCATGAAGCGAATGCATGTGAATATACAAAGGTGCATTGCATTAAACAAGTCCAATGAAGTGTCCCAAAATTGCCGGCCTGCCTGCTTTCATCATCCATCAATTGTTCTAAATTTTTCATTACCCAATGAGCTGAGGTGGAGTCTTAGCCCCTGGTACCATCAGGGAGGTGTGTAAAGCACTTTAGGTTAGACAGCCAATCAGCTGCCAGCTTCCATCTGTCAATCAAATACAGCAACCAATCAGAAAGCTGCCCATTGATCAGCAGGCCCTTTATGACATCCCAGACAGACCCTCAGAACTATCTGTGCATGTCTAATGGCTGGCTGTCAGTTGGGCGGGTGGGTGGCAGAGGGAGGGGATGTCTGTCTCGTTTCTCCTGAAAATTGCAGTTTTTCTGCGTTTACGGGAAAAGTTGAGGTCCGACGCGCAAAAGTGGGGTATCGTAGAAATCACCTTTTAAAGACGCACATTTCCAGCCCCCCAAAAATGGGCATTTCAAATGAGAAATGAGTCCAATGAACAAAATAGGGTGAATAAGTATGTATTTCAGGGGTGAGTTAGCAGGTTATTGGGGAAGTAAGTCCTGATATTTTTGGAGGTTGCAGGGGCCACTACACCATTCAAAATAGGCAGGCTTTAGCATATGCAGTTAGGCCCCGTAGGATGATTTTAGCTAAAAAGTGCCCCAAACACTCAAACGGGCTTGTATCTGGGAAGGGAAAATATGGCAAACATGACTTAGACAGCAAATGATACACTGTTTGCCATGTTTCCAAATTTTTATGCACAGTGGTTACAGCATGAAGCGAATGCATGTGAATATACAAAGGTGCATTGCATTAAACAAGTCCACTGAGTGTCCCAAAATGGCTGGCCTGCCTGCTTTCATCCATCAATTGTTCTAAATTTTTCATTACCCAATGAGCTGAGGTGGAGTCTTAGCCAGTGGTACCATCAGGGAGGTGTGTAAAGCACTTTAGGCTAGACAGCCAATCAGCTGCCAGCTTCCATCTGTCAATCAAATACAGCAGCCAATCAGAAAGCTGCCCATTGATCAGCAGGCCCTTTATGACATCACAGAAAGACCCTCAGAACTATCTGTGCATGTCTAATGGCTGGCTGTCAGTTGGGCGGGTGGGTGGCAGAGGGAGGGGATGTCTGTCTCGTTTCTCCCTAAAATTGTGGATTTTCTGCGTTTACGGGAAAAGTTGAGGTCCGACGCGCAAAAGTGGGGTATCGTAGAAATCATCTTTTAAAGACGCACATTTCCAGCCCCCCAAAAATGGGCATTTCAAATGAGAAATGAGTCCAATGAACAAAATAGGGTGAATAAGTATGTATTTCAGGGGTGAGTTAGCAGGTTATTGGGGAAGTAAGTCCTGATATTTTTGGAGGTTGCAGGGGCCACTACACCATTCAAAATAGGCAGGCTTTAGCATATGCAGTTAGGCCCCGTAGGATGATTTTAGCTAAAAAGTGCCCCAAACACTCAAACGGGCTTGTATCTGGGAAGGGAAAATATGGGAAACATGACTTAGACACCAAATGATACACTGTTTGCCATGTTTCCAAATTTTTATGCACAGTGGTTACAGCATGAAGCGAATGCATGTGAATATACAAAGGTGCATTGCATTAAACAAGTCCACTGAGTGTCCCAAAATGGCCGGCCTGCCTGCTTTCATCCATCAATTGTTCTAAATTTTTCATTACCCAATGAGCTGAGGTGGAGTCTTAGCCAGTGGTACCATCAGGGAGGTGTGTAAAGCACTTTAGGCTAGACAGCCAATCAGCTGCCAGCTTCCATCTGTCAATCAAATACAGCAGCCAATCAGAAAGCTGCCCATTGATCAGCAGGCCCTTTATGACATCACAGAAAGACCCTCAGAACTATCTGTGCATGTCTAATGGCTGGCTGTCAGTTGGGTGGGTGGGTGGCAGAGGGAGGGGATGTCTGTCTCGTTTCTCCTGAAAATTGCAGTTTTTCTGCGTTTACGGGAAAAGTTGAGGTCCGACGCGCAAAAGTGGGGTATCGTAGAAATCACCTTTTAAAGACGCACATTTCTGGCCCCCCAAAAATGGGCATTTCAAATGAGAAATGAGTCCAATGAACAAAATAGGGTGAATAAGTATGTATTTCAGGGGTGAGTTAGCAGGTTATTGGGGAAGTAAGTCCTGATATTTTTGGAGGTTGCAGGGGCCACTACACCATTCAAAATAGGCAGGCTTTAGCATATGCAGTTAGGCCCCGTAGGATGATTTTAGCTAAAAAGTGCCCCAAACACTCAAACGGGCTTGTATCTGGGAAGGGAAAATATGGCAAACATGACTTAGACAGCAAATGATACACTGTTTGCCATGTTTCCAAATTTTTATGCACAGTGGTTACAGCATGAAGCGAATGCATGTGAATATACAAAGGTGCATTGCATTAAACAAGTCCACTGAGTGTCCCAAAATGGCTGGCCTGCCTGCTTTCATCCATCAATTGTTCTAAATTTTTCATTACCCAATGAGCTGAGGTGGAGTCTTAGCCAGTGGTACCATCAGGGAGGTGTGTAAAGCACTTTAGGCTAGACAGCCAATCAGCTGCCAGCTTCCATCTGTCAATCAAATACAGCAGCCAATCAGAAAGCTGCCCATTGATCAGCAGGCCCTTTATGACATCACAGAAAGACCCTCAGAACTATCTGTGCATGTCTAATGGCTGGCTGTCAGTTGGGCGGGTGGGTGGCAGAGGGAGGGGATGTCTGTCTCGTTTCTCCCTAAAATTGCGGATTTTCTGCGTTTACGGGAAAAGTTGAGGTCCGACGCGCAAAAGTGGGGTATCGTAGAAATCATCTTTTAAAGACGCACATTTCCAGCCCCCCAAAAATGGGCATTTCAAATGAGAAATGAGTCCAATGAACAAAATAGGGTGAATAAGTATGTATTTCAGGGGTGAGTTAGCAGGTTATTGGGGAAGTAAGTCCTGATATTTTTGGAGGTTGCAGGGGCCACTACACCATTCAAAATAGGCAGGCTTTAGCATATGCAGTTAGGCCCCGTAGGATGATTTTAGCTAAAAAGTGCCCCAAACACTCAAACGGGCTTGTATCTGGGAAGGGAAAATATGGGAAACATGACTTAGACAGCAAATGATACACTGTTTGCCATGTTTCCAAATTTTTATGCACAGTGGTTACAGCATGAAGCGAATGCATGTGAATATACAAAGGTGCATTGCATTAAACAAGTCCACTGAGTGTCCCAAAATGGCCGGCCTGCCTGCTTTCATCCATCAATTGTTCTAAATTTTTCATTACCCAATGAGCTGAGGTGGAGTCTTAGCCAGTGGTACCATCAGGGAGGTGTGTAAAGCACTTTAGGCTAGACAGCCAATCAGCTGCCAGCTTCCATCTGTCAATCAAATACAGCAGCCAATCAGAAAGCTGCCCATTGATCAGCAGGCCCTTTATGACATCACAGAAAGACCCTCAGAACTATCTGTGCATGTCTAATGGCTGGCTGTCAGTTGGGTGGGTGGGTGGCAGAGGGAGGGGATGTCTGTCTCGTTTCTCCCTAAAATTGCACTTTTTCTGCGTTTACGGGAAAAGTTGAGGTCCGACGCGCAAAAGTGGGGTATCGTAGAAATCACCTTTTAAAGACGCACATTTCTGGCCCCCCAAAAATGGGCATTTCAAATGAGAAATGAGTCCAATGAACAAAATAGGGTGAATAAGTATGTATTTCAGGGGTGAGTTAGCAGGTTATTGGGGAAGTAAGTCCTGATATTTTTGGAGGTTGCAGGGGCCACTACACCATTCAAAATAGGCAGGCTTTAGCATATGCAGTTAGGCCCCGTAGGATGATTTTAGCTAAAAAGTGCCCCAAACACTCAAACGGGCTTGTATCTGGGAAGGGAAAATATGGCAAACATGACTTAGACAGCAAATGATACACTGTTTGCCATGTTTCCAAATTTTTATGCACAGTGGTTACAGCATGAAGCGAATGCATGTGAATATACAAAGGTGCATTGCATTAAACAAGTCCACTGAGTGTCCCAAAATGGCTGGCCTGCCTGCTTTCATCCATCAATTGTTCTAAATTTTTCATTACCCAATGAGCTGAGGTGGAGTCTTAGCCAGTGGTACCATCAGGGAGGTGTGTAAAGCACTTTAGGCTAGACAGCCAATCAGCTGCCAGCTTCCATCTGTCAATCAAATACAGCAGCCAATCAGAAAGCTGCCCATTGATCAGCAGGCCCTTTATGACATCACAGAAAGACCCTCAGAACTATCTGTGCATGTCTAATGGCTGGCTGTCAGTTGGGCGGGTGGGTGGCAGAGGGAGGGGATGTCTGTCTCGTTTCTCCCTAAAATTGCGGATTTTCTGCGTTTACGGGAAAAGTTGAGGTCCGACGCGCAAAAGTGGGGTATCGTAGAAATCATCTTTTAAAGACGCACATTTCCAGCCCCCCAAAAATGGGCATTTCAAATGAGAAATGAGTCCAATGAACAAAATAGGGTGAATAAGTATGTATTTCAGGGGTGAGTTAGCAGGTTATTGGGGAAGTAAGTCCTGATATTTTTGGAGGTTGCAGGGGCCACTACACCATTCAAAATAGGCAGGCTTTAGCATATGCAGTTAGGCCCCGTAGGATGATTTTAGCTAAAAAGTGCCCCAAACACTCAAACGGGCTTGTATCTGGGAAGGGAAAATATGGGAAACATGACTTAGACAGCAAATGATACACTGTTTGCCATGTTTCCAAATTTTTATGCACAGTGGTTACAGCATGAAGCGAATGCATGTGAATATACAAAGGTGCATTGCATTAAACAAGTCCACTGAGTGTCCCAAAATGGCCGGCCTGCCTGCTTTCATCCATCAATTGTTCTAAATTTTTCATTACCCAATGAGCTGAGGTGGAGTCTTAGCCAGTGGTACCATCAGGGAGGTGTGTAAAGCACTTTAGGCTAGACAGCCAATCAGCTGCCAGCTTCCATCTGTCAATCAAATACAGCAGCCAATCAGAAAGCTGCCCATTGATCAGCAGGCCCTTTATGACATCACAGAAAGACCCTCAGAACTATCTGTGCATGTCTAATGGCTGGCTGTCAGTTGGGTGGGTGGGTGGCAGAGGGAGGGGATGTCTGTCTCGTTTCTCCCTAAAATTGCACTTTTTCTGCGTTTACGGGAAAAGTTGAGGTCCGACGCGCAAAAGTGGGGTATCGTAGAAATCACCTTTTAAAGACGCACATTTCTGGCCCCCCAAAAATGGGCATTTCAAATGAGAAATGAGTCCAATGAACAAAATAGGGTGAATAAGTATGTATTTCAGGGGTGAGTTAGCAGGTTATTGGGGAAGTAAGTCCTGATATTTTTGGAGGTTGCAGGGGCCACTACACCATTCAAAATAGGCAGGTTTTAGCATATGCAGTTAGGCCCCGTAGGATGATTTTAGCTAAAAAGTGCCCCAAACACTCAAACGGGCTTGCATCTGGGAAGGGAAAATATGGGAAACATGACTTAGACACCAAAAGATACACTATATGCCATGTTTCCAAATTTTTATGCACAGTGGTTACAGCATGAAGCGAATGCATGTGAATATACAAAGGTGCATTGCATTAAACAAGTCCACTGAGTGTCCCAAAATTGCCGGCATGCCTGCTTTCATCCATCAATTGTTCTAAATTTTTCATTACTCAATAAGCTGAGGTGGAGTCTTAGCCACTTGTACCATCAGGGAGGTGTGTAAAGCACTTTAGGCTAGACAGCCAATCAGCTGCCAGCTTCCATCTGTCAATCAAATACAGCAGCCAATCAGAAAGCTGCCCATTGATCAGCAGGCCCTTTATGACATCACAGACAGACCCTCAGAACTATCTGTGCATGTCTAATGGCTGGCTGTCAGTTGGGCGGGTGGGTGGCAGAGGGAGGGGATGTCTGTCTCATTTCTCCTGAAAATTGCAGTTTTTCTGCATTTACGGGAAAAGTTGAGGTCCGACGCGCAAAAGTGGGGTATCGTAGAAATCACCTTTTAAAGTCGCACATTTCCAGCCCCCCAAAAATGGGCATTTCAAATGAGAAATGAGTCCAATGAACAAAATAGGGTGAATAAGTATGTATTTCAGGGGTGAGTTAGCAGGTTATTGGGGAAGTAAGTCCTGATATTTTTGGAGGTTGCAGGGGCCACTACACCATTCAAAATAGGCAGGCTTTAGCATATGCAGTTAGGCCCCGTAGGATGATTTTAGCTAAAAAGTGCCCCAAACACTCAAACGGGCTTGTATCTGGGAAGGGAAAATATTGGAAACATGACTTAGACAGCAAATGATACACTGTTTGCCATGTTTCCAAATTTTTATGCACAGTGGTTACAGCATGAAGCGAATGCATGTGAATATACAAAGGTGCATTGCATTAAACAAGTCCACTGAGTGTCCCAAAATGGCCAGCCTGCCTGCTTTCATCCATCAATTGTTCTAAATTTTTCATTACCCAATGAGCTGAGGTGGAGTCTTAGCCAGTGGTACCATCAGGGAGGTGTGTAAAGCACTTTAGGCTTACAGCAAATACAGCAGCCAATACAGCAGCCAAATACAGCAAATACAGCAGCCAATCAGAAAGCTGCCCATTGATCAGCAGGCCCTTTATGACATCACAGAAAGACCCTCAGAACTATCTGTGCATGTCTAATGGCTGGCTGTTAGTTGGGCGGGTGGGTGGCAGAGGGAGGGGATGTCTGTCTCGTTTCTCCCTAAAATTGCGTTTTTTCTGCGTTTACGGGAAAAGTTGAGGTCCGACGCGCAAAAGTGGGGTATCGTAGAAATCACCTTTTAAAGACGCACATTTCTGGCCCCCCAAAAATGGGCATTTCAAATGAGAAATGAGTCCAATGAACAAAATAGGGTGAATAAGTATGTATTTCAGGGGTGAGTTAGCAGGTTATTGGGGAAGTAAGTCCTGATATTTTTGGAGGTTGCAGGGGCCACTACAACAATCAAAATAGGCAGGCTTTAGCATATGCAGTTAGGCCCCGTAGGTTGATTTTAGCTAAAAAGTGCCCCAAACACTCAAACGGGCTTGTATCTGGGAAGGGAAAATATGGGAAACATGACTTAGACACCAAATGATACACTGTTTGCCATGTTTCCAAATTTTTATGCACAGTGGTTACAGCATGAAGCGAATGCATGTGAATATACAAAGGTGCATTGCATTAAACAAGTCCAATGAAGTGTCCCAAAATTGCCGGCCTGCCTGCTTTCATCATCCATCAATTGTTCTAAATTTTTCATTACCCAATGAGCTGAGGTGGAGTCTTAGCCCCTGGTACCATCAGGGAGGTGTGTAAAGCACTTTAGGTTAGACAGCCAATCAGCTGCCAGCTTCCATCTGTCAATCAAATACAGCAACCAATCAGAAAGCTGCCCATTGATCAGCAGGCCCTTTATGACATCCCAGACAGACCCTCAGAACTATCTGTGCATGTCTAATGGCTGGCTGTCAGTTGGGCGGGTGGGTGGCAGAGGGAGGGGATGTCTGTCTCGTTTCTCCTGAAAATTGCAGTTTTTCTGCGTTTACGGGAAAAGTTGAGGTCCGACGCGCAAAAGTGGGGTATCGTAGAAATCACCTTTTAAAGACGCACATTTCCAGCCCCCCAAAAATGGGCATTTCAAATGAGAAATGAGTCCAATGAACAAAATAGGGTGAATAAGTATGTATTTCAGGGGTGAGTTAGCAGGTTATTGGGGAAGTAAGTCCTGATATTTTTGGAGGTTGCAGAGGCCACTACACCATTCAAAATAGGCAGGCTTTAGCATATGCAGTTAGGCCCCGTAGGATGATTTTAGCTAAAAAGTGCCCCAAACACTCAAACGGGCTTGTATCTGGGAAGGGAAAATATGGCAAACATGACTTAGACAGCAAATGATACACTGTTTGCCATGTTTCCAAATTTTTATGCACAGTGGTTACAGCATGAAGCGAATGCATGTGAATATACAAAGGTGCATTGCATTAAACAAGTCCACTGAGTGTCCCAAAATGGCTGGCCTGCCTGCTTTCATCCATCAATTGTTCTAAATTTTTCATTACCCAATGAGCTGAGGTGGAGTCTTAGCCAGTGGTACCATCAGGGAGGTGTGTAAAGCACTTTAGGCTAGACAGCCAATCAGCTGCCAGCTTCCATCTGTCAATCAAATACAGCAGCCAATCAGAAAGCTGCCCATTGATCAGCAGGCCCTTTATGACATCACAGAAAGACCCTCAGAACTATCTGTGCATGTCTAATGGCTGGCTGTCAGTTGGGCGGGTGGGTGGCAGAGGGAGGGGATGTCTGTCTCGTTTCTCCCTAAAATTGCGGATTTTCTGCGTTTACGGGAAAAGTTGAGGTCCGACGCGCAAAAGTGGGGTATCGTAGAAATCATCTTTTAAAGACGCACATTTCCAGCCCCCCAAAAATGGGCATTTCAAATGAGAAATGAGTCCAATGAACAAAATAGGGTGAATAAGTATGTATTTCAGGGGTGAGTTAGCAGGTTATTGGGGAAGTAAGTCCTGATATTTTTGGAGGTTGCAGGGGCCACTACACCATTCAAAATAGGCAGGCTTTAGCATATGCAGTTAGGCCCCGTAGGATGATTTTAGCTAAAAAGTGCCCCAAACACTCAAACGGGCTTGTATCTGGGAAGGGAAAATATGGGAAACATGACTTAGACACCAAATGATACACTGTTTGCCATGTTTCCAAATTTTTATGCACAGTGGTTACAGCATGAAGCGAATGCATGTGAATATACAAAGGTGCATTGCATTAAACAAGTCCACTGAGTGTCCCAAAATGGCCGGCCTGCCTGCTTTCATCCATCAATTGTTCTAAATTTTTCATTACCCAATGAGCTGAGGTGGAGTCTTAGCCAGTGGTACCATCAGGGAGGTGTGTAAAGCACTTTAGGCTAGACAGCCAATCAGCTGCCAGCTTCCATCTGTCAATCAAATACAGCAGCCAATCAGAAAGCTGCCCATTGATCAGCAGGCCCTTTATGACATCACAGAAAGACCCTCAGAACTATCTGTGCATGTCTAATGGCTGGCTGTCAGTTGGGTGGGTGGGTGGCAGAGGGAGGGGATGTCTGTCTCGTTTCTCCCTAAAATTGCACTTTTTCTGCGTTTACGGGAAAAGTTGAGGTCCGACGCGCAAAAGTGGGGTATCGTAGAAATCACCTTTTAAAGACGCACATTTCTGGCCCCCCAAAAATGGGCATTTCAAATGAGAAATGAGTCCAATGAACAAAATAGGGTGAATAAGTATGTATTTCAGGGGTGAGTTAGCAGGTTATTGGGGAAGTAAGTCCTGATATTTTTGGAGGTTGCAGGGGCCACTACACCATTCAAAATAGGCAGGCTTTAGCATATGCAGTTAGGCCCCATAGGATGATTTTAGCTAAAAAGTGCCCCAAACACTCAAACGGGCTTGTATCTGGGAAGGGAAAATATGGCAAACATGACTTAGACAGCAAATGATACACTGTTTGCCATGTTTCCAAATTTTTATGCACAGTGGTTACAGCATGAAGCGAATGCATGTGAATATACAAAGGTGCATTGCATTAAACAAGTCCACTGAGTGTCCCAAAATGGCTGGCCTGCCTGCTTTCATCCATCAATTGTTCTAAATTTTTCATTACCCAATGAGCTGAGGTGGAGTCTTAGCCAGTGGTACCATCAGGGAGGTGTGTAAAGCACTTTAGGCTAGACAGCCAATCAGCTGCCAGCTTCCATCTGTCAATCAAATACAGCAGCCAATCAGAAAGCTGCCCATTGATCAGCAGGCCCTTTATGACATCACAGAAAGACCCTCAGAACTATCTGTGCATGTCTAATGGCTGGCTGTCAGTTGGGCGGGTGGGTGGCAGAGGGAGGGGATGTCTGTCTCGTTTCTCCCTAAAATTGCGGATTTTCTGCGTTTACGGGAAAAGTTGAGGTCCGACGCGCAAAAGTGGGGTATCGTAGAAATCATCTTTTAAAGACGCACATTTCCAGCCCCCCAAAAATGGGCATTTCAAATGAGAAATGAGTCCAATGAACAAAATAGGGTGAATAAGTATGTATTTCAGGGGTGAGTTAGCAGGTTATTGGGGAAGTAAGTCCTGATATTTTTGGAGGTTGCAGGGGCCACTACACCATTCAAAATAGGCAGGCTTTAGCATATGCAGTTAGGCCCCGTAGGATGATTTTAGCTAAAAAGTGCCCCAAACACTCAAACGGGCTTGTATCTGGGAAGGGAAAATATGGGAAACATGACTTAGACAGCAAATGATACACTGTTTGCCATGTTTCCAAATTTTTATGCACAGTGGTTACAGCATGAAGCGAATGCATGTGAATATACAAAGGTGCATTGCATTAAACAAGTCCACTGAGTGTCCCAAAATGGCCGGCCTGCCTGCTTTCATCCATCAATTGTTCTAAATTTTTCATTACCCAATGAGCTGAGGTGGAGTCTTAGCCAGTGGTACCATCAGGGAGGTGTGTAAAGCACTTTAGGCTAGACAGCCAATCAGCTGCCAGCTTCCATCTGTCAATCAAATACAGCAGCCAATCAGAAAGCTGCCCATTGATCAGCAGGCCCTTTATGACATCACAGAAAGACCCTCAGAACTATCTGTGCATGTCTAATGGCTGGCTGTCAGTTGGGTGGGTGGGTGGCAGAGGGAGGGGATGTCTGTCTCGTTTCTCCCTAAAATTGCACTTTTTCTGCGTTTACGGGAAAAGTTGAGGTCCGACGCGCAAAAGTGGGGTATCGTAGAAATCACCTTTTAAAGACGCACATTTCTGGCCCCCCAAAAATGGGCATTTCAAATGAGAAATGAGTCCAATGAACAAAATAGGGTGAATAAGTATGTATTTCAGGGGTGAGTTAGCAGGTTATTGGGGAAGTAAGTCCTGATATTTTTGGAGGTTGCAGGGGCCACTACACCATTCAAAATAGGCAGGTTTTAGCATATGCAGTTAGGCCCCGTAGGATGATTTTAGCTAAAAAGTGCCCCAAACACTCAAACGGGCTTGCATCTGGGAAGGGAAAATATGGGAAACATGACTTAGACACCAAAAGATACACTATATGCCATGTTTCCAAATTTTTATGCACAGTGGTTACAGCATGAAGCGAATGCATGTGAATATACAAAGGTGCATTGCATTAAACAAGTCCACTGAGTGTCCCAAAATTGCCGGCATGCCTGCTTTCATCCATCAATTGTTCTAAATTTTTCATTACTCAATAAGCTGAGGTGGAGTCTTAGCCACTTGTACCATCAGGGAGGTGTGTAAAGCACTTTAGGCTAGACAGCCAATCAGCTGCCAGCTTCCATCTGTCAATCAAATACAGCAGCCAATCAGAAAGCTGCCCATTGATCAGCAGGCCCTTTATGACATCACAGAAAGACCCTCAGAACTATCTGTGCATGTCTAATGGCTGGCTGTCAGTTGGGCGGGTGGGTGGCAGAGGGAGCGGATGTCTGTCTCGTTTCTCCCTAAAATTGCGGTTTTTCTGCGTTTGCGGGAAAAGTTGAGGTCCGACGCGCAAAAGTGGGGTATCGTAGAAATCATTTTTTAAAGACGCACATTTCCAGCCCCCCAAAAATGGGCATTTCAAATGAGAAATGAGTCCAATGAACAAAATAGGGTGAATAAGTATGTATTTCAGGGGTGAGTTAGCAGGTTATTGGGGAAGTAAGTCCTGATATTTTTGGAGGTTGCAGGGGCCACTACACCATTCAAAATAGGCAGGCTTTAGCATATGCAGTTAGGCCCCGTAGGATGATTTTAGCTAAAAAGTGCCCCAAACACTCAAACGGGCTTGTATCTGGGAAGGGAAAATATGGGAAACATGACTTAGACACCAAATGATACACTGTTTGCCATGTTTCCAAATTTTTATGCACAGCGGTTACAGCATGAAGCAAATGCATGTGAATATACAAAGGTGCATTTCATTAAACAAGTCCAATGAGCATCCCAAAATGGCCGGTCTACAAGCTTTCATCCATCAATTGTTCTAAATTTTTCATTTCCCAACGAGCTGAGGTGGAGTCTTAGCCAGTGGTACCATCAGGGAGGTGTGTAAAGCACTTTAGGCTAGACAGCCAATCAGCTGCCAGCTTCCATCTGTCAATCAAATACAGCAGCCAATCAGAAAGCTGCCCATTGATCAGCAGGCCCTTTATGACATCACAGACAGACCCTCAGAACTATCTGTGCATGTCTAATGGCGGGCTGTCAGTTGGGCGGGTGGGTGGCAGAGGGAGGGGATGTCTGTCTCGTTTCTCCTGAAAATTGCGCTTTTTCTGCGTTTACGGGAAAAGTTGAGGTCCGACGCGCAAAAGTGGGGTATCGTAGAAATCACCTTTTAAAGACGCACATTTCTGGCCCCCCAAAAATGGGCATTTCAAATGAGAAATGAGTCCAATGAACAAAATAGGGTGAATAAGTATGTATTTCAGGGGTGAGTTAGCAGGTTATTGGGGAAGTAAGTCCTGATATTTTTGGAGGTTGCAGGGGCCACAACACCATTTAAAATAGGCAGGTTTTAGCATATGCAGTTAGGCCCTGTAGGATGATTTTAGCTAAAAAGTGCCCCAAACACTCAAACGGGCTTGCATCTGGGAAGGAAAAAAATGGGAAACATGACTTAGACACCAAATGATACACTGTTTGCCATGTTTCCAAATTGTTATGCACAGCGGTTACAGCATGAAGCGAATGCATGTGAATTTACACAGGTGCATTGCATTAAACAAGTCCAATGAGCGTCCCAAAATGGCCGGCCTGCCTGCTTTCATCCATCAATTGTTCTAAATTTTTCATTACCCAATGAGCTGAGGTGGAGTCTTAGCCAGTGGTACCATCAGGGAGGTGTGTAAAGCACTTTAGGCTAGACAGCCAATCAGCTGCCAGCTTCCATCTGTCAATCAAATACAGCAGCCAATCAGAAAGCTGCCCATTGATCAGCAGGCCCTTTATGACATCACAAACAGACCCTCAGAACTATCTGTGCATGTCTAATGGCTGGCTGTCAGTTGGGCGGGTGGGTGACAGAGGGAGGGGATGTCTGTCTCGTTTCTCCTGAAAATTGTGCTTTTTCTGCGTTTACGGGAAAAGTTGAGGTCCGACGCGCAAAAGTGGGGTATCGTAGAAATCACCTTTTAAAGACGAACATTTCTGGCCCCCCAAAAATGGGCATTTCAAATGAGAAATGAGTCCAATGAACAAAATAGGATGAATAAGTATGTATTTCAGGGGTGAGTTAGCAGGTTATTGGGGAAGTAAGTCCTGATATTTTTGGAGGTTGCAGGGGCCACTACACCATTCAAAATAGGCAGGTATTAGCATATGCAGTTAGGCCCCGTAGGATGATTTTAGTTAAAAAGTGCCCCAAACATTCAAACGGGCTTGTATCTGGGAAGGGAAAATATGGGAAACATGACTTAGACACCAAAAGATACACTATATGCCATGTTTCCAAATTTTTATGCACAGTGGTTACAGCATGAAGCGAATGCATGTGAATATACAAAGGTGCATTGCATTAAACAAGTCCACTGAGTGTCCCAAAATTGCCGGCCTGCCTGCTTTCATCCATCAATTGTTCTAAATTTTTCATTACCCAATGAGCTGAGGTGGAGTCTTAGCCACTGGTACCATCAGGGAGGTGTGTAAAGCACTTTAGGCTAGACAGCCAATCAGCTGCAAGCTTCCATCTGTCAATCAAATACAGCAGCCAATCAGAAAGCTGCCCATTGATCAGCAGGCCCTTTATGACATCACAAACAGACCCTCAGAACTATCTGTGCATGTCTAATGGCTGGCTGTCAGTTGGGCGGGTGGGTGACAGAGGGAGGGGATGTCTGTCTCGTTTCTCCTGAAAATTGCGCTTTTTCTGCGTTTACGGGAAAAGTTGAGGTTTGACGCGCAAAAGTGGGGTATCGTAGAAATCACCTTTTAAAGACGCACATTTCTGGCCCCCCAAAAATGGGCATTTCAAATGAGAAATGAGTCCAATGAACAAAATAGGGTGAAAAAGTATGTATTTCAGGGGTGAGTTAGCAGGTTATTGGGGAAGTAAGTCCTGATATTTTTGGAGGTTGCAGGGGCCACTACACCATTTAAAATAGGCAGGGTTTAGCATATGCAGTTAGGCCCTGTAGGATGATTTTAGCTAAAAAGTGCCCCAAACACTCAAACGGGCTTGCATCTGGGAAGGGAAAATATGGGAAACATGACTTAGACACCAAAAGATACACTATATGCCATGTTTCCAAATTTTTATGCACAGTGGTTACAGCATGAAGCGAATGCATGTGAATATACAAAGGTGCATTGCATTAAACAAGTCCACTGAGTGTCCCAAAATTGCCGGCCTGCCTGCTTTCATCCATCAATTGTTCTAAATTTTTCATTACCCAATGAGCTGAGGTGGAGTCTTAGCCACTGGTACCATCAGGGAGGTGTGTAAAGCACTTTAGGCTAGACAGCCAATCAGCTGCCAGCTTCCATCTGTCAATCAAATACAGCAACCAATCAGAAAGCTGCCCATTGATCAGCAGGCCCTTTATGACATCACAGACAGACCCTCAGAACTATCTGTGCATGTGTAATGGCTGGCTGTCAGTTGCGCGGGTGGGTGGCAGAGGGAGGGGATGTCTTTCTTGTTTCTCCTGAAAATTGCGGTTTTTCTGCGTTTACGGGAAAAGTTGAGGTCCGACGCGCAAAAGTGGGGTATCGTAGAAATCACCTTTTAAAGTCGCACATTTCCGGCCCCCCAAAAATGGGCATTTCAAATGAGAAATGAGTCCAATAAACAAAATAGGGTGAATAAGTAGGTATTTCAGGGGTGAGTTAGCAGGTTATTGGGGAAGTAAGTCCTGATATTTTTGGAGGTTGCAGGGGCCACTACACGATTTAGAATAGGCAGGTTTTAGCATATGCAGTTAGGCCCTGTAGGATGATTTTAGCTAAAAAGTGCCCCAAACACTCAAACGGGCTTGTATCTGGGAAGGAAAAAAATGGGAAACATGACTTAGACACCAAATGATACACTGTTTGCCATGTTTCCAAATTGTTATGCACAGCGGTTACAGCATGAAGCGAATGCATGTGAATTTACACAGGTGCATTGCATTAAACAAGTCCAATGAGCGTCCCAAAATGGCAGGCCTGCCTGTTTTCATCCATCAATTGTTCTAAATTTTTCATTTCCCAACGAGCTGAGGTGGAGTCTTAGCCAGTGGTACCATCAGGGAGGTGTGTAAAGCACTTTAGGCTAGACAGCCAATCAGCTGCCAGCTTCCATCTGTCAATCAAATACAGCAGCCATTTAGAAAGCTGCCCATTGATCAGCAGGCCCTTTATGACATCACAGAAAGACCCTCAGAACTATCTGTGCATGTCTAATGGCTGGCTGTCAGTTGGGCGGGTGGGTGGCAGAGGGAGGGGATGTCTGTCTCGTTTCTCCCTAAAATTGCGCTTTTTCTGCGTTTACGGGAAAAGTTGAGGTCCGACGCGCAAAAGTGGGGTATCGTAGAAATCACCTTTTAAAGACGCACATTTCTGGCCCCCCAAAAATGGGCATTAAACATCCTAGCATCTGATGTGTGTGACCTCTAGCATGTATATACATCACATTTCAAAACTTACAAACTAAACCTGAAATAAAGACTCGGAGACTTAGGTTTGGCAGAATTTGTTAGCTGATTTATTTTAGCACTTTTAAGCTAGATTAATTTATTAATAATTAATTAATTAATGGTGGCCCAGAAAGAACGGCTAATTAACTAAGCTCCACCCACACAATCTGCATACGTAATCAAGCCTACCCTAACAAGCGGTATCCGCTCGACCTACTGCATTGACTACCCACCCATCTGATGGGTTCGCTGCCCCCCGAGCGGGAGATCGAGCGAAGGCCTAAGCCAATGAGAGGCGAGCGCACCGAAAAGCAAACATATACGTAGCATCATCATTTGAATAAGAACTAATTCTATTCACCTGCCGTTCTTTCCCGCCTATCAGCCAACGCGATTAACACCCACCCAACCATAATAACACAAGGGAGGGAGGGCGGGAAAACTTTCAGGAAAGAGAGAAATACTCCTCCCTTTCCTGCCCTGATATCCCAGCTAACACTGCTCTTCCCTAAGTCCTTATTGGACCACCGAGTCACATGCTTCCCTAGGTCACACAACAGTCTTGGATGTTTAACCCACTCCATGCCTATTGCAGACATTACGTTATTCTAAACATCCTAGCATCTGATGTGTGTGACCTCTAGCATGTATATACATCACATTTCAAAACTTACAAACTAAACCTGAAATAAAGACTCGGAGACTTAGGTTTGGCAGAATTTGTTAGCTGATTTATTTTAGCACTTTTAAGCTAGATTAATTTATTAATAATTAATTAATTAATGGTGGCCCAGAAAGAACGGCTAATTAACTAAGCTCCACCCACACAATCTGCATACGTAATCAAGCCTACCCTAACAAGCGGTATCCGCTCGACCTACTGCATTGACTACCCACCCATCTGATGGGTTCGCTGCCCCCCGAGCGGGAGATCGAGCGAAGGCCTAAGCCAATGAGAGGCGAGCGCACCGAAAAGCAAACATATACGTAGCATCATCATTTGAATAAGAACTAATTCTATTCACCTGCCGTTCTTTCCCGCCAAAGCGGGGACTCTGAGCCCAGAATCCCCGCCCGGCCACCAACCTAACGCACTGAGCTACAACCAGAGATAGATCCTCCAAAATTAATGAACCATCCCTAACCAAATGCACCCCGTTAGGCAGGAAGACCTGATGGCACCAAAACCTAATCCTCTCCTGTGGGTCAACAGCACCTCTGGCAGCTAGAACCCACTGTGCCACCGCCGATATAGCTGCTTCCGAGCCTCATTTGAAGCCTTACCATTTCTAACATCTCTCAAAACGGAGTCGGGGAAACAATTGGAGACCAACCAAGGTGCAGAAAAACCAAGCTGTATTAATGGCTGCAAGATCACTCAAGATCAAGGCCGACAGCTTCAATCGGGCCATTTTCCCAAATTGTTGCCTCCAGCTGAAGTACCAAAGACCTCAGACACTGGCGGACGTTCACCTCAAGGAACGCTTCTAAACTCAAGCCAGTACGGCCCTCGAACTCCAAGCCACCAGACTAACAGAGAATTCGCAACCGGCCTACCCCCAGATGAGGCCCAGCCGGCTGCCCAATACACAAATGAATGTTCAACTATGCACACTCTGAGCCTATCCTTCATACCTCTAAATGAGAAGCTATAAGAGGAGACTAGTAGTATTTATATTAAAGGGTTGACCTAAGTATAATAGGAGGATCTGCCAAAAAGAAAATAAATTTGTTCTGTTGAAGCACAATTTTAGGTGCTTAAGACATGCTCCAATACCAATTGAAGCCATACCAGGAAACAAAGATGGAAAGAGACAAACAGGGGGAGGGCAAGGTAATGGAAGGGTATAAGGAAAAAAAGGGTGTACTCGGCCGGAGAAAAACGACTGGACCTGCTGAGGGACTCTTAATTGAGACTATAGCCGAATCAGAGTGATCAAATTCAGTCCGTCAGTTCAGGCAAAAAGCGAGAAAACTCCGGACGCTGGCCCAACAGCAGAGCGTAGCTAATCCCCGAGTAGGATGGACAAGGATGGGGGAATAAACAAATGACCTCAATCAAACACATACATACAAAGCGCAAGGACCTACAGCGCAGTAGGTGAGGCCTAATGTACTATTTAAATTGCGGAGCGCCATCTTCCTAGCGATTTAAAGCTCGACAAGGCCAATTGAGCGGCTATAGCCGATGTGGCAGCCCCAAGGCAGTGGGAATGGATTCCAAATTCCCAATGGAAACTCGCTGGACAACGCCACCTCGACCCAGCAAACTGACATCAGGTCATCAGAGAGCCACCAAACTGCAGGAGCCAGAGCCTGCAAAGGAAAGCCTGACCAGTGTATAAATGTTTGCCAAGGCCACTGGGAGGATGACCTAGGGCACCACAGGAACCAAGGACACACTTCCGCCCCCAGCCGTCAGATCCATCTCGGCCGCCTAATCTTAAACCCCCGAACCCCGGGGACTAGTCGGATATCTTATGCCAGCAAAAACGCAGCGCGGGTCCTAGAAAGCACTACCAGATAAGGCACCCGAGGGGCACCATGCAGCTGTAGCAAAACAGCAAGGATAGACTCCTCCCGGACAATAGCGTATCGTAAGCAGTGTCTGCGCAACCCTAAACCAGCAGCAAGCAAAAGGTGATGGGGTGGTGGGGAGGGGAGGGCATTTTTTGGAAAAATCAAAAGAAAAAAGAAAATACCCATTAGGAAATGCGCCAGTACCACCCTGAAGTTCCCGGCACTAAACATCTCCTAGAATAGACAACATTAACCCCAACCCCCGCCAACCTGACTGCGCAGATCAGCCAACCCAACGCCCGGAACATACGTTCCCTAAATAGAATTGGGAAGTGAAAACATTGCAGGGCGAGCTGCCCCTAGCCCACGCAACCAAGAAGACCCGGCCTACTGGGTAGATGGCTGCAGCCCTGCATTGACAACTACTAGAGCCAGCTGGATACCATCCTGCCCAATTATGGTAGACAAGCGAACCAGATGATGGGATCTGGCCACGCCCGCAGCGGCCCTTATTATTGAGTGGCAGACAAGTGACCCATGGGTACAAATGACTTCAGGTAACAGAGGTCATACACAGCGGCAATCTGGATTCCCAGAAAGGACAGGTAAGTAACCGCTCCTCCATTCCAACCTCAGCGATTAGCACACCAAAATGTCCGAATAGCGAACGGAAACCACCCAGGAGCCTAGCGCAGCGTTCAGAATAAGCAGGGCCAGCAAAAAGCAATTCCTAAAGGTAGTGAGAGATACAGCCCTGACACGGGGACACTTCAACGCCCCAGTGTAAAGGTGTGTAACCCCTTAAATTATGCATGAGAAATGGAACACCCCATCGGCAACACTTGACGATGAAGTATTCCTCGCCTCTACACAGCAGATCCGTTCGCTAAGGCTAGTGAATAACAGGCTAAAGGTGTTATAATCCTGATTTATTTATTCATGGCATTGCTGCTATTTAATTGGTAGTGGTGATGTACATTGTTCCCATACTACGTAGTGTGTTACAGGGGATCTATGCACCCATAGATTGCTGCCTTGAACTTAAAGTCTATATTTTAATTCACCTGGACACGTATGCCCACCAAAACTCATTTCGTTCTTGGCATCCAATACATTTTAGAAGTATTATTGTGGAATATTATTATCGAAAATAATGATTATTACTGCAATGCTAGAGATTTTGCCTTTTTTATTTTGCTGCTCGTCACACATTCGAGAAGCAAATATTTTGATTTGAACGACCCCTAATCCAGATATGTGTCCGTAGCATAGCCTGGAGCGCTGGAAATTTTTAGAAGGGAATATTACTGTGCGAGAACACAGCGTTGCCCATGCGCTTACCTGATGTGTTCTGCCGCCAATCATGTCACCTTTCCCTCACTCATCGTAATTTTAGCATTGCAAAGCAAATGACAGGTCTTGTACCTTAGAATACAGCTAATCCAAGCTTTAGAGGCTGATGCTCCTAAATAACTCATTCGCTGGTACTGCGTTTCCACCGCCATGTTATGTAATCTATTTATTCTGCAGTAATAATCACACCCTTCTGGAGAAATGCCCTGGAGAAGGATGGTCCCTGAGCTGAACTACTTTATTAGGAACGCTGTATCTGGGGCAGGGGTTCCCAATCTTTTTCTAATTGCGACACCCTAGAGTATCAGAATTTTTCCAAGGCACCTCCAGGCCCCAAAAATATATCAAATCAAGTAGATTCTGTTGATATATTTCTCTTAGGGTCAGTTATGTGGTAAAGGGCAGGATTTGCTTCCGATTGTACACATTTTATGATTGGCAGCCACCAGCACTGGTTTTGTCCAGAAATAATTGAACGTAAATAGTTTGAATTGGTCCCGGACCACCAACCCGAGGCACCCCTGCCAGTATCCTGAGGCACCCCAGGGAGCCTAAGCCCATAGTTTGGGAACCACTGATCTAGGGGTTGAGGCTGATCTAATTGAGACATAGGAACACCGAGCCTGGGAGGCTTACTTGGACTCGTCGGTTAGGCTGAACAAGTACATAAAGTCATCCTTCTAAATTTACCCCCTACGGCTCTCACTTAATGCCTCGATACCTGAAGGACTGCTGTGCATTCGCAGCGCCCAACCAATGTCAACCCCATGGGGGGGGGGGGAGGAGTGAGAAATGCCAGATAAGCCGCCCGACACAGGCTCAGCCCCCTCACCTGAAAATCCAGGCCGCGCCGTACATGTACCAACATCAGCATCACTATCCATGCCCGCTTCCATAGCCGACTCCACTGCCCGAAAATCCGTGGGGACTTGACGTCTGAAGATTCAGGCTGAGCAGCCCATGTGTCATCATCTGCATCGTCCTCCCCGACTTTGCCAGCAGTGAACGAATCCTCTTCGCTGTAGTCCAGCTGTGCCTCAACATCTGTGGGAACATGCAAAAAGGGGGGGGGGGGGACCCCGAGGACTGTAGGCCTCGGTCACGCATGCGGCTCTGTGCAGAACCATCACCTCAGAGTGTCTCCCTCTCCATCATGGCAACAGCTGACCCCATATCCCTGAAAGCCTGCAAGAATTCTGAGCACCCTGGAATGGGCCTCCTTTGTGCCCCCTGAGACCAATCCTCTAACTGTCTGGGACCCCACCGTCTCCCGTGGCAGAGTATTCACAATGGGCACCAGAGCCCCAGCAATGGAGGACACTGCTGCGGACAGCAGAGAGGGGTCAAAGGAGGTAGTGGAGACTCTAGCCGTGGTTGCACCCCCAGACCCTGACTTGGATCCAGAGCACCCCACCGGTGGAAGCCTGCCAATTCCCCCGACTCCACCCCCCAGAAGCCCGTGCAGTAGTATGTCCCCTAGGTGGCAGCGCCTCACAGTTGGCCGATGAGGACATGTAAATGCTGCCCGCACTAATCTGGCCCACGCTGCCCGACCCCTAATGTTCGCAGCTACTGTAGCGCTCACCTACAACACCGGGCCTTGCTGCCCCACGGTGTCCCACCCCTTGGCTCTAGCCGCCCCGGGGCCGGAAGCAGGCCGCAGCGCAGGATCCTCCAAGGCTTCACCTGCAGCCGGGCGTCTACCACAAGCCCATCCGTGAACGGGGACCAGAGACAGGGATGATGCCATAGCGTCTGTTCAGGCCTCCTTGACTTCGCACAGCATCTACTCAGCATTGCAGAGGGGTGGGGGCCTAATCGCGGCTAATTAGCATATGCCGCGACCTAATTAGCATATACTGCGACCTAATTAGCATATACCGCAACCTAATTAGCATATACCGCGACCTAATTAGCATATGCCGCGACCTAATTAGCATATACCACGGCCTAATTAGCATATGCCGCGACCTAATTAGCATACATCGCGACCTAATTAGCATAGGCCATGCCCCTTGCGGGCGCTGTGAGAGTCCCTATTAGCAATCTTCAGAAATTGGGAGGTATGCATGGCATGGTAAATAGTCAGGGAAAGCACTACTGAGACAGCAAAGCAATGTATCAGCACTCAACTGAATACAGTTATACACTAACTGGGGAGCTCAGGGGCACAGATCCACTCACCAGAAAACTTTCAGGAAAGAGAGAAATACTCCTCCCTTTCCTGCCCTGATATCCCAGCTAACACTGCTCTTCCCTAAGTCCTTATTGGACCACCGAGTCACATGCTTCCCTAGGTCACACAACAGTCTTGGATGTTTAACCCACTCCATGCCTATTGCAGACATTACGTTATTCTTCAAATGAGAAATGAGTCCAATGAACAAAATAGGATGAATAAGTATGTATTTCAGGGGTGAGTTAGCAGGTTATTGGGGAAGTAAGTCCTGATATTTTTGGAGGTTTCAGGGGCCACTACACCATTCAAAATAGGCAGGTTTTAGCATATGCAGTTAGGCCCCGTAGGATGATTTTAGCTAAAAAGTGCCCCAAACACTCAAATGGGCTTGTATCTGGGAAGGGAAAATATGGGAAACATGACTTAGACAGCAAATGATACACTGTATGCCATGTTTCCAAATTTGTATGCATAGTGGTTACAGCATGAAGCGAATGCATGTGAATATACAAATGTGCATTGCATTAAACAAGTCCAATGAGCGTCCCAAAATGGCCGGCCTGCCTGCTTTCATCCATCAATTGTTCTAAATTTTTCATTACCCAATGAGCTGAGGTGGAGTCTTAGCCAGTGGTACCATCAGGGAGGTGTGTAAAGCACTTTAGGCTAGACAGCCAATCAGCTGCCAGCTTCCATCTGTCAATCAAATACAGCAACCAATCAGAAAGCTGCCCATTGATCAGCAGGCCCTTTATGACATCACAGACAGACTCTCAGAACTATCTGTGCATGTCTAATGGCTGGCTGTCAGTTGGGCGGGTGGGTGGCAGAGGGAGGGGATGTCTTTCTCGTTTCTCCTGAAAATTGCGGTTTTTCTGCGTTTACGGGAAAAGTTGAGGTCCGACGTGCAAAAGTGGGGTATCGTAGAAATCACCTTTTAAAGTCGCACATTTCCGGCCCCCCAAAAATGGGCATTTCAAATGAGAAATGAGTCCAATAAACAAAATAGGGTGAATAAGTAGGTATTTCAGGGGTGAGTTAGCAGGTTATTGGGGAAGTAAGTCCTGATATTTTTGGAGGTTGCAGGGGCCACTACACCATTTAGAATAGGCAGGTTTTAGCATATGCAGTTAGGCCCTGTAGGATGATTTTAGCTAAAAAGTGCCCCAAACACTCAAACGGGCTTGTATCTGGGAAGGAAAAAAATGGGAAACATGACTTAGGCCCTTATTCTGATTGACGCGGACTTTACCGCATACTTTCGGATCGCGTCTTTACGGCGTCTGCGCATGCGTGGAGAACGCTACGCGCATGTGCCACGCCTTGACTCGGTACCAGTTCGGCCAAATCCCGTCCAAAACTGTTCACCGCTATCAGTCGGGAAATAGGGGCGTATTATGGGCGTCATGCGGAATGACACATGGGCGTAGTTTCAAAGTGGGCAAAACGGGGCGGAAACATGGGCGGACACGGGGGAGTACACTTATGTTGGGGGGCGTACATTCGGAAAGCACTCCGAATGCACGCGATCAAAAAGGGCAGAAATGTGCGGTGTCCACAAGTGTACTATTGCTTTGCGGACACCACTCGTTCATGCGGTAGGCGAACGGACCGCCTAATGACTACAACCATTAACACCTGAACCCAATAGAATCTACTCCTTTACTCATTACTGACTAATAGGACGCTTGTCAGTGCTTTAATTGAAACCATTGCTGCTTCAAGGAAACCTTACTAGTCCCCCACATATGCTGTACTTGTCAGACACTTTCAAACTGCTAACAATGGACATGACAGAATATTAATACTATCAATACACATGTGTATTCGACATGTACTCATGAAACCACACATTTTTGGTAAAGTAAACACATTTATTTATATTCATGTCACAGTCAATGCCACTGTGATGCAATGACCATAAAATAATACATCCAAACAATAAACAACATGGCAGGAATGCAGCAAAATAAATAATAATACAAAACAAATATAATTGCACACAGATGGACTCCAGCACCTCCTATGTGCCACTGCACATGCAGCCAGTGGGAAATGAGGAGGCTGCTGGCCCTTCTACAGCAGGGCAAGCTGCACCTGACCATTCAACAGCAGGGCACCCTACACCTGGCCCTTCTGCAGCAGGCCAACCTGCAGCTGGCTCATATGCACCATCAGCAGAATCATTTGGAACACAACCGGGGACTTCACAAGATAGTACCATGGCCATCACTTCAAGTACAGCTGACAGTAATGGCAGGCAAAAGAGGGCAACAGGGGAACCACAAAGGACATATGAAGCAAGGGCTCATCTGGTTACCCTCAGCACGTGATTGGACACAAGAAGCTGACACACACAGCACAATGGAAGATTTGGGAACACATAACGGTGGAGATTAATGCAGCCACAAGTTCATTTCCGACCACGTTTGGCCTTGGTAGGCTCCTTGGCCTGTGCAGCAGCTCTTCGGGGACGGCCAGATGCTGGGGCAGGTGGAGCAGATGATGTGGAGGGGTTGGCTGGTCTACCCCTCCTGCCAGCAGGGAGTGTTGCCGGTGGTAATGCACCAGAAACGGATGACATTAGGACCCTGTTGCTGGTAACCAGCTCCACCATAAGCTCATTATGGTGGAGGAGGAGATCATTTTGGCGGGTGGCTTGCTCGGCCAGCACCTGAGCACTTGCAGCCATGGCCTGATGTGACTCAGCCATGGCCTGCATGCTCGCAGCCATGGACTGCTGGGTGCTGACCAAGCTCGCCAGGATCTCCTCGGTCCTACGCACCCGTTCTGATGCCAAGTCTCCCTGCTGGTTGATGTCCCCAAGCATCTGGGCCAAGGCGGCCAAATCGGCTTGGGCCGATGCCTGCTGCTGCACAGGCCTACCTCTGGGGCCAGGTGGCACGGACTCCTCCACCTCCTGAGCAGAGTCGTCACCAAGCGGTGGGGTGTCTGTGGGAAAAGATAAACACAATTAGGAGACATTCTACGATAATTACTTGCACAAGTTTATGGCATGACCAATATTTACCTTCCAGAAAAGACGCAAACACTTCAGCTGGGGCCTCGCTGTCCATCGTGCTCACCCCCCTGATCTCCTCAACTGATATACAGCTCTCGGCCATCACCTCCAGGGGGGTGAGCTCTAGCCCTGATGGCATGGGCCCGGCCCCAGATGTCTGGCTGTGTTCCCACCGCTTGGTCATCTTCCTCTTCAGGTTGGTTTTGAAGTCCTGCCACCTGCAATGTAAGTTGACATATTAATACATGTCACTCCCAATGTTAGCTGTTGCAGCCATTGCTCTGTGCTACATATTACAACATGTGATTAATGTCCCATATATAATATTACATGCAACTATGATATCAACCGTTACAATACACATTCACAATCACCCTACTCTAACTCTCAACGAAATAACATGGCAATAATGTATGTGTATCGTAACAACCTCACGGGCCATTTGCAAAATGCATCTAAGCATCAATTCAATCATTACTTGGCTATTACTGGCCACATGTATCACAAAACAACTTGTCTCTTCTTCACATGGTCCGTCTCACGAACTTGTGGCGCTACTTCATTAATCTCTGCCGTTATCTGTTCCCAAATCTTCCATCTGCGTGTGTGTGTCAGCTTCTCGGATGGACACTCTATCCAATCACGTGCTCGGGGAACCAGGATGGCCAGCTCCTGTGCTTCATATGCCTTATTTTTTTTGGGTGGTTCCGCTGTTGCACTGGCTCGCCCCTTGCCACGTCCCTGGCCACGCCCCCTGGCACCAGTCGCTGCACTTGAAGTGCTGGCCATGGTACTACCTTGTGAAGTCCCCTGTTGTGTTCCAAACAATTCTGCTGATGGTGCATATGAGCCAGCTGCAGGTTGGCCTGCTGCAGAAGGGCCAGGTGTAGGTTGCCCTGCTGTAGAATGGTCAGGTGCAGCTTGCCCTGCTGTAGAAGGGCCAGCAGCCTCCTCATTACCCACTGCCTGCATGTGCAGTGGCACATAGGTGGTGCTGGAGTCCAGCTGGTGAAAAAGTTGCTGCAGCTCTGGGTCCAGCTCTGGTTGGGATCCAGACATTTTAGCAACAACATTGTCACCTTCTAATACACCTTTATATACTGTTTGTGTATCCTGTTTGGCGGACATCAGCGGCAGCTGCGTTCCGTGCGTGAGCGTACGTCGCTGTTTTTTCGCGCCGCATACGGTGGCTGAAATTCCATTGTGTAAAACCTGGCGAAAGTTCTACATGAAATACTGGTCACCAATGCTAACATTGCATAGAATCTTCTGATACACCTGTGACTATTGCACAATACACATGCTATTTGCTAGCATGACATGACATTTGATTCATGACTACTGTGGTATTGTGGCGTTTGATTGCAAGCTAAAAGTAGCCCAATCCCTTAGATAATCCAGGCCACAAGTCATGCAATACTCATCTCTACTGTTATAGACCACACATGTGAGAGCCCTATAAATAGTGACTTGCTGCTAGAATCATTTGTCTCCAGATCTGGACTTGTCAGGGTCTAAGGTAAGCTCTTCCATGCTCCTTGTAGATATGATATCCATTAACAATGTAAGTGTATGAATGTATGCACCATTGCCTCACTGACTACAGATTGTTGGGCCAGCAAAGTGCGTGTATCATTATTGCAACATGTCACATGTTCACTATTTCACTCACAGGTCTTAAACCTGTGTGGGTTCATCTATTGCAGGACAACATGTCCCAGCAATAGATGAAATGTCTCATAGTACATGATGTTGGCAAAAAATGCTGACACCTTTATCTGTGTGTTTTGGACGGTGTGTATTGAGTTCATATTATTGTGTCATCATTAGAGAGTCAAATGGATCTGCGGGATTTCACGGGGCGGCCATCTATTGTATGTATTGAAGGCTACAAATCTATTTGTAGTGGGATATGGCCATTATGTGCATAGGTGCATCAGTATTTATGTTCATTTCTTTATAGGTTGCTGAAGCAATGATGCGCTACATGGAGAGGAGGCTAAGGGCACTTGCGGCTCTCCCCACTCGTCGCCCAAGGAGGCCAGGACGTGCTAGAATCTATCGCACACGGGTGACTCTGTTTGCTATGCCCGATGATGAGGTACTTACTAGGTACCGGTTACCGCCACATGTCATTCTGGATCTGCTCACCTTAATTCAGAGCGATCTGGAACCTCTACACGGGATCACGACAGCAATTCCGCCTCACACACAGCTGCTGGCGGTGTTGCATTTCTGCGCCTCAGGATCATTCCAACAAGTAGTGGCAGTACTTGCTGGAATATCTCAGCCGGCCTTCTGCCGAATCCTGAGGCGTGTGACGTCGGCCATGTTCAGGCGCAAGGGGCACTTCATGGCCATGACATTTGCCACCGAGACCCTGCGCAGAAGCCAGCAGGCCTTCCATCAAATTGCTGGCTTCCCTAATGTGATAGGGGCTGTGGATGGCACCCATGTACCATTTGTGCCTCCATCTCGAAGTGAGAAGATATATAGGAACCGCAAATTGTTCCACTCACTGAACGTGATGGTGGTATGTGGCCCATCCATGGAGATTCTCGCCTTCAACTCGAAGTTTCCCGGAAGTGCCCATGACTCTCATGTCATCCGACAAACCGGGATATGGCAAAGACTACAAGAGCTGGAAGGCCGTGATGCGTGGGTTCTGGGTGACTCCGGTTACCCATGTACGCCCTGGCTACTTACGCCGTACAGCTACCCAGCACCGGGCCCACAGGAGGCATTCAATCGGGCGCATGTTGCCACCAGGCAAGTGGTGGAGCGCTCAATTGGCCTTTTAAAAGGTCGATTTAGAGTGCTCCACCGCACTGGTGGTGACTTACAATATGCGCCTGAAATGGTGTCGAGGATCGTGGGCCTGTGTATATTTTTCCACAACATTGCTGTGCGGCGTGAGATACCCTTTGATGAGTGGGAGGTACCATCTGAGCCGCAAGATCCGCCCATGCGCCCATCCCGCGCCCCTGAATGCCGGAGGGGATACCAGCTGCGGGACTCTGTGGCGCAAAGATACTTCAGGTACATGTTATCGAGTTGACAGAACACACCAATTATTGTAAAAAAATCACCCCTTCAAATAAGTACAGTGTGTTAGTTGTCAGTGTTACAACACGAAAATTAGCCAGCCTGCCCTCCTAATGGCAAAGAAATAGGAGATATTTATCATATGTGCTTAGTTTTGGGGGAAGTTCAATATAGGTGCTAATTATTATACCTTGTTCAAGGGATCTTATGTGTTTGTTATATCTTCATTATTGTAGTTGATACTATCCCTGATGACTGGTGAGTACATTGATTTATTCTGTAATGTGTTGGGGATTTTTTCATGTGTTGATGTCTGATTTGTTTGCAGATATATATATATATATATATCTATATATATGATATTAGAATTTATTCACATGTTTCAACATTTCAAGGAGCAGGCAGCCAGGCAGGCAGGCAGCCAGGCAGGCAGGGCTGGTGTATAATGCTGGTCTCAGGATACCTGCAAGTGTGTGTATGTGTCTTTTACACATAAATGTACGCATACACATAGATGCATAGAGTAAATAATGCTAACTACAGCTATGCGTTGCTAAGCTATAGCACGCGTTGCTTGGCGGAGCGAGGCGTCATTGGATTTGCTAAGTGCATACACACTGTGTTTTATATATATCAGATTTGTTCATTGCCATACATCAACACTACTGTTTTGAAGGCATGCGAATTTGTCACCATTTGTGTTGGCGCAGAGACGCTGTTCATGTAAAGATGAACAATAAAGTTATTAACACAAATAACTGTGATCAACCAATGCCACCACCTGATTGGTTGATAGATGCCATTGTCAACATGGCGGAGACACGAAGGGCAGAACCCTTTACACATGCGGAGCTGAGGGTTCTTGTCTCCGTCATGGAGACAAGGCTGGGCCGTGCGGGGCCCTTTATCACAAACCGCCATAAGCGGAGGGCCTATGCTGCGGCAGGGCGCCGAATTTACGCCCGCACTCGGGTGCGGAGGTCCCTCGGGCAGCTCGAGAGGCGGTGGTCGGACCTCCGCAGGCGCCAGCCCCAGCTGCTCCAGCAACTCAGGGGCGAAATTGCTGATTGTGAGTATTTTAGCTATGAAATTTCGCACTTACAACATAGCATATATAAACAATAAAATGTGTCTCATGATAAGTGGGTGTCCATGGGTTTAAAAGTCCATAGACTGTTATGTGTGCTTCTTCCTGGTTAACATGCAGTCATGTGGCTTTTATATGTAATGCCATAGCATTGAGGATTCTGATGCATACAATGTGCCAGATCTAATATGTGTTACACATTGATAAATGCCTGGGTTGTAATGTGTGAACAAATTACTAACAATCACATAATAATTTAAATGTCACAATTTGGAATCCATTAACAGTAAGGAGCTACTTTCCTGCATCGTTTGCCATCATTATCACCCTTCCATGTATGTCTTGTTATGGATTAATACATGTGCCCCAATGACCCGACATTGACCATGATGTTTTTTTCTACCACACAGCACGAGCCCGAGCCCGACAGGCCCGTGAAGAGGCGGAGGCAGCCCTGGGCCAGGAGGAGGCCCAAGACCCGGAGGAGGAGGTGGCGGCAAGGGTGGAGGAGGAGGAAGTGGAGGAGGAGCAAATGTTGGAGGAGATGGTGGAGGAGGTGGTGGAGGAGGAGGAGGTGCGTGAGGAGGTGGTGGAGGAGGATGTGGAAGCGGAGTTGGTGGCGGAGGAGGAGGTGTTGGTGGCGGAGGAGGAGGTGGAGGAGGAGGTGGTGGTGGTGGTGGAGGAGGAGGAGGAGAAGGAGGAGGAGGTGGAGGAGGAGGTGGAGGAGGAGTTGGAGGAGGAGGTTCTTGTGGCAGAGGAGCTGGCGGAGGAGGGGGCTGAGGAGGCCACGGTTGCCCCGGAGGATTCTGATGACGAGGGGGAGGAGGCGTGCCAGGCCCCGGAGTACCAGCAGATCGGTATGTTAACATAATGCATCATTCATGAAGTAGTTGTACTGGTATTTGTTATGTAGCACTGGTGATAAAAAATTTTGGGCCCATACTATTCATATAGACCCCAAAGTGGGTAGCTACAGATACAGGTACGGGTTAGATGGGGTGTCCAAGGCATCCCTTTCATCCAGGACACCTCTCAATTACACAGGTTTGTGGGATGGGTTGGAGGTCCATTTTGACTGCCACATAACCGTTGTAGTTAAACAGGATCCAGGAGTAAAGGGATGAGTGGATCATTTGTGGATTAAAATCACCTGCTGCAAGCGTAGATTATGACCCATCAAATAGTGGAATCTATATGGTTGCTGAATGTTATTTATAAACTCTAGGATGTATGCTATAAATGGAGTAGGGGCCGGCCTACCTTGGAATGGAGTCACAAGTTGCCAGTGTCCCAGGAGCCTCCTCTACCTAAACACCCCCTGTAGTTCAGATTGTTTTTTTGACCTCACAGAATTGTAGGTTGGTTTAGACAGAATTAAGATTTTGAGGATGTGTACTGTGCATTCCTGACATTTGCATAACTCCCATGCCACGAACCATCACTGAACTTAGACTGAGCAGATTGTGACAAGTTCTTATTGACGGAGGCCATGACATGCTTGTCATTGGTTAGTCATGGGTGGGTTGTGACTGAGAAGAAACAATATGACTGTTACTGTATGTCTTCTGCAGAGTAAAGGGTAGAGGCCAAAAAAGACAGTATGTAGTAAATAAGTTTGCATGTATGTATATATGTATGTGTCATATCTATTTATCTATGTGTGTCTCTATCTCTCTACATAGATAGATATATATATATATACACACATGTCACCTAGCATTTGTGCAATTTATGTCGCAGTATGTGAAATGTATGCATGAGTAACATGACTAATTTTTGCCCCTTTGACATGCCCACAGATGACACCACACCGGCAGATGAGGGGGTGCGTGGGGCCGTCCTGCGAGCGGAGCACCATTTGAGGCTCCTTCTAGCAGACCTGCAGGACATCAGAGATCTGCTGCTTTAATTTATTATTTTATATTTTTTTTTTTATATGTTAATGGTGTTTTGAAATAAATTCTTTATGCAAGTTCACAGTTGTTGGTTTTATTTGCACTTGAAACAGTATATGTGTAGATTGTTTATAATCTTTTACACAGGGTGTAATACAAACCATTGCACTTACATTGCTGTAAGGGTTAATGTGTGCAATGCATGTGTTAGGCATGCTTGTAAGGATATATTGGCATCTAATTGATTCCAATTCCAAATAAGCTGTTTTTTATGAGGATAGGTAATTGAATAAGTAGGTCATGTGATGTATTGCAGAAGATACTTCATAGTGGGTTGTTTGGCGTAAATACTCCGCTTACGGGCGGTAGCACCGCTTGGCTCCCGTTCGGATGCGGTATTTCCGAGCATACTCTGTAATACTCTGTAATACCGTGCAGAATCGGAGTGTTTCTCCCACACACGCATGGTTTGTATGTCGTCCGTAAACACGCCCTGTTCTTAAAGAGTGAGTCCGTCCGAATGCGGAGGACACGTGGGCGTTTCTACGGACGATGGCCGCATGCGGCAAAACACCGTGGCGTGCGGACCGCTCCGTAAGAATGCGGGAATATCCGCACCGATCTGAATAAGGGCCTTAGATACCAAATGATACACTGTTTGCCATGTTTCCAAATTGTTATGCACAGCGGTTACAGCATGAAGCGAATGCATGTGAATTTACAGAGGTGCATTGCATTAAACAAGTCCAAGGAGCGTCCCAAAATGGCAGGCCTGCCTGCTTTCATCCATCAATTGTTCTAAATTTTTCATTTCCCAACGAGCTGAGGTGGAGTCTTAGCCAGTGGTACCATCAGGGAGGTGTGTAAAGCACTTTAGGCTAGACAGCCAATCAGTTGCCAGCTTCCATCTGTCAATCAAATACAGCAGCCATTCAGAAAGCTGCCCATTGATCAGTAGGCCCTTTATGACATCACAGAAAGACCCTCAGAACTATCTGTGCATGTCTAATGGCTGGCTGTCAGTTGGGCGGGTGGGTGGCAGAGGGAGGGGATGTCTGTCTCGTTTCTCCCTAAAATTGCGGTTTTTCTGCGTTTACGGGAAAAGTTGAGGTCCGACGCGCAAAAGTGGGGTATCGTAGAAATCACCTTTTAAAGACGCACATTTCTGGCCCCCCAAAAATGGGCATTTCAAATGAGAAATGAGTCCAATGAACAAAATAGTATGAATAAGTATGTATTTCAGGGGTGAGTTAGCAGGTTATTGGGGAAGTAAGTCCTGATATTTTTGGAGGTTTCAGGGGCCACTACACCATTCAAAATAGGCAGGTTTTAGCATATGCAGTTAGGCCCCGTAGGATGATTTTAGCTAAAAAGTGCCCCAAACACTCAAACGGGCTTGTATCTGGGAAGGGAAAATATGGGAAACATGACTTAGACACCAAATGATACACTATATGCCATGTTTCCAAATTTTTATGCACAGTGGTTACAGCATGAAGCGAATGCATGTGAATATACAAAGGTGCATTGCATTAAACAAGTTCACTGAGTGTCCCAAAATGGCCGGCCTGCCTGCTTTCATCCATCAATTGTTCTAAATTTTTCATTACCCAATGAGCTGAGGTGGAGTCTTAGCCAGTGGTACCATCAGGAAGTGTGTGTAAAGCACTTTAGGCTAGACAGCCAATCAGCTGCCAGCTTCCATCTGTCAATCAAATACAGCAGCCAATCAGAAAGCTGCCCATTGATCAGCAGGCCCTTTATGACATCACAAACAGACCCTCAGAACTATCTGTGCATGTCTAATGGCTGGCTGTCAGTTAGGCGGGTGGGTGGCAGAGGGAGGGGATGTCTGTCTTGTTTCTCCTGAAAATTGTGTTTTTTCTGCGTTTACGGGAAAAGTTGAGGTCCGACACGCAAAAGTGGGGTATCGTAGAAATCACCTTTTAAAGTCGCACATTTCCGTCCACCCAAAAATGGGCATTTCAAATGAGAAATGAGTCCAATGAACAAAATAGGGTGAATAAGTATGTATTTCAGGGGTGAGTTAGCAGGTTATTGGGGAAGTAAGTCCTGATATTTTTGGAGGTTGCAGGGCCACTACACCATTCAAAATAGGCAGGCTTTAGCATATGCAGTTAGGCCCCGTAGGATGATTTTAGCTAAAAAGTGCCCCAAACACTCAAACGGGCTTGTATCTGGGAAGGGAAAATATGGGAAACATGACTTAGACAGCAAATGATACACTGTTTGCCATGTTTACAAATTTTTATGCACAGTGGTTACAGCATGAAGCGAATGCATGTGAATATACAAAGGTGCATTGCATTAAACAAGTCCACTGAGTGTCCCAAAATGGCCGGCCTGCCTGCTTTCATCCATCAATTGTTCTAAATTTTTCATTACCCAATGAGCTGAGGTGGAGTCTTAGCCAGTGGTACCATCAGGGAGGTGTGTAAAGCACTTAAGGCTAGACAGCCAATCAGCTGCCAGCTTCCATCTGTCAATCAAATACAGCAGCCAATCAGAAAGCTGCCCATTGATCAGCAGGCCCTTTATGACATCACAAACAGACCCTCAGAACTATCTGTGCATGTCTAATGGCTGGCTGTCAGTTGGGCGGGTGGGTGGCAGAGGGAGGGGATGTCTGTCGTTTCTCCTGAAAATTGCGCTTTTTCTGCGTTTACGGGAAAAGTTGAGGTCCGACGCGCAAAAGTGGGGTATCGTAGAAATCACCTTTTAAAGACGCACATTTCTGCTCCCCCAAAAATGGGCATTTCAAATGAGAAATGAGTCCAATGAACAAAATAGGGTGAATAAGTATGTATTTCAGGGGTAAGTTAGCAGGTTATTGGGGAAGTAAGTCCTGATATTTTTGGAGGTTGCAGGGGCCACTACACCATTCAAAATAGGCAGGCTTTAGCATATGCAGTTAGGCCCCGTAGGTTGATTTTAGCTAAAAAGTGCCCCAAACACTCAAACGGGCTTGTATCTGGGAAGGGAAAATATGGGAAACATGACTTAGACAGCAAATGATACACTGTATGCCATGTTTCCAAATTTTTAAGCACAGTGGTTACAGCATAAAGCGAATGCATGTGAATATACAAAGGTGCATTGCATTAAACAAGTCCAATGAGCGTCCCAAAATGGCCGGCCTGCCTGCTTTCATCCATCAATTGTTCTAAATTTTTCATTACCCAATGAGCTGAGGTGGAGTCTTAGCCAGTGGTACCATCAGGGAGGTGTGTAAAGCACTTAAGGCTAGACAGCCAATCAGCTGCCAGCTTCCATCTGTCAATCAAATACAGCAGCCAATCAGAAAGCTGCCCATTGATCAGCAGGCCCTTTATGACATCACAAACAGACCCTCAGAACTATCTGTGCATGTCTAATGGCTGGCTGTCAGTTGGGCGGGTGGGTGGCAGAGGGAGGGGATGTCTGTCTCGTTTCTCCTGAAAATTGCGCTTTTTCTGCGTTTACGGGAAAAGTTGAGGGCCGACGCGCAAAAGTGGGGTATCGTAGAAATCACCTTTTAAAGACGCACATTTCTGCTCCCCCAAAAATGGGCATTTCAAATGAGAAATGAGTCCAATGAACAAAATAGGGTGAATAAGTATGTATTTCAGGGGTAAGTTAGCAGGTTATTGGGGAAGTAAGTCCTGATATTTTTGGAGGTTGCAGGGGCCACTACACCATTCAAAATAGGCAGGCTTTAGCATATGCAGTTAGGCCCCGTAGGTTGATTTTAGCTAAAAAGTGCCCCAAACACTCAAACGGGCTTGTATCTGGGAAGGGAAAATATGGGAAACATGACTTAGACAGCAAATGATACACTGTATGCCATGTTTCAAAATTTTTATGCACAGTGGTTACAGCATGAAGCGAACGCATGTGAATATACAAAGGTGCATTGCATTAAACAAGTCCAATGAGCTTCCCAAAATGGCCGGCCTGCCTGCTTTCATCCATCAATTGTTCTAAATTTTTCATTACCCAATGAGCTGAGGTGGAGTCTTAGCCAGTGGTACCATCAGGGAGGTGTGTAAAGCACTTTAGGCTAGACAGCCAATCAGCTGCCAGCTTCCATCTGTCAATCAAATACAGCAGCCAATCAGAAAGCTGCCCATTGATCAGCAGGCCCTTTATGACATCACAAACAGACCCTCAGAACTATCTGTGCATGTCTAATGGCTGGCTGTTAGTTGGGCTTGTGGGTGGCAGAGGGAGGGGATGTCTGTCTCGTTTCTCCTGAAAATTGTGGTTTTTCTGCGTTTTTGGGAAAAGTTGAGGTCCGACGCGCAAAAGTGGGGTATCATAGAAATCACCTTTTAAAGACGCACATTTCTGGCCCCCCAAAAATGGGCATTTCAAATGAGAAATGAGTCCAATGAACAAAATAGGGTGAATAAGTATGTATTTCAGGGGTGAGTTAGCAGGTTATTGGGGAAGTAAGTCCTGATATTTTTGGAGGTTGCAGGGGCCACTACACCATTCAAAATAGGCAGGTTTTAGCATATGCAGTTAGGCCCCGTAGGATGATTTTAGCTAAAAAGTGCCCCAAACACTCAAACGGGCTTGTATCTGGGAAGGGAAAATATGGGAAACATGACTTAGACAGCAAATGATACACTGTTTGCCATGTTTCCAAATTTTTATGCACAGTGGTTACAGCATGAAGCGAATGCATGTGAATATACAAAGGTGCATTGCATTAAACAAGTCCACTGAGTGTCCCAAAATGGCCGGCCTGCCTGCTTTCATCCATCAATTGTTCTAAATTTTTCATTACCCAATGAGCTGAGGTGGAGTCTTAGCCAGTGGTACCATCAGGGAGGTGTGTAAAGCACTTTAGGCTAGACAGCCAATCAGCTGCCAGCTTCCATCTGTCAATCAAATACAGCAGCCAATCAGAAAGCTGCCCATTGATCAGCAGGCCCTTTATGACATCACAGAAAGACCCTCAGAACTATCTGTGCATGTCTAATGGCTGGCTGTCAGTTGGGCGGGTGGGTGGCAGAGGGAGGGGATGTCTGTCTCGTCTCTCCTTAAAATTGCGCTTTTTCTGCGTTTACAGGAAAAGTTGAGGTCCGACGCGCAAAAGTGGGGTATCGTAGAAATCACCTTTTAAAGACGCACATTTCTGGCCCCCCAAAAATGGCCATTTCAAATGAGAAATGAGTCCAATGAACAAAATAGGATGAATAAGTATGTATTTCAGGGGTGAGTTAGCAGGTTATTGGGGAAGTAAGTCCTGATATTTTTGGAGGTTGCAGGGGCCACTACACCATTCAAAATAGGCAGGCTTTAGCATATGCAGTTAGGCCCCGTAGGATGATTTTAGCTAAAAAGTGCTTTAAACACTCAAACGGGCTTGTATCTGGGAAGGGAAAATATGGGAAACATGACTTAGACAGCAAATGATACACTGTATGCCATGTTTCAAAATTTTTATGCACAGTGGTTACAGCATGAAGCGAATGCATGTGAATATACAAAGGTGCATTGCATTAAACAAGTCCAATGAGCGTCCCAAAATGGCCGGCCTGCCTGCTTTCATCCATCAATTGTTCTAAATTTTTCATTACCCAATGAGCTGAGGTGGAGTCTTAGCCAGTGGTACCATCAGGGAGGTGTGTAAAGCACTTTAGGCTAGACAGCCAATCAGCTGCCAGCTTCCATCTGTCAATCAAATACAGCAGCCAATCAGAAAGCTGCCCATTGATCAGCAGGCCCTTTATGACATCACAAACAGACCCTCAGAACTATCTGTGCATGTCTAATGGCTGGCTGTTAGTTGGGCTTGTGGGTGGCAGAGGGAGGGGATGTCTGTCTCGTTTCTCCTGAAAATTGTGGTTTTTCTGCGTTTATTGGAAAAGTTGAGGTCCGACGCGCAAAAGTGGGATATCGTAGAAATCACCTTTTAAAGACGCACATTTCTGGCCCCCCAAAAATGGGCATTTCAAATGAGAAATGAGTCCAATGAACAAAATAGGGTGAATAAGTATGTATTTCAGGGGTGAGTTAGCAGGTTATTGGGGAAGTAAGTACTGATATTTTTGGAGGTTGCAGGGGCCACTACACCATTCAAAATAGGCAGGCTTTAGCATATGCAGTTAGGCCCCGTAGGTTGATTTTAGCTAAAAAGTGCCCCAAACACTCAAACGGGCTTGTATCTGGGAAGGGAAAATATGGGAAACATGACTTAGACAGCAAATGATACACTGTATGCCATGTTTCAAAATTTTTATGCACAGTGGTTACAGCATGAAGCGAATGCATGTGAATATACAAAGGTGCATTGCATTAAACAAGTCCAATGAGCGTCCCAAAATGGCCGGCCTGCCTGCTTTCATCCATCAATTGTTCTAAATTTTTCATTACCCAATGAGCTGAGGTGGAGTCTTAGCCAGTGGTACCATCAGGGAGGTGTGTAAAGCACTTTAGGCTAGACAGCCAATCAGCTGCCAGCTTCCATCTGTCAATCAAATACAGCAGCCAATCAGAAAGCTGCCCATTGATCAGCAGGCCCTTTATGACATCACAAACAGACCCTCAGAACTATCTGTGCATGTCTAATGGCTGGCTGTTAGTTGGGCTTGTGGGTGGCAGAGGGAGGGGATGTCTGTCTCGTTTCTCCTGAAAATTGTGGTTTTTCTGCGTTTATGGGAAAAGTTGAGGTCCGACGCGCAAAAGTGGGGTATCGTAGAAATCACCTTTTAAAGACGCACATTTCTGGCCCCCCAAAAATGGGCATTTCAAATGAGAAATGAGTCCAATGAATAAAATAGGGTGAATAAGTATGTATTTCAGGGGTGAGTTAGCAGGTTATTGGGGAAGTAAGTCCTGATATTTTTGGAGGTTGCAGGGGCCACTACACCATTCAAAATAGGCAGGTTTTAGCATATGCAGTTAGGCCCCGTAGGATGATTTTAGCTCAAAAGTGCCCCAAACACTCAAACGGGCTTGTATCTGGGAAGGGAAAATATGGGAAACATGACTTAGACAGCAAATGATACACTGTTTGCCATGTTTCCAAATTTTTATGCACAGTGGTTACAGCATGAAGCGAATGCATGTGAATATACAAAGGTGCATTGCATTAAACAAGTCCACTGAGTGTCCCAAAATGGCCGGCCTGCCTGCTTTCATCCATCAATTGTTCTAAATTTTTCATTACCCAATGAGCTGAGGTGGAGTCTTAGCCAGTGGTACCATCAGGGAGGTGTGTAAAGCACTTTAGGCTAGACAGCCAATCAGCTGCCAGCTTCCATCTGTCAATCAAATACAGCAGCCAATCAGAAAGCTGCCCATTGATCAGCAGGACCTTTATGACATCACAGAAAGACCCTCAGAACTATCTGTGCATGTCTAATGGCTGGCTGTCAGTTGGGCGGGTGGGTGGCAGAGGGAGGGGATGTCTGTCTCGTCTCTCCTTAAAATTGCGCTTTTTCTGCGTTTACAGGAAAAGTTGAGGTCCGACGCGCAAAAGTGGGGTATCGTAGAAATCACCTTTTAAAGACGCACATTTCTGGCCCCCCAAAAATGGCCATTTCAAATGAGAAATGAGTCCAATGAACAAAATAGGATGAATAAGTATGTATTTCAGGGGTGAGTTAGCAGGTTATTGGGGAAGTAAGTCCTGATATTTTTGGAGGTTGCAGGGGCCACTACACCATTCAAAATAGGCAGGCTTTAGCATATGCAGTTAGGCCCCGTAGGATGATTTTAGCTAAAAAGTGCTTTAAACACTCAAACGGGCTTGTATCTGGGAAGGGAAAATATGGGAAACATGACTTAGACACCAAATGATACACTGTTTGCCATGTTTCCAAATTTTTATGCACAGTGGTTACAGCATGAAGCGAAGGCATGTGAATATACAAAGGTGCATTGCATTAAACAAGTCCACTGAGTGTCCCAAAATGGCCGGCCTGCCTGCTCTCATCCATCAATTGTTCTAAATTTGTCATTACCCAATGAGCTTAGGTGGAGTCTTAGCCAGTGGTACCATCAGGGAGGTGTGTATAGCACTTTAGGCTAGACAGCCAATCAGCTGCCAGCTTCCATCTGTCAATCAAATACAGCAGCCAATCAGAAAGCTGCCCATTGATCAGCAGGCCCTTTATGACATCACAGACAGACCCTCAGAACTATCTGTGCATGTCTAATGGCTGGCTGTCAGTTGGGTGGGTGGGTGGCAGAGGGAGGGGATGTCTGTCTCGTTTCTCCTGAAAATTGCGCTTTTTCTCCGTTTACGGGAAAAGTTGAGGTCCGACGCGCAAAAGTGGGGTATCGTAGAAATCACCTTTTAAAGACGCACATTTCTGGCCCCCCGAAAATGGGCATGTCAAATGAGAAATGAGTCCAATGAACAAAATAGGGTGAATAAGTATGTATTTCAGGGGTGAGTTAGCAGGTTATTGGGGAAGTAAGTCCTGATATTTTTGGAGGTTGCAGGGGGCACTACACCATTTAAAATAGGCAGGCTTTAGCATATGCAGTTAGGCCCCGTAGGTTGATTTTAGCTAAAAAGTGCCCCAAACACTCAAACGGGCTTGTATCTGGGAAGGGAAAATATGGGAAACATGACTTAGACACCAAATGATACACTGTATGCCATGTTTCCAAATTTTTATGCACAGTGGTTACAGCATGAAGCGAATGCATGTGAATATACAAAGGTGCATTGCATTAAACAAGTCCAATGAGCGTCCCAAAATGGCCGGCCTACCTGCTTTCATCCATCAATTGTTCTAAATTTTTCATTACCCAATGAGCTGAGGTGGAGTCTTAGCCAGTGTTACCATCAGGGAGGTGTGTAAAGCACTTTAGGCTAGACAGCCAATCAGCTGCCAGCTTCCATCTGTCAATCAAATACAGCAGCCAATCAGAAAGCTGCCCATTGATCAGCAGGCCCTTTATGACATCACAAACAGACCCTCAGAACTATCTGTGCATGTCTAATGGCTGGCTGTCAGTTGGGCGGGTGGGTGGCAGAGGGAGGGGATGTCTGTCGTTTCTCCTGAAAATTGCGCTTTTTCTGCGTTTACGGGAAAAGTTGAGGTCCGACGCGCAAAAGTGGGGTATCGTAGAAATCACCTTTTAAAGACGCACATTTCTGCTCCCCCAAAAATGGGCATTTCAAATGAGAAATGAGTCCAATGAACAAAATAGGGTGAATAAGTATGTATTTCAGGGGTAAGTTAGCAGGTTATTGGGGAAGTAAGTCCTGATATTTTTGGAGGTTGCAGGGGCCACTACACCATTCAAAATAGGCAGGCTTTAGCATATGCAGTTAGGCCCCGTAGGTTGATTTTAGCTAAAAAGTGCCCCAAACACTCAAACGGGCTTGTATCTGGGAAGGGAAAATATGGGAAACATGACTTAGACAGCAAATGATACACTGTATGCCATGTTTCCAAATTTTTAAGCACAGTGGTTACAGCATAAAGCGAATGCATGTGAATATACAAAGGTGCATTGCATTAAACAAGTCCAATGAGCGTCCCAAAATGGCCGGCCTGCCTGCTTTCATCCATCAATTGTTCTAAATTTTTCATTACCCAATGAGCTGAGGTGGAGTCTTAGCCAGTGGTACCATCAGGGAGGTGTGTAAAGCACTTAAGGCTAGACAGCCAATCAGCTGCCAGCTTCCATCTGTCAATCAAATACAGCAGCCAATCAGAAAGCTGCCCATTGATCAGCAGGCCCTTTATGACATCACAAACAGACCCTCAGAACTATCTGTGCATGTCTAATGGCTGGCTGTCAGTTGGGCGGGTGGGTGGCAGAGGGAGGGGATGTCTGTCTCGTTTCTCCTGAAAATTGCGCTTTTTCTGCGTTTACGGGAAAAGTTGAGGGCCGACGCGCAAAAGTGGGGTATCGTAGAAATCACCTTTTAAAGACGCACATTTCTGCTCCCCCAAAAATGGGCATTTCAAATGAGAAATGAGTCCAATGAACAAAATAGGGTGAATAAGTATGTATTTCAGGGGTAAGTTAGCAGGTTATTGGGGAAGTAAGTCCTGATATTTTTGGAGGTTGCAGGGGCCACTACACCATTCAAAATAGGCAGGCTTTAGCATATGCAGTTAGGCCCCGTAGGTTGATTTTAGCTAAAAAGTGCCCCAAACACTCAAACGGGCTTGTATCTGGGAAGGGAAAATATGGGAAACATGACTTAGACAGCAAATGATACACTGTATGCCATGTTTCAAAATTTTTATGCACAGTGGTTACAGCATGAAGCGAACGCATGTGAATATACAAAGGTGCATTGCATTAAACAAGTCCAATGAGCTTCCCAAAATGGCCGGCCTGCCTGCTTTCATCCATCAATTGTTCTAAATTTTTCATTACCCAATGAGCTGAGGTGGAGTCTTAGCCAGTGGTACCATCAGGGAGGTGTGTAAAGCACTTTAGGCTAGACAGCCAATCAGCTGCCAGCTTCCATCTGTCAATCAAATACAGCAGCCAATCAGAAAGCTGCCCATTGATCAGCAGGCCCTTTATGACATCACAAACAGACCCTCAGAACTATCTGTGCATGTCTAATGGCTGGCTGTTAGTTGGGCTTGTGGGTGGCAGAGGGAGGGGATGTCTGTCTCGTTTCTCCTGAAAATTGTGGTTTTTCTGCGTTTTTGGGAAAAGTTGAGGTCCGACGCGCAAAAGTGGGGTATCATAGAAATCACCTTTTAAAGACGCACATTTCTGGCCCCCCAAAAATGGGCATTTCAAATGAGAAATGAGTCCAATGAACAAAATAGGGTGAATAAGTATGTATTTCAGGGGTGAGTTAGCAGGTTATTGGGGAAGTAAGTCCTGATATTTTTGGAGGTTGCAGGGGCCACTACACCATTCAAAATAGGCAGGTTTTAGCATATGCAGTTAGGCCCCGTAGGATGATTTTAGCTAAAAAGTGCCCCAAACACTCAAACGGGCTTGTATCTGGGAAGGGAAAATATGGGAAACATGACTTAGACAGCAAATGATACACTGTTTGCCATGTTTCCAAATTTTTATGCACAGTGGTTACAGCATGAAGCGAATGCATGTGAATATACAAAGGTGCATTGCATTAAACAAGTCCACTGAGTGTCCCAAAATGGCCGGCCTGCCTGCTTTCATCCATCAATTGTTCTAAATTTTTCATTACCCAATGAGCTGAGGTGGAGTCTTAGCCAGTGGTACCATCAGGGAGGTGTGTAAAGCACTTTAGGCTAGACAGCCAATCAGCTGCCAGCTTCCATCTGTCAATCAAATACAGCAGCCAATCAGAAAGCTGCCCATTGATCAGCAGGCCCTTTATGACATCACAGAAAGACCCTCAGAACTATCTGTGCATGTCTAATGGCTGGCTGTCAGTTGGGCGGGTGGGTGGCAGAGGGAGGGGATGTCTGTCTCGTCTCTCCTTAAAATTGCGCTTTTTCTGCGTTTACAGGAAAAGTTGAGGTCCGACGCGCAAAAGTGGGGTATCGTAGAAATCACCTTTTAAAGACGCACATTTCTGGCCCCCCAAAAATGGCCATTTCAAATGAGAAATGAGTCCAATGAACAAAATAGGATGAATAAGTATGTATTTCAGGGGTGAGTTAGCAGGTTATTGGGGAAGTAAGTCCTGATATTTTTGGAGGTTGCAGGGGCCACTACACCATTCAAAATAGGCAGGCTTTAGCATATGCAGTTAGGCCCCGTAGGATGATTTTAGCTAAAAAGTGCTTTAAACACTCAAACGGGCTTGTATCTGGGAAGGGAAAATATGGGAAACATGACTTAGACAGCAAATGATACACTGTATGCCATGTTTCAAAATTTTTATGCACAGTGGTTACAGCATGAAGCGAATGCATGTGAATATACAAAGGTGCATTGCATTAAACAAGTCCAATGAGCGTCCCAAAATGGCCGGCCTGCCTGCTTTCATCCATCAATTGTTCTAAATTTTTCATTACCCAATGAGCTGAGGTGGAGTCTTAGCCAGTGGTACCATCAGGGAGGTGTGTAAAGCACTTTAGGCTAGACAGCCAATCAGCTGCCAGCTTCCATCTGTCAATCAAATACAGCAGCCAATCAGAAAGCTGCCCATTGATCAGCAGGCCCTTTATGACATCACAAACAGACCCTCAGAACTATCTGTGCATGTCTAATGGCTGGCTGTTAGTTGGGCTTGTGGGTGGCAGAGGGAGGGGATGTCTGTCTCGTTTCTCCTGAAAATTGTGGTTTTTCTGCGTTTATTGGAAAAGTTGAGGTCCGACGCGCAAAAGTGGGATATCGTAGAAATCACCTTTTAAAGACGCACATTTCTGGCCCCCCAAAAATGGGCATTTCAAATGAGAAATGAGTCCAATGAACAAAATAGGGTGAATAAGTATGTATTTCAGGGGTGAGTTAGCAGGTTATTGGGGAAGTAAGTACTGATATTTTTGGAGGTTGCAGGGGCCACTACACCATTCAAAATAGGCAGGCTTTAGCATATGCAGTTAGGCCCCGTAGGTTGATTTTAGCTAAAAAGTGCCCCAAACACTCAAACGGGCTTGTATCTGGGAAGGGAAAATATGGGAAACATGACTTAGACAGCAAATGATACACTGTATGCCATGTTTCAAAATTTTTATGCACAGTGGTTACAGCATGAAGCGAATGCATGTGAATATACAAAGGTGCATTGCATTAAACAAGTCCAATGAGCGTCCCAAAATGGCCGGCCTGCCTGCTTTCATCCATCAATTGTTCTAAATTTTTCATTACCCAATGAGCTGAGGTGGAGTCTTAGCCAGTGGTACCATCAGGGAGGTGTGTAAAGCACTTTAGGCTAGACAGCCAATCAGCTGCCAGCTTCCATCTGTCAATCAAATACAGCAGCCAATCAGAAAGCTGCCCATTGATCAGCAGGCCCTTTATGACATCACAAACAGACCCTCAGAACTATCTGTGCATGTCTAATGGCTGGCTGTTAGTTGGGCTTGTGGGTGGCAGAGGGAGGGGATGTCTGTCTCGTTTCTCCTGAAAATTGTGGTTTTTCTGCGTTTATGGGAAAAGTTGAGGTCCGACGCGCAAAAGTGGGGTATCGTAGAAATCACCTTTTAAAGACGCACATTTCTGGCCCCCCAAAAATGGGCATTTCAAATGAGAAATGAGTCCAATGAACAAAATAGGGTGAATAAGTATGTATTTCAGGGGTGAGTTAGCAGGTTATTGGGGAAGTAAGTCCTGATATTTTTGGAGGTTGCAGGGGCCACTACACCATTCAAAATAGGCAGGTTTTAGCATATGCAGTTAGGCCCCGTAGGATGATTTTAGCTCAAAAGTGCCCCAAACACTCAAACGGGCTTGTATCTGGGAAGGGAAAATATGGGAAACATGACTTAGACAGCAAATGATACACTGTTTGCCATGTTTCCAAATTTTTATGCACAGTGGTTACAGCATGAAGCGAATGCATGTGAATATACAAAGGTGCATTGCATTAAACAAGTCCACTGAGTGTCCCAAAATGGCCGGCCTGCCTGCTTTCATCCATCAATTGTTCTAAATTTTTCATTACCCAATGAGCTGAGGTGGAGTCTTAGCCAGTGGTACCATCAGGGAGGTGTGTAAAGCACTTTAGGCTAGACAGCCAATCAGCTGCCAGCTTCCATCTGTCAATCAAATACAGCAGCCAATCAGAAAGCTGCCCATTGATCAGCAGGACCTTTATGACATCACAGAAAGACCCTCAGAACTATCTGTGCATGTCTAATGGCTGGCTGTCAGTTGGGCGGGTGGGTGGCAGAGGGAGGGGATGTCTGTCTCGTCTCTCCTTAAAATTGCGCTTTTTCTGCGTTTACAGGAAAAGTTGAGGTCCGACGCGCAAAAGTGGGGTATCGTAGAAATCACCTTTTAAAGACGCACATTTCTGGCCCCCCAAAAATGGCCATTTCAAATGAGAAATGAGTCCAATGAACAAAATAGGATGAATAAGTATGTATTTCAGGGGTGAGTTAGCAGGTTATTGGGGAAGTAAGTCCTGATATTTTTGGAGGTTGCAGGGGCCACTACACCATTCAAAATAGGCAGGCTTTAGCATATGCAGTTAGGCCCCGTAGGATGATTTTAGCTAAAAAGTGCTTTAAACACTCAAACGGGCTTGTATCTGGGAAGGGAAAATATGGGAAACATGACTTAGACACCAAATGATACACTGTTTGCCATGTTTCCAAATTTTTATGCACAGTGGTTACAGCATGAAGCGAAGGCATGTGAATATACAAAGGTGCATTGCATTAAACAAGTCCACTGAGTGTCCCAAAATGGCCGGCCTGCCTGCTCTCATCCATCAATTGTTCTAAATTTGTCATTACCCAATGAGCTTATGTGGAGTCTTAGCCAGTGGTACCATCAGGGAGGTGTGTATAGCACTTTAGGCTAGACAGCCAATCAGCTGCCAGCTTCCATCTGTCAATCAAATACAGCAGCCAATCAGAAAGCTGCCCATTGATCAGCAGGCCCTTTATGACATCACAGACAGACCCTCAGAACTATCTGTGCATGTCTAATGGCTGGCTGTCAGTTGGGTGGGTGGGTGGCAGAGGGAGGGGATGTCTGTCTCGTTTCTCCTGAAAATTGCGCTTTTTCTCCGTTTACGGGAAAAGTTGAGGTCCGACGCGCAAAAGTGGGGTATCGTAGAAATCACCTTTTAAAGACGCACATTTCTGGCCCCCCGAAAATGGGCATGTCAAATGAGAAATGAGTCCAATGAACAAAATAGGGTGAATAAGTATGTATTTCAGGGGTGAGTTAGCAGGTTATTGGGGAAGTAAGTCCTGATATTTTTGGAGGTTGCAGGGGGCACTACACCATTTAAAATAGGCAGGCTTTAGCATATGCAGTTAGGCCCCGTAGGTTGATTTTAGCTAAAAAGTGCCCCAAACACTCAAACGGGCTTGTATCTGGGAAGGGAAAATATGGGAAACATGACTTAGACACCAAATGATACACTGTATGCCATGTTTCCAAATTTTTATGCACAGTGGTTACAGCATGAAGCGAATGCATGTGAATATACAAAGGTGCATTGCATTAAACAAGTCCAATGAGCGTCCCAAAATGGCCGGCCTACCTGCTTTCATCCATCAATTGTTCTAAATTTTTCATTACCCAATGAGCTGAGGTGGAGTCTTAGCCAGTGTTACCATCAGGGAGGTGTGTAAAGCACTTTAGGCTAGACAGCCAATCAGCTGCCAGCTTCCATCTGTCAATCAAATACAGCAGCCAATCAGAAAGCTGCCCATTGATCAGCAGGCCCTTTATGACATCACAAACAGACCCTCAGAACTATCTGTGCATGTCTAATGGCTGGCTGTCAGTTGGGCGGGTGGGTGGCAGAGGGAGGGGATGTCTGTCTCGTTTCTCCTGAAAATTGCGCTTTTTCTGCGTTTACGGGAAAAGTTGAGGTCCGACGCGCAAAAGTGGGGTATCGTAGAAATCACCTTTTAAAGACGCACATTTCTGCCCCCCAAAAATGGGCATTTCAAATGGGAAATGAGTCCAATGAACAAAATAGGGTGAATAAGTATGTATTTCAGGGGTGAGTTAGCAGGTTATTGGGGAAGTAAGTCCTGATATTTTTGGAGGTTGCAGGGGCCACTACACCATTCAAAATAGGCAGGCTTTAGCATATGCAGTTAGGCCCCGTAGGATGATTTTAGCTAAAAAGTGCCCCAAACACTCAAACGGGCTTGTATCTGGGAAGGGAAAATATGGGAAACATGACTTAGACAGCAAATGATACACTGTTTGCCATGTTTCCAAATTTTTATGCACAGTGGTTACAGCATGAAGCGAATGCATGTGAATATACAAAGGTGCATTGCATTAAACATGTCCACTGAGTGTCCCAAAATGGCCGGCCAGCCTGCTTTCATCCATCAATTGTTCTAAATTTTTCATTACCCAATGAGCTGAGGTGGAGTCTTAGCCAGTGGTACCATCAGGGAGGTGTGTAAAGCACTTTAGGCTAGACAGCCAATCAGCTGCCAGCTTCCATCTGTCAATCAAATACAGCAGCCAATCAGAAAGCTGCCAATTGATCAGCAGGCCCTTTATGACATCACAGAAAGACCCTCAGAACTATCTGTGCATGTCTAATGGCTGGCTGTCAGTTGGGTGGGTGGGTGGCAGAGGGAGGGGATGTCTGTCTCGTTTCTCCTGAAAATTGCGCTTTTTCTGCGTTTACGGGAAAAGTTGAGGTCCAACGCGCAAAACTGGGGTATCGTAGAAATCACCTTTTAAAGACGCACATTTCTGCCCCCCCAAAAATGGGCATTTCAAATGAGAAATGAGTCCAATGAACAAAATAGGGTGAATAAGTATGTATTTCAGGGGTGAGTTAGCAGGTTATTGGGGAAGTAAGTCCTGATATTTTTGGAGGTTGCAGGGCCACTACACCATTCAAAATAGGCAGGCTTTAGCATATGCAGTTAGGCCCCGTAGGATGATTTTAGCTAAAAAGTGCCCCAAACACTCAAACGGGCTTGTATCTGGGAAGGGAAAATATGGGAAACATGACTTAGACAGCAAATGATACACTGTTTGCCATGTTTACAAATTTTTATGCACAGTGGTTACAGCATGAAGCGAATGCATGTGAATATACAAAGGTGCATTGCATTAAACAAGTCCACTGAGTGTCCCAAAATGGCCGGCCTGCCTGCTTTCATCCATCAATTGTTCTAAATTTTTCATTACCCAATGAGCTGAGGTGGAGTCTTAGCCAGTGGTACCATCAGGGAGGTGTGTAAAGCACTTAAGGCTAGACAGCCAATCAGCTGCCAGCTTCCATCTGTCAATCAAATACAGCAGCCAATCAGAAAGCTGCCCATTGATCAGCAGGCCCTTTATGACATCACAAACAGACCCTCAGAACTATCTGTGCATGTCTAATGGCTGGCTGTCAGTTGGGCGGGTGGGTGGCAGAGGGAGGGGATGTCTGTCTCGTTTCTCCTGAAAATTGCGCTTTTTCTGCGTTTACGGGAAAAGTTGAGGTCCGACGCGCAAAAGTGGGGTATCGTAGAAATCACCTTTTAAAGACGCACATTTCTGCTCCCCCAAAAATGGGCATTTCAAATGAGAAATGAGTCCAATGAACAAAATAGGGTGAATAAGTATGTATTTCAGGGGTAAGTTAGCAGGTTATTGGGGAAGTAAGTCCTGATATTTTTGGAGGTTGCAGGGGCCACTACACCATTCAAAATAGGCAGGCTTTAGCATATGCAGTTAGGCCCCGTAGGTTGATTTTAGCTAAAAAGTGCCCCAAACACTCAAACGGGCTTGTATCTGGGAAGGGAAAATATGGGAAACATGACTTAGACAGCAAATGATACACTGTATGCCATGTTTCCAAATTTTTAAGCACAGTGGTTACAGCATAAAGCGAATGCATGTGAATATACAAAGGTGCATTGCATTAAACAAGTCCAATGAGCGTCCCAAAATGGCCGGCCTGCCTGCTTTCATCCATCAATTGTTCTAAATTTTTCATTACCCAATGAGCTGAGGTGGAGTCTTAGCCAGTGGTACCATCAGGGAGGTGTGTAAAGCACTTAAGGCTAGACAGCCAATCAGCTGCCAGCTTCCATCTGTCAATCAAATACAGCAGCCAATCAGAAAGCTGCCCATTGATCAGCAGGCCCTTTATGACATCACAAACAGACCCTCAGAACTATCTGTGCATGTCTAATGGCTGGCTGTCAGTTGGGCGGGTGGGTGGCAGAGGGAGGGGATGTCTGTCTCGTTTCTCCTGAAAATTGCGCTTTTTCTGCGTTTACGGGAAAAGTTGAGGGCCGACGCGCAAAAGTGGGGTATCGTAGAAATCACCTTTTAAAGACGCACATTTCTGCTCCCCCAAAAATGGGCATTTCAAATGAGAAATGAGTCCAATGAACAAAATAGGGTGAATAAGTATGTATTTCAGGGGTAAGTTAGCAGGTTATTGGGGAAGTAAGTCCTGATATTTTTGGAGGTTGCAGGGGCCACTACACCATTCAAAATAGGCAGGCTTTAGCATATGCAGTTAGGCCCCGTAGGTTGATTTTAGCTAAAAAGTGCCCCAAACACTCAAACGGGCTTGTATCTGGGAAGGGAAAATATGGGAAACATGACTTAGACAGCAAATGATACACTGTATGCCATGTTTCAAAATTTTTATGCACAGTGGTTACAGCATGAAGCGAACGCATGTGAATATACAAAGGTGCATTGCATTAAACAAGTCCAATGAGCTTCCCAAAATGGCCGGCCTGCCTGCTTTCATCCATCAATTGTTCTAAATTTTTCATTACCCAATGATCTGAGGTGGAGTCTTAGCCAGTGGTACCATCAGGGAGGTGTGTAAAGCACTTTAGGCTAGACAGCCAATCAGCTGCCAGCTTCCATCTGTCAATCAAATACAGCAGCCAATCAGAAAGCTGCCCATTGATCAGCAGGCCCTTTATGACATCACAAACAGACCCTCAGAACTATCTGTGCATGTCTAATGGCTGGCTGTTAGTTGGGCTTGTGGGTGGCAGAGGGAGGGGATGTCTGTCTCGTTTCTCCTGAAAATTGTGGTTTTTCTGCGTTTTTGGGAAAAGTTGAGGTCCGACGCGCAAAAGTGGGGTATCATAGAAATCACCTTTTAAAGACGCACATTTCTGGCCCCCCAAAAATGGGCATTTCAAATGAGAAATGAGTCCAATGAACAAAATAGGGTGAATAAGTATGTATTTCAGGGGTGAGTTAGCAGGTTATTGGGGAAGTAAGTCCTGATATTTTTGGAGGTTGCAGGGGCCACTACACCATTCAAAATAGGCAGGTTTTAGCATATGCAGTTAGGCCCCGTAGGATGATTTTAGCTAAAAAGTGCCCCAAACACTCAAACGGGCTTGTATCTGGGAAGGGAAAATATGGGAAACATGACTTAGACAGCAAATGATACACTGTTTGCCATGTTTCCAAATTTTTATGCACAGTGGTTACAGCATGAAGCGAATGCATGTGAATATACAAAGGTGCATTGCATTAAACAAGTCCACTGAGTGTCCCAAAATGGCCGGCCTGCCTGCTTTCATCCATCAATTGTTCTAAATTTTTCATTACCCAATGAGCTGAGGTGGAGTCTTAGCCAGTGGTACCATCAGGGAGGTGTGTAAAGCACTTTAGGCTAGACAGCCAATCAGCTGCCAGCTTCCATCTGTCAATCAAATACAGCAGCCAATCAGAAAGCTGCCCATTGATCAGCAGGACCTTTATGACATCACAGAAAGACCCTCAGAACTATCTGTGCATGTCTAATGGCTGGCTGTCAGTTGGGCGGGTGGGTGGCAGAGGGAGGGGATGTCTGTCTCGTCTCTCCTTAAAATTGCGCTTTTTCTGCGTTTACAGGAAAAGTTGAGGTCCGACGCGCAAAAGTGGGGTATCGTAGAAATCACCTTTTAAAGACGCACATTTCTGGCCCCCCAAAAATGGCCATTTCAAATGAGAAATGAGTCCAATGAACAAAATAGGATGAATAAGTATGTATTTCAGGGGTGAGTTAGCAGGTTATTGGGGAAGTAAGTCCTGATATTTTTGGAGGTTGCAGGGGCCACTACACCATTCAAAATAGGCAGGCTTTAGCATATGCAGTTAGGCCCCGTAGGATGATTTTAGCTAAAAAGTGCTTTAAACACTCAAACGGGCTTGTATCTGGGAAGGGAAAATATGGGAAACATGACTTAGACACCAAATGATACACTGTTTGCCATGTTTCCAAATTTTTATGCACAGTGGTTACAGCATGAAGCGAAGGCATGTGAATATACAAAGGTGCATTGCATTAAACAAGTCCACTGAGTGTCCCAAAATGGCCGGCCTGCCTGCTCTCATCCATCAATTGTTCTAAATTTGTCATTACCCAATGAGCTTAGGTGGAGTCTTAGCCAGTGGTACCATCAGGGAGGTGTGTATAGCACTTTAGGCTAGACAGCCAATCAGCTGCCAGCTTCCATCTGTCAATCAAATACAGCAGCCAATCAGAAAGCTGCCCATTGATCAGCAGGCCCTTTATGACATCACAGACAGACCCTCAGAACTATCTGTGCATGTCTAATGGCTGGCTGTCAGTTGGGTGGGTGGGTGGCAGAGGGAGGGGATGTCTGTCTCGTTTCTCCTGAAAATTGCGCTTTTTCTCCGTTTACGGGAAAAGTTGAGGTCCGACGCGCAAAAGTGGGGTATCGTAGAAATCACCTTTTAAAGACGCACATTTCTGGCCCCCCGAAAATGGGCATGTCAAATGAGAAATGAGTCCAATGAACAAAATAGGGTGAATAAGTATGTATTTCAGGGGTGAGTTAGCAGGTTATTGGGGAAGTAAGTCCTGATATTTTTGGAGGTTGCAGGGGGCACTACACCATTTAAAATAGGCAGGCTTTAGCATATGCAGTTAGGCCCCGTAGGTTGATTTTAGCTAAAAAGTGCCCCAAACACTCAAACGGGCTTGTATCTGGGAAGGGAAAATATGGGAAACATGACTTAGACACCAAATGATACACTGTATGCCATGTTTCCAAATTTTTATGCACAGTGGTTACAGCATGAAGCGAATGCATGTGAATATACAAAGGTGCATTGCATTAAACAAGTCCAATGAGCGTCCCAAAATGGCCGGCCTACCTGCTTTCATCCATCAATTGTTCTAAATTTTTCATTACCCAATGAGCTGAGGTGGAGTCTTAGCCAGTGTTACCATCAGGGAGGTGTGTAAAGCACTTTAGGCTAGACAGCCAATCAGCTGCCAGCTTCCATCTGTCAATCAAATACAGCAGCCAATCAGAAAGCTGCCCATTGATCAGCAGGCCCTTTATGACATCACAAACAGACCCTCAGAACTATCTGTGCATGTCTAATGGCTGGCTGTCAGTTGGGCGGGTGGGTGGCAGAGGGAGGGGATGTCTGTCTCGTTTCTCCTGAAAATTGCGCTTTTTCTGCGTTTACGGGAAAAGTTGAGGTCCGACGCGCAAAAGTGGGGTATCGTAGAAATCACCTTTTAAAGACGCACATTTCTGCCCCCCAAAAATGGGCATTTCAAATGGGAAATGAGTCCAATGAACAAAATAGGGTGAATAAGTATGTATTTCAGGGGTGAGTTAGCAGGTTATTGGGGAAGTAAGTCCTGATATTTTTGGAGGTTGCAGGGGCCACTACACCATTCAAAATAGGCAGGCTTTAGCATATGCAGTTAGGCCCCGTAGGATGATTTTAGCTAAAAAGTGCCCCAAACACTCAAACGGGCTTGTATCTGGGAAGGGAAAATATGGGAAACATGACTTAGACAGCAAATGATACACTGTTTGCCATGTTTCCAAATTTTTATGCACAGTGGTTACAGCATGAAGCGAATGCATGTGAATATACAAAGGTGCATTGCATTAAACATGTCCACTGAGTGTCCCAAAATGGCCGGCCAGCCTGCTTTCATCCATCAATTGTTCTAAATTTTTCATTACCCAATGAGCTGAGGTGGAGTCTTAGCCAGTGGTACCATCAGGGAGGTGTGTAAAGCACTTTAGGCTAGACAGCCAATCAGCTGCCAGCTTCCATCTGTCAATCAAATACAGCAGCCAATCAGAAAGCTGCCAATTGATCAGCAGGCCCTTTATGACATCACAGAAAGACCCTCAGAACTATCTGTGCATGTCTAATGGCTGGCTGTCAGTTGGGTGGGTGGGTGGCAGAGGGAGGGGATGTCTGTCTCGTTTCTCCTGAAAATTGCGCTTTTTCTGCGTTTACGGGAAAAGTTGAGGTCCAACGCGCAAAACTGGGGTATCGTAGAAATCACCTTTTAAAGACGCACATTTCTGCCCCCCCAAAAATGGGCATTTCAAATGAGAAATGAGTCCAATGAACAAAATAGGGTGAATAAGTATGTATTTCAGGGGTGAGTTAGCAGGTTATTGGGGAAGTAAGTCCTGATATTTTTGGAGGTTGCAGGGCCACTACACCATTCAAAATAGGCAGGCTTTAGCATATGCAGTTAGGCCCCGTAGGATGATTTTAGCTAAAAAGTGCCCCAAACACTCAAACGGGCTTGTATCTGGGAAGGGAAAATATGGGAAACATGACTTAGACAGCAAATGATACACTGTTTGCCATGTTTACAAATTTTTATGCACAGTGGTTACAGCATGAAGCGAATGCATGTGAATATACAAAGGTGCATTGCATTAAACAAGTCCACTGAGTGTCCCAAAATGGCCGGCCTGCCTGCTTTCATCCATCAATTGTTCTAAATTTTTCATTACCCAATGAGCTGAGGTGGAGTCTTAGCCAGTGGTACCATCAGGGAGGTGTGTAAAGCACTTAAGGCTAGACAGCCAATCAGCTGCCAGCTTCCATCTGTCAATCAAATACAGCAGCCAATCAGAAAGCTGCCTATTGATCAGCAGGCCCTTTATGACATCACAAACAGACCCTCAGAACTATCTGTGCATGTCTAATGGCTGGCTGTCAGTTGGGCGGGTGGGTGGCAGAGGGAGGGGATGTCTGTCTCGTTTCTCCTGAAAATTGCGCTTTTTCTGCGTTTACGGGAAAAGTTGAGGTCCGACGCGCAAAAGTGGGGTATCGTAGAAATCACCTTTTAAAGACGCACATTTCTGCTCCCCCAAAAATGGGCATTTCAAATGAGAAATGAGTCCAATGAACAAAATAGGGTGAATAAGTATGTATTTCAGGGGTAAGTTAGCAGGTTATTGGGGAAGTAAGTCCTGATATTTTTGGAGGTTGCAGGGGCCACTACACCATTCAAAATAGGCAGGCTTTAGCATATGCAGTTAGGCCCCGTAGGTTGATTTTAGCTAAAAAGTGCCCCAAACACTCAAACGGGCTTGTATCTGGGAAGGGAAAATATGGGAAACATGACTTAGACAGCAAATGATACACTGTATGCCATGTTTCCAAATTTTTAAGCACAGTGGTTACAGCATAAAGCGAATGCATGTGAATATACAAAGGTGCATTGCATTAAACAAGTCCAATGAGCGTCCCAAAATGGCCGGCCTGCCTGCTTTCATCCATCAATTGTTCTAAATTTTTCATTACCCAATGAGCTGAGGTGGAGTCTTAGCCAGTGGTACCATCAGGGAGGTGTGTAAAGCACTTAAGGCTAGACAGCCAATCAGCTGCCAGCTTCCATCTGTCAATCAAATACAGCAGCCAATCAGAAAGCTGCCCATTGATCAGCAGGCCCTTTATGACATCACAAACAGACCCTCAGAACTATCTGTGCATGTCTAATGGCTGGCTGTCAGTTGGGCGGGTGGGTGGCAGAGGGAGGGGATGTCTGTCTCGTTTCTCCTGAAAATTGCGCTTTTTCTGCGTTTACGGGAAAAGTTGAGGGCCGACGCGCAAAAGTGGGGTATCGTAGAAATCACCTTTTAAAGACGCACATTTCTGCTCCCCCAAAAATGGGCATTTCAAATGAGAAATGAGTCCAATGAACAAAATAGGGTGAATAAGTATGTATTTCAGGGGTAAGTTAGCAGGTTATTGGGGAAGTAAGTCCTGATATTTTTGGAGGTTGCAGGGGCCACTACACCATTCAAAATAGGCAGGCTTTAGCATATGCAGTTAGGCCCCGTAGGTTGATTTTAGCTAAAAAGTGCCCCAAACACTCAAACGGGCTTGTATCTGGGAAGGGAAAATATGGGAAACATGACTTAGACAGCAAATGATACACTGTATGCCATGTTTCAAAATTTTTATGCACAGTGGTTACAGCATGAAGCGAACGCATGTGAATATACAAAGGTGCATTGCATTAAACAAGTCCAATGAGCTTCCCAAAATGGCCGGCCTGCCTGCTTTCATCCATCAATTGTTCTAAATTTTTCATTACCCAATGAGCTGAGGTGGAGTCTTAGCCAGTGGTACCATCAGGGAGGTGTGTAAAGCACTTAAGGCTAGACAGCCAATCAGCTGCCAGCTTCCATCTGTCAATCAAATACAGCAGCCAATCAGAAAGCTGCCTATTGATCAGCAGGCCCTTTATGACATCACAAACAGACCCTCAGAACTATCTGTGCATGTCTAATGGCTGGCTGTCAGTTGGGCGGGTGGGTGGCAGAGGGAGGGGATGTCTGTCTCGTCTCTCCTTAAAATTGCGCTTTTTCTGCGTTTACAGGAAAAGTTGAGGTCCGACGCGCAAAAGTGGGGTATCGTAGAAATCACCTTTTAAAGACGCACATTTCTGGCCCCCCAAAAATGGCCATTTCAAATGAGAAATGAGTCCAATGAACAAAATAGGATGAATAAGTATGTATTTCAGGGGTGAGTTAGCAGGTTATTGGGGAAGTAAGTCCTGATATTTTTGGAGGTTGCAGGGGCCACTACACCATTCAAAATAGGCAGGCTTTAGCATATGCAGTTAGGCCCCGTAGGATGATTTTAGCTAAAAAGTGCTTTAAACACTCAAACGGGCTTGTATCTGGGAAGGGAAAATATGGGAAACATGACTTAGACACCAAATGATACACTGTTTGCCATGTTTCCAAATTTTTATGCACAGTGGTTACAGCATGAAGCGAAGGCATGTGAATATACAAAGGTGCATTGCATTAAACAAGTCCACTGAGTGTCCCAAAATGGCCGGCCTGCCTGCTCTCATCCATCAATTGTTCTAAATTTTTCATTACCCAATGAGCTTAGGTGGAGTCTTAGCCAGTGGTACCATCAGGGAGGTGTGTAAAGCACTTTAGGCTAGACAGCCAATCAGCTGCCAGCTTCCATCTGTCAATCAAATACAGCAGCCAATCAGAAAGCTGCCCATTGATCAGCAGGCCCTTTATGACATCACAGACAGACCCTCAGAACTATCTGTGCATGTCTAATGGCTGGCTGTCAGTTGGGTGGGTGGGTGGCAGAGGGAGGGGATGTCTGTCTCGTTTCTCCTGAAAATTGCGCTTTTTCTGCGTTTACGGGAAAAGTTGAGGTCCGACGCGCAAAAGTGGGGTATCGTAGAAATCACCTTTTAAAGACGCACATTTCTGCGCCCCCAAATATGGGCATTTCAAATGAGAAATGAGTCCAATGAACAAAATAGGGTGAATAAGTATGTATTTCAGGGGTGAGTTAGCAGGTTATTGGGGAAGTAAGTCCTGATATTTTTGGAGGTTGCAGGGGCCACTACACCATTCAAAATAGGCAGGCTTTAGCATATGCAGTTAGGCCCCGTAGGTTGATTTTAGCTAAAAAGTGCCCCAAACACTCAAACGGGCTTGTATCTGGGAAGGGAAAATATGGGAAACATGACTTAGACAGCAAATGATACACTGTATGCCATGTTTCAAAATTTTTATGCACAGTGGTTACAGCATGAAGCGAATGCATGTGAATATACAAAGGTGCATTGCATTAAACAAGTCCAATGAGCGTCCCAAAATGGCCGGCCTGCCTGCTTTCATCCATCAATTGTTCTAAATTTTTCATTACCCAATGAGCTGAGGTGGAGTCTTAGCCAGTGGTACCATCAGGGAGGTGTGTAAAGCACTTTAGGCTAGACAGCCAATCAGCTGCCAGCTTCCATCTGTCAATCAAATACAGCAGCCAATCAGAAAGCTGCCCATTGATCAGCAGGCCCTTTATGACATCACAAACAGACCCTCAGAACTATCTGTGCATGTCTAATGGCTGGCTGTTAGTTGGGCTTGTGGGTGGCAGAGGGAGGGGATGTCTGTCTCGTTTCTCCTGAAAATTGTGGTTTTTCTGCGTTTATTGGAAAAGTTGAGGTCCGACGCGCAAAAGTGGGGTATCGTAGAAATCACCTTTTAAAGACGCACATTTCTGGCCCCCCAAAAATGGGCATTTCAAATGAGAAATGAGTCCAATGAACAAAATAGGGTGAATAAGTATGTATTTCAGGGGTGAGTTAGCAGGTTATTGGGGAAGTAAGTACTGATATTTTTGGAGGTTGCAGGGGCCACTACACCATTCAAAATAGGCAGGCTTTAGCATATGCAGTTAGGCCCCGTAGGTTGATTTTAGCTAAAAAGTGCCCCAAACACTCAAACGGGCTTGTATCTGGGAAGGGAAAATATGGGAAACATGACTTAGACAGCAAATGATACACTGTATGCCATGTTTCAAAATTTTTATGCACAGTGGTTACAGCATGAAGCGAATGCATGTGAATATACAAAGGTGCATTGCATTAAACAAGTCCAATGAGCGTCCCAAAATGGCCGGCCTGCCTGCTTTCATCCATCAATTGTTCTAAATTTTTCATTACCCAATGAGCTGAGGTGGAGTCTTAGCCAGTGGTACCATCAGGGAGGTGTGTAAAGCACTTTAGGCTAGACAGCCAATCAGCTGCCAGCTTCCATCTGTCAATCAAATACAGCAGCCAATCAGAAAGCTGCCCATTGATCAGCAGGCCCTTTATGACATCACAAACAGACCCTCAGAACTATCTGTGCATGTCTAATGGCTGGCTGTTAGTTGGGCTTGTGGGTGGCAGAGGGAGGGGATGTCTGTCTCGTTTCTCCTGAAAATTGTGGTTTTTCTGCGTTTATGGGAAAAGTTGAGGTCCGACGCGCAAAAGTGGGGTATCGTAGAAATCACCTTTTAAAGACGCACATTTCTGGCCCCCCAAAAATGGGCATTTCAAATGAGAAATGAGTCCAATGAACAAAATAGGGTGAATAAGTATGTATTTCAGGGGTGAGTTAGCAGGTTATTGGGGAAGTAAGTCCTGATATTTTTGGAGGTTGCAGGGGCCACTACACCATTCAAAATAGGCAGGTTTTAGCATATGCAGTTAGGCCCCGTAGGATGATTTTAGCTCAAAAGTGCCCCAAACACTCAAACGGGCTTGTATCTGGGAAGGGAAAATATGGGAAACATGACTTAGACAGCAAATGATACACTGTTTGCCATGTTTCCAAATTTTTATGCACAGTGGTTACAGCATGAAGCGAATGCATGTGAATATACAAAGGTGCATTGCATTAAACAAGTCCACTGAGTGTCCCAAAATGGCCGGCCTGCCTGCTTTCATCCATCAATTGTTCTAAATTTTTCATTACCCAATGAGCTGAGGTGGAGTCTTAGCCAGTGGTACCATCAGGGAGGTGTGTAAAGCACTTTAGGCTAGACAGCCAATCAGCTGCCAGCTTCCATCTGTCAATCAAATACAGCAGCCAATCAGAAAGCTGCCCATTGATCAGCAGGACCTTTATGACATCACAGAAAGACCCTCAGAACTATCTGTGCATGTCTAATGGCTGGCTGTCAGTTGGGCGGGTGGGTGGCAGAGGGAGGGGATGTCTGTCTCGTCTCTCCTTAAAATTGCGCTTTTTCTGCGTTTACAGGAAAAGTTGAGGTCCGACGCGCAAAAGTGGGGTATCGTAGAAATCACCTTTTAAAGACGCACATTTCTGGCCCCCCAAAAATGGCCATTTCAAATGAGAAATGAGTCCAATGAACAAAATAGGATGAATAAGTATGTATTTCAGGGGTGAGTTAGCAGGTTATTGGGGAAGTAAGTCCTGATATTTTTGGAGGTTGCAGGGGCCACTACACCATTCAAAATAGGCAGGCTTTAGCATATGCAGTTAGGCCCCGTAGGATGATTTTAGCTAAAAAGTGCTTTAAACACTCAAACGGGCTTGTATCTGGGAAGGGAAAATATGGGAAACATGACTTAGACACCAAATGATACACTGTTTGCCATGTTTCCAAATTTTTATGCACAGTGGTTACAGCATGAAGCGAAGGCATGTGAATATACAAAGGTGCATTGCATTAAACAAGTCCACTGAGTGTCCCAAAATGGCCGGCCTGCCTGCTCTCATCCATCAATTGTTCTAAATTTGTCATTACCCAATGAGCTTAGGTGGAGTCTTAGCCAGTGGTACCATCAGGGAGGTGTGTATAGCACTTTAGGCTAGACAGCCAATCAGCTGCCAGCTTCCATCTGTCAATCAAATACAGCAGCCAATCAGAAAGCTGCCCATTGATCAGCAGGCCCTTTATGACATCACAGACAGACCCTCAGAACTATCTGTGCATGTCTAATGGCTGGCTGTCAGTTGGGTGGGTGGGTGGCAGAGGGAGGGGATGTCTGTCTCGTTTCTCCTGAAAATTGCGCTTTTTCTGCGTTTACGGGAAAAGTTGAGGTCCGACGCGCAGAAGTGGGGTATCGTAGAAATCACCTTTTAAAGACGCACATTTCTGCGCCCCCAAATATGGGCATTTCAAATGAGAAATGAGTCCAATGAACAAAATAGGGTGAATAAGTATGTATTTCAGGGGTGAGTTAGCAGGTTATTGGGGAAGTAAGTCCTGATATTTTTGGAGGTTGCAGGGGCCACTACACCATTCAAAATAGGCAGGCTTTAGCATATGCAGTTAGGCCCCGTAGGATGATTTTAGCTAAAAAGTGCCCCAAACACTCAAACGGGCTTGTGTCTGGGAAGGGAAAATATGGGAAACATGACTTAAACAGCAAATGATACACTGTTTGCCATGTTTCCAAATTTTTATGCACAGTGGTTACAGCATGAAGCGAATACATGTGAATATACAAAGGTGCATTGCATTAAATATGTCCACTGAGTGTCCCAAAATGGCCGGCCAGCCTGCTTTCATCCATCAATTGTTCTAAATTTTTCATTACCCAATGAGCTGAGGTGGAGTCTTAGCCAGTGGTACCATCAGGGAGGTGTGTAAAGCACTTTAGGCTAGACAGCCAATCAGCTGCCAGCTTCCATCTGTCAATCAAATACAGCAGCCAATCAGAAAGCTGCCAATTGATCAGCAGGCCCTTTATGACATCACAGAAAGACCCTCAGAACTATCTGTGCATGTCTAATGGCTGGCTGTCAGTTGGGTGGGTGGGTGGCAGAGGGAGGGGATGTCTGTCTCGTTTCTCCTGAAAATTGCGCTTTTTCTGCGTTTACGGGAAAAGTTGAGGTCCAACGCGCAAAACTGGGGTATCGTAGAAATCACCTTTTAAAGACGCACATTTCTGCCCCCCCAAAAATGGGCATTTCAAATGAGAAATGAGTCCAATGAACAAAATAGGGTGAATAAGTATGTATTTCAGGGGTGAGTTAGCAGGTTATTGGGGAAGTAAGTCCTGATATTTTTGGAGGTTGCAGGGCCACTACACCATTCAAAGTAGGCAGGCTTTAGCATATGCAGTTAGGCCCCGTAGGATGATTTTAGCTAAAAAGTGCCCCAAACACTCAAACGGGCTTGTATCTGGGAAGGGAAAATATGGGAAACATGACTTAGACAGCAAATGATACACTGTTTGCCATGTTTACAAATTTTTATGCACAGTGGTTACAGCATGAAGCGAATGCATGTGAATATACAAAGGTGCATTGCATTAAACAAGTCCACTGAGTGTCCCAAAATGGCCGGCCTGCCTGCTTTCATCCATAAATTGTTCTAAATTTTTCATTACCCAATGAGCTGAGGTGGAGTCTTAGCCAGTGGTACCATCAGGGAGGTGTGTAAAGCACTTTAGGCTAGACAGCCAATCAGCTGCCAGCTTCCATCTTTCAATCAAATACAGCAGCCAATCAGAAAGCTGCCCATTGATCAGCAGGCCCTTTATGACATCACAGAAAGACCCTCAGAACTATCTGTGCATGTCTAATTGCTGGCTGTCAGTTGGGCGGGTGGGTGGCAGAGGGAGGGGATGTCTGTCTCGTTTCTCCCTAAAATTGCGGTTTTTCTGCGTTTACGGGAAAAGTTGAGGTCCGACGCGCAAAAGTGGGGTATCGTAGAAATCACCTTTTAAAGACGCACATTTCTGGCCCCCCAAAAATGGGCATTTCAAATGAGAAATGAGTCCAATGAACAAAATAGGGTGAATAAGTATGTATTTCAGGGGTGAGTTAGCAGGTTATTGGGGAAGTAAGTCCTGATATTTTTGGAGGTTGCAGGGCCACTACACCATTCAAAATAGGCAGGCTTTAGCATATGCAGTTAGGCCCCGTAGGATGATTTTAGCTAAAAAGTGCCCCAAACACTCAAACGGGCTTGTATCTGGGAAGGGAAAATATGGGAAACATGACTTAGACAGCAAATGATACACTGTTTGCCATGTTTCCAAATTTTTATGCACAGTGGTTACAGCATGAAGCGAATGCATGTGAATATACAAAGGTGCATTGCATTAAACAAGTCCACTGAGTGTCCCAAAATGGCCGGCCTGCCTGCTTTCATCCATCAATTGTTCTAAATTTTTCATTACCCAATGAGCTGAGGTGGAGTCTTAGCCAGTGGTACCATCAGGGAGGTGTGTAAAGCACTTTAGGCTAGACAGCCAATCAGCTGCCAGCTTCCATCTTTCAATCAAATACAGCAGCCAATCAGAAAGCTGCCCATTGATCAGCAGGCCCTTTATGACATCACAGAAAGACCCTCAGAACTATCTGTGCATGTCTAATTGCTGGCTGTCAGTTGGGCGGGTGGGTGGCAGAGGGAGGGGTTGTCTGTCTCGTTTCTCCCTAAAATTGCGGTTTTTCTGCGTTTACGGGAAAAGTTGAGGTCCGACGCGCAAAAGTGGGGTATCGTAGAAATCACCTTTTAAAGACGCACATTTCTGGCCCCCCAAAAATGGGCATTTCAAATGAGAAATGAGTCCAATGAACAAAATAGGGTGAATAAGTATGTATTTCAGGGGTGAGTTAGCAGGTTATTGGGGAAGTAAGTCCTGATATTTTTGGAGGTTGCAGGGCCACTACACCATTCAAAATAGGCGGGCTTTAGCATATGCAGTTAGGCCCCGTAGGATGATTTTAGCTAAAAAGTGCCCCAAACACTCAAACGGGCTTGCATCTGGGAAGGGAAAATATGGGAAACATGACTTAGACAGCAAATGATACACTGTATGCCATGTTTCCAATTTTTTATGCACAGTGGTTACAGCATGAAGCGAATGCATGTGAATATACAAAGGTGCATTGCATTAAACAAGTCCAATGAGCGTCCCAAAATGGCCGGCCTGCATGCTTTCATCCATCAATTGTTCTAAATTTTTCATTACCCAATGAGCTGAGGTGGAGTCTTAGCCAGTGGTACCATCAGGGAGGTGTGTAAAGCACTTTAGGCTAAACAGCCAATCAGCTGCCAGCTTCCATCTGTCAATCAAATACAGCAGCCAATCAGAAAGCTGCCCATTGATCAGCAGGCCCTTTATGACATCACAGAAAGACTCTCAGAACTATCTGTGCATGTCTAATGGCTGGCTGTCAGTTGGGTGGGTGGGTGGCAGAGGGAGGGGATGTCTGTCTCGTTTCTCCTGAAAATTGCGCTTTTTCTGCGTTTACGGGAAAAGTTGAGATCCGACGCGCAAAAGTGGGGTATCGTAGAAATCACCTTTTAAAGATGCACATTTCTGCCCCCCCAAAAATGGGCATTTCAAATGAGAAATGAGTCCAATGAACAAAATAGGGTTAATAAGTATGTATTTCAGGGGTGAGTTAGCAGGTTATTGGGGAAGTAAGTCCTGATATTTTTGGAGGTTGCAGGGGCCACTACACCATTCAAAATAGGCGGGCTTTAGCATATGCAGTTAGGCCCCGTAGGTTGATTTTAGCTAAAAAGTGCCCCAAACACTCAAACGGGCTTGTATCTGGGAAGGGAAAATATGGGAAACATGACTTAGACAGCAAATGATACACTGTATGCCATGTTTCCAAATTTTTATGCACAGTGGTTACAGCATGAAGCGAATGCATGTGAATATACAAAGGTGCATTGCATTAAACAAGTCCACTGAGTGTCCCAAAATGGCCGACCTGCCTGCTTTCATCCATCAATTGTTCTAAATTTTTATTACCCAATGAGCTGAGGTGGAGTCTTAGCCAGTGGTACCATCAGGGAGGTGTGGAAAGCACTTTAGGCTAGACAGCTAATCAGCTGCCAGCTTCCATCTGTCAATCAAATACAGCAGCCAATCAGAAAGCTGCCCATTGATCAGCAGGCCCTTTATGACATCACAGAAAGACCCTCAGAACTATCTGTGCATGTCTAATGGCTGGCTGTCAGTTGGGCGGGTGGGTGGCAGAGGGAGGGGATGTCTGTCTCGTTTCTCCCTAAAATTGCGGTTTTTCTGCGTTTACGGGAAAAGTTGAGGTCCGACGCGCAAAAGTGGGGTATCGTAGAAATCACCTTTTAAAGACGCACATTTCTGGCCCCCCAAAAATGGGCATTTCAAATGAGAAATGAGTCCAATGAACAAAATAGGGTGAATAAGTATGTATTTCAGGGGTGAGTTAGCAGGTTATTGGGGAAGTAAGTCCTGATATTTTTGGAGGTTGCAGGGGCCACTACACCATTTAAAATAGGCAGGCTTTAGCATATGCAGTTAGGCCCCGTAGGTTGATTTTAGCTAAAAAGTGCCCCAAACACTCAAACGGGCTTGTATCTGGGAAGGGAAAATATGGGAAACATGACTTAGACACCAAATGATACACTGTATGCCATGTTTCCAAATTTTTATGCACAGTGGTTACAGCATGAAGCGAATGCATGTGAATATACAAAGGTGCATTGCATTAAACAAGTCCAATGAGCGTCCCAAAATGGCCGGCCTACCTGCTTTCATCCATCAATTGTTCTAAATTTTTCATTACCCAATGAGCTGAGGTGGAGTCTTAGCCAGTGGTACCATCAGGGAGGTGTGTAAAGCACTTTAGGCTAGACAGCCAATCAGCTGCCAGCTTCCATCTGTCAATCAAATACAGCAGCCAATCAGAAAGCTGCCCATTGATCAGCAGGCCCTTTATGACATCACAAACAGACCCTCAGAACTATCTGTGCATGTCTAATGGCTGGCTGTCAGTTGGGCGGGTGGGTGGCAGAGGGAGGGGATGTCTGTCTCGTTTCTCCTGAAAATTGCGCTTTTTCTGCGTTTACGGGAAAAGTTGAGGTCCGACGCGCAAAAGTGGGGTATCGTAGAAATCACCTTTTAAAGACGCACATTTCTGCCCCCCAAAAATGGGCATTTCAAATGAGAAATGAGTCCAATGAACAAAATAGGGTGAATAAGTATGTATTTCAGGGGTGAGTTAGCAGGTTATTGGGGAAGTAAGTCCTGATATTTTTGGAGGTTGCAGGGGCCACTACACCATTCAAAATAGGCAGGCTTTAGCATATGCAGTTAGGCCCCGTAGGATGATTTTAGCTAAAAAGTGCCCCAAACACTCAAACGGGCTTGTATCTGGGAAGGGAAAATATGGGAAACATGACTTAGACAGCAAATGATACACTGTTTGCCATGTTTCCAAATTTTTATGCACAGTGGTTACATCATGAAGCGAATGCATGTGAATATACAAAGGTGCATTGCATTAAACATGTCCACTGAGTGTCCCAAAATGGCCGGCCAGCCTGCTTTCATCCATCAATTGTTCTAAATTTTTCATTACCCAATGAGCTGAGGTGGAGTCTTAGCCAGTGGTACCATCAGGGAGGTGTGTAAAGCACTTTAGGCTAGACAGCAAATCAGCTGCCAGCTTCCATCTGTCAATCAAATACAGCAGCCAATCAGAAAGCTGCCAATTGATCAGCAGGCCCTTTATGACATCACAGAAAGACCCTCAGAACTATCTGTGCATGTCTAATGGCTGGCTGTCAGTTGGGCGGGTGGGTGGCAGAGGGAGGGGATGTCTGTCTCGTTTCTCCCTAAAATTGCGTTTTTTCTGCGTTTACGGGAAAAGTTGAGGTCCGACGCGCAAAAGTGGGGTATCGTAGAAATCACCTTTTAAAGACGCACATTTCTGGCCCCCCAAAAATGGGCATTTCAAATGAGAAATGAGTCCAATGAACAAAATAGGGTGAATAAGTATGTATTTCAGGGGTGAGTTAGCAGGTTATTGGGGAAGTAAGTCCTGATATTTTTGGAGGTTGCAGGGCCACTACACCATTCAAAATAGGCAGGCTTTAGCATATGCAGTTAGGCCCCGTAGGATGATTTTAGCTAAAAAGTGCCCCAAACACTCAAACGGGCTTGTATCTGGGAAGGGAAAATATGGGAAACATGACTTAGACAGCAAATGATACACTGTTTGCCATGTTTACAAATTTTTATGCACAGTGGTTACAGCATGAAGCGAATGCATGTGAATATACAAAGGTGCATTGCATTAAACAAGTCCACTGAGTGTCCCAAAATGGCCGGCCTGCCTGCTTTCATCCATCAATTGTTCTAAATTTTTCATTACCCAATGAGCTGAGGTGGAGTCTTAGCCAGTGGTACCATCAGGGAGGTGTGTAAAGCACTTTAGGCTAGACAGCCAATCAGCTGCCAGCTTCCATCTTTCAATCAAATACAGCAGCCAATCAGAAAGCTGCCCATTGATCAGCAGGCCCTTTATGACATCACAGAAAGACCCTCAGAACTATCTGTGCATGTCTAATTGCTGGCTGTCAGTTGGGCGGGTGGGTGGCAGAGGGAGGGGATGTCTGTCTCGTTTCTCCCTAAAATTGTGTTTTTTCTGCGTTTACGGGAAAAGTTGAGGTCCGACGCGCAAAAGTGGGGTATCGTAGAAATCACCTTTTAAAGACGCACATTTCTGGCCCCCCAAAAATGGGCATTTCAAATGAGAAAAGAGTCCAATGAACAAAATAGGGTGAATAAGTATGTATTTCAGGGGTGAGTTAGCAGGTTATTGGGGAAGTAAGTCCTGATATTTTTGGAGGTTGCAGGGCCACTACACCATTCAAAATAGGCAGGCTTTAGCATATGCAGTTAGGCCCCGTAGGATGATTTTAGCTAAAAAGTGCCCCAAACACTCAAACGGGCTTGTATCTGGGAAGGGAAAATATGGGAAACATGACTTAGACAGCAAATGATACACTGTTTGCCATGTTTACAAATTTTTATGCACAGTGGTTACAGCATGAAGCGAATGCATGTGAATATACAAAGGTGCATTGCATTAAACAAGTCCACTGAGTGTCCCAAAATGGCCGGCCTGCCTGCTTTCATCCATCAATTGTTCTCAATTTTTCATTACCCAATGAGCTGAGGTGGAGTCTTAGCCAGTGGTACCATCAGGGAGGTGTGTAAAGCACTTTAGGCTAGACAGCCAATCAGCTGCCAGCTTCCATCTTTCAATCAAATACAGTACAGCAGCCAATCAGAAAGCTGCCCATTGATCAGCAGGCCCTTTATGACATCACAGAAAGACCCTCAGAACTATCTGTGCATGTCTAATTGCTGGCTGTCAGTTGGGCGGGTGGGTGGCAGAGGGAGGGGATGTCTGTCTCGTTTCTCCCTAAAATTGCGGTTTTTCTGCGTTTACGGGAAAAGTTGAGGTCCGACGCGCAAAAGTGGGGTATCGTAGAAATCACCATTTAAAGACGCACATTTCTGGCCCCCCAAAAATGGGCATTTCAAATGAGAAATGAGTCCAATGAACAAAATAGGGTGAATAAGTATGTATTTCAGGGGTGAGTTAGCAGGTTATTGGGGAAGTAAGTCCTGATATTTTTGGAGGTTGCAGGGCCACTACACCATTCAAAATAGGCAGGCTTTAGCATATGCAGTTAGGCCCCGTAGGATGATTTTAGCTAAAAAGTGCCCCAAACACTCAAACGGGCTTGTATCTGGGAAGGGAAAATATGGGAAACATGACTTAGACAGCAAATGATACACTGTTTGCCATGTTTACAAATTTTTATGCACAGTGGTTACAGCATGAAGCGAATGCATGTGAATATACAAAGGTGCATTGCATTAAACAAGTCCACTGAGTGTCCCAAAATGGCCGGCCTGCCTGCTTTCATCCATCAATTGTTCTAAATTTTTCATTACCCAATGAGCTGAGGTGGAGTCTTAGCCAGTGGTACCATCAGGGAGGTGTGTAAAGCACTTTAGGCTAGACAGCCAATCAGCTGCCAGCTTCCATCTGTCAATCAAATACAGCAGCCAATCAGAAAGCTGCCCATTGATCAGCAGGCCCTTTATGACATCACAGAAAGACCCTCAGAACTATCTGTGCATGTCTAATGGCTGGCTGTCAGTTGGGCGGGTGGGTGGCAGAGGGAGGGGATGTCTGTCTCGTTTCTCCTTAAAATTGCGTTTTTTCTGCGTTTACGGGAAAAGTTGAGGTCCGACACGCAAAAGTGGGGTATCGTAGAAATCACCTTTTAAAGATGCACATTTCTGGCCCCCCAAAAATGGGCATTTCAAATAAGAAATGAGTCCAATGTACAAAATAGGGTGAATAAGTATGTATTTCAGGGGTGAGTTAGCAGGTTATTGGGGAAGTAAGTCCTGATATTTTTTGGAGGTTGCAGGGGCCACTACACCATTCAAAATAGGCAGGTTTTAGCATATGCAGTTAGGCCCCGTAGGATGATTTTAGCTAAAAAGTGCCCCAAACACTCAAACGGGCTTGCATCTGGGAAGGGAAAATATGGGAAACATGACTTAGACACCAAAAGATACACTAAATGCCATGTTTCCAAATTTTTATGCACAGTGGTTACAGCATGAAGCGAATGCATGTGAATATACAAAGGTGCATTGCATTAAACAAGTCCACTGAGTGTCCCAAAATTGCCGGCCTGCCTGCTTTCATCCATCAATTGTTCTAAATTTTTCATTACCCAATGAGCTGAGGTGGAGTCTTAGCCACTGGTACCATCAGGGAGGTGTGTAAAGCACTTTAGGCTAGACAGCCAATCAGCTGCCAGCTTCCATCTGTCAATCAAATACAGCAGCCAATCAGAAAGCTGCCCATTGATCAGCAGGCCCTTTATGACATCACAAACAGACCCTCAGAACTATCTGTGCATGTCTAATGGCTGGCTGTCAGTTGGGCGGGTGGGTGGCAGAGGGAGGGGATGTCTGTCTCGTTTCTCCTGAAAATTGCGGTTTTTCTGCGTTTACGGGAAAAGTTGAGGTCCGACGCGCAAAAGTGGGGTATCGTAGAAATCACATTTTAAAGACGCACATTTCTGGCCCACCAAAAATGGGCATTTCAAATGAGAAATGAGTCCAATGAACAAAATAGGATGAATAAGTATGTATTTCAGGGGTGAGTTAGCAGGTTATTGGGGAAGTAAGTCCTGATATTTTTGGAGGTTGCAGGGGACACTACACTATTCAAAATAGGCAGGCTTTAGCATATGCAGTTAGGCCTCGTAGGATGATTTTAGCTAAAAAGTGCCCCAATCACTCAAACGGGCTTGTATATGGGAAGGGAAAATATGGGAAACATGACTTAGACAGCAAATGATACACTGTTTGCCATGTTTCCAAATTTGTATGCACAGTGGTTACAGCATGAAGCGAATGCATGTGAATATACAAAGGTGCATTGCATTAAACAAGTCCACTGAGTGTCCCAAAATGGCCGGCCTGCCTGCTTTCATCCATCAATTGTTCTAAATTTTTCATTACCCAATGAGCTGAGGTGGAGTCTTAGCCAGTGGTACCATCAGGGAGGTGTGTGAAGCACTTTAGGCTAGACAGCCAATCAGCTGCCAGCTTCCATCCGTCAATCAAATACAGCAGCCAATCAGAAAGCTGCCCATTGATCAGCAGGCCCTTTATGACATCACAGAAAGACTCTCAGAACTATCTGTGCATGTCTAATGGCTGGCTGTCAGTTGGGTGGGTGGGTGGCAGAGGGAGGGGATGTCTGTCTCGTTTCTCCTGATATTTGCGCTTTTTCTGCGTTTACGGGAAAAGTTGAGATCCGACGCGCAAAAGTGGGGTATCGTAGAAATCACCTTTTAAAGACGCACATTTCTGGCCCACCAAAAATGGGCATTTCAAATGAGAAATGAGTCCAATGAACAAAATAGGATGAATAAGTATGTATTTCAGGGGTGAGTTAGCAGGTTATTGGGGAAGTAAGTCCTGATATTTTTGGAGGTTGCAGGGGCCACTACACCATTCAAAATAGGCGGGCTTTAGCATATGCAGTTAGGCCCCGTAGGTTGATTTTAGCTAAAAAGTGCCCCAAACACTCAAACGGGCTTGTATCTGGGAAGGGAAAATATGGGAAACATGACTTAGACAGCAAATGATACACTGTATGCCATGTTTCCAAATTTTTATGCACAGTGGTTACAGCATGAAGCGAATGCATGTGAATATACAAAGGTGCATTGCATTAAACAAGTCCAATGAGCGTCCCAAAATGGCCGGCCTGCATGCTTTCATCCATCAATTGTTCTAAATTTTTCATTACCCAATGAGCTGAGGTGGAGTCTTAGCCAGTGGTACCATCAGGGAGGTGTGTAAAGCACTTTAGGCTAGACAGACAATCAGCTGCCAGCTTCCATCTGTCAATCAAATACAGCAGCCAATCACAAAGCTGCCCATTGATCAGCAGGCCCTTTATGACATCACAGAAAGACTCTCAGAACTATCTGTGCATGTCTAATGGCTGGCTGTCAGTTGGGTGGGTGGGTGGCAGAGGGAGGGGATGTCTGTCTCGTTTCTCCTGATATTTGCGCTTTTTCTGCGTTTACGGGAAAAGTTGAGATCCGACGCGCAAAAGTGGGGTATCGTAGAAATCACCTTTTAAAGATGCACATTTCTGCCCCCCCAAAAATGGGCATTTCAAATGAGAAATGAGTCCAATGAACAAAATAGGGTGAATAAGTATGTATTTCAGGGGTGAGTTAGCAGGTTATTGGGGAAGTAAGTCCTGATATTTTTGGAGGTTGCAGGGGCCACTACACCATTCAAAATAGGCGGGCTTTAGCATATGCAGTTAGGCCCCGTAGGTTGATTTTAGCTAAAAAGTGCCCCAAACACTCAAACGGGCTTGTATCTGGGAAGGGAAAATATGGGAAACATGACTTAGACAGCAAATGATACACTGTATGCCATGTTTCCAAATTTTTATGCACAGTGGTTACAGCATGAAGCGAATGCATGTGAATATACAAAGGTGCATTGCATTAAACAAGTCCAATGAGCGTCCCAAAATGGCCGGCCTGCATGCTTTCATCCATCAATTGTTCTAAATTTTTCATTACCCAATGAGCTGAGGTGGAGTCTTAGCCAGTGGTACCATCAGGGAGGTGTGTAAAGCACTTTAGGCTAGACAGCCAATCAGCTGCCAGCTTGCATCTGTCAATCAAATACAGCAGCCAATCAGAAAGCTGCCCATTGATCAGCAGGCCCTTTATGACATCACAGAAAGACTCTCAGAACTATCTGTGCATGTCTAATGGCTGGCTGTCAGTTGGGTGGGTGGGTGGCAGAGGGAGGGGATGTCTGTCTCGTTTCTCCTGAAAATTGCGCTTTTTCTGCGTTTACGGGAAAAGTTGAGATCCGACGCGCAAAAGTGGGGTATCGTAGAAATCACCTTTTAAAGATGCACATTTCTGCCCCCCCAAAAATGGGCATTTCAAATGAGAAATGAGTCCAATGAACAAAATAGGGTGAATAAGTATGTATTTCAGGGGTGAGTTAGCAGGTTATTGGGGAAGTAAGTCCTGATATTTTTGAAGGTTGCAGGGGCCACTACACCATTCAAAATAGGCGGGCTTTAGCATATGCAGTTAGGCCCCGTAGGTTGATTTTAGCTAAAAAGTGCCCCAAACACTCAAACGGGCTTGTATCTGGGAAGGGAAAATATGGGAAACATGACTTAGACAGCAAATGATACACTGTATGCCATGTTTCCAAATTTTTATGCACAGTGGTTACAGCATGAAGCGAATGCATGTGAATATACAAAGGTGCATTGCATTAAACAAGTCCAATGAGCGTCCCAAAATGGCCGGCCTGCATGCTTTCATCCATCAATTGTTCTAAATTTTTCATTACCCAATAAGCTGAGGTGGAGTCTAAGCCAGTGGTACCATCAGGGAGGTGTGTAAAGCACTTTAGGCTAGACAGCCAATCAGCTGCCAGCTTCCATCTGTCAATCAAATACAGCAGCCAATCAGAAAGCTGCCCATTGATCAGCAGGCCCTTTATGACATCACAAACAGACCCTCAGAACTATCTGTGCATGTCTAATGGCTGGCTGTCAGTTGGGCGGGTGGGTGGCAGAGGGAGGGGATGTCTGTCTCCTTTCTCCAGAAAATTGCGCTTTTTCTGCGTTTACGGGAAAAGTTGAGGTCCGACGCGCAAAAGTGGGGTATCGTAGAAATCACCTTTTAAAGACGCACATTTCTGGCCCCCCAAAAATGGGCATTTCAAATGAGAAATGAGTCCAATGAACAAAATAGGGTGAATAAGTATGTATTTCAGGGGTGAGTTAGCAGATTATTGGGGAAGTAAGTCCTGATATTTTTGGAGGTTGCAGGGGCCACTACACCATTCAAAATAGGCAGGTTTTAGCATATGCAGTTAGGCCCCGTAGGATGATTTTAGCTAAAAAGTGCCCCAAACACTGAAACGGGCTCGTATCTGGGAAGGGAAAATATGGGAAACATGACTTAGACAGAAAATGATACACTGTATGCCATGTTTCCAAATTTTTATGCACAGTGGTTACAGCATGAAGTGAATGCATGTGAATATACAAAGGTGCATTGCATTAAACAAGTCCAATGAGCGTCCCAAAATGGCCGGCCTGCCTGCTTTCATCCATCAATTGTTCTAAATTTTTCATTACCCAATGAGCTGAGGTGGAGTCTTAGCCAGTGGTACCATCAGGGAGGTGTGTAAAGCACTTTAGGCTAGACAGCCAATCAGCTGCCAGCTTCCATCTGTCAATCAAATACAGCTGCCAATCAGAAAGCTGCCCATTGATCAGCAGGCCCTTTATGACATCACAGAAAGACCCTCAGAACTATCTGTGCATGTCTAATTGCTGGCTGTCAGTTGGGCGGGTGGGTGGCAGAGGGAGGGGATGTCTGTCTCGTTTCTCCCTAAAATTGCGGTTTTTCTGCGTTTACGGGAAAAGTTGAGGTCCGACGCGCAAAAGTGGGGTATCGTAGAAATCACCTTTTAAAGACGCACATTTCTGGCCCCCCAAAAATGGGCATTTCAAATGAGAAATGAGTCCAATGAACAAAATAGGGTGAATAAGTATGTATTTCAGGGGTGAGTTAGCAGGTTATTGGGGAAGTAAGTCCTGATATTTTTGGAGGTTGCAGGGCCACTACACCATTCAAAATAGGCAGGCTTTAGCATATGCAGTTAGGCCCCGTAGGATGATTTTAGCTAAAAAGTGCCCCAAACACTCAAACGGGCTTGTATCTGGGAAGGGAAAATATGGGAAACATGACTTAGACAGCAAATGATACACTGTTTGCCATGTTTACAAATTTTTATGCACAGTGGTTACAGCATGAAGCGAATGCATGTGAATATACAAAGGTGCATTGCATTAAACAAGTCCACTGAGTGTCCCAAAATGGCCGGCCTGCCTGCTTTCATCCATCAATTGTTCTAAATTTTTCATTACCCAATGAGCTGAGGTGGAGTCTTAGCCAGTGGTACCATCAGGGAGGTGTGTAAAGCACTTTAGGCTAGACAGCCAATCAGCTGCCAGCTTCCATCTGTCAATCAAATACAGCAGCCAATCAGAAAGCTGCCCATTGATCAGCAGGCCCTTTATGACATCACAGAAAGACCCTCAGAACTATCTGTGCATGTCTAATGGCTGGCTGTCAGTTGGGCGGGTGGGTGGCAGAGGGAGGGGATGTCTGTCTCGTTTCTCCTTAAAATTGCGTTTTTTCTGCGTTTACGGGAAAAGTTGAGGTCCGACACGCAAAAGTGGGGTATCGTAGAAATCACCTTTTAAAGATGCACATTTCTGGCCCCCCAAAAATGGGCATTTCAAATAAGAAATGAGTCCAATGTACAAAATAGGGTGAATAAGTATGTATTTCAGGGGTGAGTTAGCAGGTTATTGGGGAAGTAAGTCCTGATATTTTTTGGAGGTTGCAGGGGCCACTACACCATTCAAAATAGGCAGGTTTTAGCATATGCAGTTAGGCCCCGTAGGATGATTTTAGCTAAAAAGTGCCCCAAACACTCAAACGGGCTTGCATCTGGGAAGGGAAAATATGGGAAACATGACTTAGACACCAAAAGATACACTAAATGCCATGTTTCCAAATTTTTATGCACAGTGGTTACAGCATGAAGCGAATGCATGTGAATATACAAAGGTGCATTGCATTAAACAAGTCCACTGAGTGTCCCAAAATTGCCGGCCTGCCTGCTTTCATCCATCAATTGTTCTAAATTTTTCATTACCCAATGAGCTGAGGTGGAGTCTTAGCCACTGGTACCATCAGGGAGGTGTGTAAAGCACTTTAGGCTAGACAGCCAATCAGCTGCCAGCTTCCATCTGTCAATCAAATACAGCAGCCAATCAGAAAGCTGCCCATTGATCAGCAGGCCCTTTATGACATCACAAACAGACCCTCAGAACTATCTGTGCATGTCTAATGGCTGGCTGTCAGTTGGGCGGGTGGGTGGCAGAGGGAGGGGATGTCTGTCTCGTTTCTCCTGAAAATTGCGGTTTTTCTGCGTTTACGGGAAAAGTTGAGGTCCGACGCGCAAAAGTGGGGTATCGTAGAAATCACATTTTAAAGACGCACATTTCTGGCCCACCAAAAATGGGCATTTCAAATGAGAAATGAGTCCAATGAACAAAATAGGATGAATAAGTATGTATTTCAGGGGTGAGTTAGCAGGTTATTGGGGAAGTAAGTCCTGATATTTTTGGAGGTTGCAGGGGACACTACACTATTCAAAATAGGCAGGCTTTAGCATATGCAGTTAGGCCTCGTAGGATGATTTTAGCTAAAAAGTGCCCCAATCACTCAAACGGGCTTGTATATGGGAAGGGAAAATATGGGAAACATGACTTAGACAGCAAATGATACACTGTTTGCCATGTTTCCAAATTTTTATGCACAGTGGTTACAGCATGAAGCGAATGCATGTGAATATACAAAGGTGCATTGCATTAAACAAGTCCACTGAGTGTCCCAAAATGGCCGGCCTGCCTGCTTTCATCCATCAATTGTTCTAAATTTTTCATTACCCAATGAGCTGAGGTGGAGTCTTAGCCAGTGGTACCATCAGGGAGGTGTGTGAAGCACTTTAGGCTAGACAGCCAATCAGCTGCCAGCTTCCATCCGTCAATCAAATACAGCAGCCAATCAGAAAGCTGCCCATTGATCAGCAGGCCCTTTATGACATCACAGAAAGACTCTCAGAACTATCTGTGCATGTCTAATGGCTGGCTGTCAGTTGGGTGGGTGGGTGGCAGAGGGAGGGGATGTCTGTCTCGTTTCTCCTGAAAATTGCGCTTTTTCTGCGTTTACGGGAAAAGTTGAGATCCGACGCGCAAAAGTGGGGTATCGTAGAAATCACCTTTGAAAGATGCACATTTCTGCCCCCCCAAAAATGGGCATTTCAGATGAGAAATGAGTCCAATGAACAAAATAGGGTGAATAAGTATGTATTTCAGGGGTGAGTTAGCAGGTTATTGGGGAAGTAAGTCCTGATATTTTTGGAGGTTGCAGGGGCCACTACACCATTCAAAATAGGCGGGCTTTAGCATATGCAGTTAGGCCCCGTAGGTTGATTTTAGCTAAAAAGTGCCCCAAACACTCAAACGGGCTTGTATCTGGGAAGGGAAAATATGGGAAACATGACTTAGACAGCAAATGATACACTGTATGCCATGTTTCCAAATTTTTATGCACAGTGGTTACAGCATGAAGCGAATGCATGTGAATATACAAAGGTGCATTGCATTAAACAAGTCCAATGAGCGTCCCAAAATGGCCGGCCTGCATGCTTTCATCCATCAATTGTTCTAAATTTTTCATTACCCAATGAGCTGAGGTGGAGTCTTAGCCAGTGGTACCATCAGGGAGGTGTGTAAAGCACTTTAGGCTAGACAGACAATCAGCTGCCAGCTTCCATCTGTCAATCAAATACAGCAGCCAATCACAAAGCTGCCCATTGATCAGCAGGCCCTTTATGACATCACAGAAAGACTCTCAGAACTATCTGTGCATGTCTAATGGCTGGCTGTCAGTTGGGTGGGTGGGTGGCAGAGGGAGGGGATGTCTGTCTCGTTTCTCCTGATATTTGCGCTTTTTCTGCGTTTACGGGAAAAGTTGAGATCCGACGCGCAAAAGTGGGGTATCGTAGAAATCACCTTTTAAAGATGCACATTTCTGCCCCCCCAAAAATGGGCATTTCAAATGAGAAATGAGTCCAATGAACAAAATAGGGTGAATAAGTATGTATTTCAGGGGTGAGTTAGCAGGTTATTGGGGAAGTAAGTCCTGATATTTTTGGAGGTTGCAGGGGCCACTACACCATTCAAAATAGGCGGGCTTTAGCATATGCAGTTAGGCCCCGTAGGTTGATTTTAGCTAAAAAGTGCCCCAAACACTCAAACGGGCTTGTATCTGGGAAGGGAAAATATGGGAAACATGACTTAGACAGCAAATGATACACTGTATGCCATGTTTCCAAATTTTTATGCACAGTGGTTACAACATGAAGCGAATGCATGTGAATATACAAAGGTGCATTGCATTAAACAAGTCCAATGAGCGTCCCAAAATGGCCGGCCTGCATGCTTTCATCCATCAATTGTTCTAAATTTTTCATTACCCAATGAGCTGAGGTGGAGTCTTAGCCAGTGGTACCATCAGGGAGGTGTGTAAAGCACTTTAGGCTAGACAGCCAATCAGCTGCCAGCTTGCATCTGTCAATCAAATACAGCAGCCAATCAGAAAGCTGCCCATTGATCAGCAGGCCCTTTATGACATCACAGAAAGACTCTCAGAACTATCTGTGCATGTCTAATGGCTGGCTGTCAGTTGGGTGGGTGGGTGGCAGAGGGAGGGGATGTCTGTCTCGTTTCTCCTGAAAATTGCGCTTTTTCTGCGTTTACGGGAAAAGTTGAGATCCGACGCGCAAAAGTGGGGTATCGTAGAAATCACCTTTTAAAGATGCACATTTCTGCCCCCCCAAAAATGGGCATTTCAAATGAGAAATGAGTCCAATGAACAAAATAGGGTGAATAAGTATGTATTTCAGGGGTGAGTTAGCAGGTTATTGGGGAAGTAAGTCCTGATATTTTTGGAGGTTGCAGGGGCCACTACACCATTCAAAATAGGCGGGCTTTAGCATATGCAGTTAGGCCCCGTAGGTTGATTTTAGCTAAAAAGTGCCCCAAACACTCAAACGGGCTTGTATCTGGGAAGGGAAAATATGGGAAACATGACTTAGACAGCAAATGATACACTGTATGCCATGTTTCCAAATTTTTATGCACAGTGGTTACAGCATGAAGCGAATGCATGTGAATATACAAAGGTGCATTGCATTAAACAAGTCCAATGAGCGTCCCAAAATGGCCGGCCTGCATGCTTTCATCCATCAATTGTTCTAAATTTTTCATTACCCAATGAGCTGAGGTGGAGTCTAAGCCAGTGGTACCATCAGGGAGGTGTGTAAAGCACTTTAGGCTAGACAGCCAATCAGCTGCCAGCTTCCATCTGTCAATCAAATACAGCAGCCAATCAGAAAGCTGCCCATTGATCAGCAGGCCCTTTATGACATCACAAACAGACCCTCAGAACTATCTGTGCATGTCTAATGGCTGGCTGTCAGTTGGGCGGGTGGGTGGCAGAGGGAGGGGATGTCTGTCTCCTTTCTCCAGAAAATTGCGCTTTTTCTGCGTTTACGGGAAAAGTTGAGGTCCGACGCGCAAAAGTGGGGTATCGTAGAAATCACCTTTTAAAGACGCACATTTCTGGCCCCCCAAAAATGGGCATTTCAAATGAGAAATGAGTCCAATGAACAAAATAGGGTGAATAAGTATGTATTTCAGGGGTGAGTTAGCAGATTATTGGGGAAGTAAGTCCTGATATTTTTGGAGGTTGCAGGGGCCACTACACCATTCAAAATAGGCAGGTTTTAGCATATGCAGTTAGGCCCCGTAGGATGATTTTAGCTAAAAACTGCCCCAAACACTGAAACGGGCTCGTATCTGGGAAGGGAAAATATGGGAAACATGACTTAGACAGAAAATGATACACTGTATGCCATGTTTCCAAATTTTTATGCACAGTGGTTACAGCATGAAGTGAATGCATGTGAATATACAAAGGTGCATTGCATTAAACAAGTCCAATGAGCGTCCCAAAATGGCCGGCCTGCCTGCTTTCATCCATCAATTGTTCTAAATTTTTCATTACCCAATGAGCTGAGGTGGAGTCTTAGCCAGTGGTACCATCAGGGAGGTGTGTAAAGCACTTTAGGCTAGACAGCCAATCAGCTGCCAGCTTCCATCTGTCAATCAAATACAGCTGCCAATCAGAAAGCTGCCCATTGATCAGCAGGCCCTTTATGACATCACAAACAGACCCTCAGAACTATCTGTGCATGTCTAATGGCTGGCTGTCAGTTGGGCGGGTGGGTGGCAGAGGGAGGGGATGTCTGTCTCGTTTCTCCTGAAAATTGCGGTTTTTCTACGTTTATGGGAAAAGTTGAGGTCCGACGCGCAAAAGTGGGGTATCGTAGAAATCACATTTTAAAGACGCACATTTCTGGCCCCCCAAAAATGGGCATTTCAAATGAGAAATGAGTCCAATGAACAAAATAGGGTGAATAAGTATGTATTTCAGGGGTGAGTTAGCAGGTTATTGGGGAAGAAAGTCCTGATATTTTTGGAGGTTGCAGGGGCCACTACACCATTCAAAATAGGCAGGCTTTAGCATATGCAGTTAGGCCTCGTGGGATGATTTTAGCTAAAAAGTGCCCCAATCACTCAAACGGGCTTGTATCTGGGAAGGGAAAATATGGGAAACATGACTTAGACAGCAAATGATACACTGTTTGCCATGTTTCCAAATTTTTATGCACAGTGGTTACAGCATGAAGCGAATGCATGTGAATATACAAAGGTGCATTGCATTAAACAAGTCCACTGAGTGTCCCAAAATGGCCGGCCTGCCTTCTTTCATCCATCAATTGTTCTAAATTTTTCATTACCCAATGAGCTGAGGTGGAGTCTTAGCCAGTGGTACCATCAGGGAGGTGTGTGAAGCACTTTAGGCTAGACAGCCAATCAGCTGCCAGCTTCCATCCGTCAATCAAATACAGCAGCCAATCAGAAAGCTGCCCATTGATCAGCAGGCCCTTTATGACATCACAGAAAGACTCTCAGAACTATCTGTGCATGTCTAATGGCTGGCTGTCAGTTGGGTGGGTGGGTGGCAGAGGGAGGGGATGTCTGTCTCGTTTCTCCTGAAAATTGCGCTTTTTCTGCGTTTACGGGAAAAGTTGAGATCCGACGCGCAAAAGTGGGGTATCGTAGAAATCACCTTTTAAAGATGCACATTTCTGCCCCCCCAAAAATGGGCATTTCAAATGAGAAATGAGTCCAATGAACAAAATAGGGTGAATAAGTATGTATTTCAGGGGTGAGTTAGCAGGTTATTGGGGAAGTAAGTCCTGATATTTTTGGAGGTTGCAGGGGCCACTACACCATTCAAAATAGGCGGGCTTTAGCATATGCAGTTAGGCCCCGTAGGTTGATTTTAGCTAAAAAGTGCCCCAAACACTCAAACGGGCTTGTATCTGGGAAGGGAAAATATGGGAAACATGACTTAGACAGCAAATGATACACTGTATGCCATGTTTCCAAATTTTTATGCACAGTGGTTACAGCATGAAGCGAATGCATGTGAATATACAAAGGTGCATTGCATTAAACAAGTCCAATGAGCGTCCCAAAATGGCCGGCCTGCATGCTTTCATCCATCAATTGTTCTAAATTTTTCATTACCCAATGAGCTGAGGTGGAGTCTTAGCCAGTGGTACCATCAGGGAGGTGTGTAAAGCACTTTAGGCTAGACAGACAATCAGCTGCCAGCTTCCATCTGTCAATCAAATACAGCAGCCAATCACAAAGCTGCCCATTGATCAGCAGGCCCTTTATGACATCACAGAAAGACTCTCAGAACTATCTGTGCATGTCTAATGGCTGGCTGTCAGTTGGGTGAGTGGGTGGCAGAGGGAGGGGATGTCTGTCTCGTTTCTCCTGATATTTGCGCTTTTTCTGCGTTTACGGGAAAAGTTGAGATCCGACGCGCAAAAGTGGGGTATCGTAGAAATCACCTTTTAAAGATGCACATTTCTGCCCCCCCAAAAATGGGCATTTCAAATGAGAAATGAGTCCAATGAACAAAATAGGGTGAATAAGTATGTATTTCAGGGGTGAGTTAGCAGGTTATTGGGGAAGTAAGTCCTGATATTTTTGGAGGTTGCAGGGGCCACTACACCATTTAAAATAGGCGGGCTTTAGCATATGCAGTTAGGCCCCGTAGGTTGATTTTAGCTAAAAAGTGCCCCAAACACTCAAACGGGCTTGTATCTGGGAAGGGAAAATATGGGAAACATGACTTAGACAGCAAATGATACACTGTATGCCATGTTTCCAAATTTTTATGCACAGTGGTTACAGCATGAAGCGAATGCATGTGAATATACAAAGGTGCATTGCATTAAACAAGTCCAATGAGCGTCCCAAAATGGCCGGCCTGCATGCTTTCATCCATCAATTGTTCTAAATTTTTCATTACCCAATGAGCTGAGGTGGAGTCTTAGCCAGTGGTACCATCAGGGAGGTGTGTAAAGCACTTTAGGCTAGACAGCCAATCAGCTGCCAGCTTGCATCTGTCAATCAAATACAGCAGCCAATCAGAAAGCTGCCCATTGATCAGCAGGCCCTTTATGACATCACAGAAAGACTCTCAGAACTATCTGTGCATGTCTAATGGCTGGCTGTCAGTTGGGTGGGTGGGTGGCAGAGGGAGGGGATGTCTGTCTCGTTTCTCCTGAAAATTGCGCTTTTTCTGCGTTTACGGGAAAAGTTGAGATCCGACGCGCAAAAGTGGGGTATCGTAGAAATCACCTTTTAAAGATGCACATTTCTGCCCCCCCAAAAATGGGCATTTCAAATGAGAAATGAGTCCAATGAACAAAATAGGGTGAATAAGTATGTATTTCAGGGGTGAGTTAGCAGGTTATTGGGGAAGTAAGTCCTGATATTTTTGGAGGTTGCAGGGGCCACTACACCATTCAAAATAGGCGGGCTTTAGCATATGCAGTTAGGCCCCGTAGGTTGATTTTAGCTAAAAAGTGCCCCAAACACTCAAACGGGCTTGTATCTGGGAAGGGAAAATATGGGAAACATGACTTAGACAGCAAATGATACACTGTATGCCATGTTTCCAAATTTTTATGCACAGTGGTTACAGCATGAAGCGAATGCATGTGAATATACAAAGGTGCATTGCATTAAACAAGTCCAATGAGCGTCCCAAAATGGCCGGCCTGCATGCTTTCATCCATCAATTGTTCTAAATTTTTCATTACCCAATGAGCTGAGGTGGAGTCTAAGCCAGTGGTACCATCAGGGAGGTGTGTAAAGCACTTTAGGCTAGACAGCCAATCAGCTGCCAGCTTCCATCTGTCAATCAAATACAGCAGCCAATCAGAAAGCTGCCCATTGATCAGCAGGCCCTTTATGACATCACAAACAGACCCTCAGAACTATCTGTGCATGTCTAATGGCTGGCTGTCAGTTGGGCGGGTGGGTGGCAGAGGGAGGGGATGTCTGTCTCCTTTCTCCAGAAAATTGCGCTTTTTCTGCGTTTACGGGAAAAGTTGAGGTCCGACGCGCAAAAGTGGGGTATCGTAGAAATCACCTTTTAAAGACGCACATTTCTGGCCCCCCAAAAATGGGCATTTCAAATGAGAAATGAGTCCAATGAACAAAATAGGGTGAATAAGTATGTATTTCAGGGGTGAGTTAGCAGATTATTGGGGATGTAAGTCCTGATATTTTTGGAGGTTGCAGGGGCCACTACACCATTCAAAATAGGCAGGTTTTAGCATATGCAGTTAGGCCCCGTAGGATGATTTTAGCTAAAAAGTGCCCCAAACACTGAAACGGGCTCGTATCTGGGAAGGGAAAATATGGGAAACATGACTTAGACAGAAAATGATACACTGTATGCCATGTTTCCAAATTTTTATGCACAGTGGTTACAGCATGAAGTGAATGCATGTGAATATACAAAGGTGCATTGCATTAAACAAGTCCAATGAGCGTCCCAAAATGGCCGGCCTGCCTGCTTTCATCCATCAATTGTTCTAAATTTTTCATTACCCAATGAGCTGAGGTGGAGTCTTAGCCAGTGGTACCATCAGGGAGGTGTGTAAAGCACTTTAGGCTAGACAGCCAATCAGCTGCCAGCTTCCATCTGTCAATCAAATACAGCTGCCAATCAGAAAGCTGCCCATTGATCAGCAGGCCCTTTATGACATCACAAACAGACCCTCAGAACTATCTGTGCATGTCTAATGGCTGGCTGTCAGTTGGGCGGGTGGGTGGCAGAGGGAGGGGATGTCTGTCTCGTTTCTCCTGAAAATTGCGGTTTTTCTACGTTTATGGGAAAAGTTGAGGTCCGACGCGCAAAAGTGGGGTATCGTAGAAATCACATTTTAAAGACGCACATTTCTGGCCCCCCAAAAATGGGCATTTCAAATGAGAAATGAGTCCAATGAACAAAATAGGGTGAATAAGTATGTATTTCAGGGGTGAGTTAGCAGGTTATTGGGGAAGAAAGTCCTGATATTTTTGGAGGTTGCAGGGGCCACTACACCATTCAAAATAGGCAGGCTTTAGCATATGCAGTTAGGCCTCGTGGGATGATTTTAGCTAAAAAGTGCCCCAATCACTCAAACGGGCTTGTATCTGGGAAGGGAAAATATGGGAAACATGACTTAGACAGCAAATGATACACTGTTTGCCATGTTTCCAAATTTTTATGCACAGTGGTTACAGCATGAAGCGAATGCATGTGAATATACAAAGGTGCATTGCATTAAACAAGTCCACTGAGTGTCCCAAAATGGCCGGCCTGCCTGCTTTCATCCATCAATTGTTCTAAATTTTTCATTACCCAATGAGCTGAGGTGGAGTCTTAGCCAGTGGTACCATCAGGGAGGTGTGTGAAGCACTTTAGGCTAGACAGCCAATCAGCTGCCAGCTTCCATCCGTCAATCAAATACAGCAGCCAATCAGAAAGCTGCCCATTGATCAGCAGGCCCTTTATGACATCACAGAAAGACTCTCAGAACTATCTGTGCATGTCTAATGGCTGGCTGTCAGTTGGGTGGGTGGGTGGCAGAGGGAGGGGATGTCTGTCTCGTTTCTCCTGAAAATTGCGCTTTTTCTGCGTTTACGGGAAAAGTTGAGATCCGACGCGCAAAAGTGGGGTATCGTAGAAATCACCTTTTAAAGATGCACATTTCTGCCCCCCCAAAAATGGGCATTTCAAATGAGAAATGAGTCCAATGAACAAAATAGGGTGAATAAGTATGTATTTCAGGGGTGAGTTAGCAGGTTATTGGGGAAGTAAGTCCTGATATTTTTGGAGGTTGCAGGGGCCACTACACCATTCAAAATAGGCGGGCTTTAGCATATGCAGTTAGGCCCCGTAGGTTGATTTTAGCTAAAAAGTGCCCCAAACACTCAAACGGGCTTGTATCTGGGAAGGGAAAATATGGGAAACATGACTTAGACAGCAAATGATACACTGTATGCCATGTTTCCAAATTTTTATGCACAGTGGTTACAGCATGAAGCGAATGCATGTGAATATACAAAGGTGCATTGCATTAAACAAGTCCAATGAGCGTCCCAAAATGGCCGGCCTGCATGCTTTCATCCATCAATTGTTCTAAATTTTTCATTACCCAATGAGCTGAGGTGGAGTCTTAGCCAGTGGTACCATCAGGGAGGTGTGTAAAGCACTTTAGGCTAGACAGACAATCAGCTGCCAGCTTCCATCTGTCAATCAAATACAGCAGCCAATCACAAAGCTGCCCATTGATCAGCAGGCCCTTTATGACATCACAGAAAGACTCTCAGAACTATCTGTGCATGTCTAATGGCTGGCTGTCAGTTGGGTGGGTGGGTGGCAGAGGGAGGGGATGTCTGTCTCGTTTCTCCTGATATTTGCGCTTTTTCTGCGTTTACGGGAAAAGTTGAGATCCGACGCGCAAAAGTGGGGTATCGTAGAAATCACCTTTTAAAGATGCACATTTCTGCCCCCCCAAAAATGGGCATTTCAAATGAGAAATGAGTCCAATGAACAAAATAGGGTGAATAAGTATGTATTTCAGGGGTGAGTTAGCAGGTTATTGGGGAAGTAAGTCCTGATATTTTTGGAGGTTGCAGGGGCCACTACACCATTCAAAATAGGCGGGCTTTAGCATATGCAGTTAGGCCCCGTAGGTTGATTTTAGCTAAAAAGTGCCCCAAACACTCAAACGGGCTTGTATCTGGGAAGGGAAAATATGGGAAACATGACTTAGACAGCAAATGATACACTGTATGCCATGTTTCCAAATTTTTATGCACAGTGGTTACAGCATGAAGCGAATGCATGTGAATATACAAAGGTGCATTGCATTAAACAAGTCCAATGAGCGTCCCAAAATGGCCGGCCTGCATGCTTTCATCCATCAATTGTTCTAAATTTTTCATTACCCAATGAGCTGAGGTGGAGTCTTAGCCAGTGGTACCATCAGGGAGGTGTGTAAAGCACTTTAGGCTAGACCGTCAATCAGCTGCCAGCTTGCATCTGTCAATCAAATACAGCAGCCAATCAGAAAGCTGCCCATTGATCAGCAGGCCCTTTATGACATCACAGAAAGACTCTCAGAACTATCTGTGCATGTCTAATGGCTGGCTGTCAGTTGGGTGGGTGGGTGGCAGAGGGAGGGGATGTCTGTCTCGTTTCTCCTGAAAATTGCGCTTTTTCTGCGTTTACGGGAAAAGTTGAGATCCGACGCGCAAAAGTGGGGTATCGTAGAAATCACCTTTTAAAGATGCACATTTCTGCCCCCCCAAAAATGGGCATTTCAAATGAGAAATGAGTCCAATGAACAAAATAGGGTGAATAAGTATGTATTTCAGGGGTGAGTTAGCAGGTTATTGGGGAAGTAAGTCCTGATATTTTTGGAGGTTGCAGGGGCCACTACACCATTCAAAATAGGCGGGCTTTAGCATATGCAGTTAGGCCCCGTAGGTTGATTTTAGCTAAAAAGTGCCCCAAACACTCAAACGGGCTTGTATCTGGGAAGGGAAAATATGGGAAACATGACTTAGACAGCAAATGATACACTGTATGCCATGTTTCCAAATTTTTATGCACAGTGGTTACAGCATGAAGCGAATGCATGTGAATATACAAAGGTGCATTGCATTAAACAAGTCCAATGAGCGTCCCAAAATGGCCGGCCTGCATGCTTTCATCCATCAATTGTTCTAAATTTTTCATTACCCAATGAGCTGAGGTGGAGTCTAAGCCAGTGGTACCATCAGGGAGGTGTGTAAAGCACTTTAGGCTAGACAGCCAATCAGCTGCCAGCTTCCATCTGTCAATCAAATACAGCAGCCAATCAGAAAGCTGCCCATTGATCAGCAGGCCCTTTATGACATCACAGAAAGACCCTCAGAACTATCTGTGCATGTCTAATGGCTGGCTGTCAGTTGGGTGGGTGGGTGGCAGAGAGAGGGGATGTCTGTCTCGTTTCTCCTGAAAATTGCGGTTTTTCTGCGTTTACGGGAAAAGTTGAGATCCGACGCGCAAAAGTGGGGTATCGTAGAAATCACCTTTTAAAGACGCACATTTCTGCCCACCCAAAAATGGGCATTTCAAATGAGAAATGAGTCCAATGAACAAAATAGGGTGAATAAGTATGTATTTCAGGGGTGTTAGCAGGTTATTGGGGAAGTAAGTCCTGATATTTTTGGAGGTTGCAGGGGCCACTACACCATTCAAAATAGGCAGGCTTTAGCATATGCAGTTAGGCCCCATAGGTTGATTTTAGCTAAAAAGTGCCCCAAACACCAACGGGCTTTTATCTGGGAAGGGAAAATATGGGAAACATGACTTAGACAGCAAATGATACACTGTATGCCATGTTTCCAAATTTTTATGCACAGTGGTTACAGCATGAAGCGAATGCATGTGAATATACAAAGGTGCATTGCATTAAACAAGTCCAATGAGCGTCCCAAAATGGCCGGCCTGCATGCTTTCATCCATCAATTGTTCTAAATTTTTCATTACCCAATGAGCTGAGGTGGAGTCTTAGCCAGTGGTACCATCAGGGAGGTGTGTAAAGCACTTTAGGCTAGACAGACAATCAGCTGCCAGCTTCCATCTGTCAATCAAATACAGCAGCCAATCACAAAGCTGCCCATTGATCAGCAGGCTCTTTATGACATCACAGAAAGACTCTCAGAACTATCTGTGCATGTCTAATGGCTGGCTGTCAGTTGGGTGGGTGGGTGGCAGAGGGAGGGGATGTCTGTCTCGTTTCTCCTGATATTTGCGCTTTTTCTGCGTTTACGGGAAAAGTTGAGATCCGACGCGCAAAAGTGGGGTATCGTAGAAATCACCTTTTAAAGATGCACATTTCTGCCCCCCCAAAAATGGGCATTTCAAATGAGAAATGAGTCCAATGAACAAAATAGGGTGAATAAGTATGTATTTCAGGGGTGAGTTAGCAGGTTATTGGGGAAGTAAGTCCTGATATTTTTGGAGGTTGCAGGGGCCACTACACCATTCAAAATAGGCGGGCTTTAGCATATGCAGTTAGGCCCCGTAGGTTGATTTTAGCTAAAAAGTGCCCCAAACACTCAAACGGGCTTGTATCTGGGAAGGGAAAATATGGGAAACATGACTTAGACAGCAAATGATACACTGTATGCCATGTTTCCAAATTTTTATGCACAGTGGTTACAGCATGAAGCGAATGCATGTGAATATACAAAGGTGCATTGCATTAAACAAGTCCAATGAGCGTCCCAAAATGGCCGGCCTGCATGCTTTCATCCATCAATTGTTCTAAATTTTTCATTACCCAATGAGCTGAGGTGGAGTCTTAGCCAGTGGTACCATCAGGGAGGTGTGTAAAGCACTTTAGGCTAGACAGCCAATCAGCTGCCAGCTTGCATCTGTCAATCAAATACAGCAGCCAATCAGAAAGCTGCCCATTGATCAGCAGGCCCTTTATGACATCACAGAAAGACTCTCAGAACTATCTGTGCATGTCTAATGGCTGGCTGTCAGTTGGGTGGGTGGGTGGCAGAGGGAGGGGATGTCTGTCTCGTTTCTCCTGAAAATTGCGCTTTTTCTGCGTTTACGGGAAAAGTTGAGATCCGACGCGCAAAAGTGGGGTATCGTAGAAATCACCTTTTAAAGATGCACATTTCTGCCCCCCCAAAAATGGGCATTTCAAATGAGAAATGAGTCCAATGAACAAAATAGGGTGAATAAGTATGTATTTCAGGGGTGAGTTAGCAGGTTATTGGGGAAGTAAGTCCTGATATTTTTGGAGGTTGCAGGGGCCACTACACCATTCAAAATAGGCGGGCTTTAGCATATGCAGTTAGGCCCCGTAGGTTGATTTTAGCTAAAAAGTGCCCCAAACACTCAAACGGGCTTGTATCTGGGAAGGGAAAATATGGGAAACATGACTTAGACAGCAAATGATACACTGTATGCCATGTTTCCAAATTTTTATGCACAGTGGTTACAGCATGAAGCGAATGCATGTGAATATACAAAGGTGCATTGCATTAAACAAGTCCAATGAGCGTCCCAAAATGGCCGGCCTGCATGCTTTCATCCATCAATTGTTCTAAATTTTTCATTACCCAATGAGCTGAGGTGGAGTCTAAGCCAGTGGTACCATCAGGGAGGTGTGTAAAGCACTTTAGGCTAGACAGCCAATCAGCTGCCAGCTTCCATCTGTCAATCAAATACAGCAGCCAATCAGAAAGCTGCCCATTGATCAGCAGGCCCTTTATGACATCACAAACAGACCCTCAGAACTATCTGTGCATGTCTAATGGCTGGCTGTCAGTTGGGCGGGTGGGTGGCAGAGGGAGGGGATGTCTGTCTCCTTTCTCCAGAAAATTGCGCTTTTTCTGCGTTTACGGGAAAAGTTGAGGTCCGACGCGCAAAAGTGGGGTATCGTAGAAATCACCTTTTAAAGACGCACATTTCTGGCCCCCCAAAAATGGGCATTTCAAATGAGAAATGAGTCCAATGAACAAAATAGGGTGAATAAGTATGTATTTCAGGGGTGAGTTAGCAGATTATTGGGGAAGTAAGTCCTGATATTTTTGGAGGTTGCAGGGGCCACTACACCATTCAAAATAGGCAGGTTTTAGCATATGCAGTTAGGCCCCGTAGGATGATTTTAGCTAAAAAGTGCCCCAAACACTGAAACGGGCTCGTATCTGGGAAGGGAAAATATGGGAAACATGACTTAGACAGAAAATGATACACTGTATGCCATGTTTCCAAATTTTTATGCACAGTGGTTACAGCATGAAGTGAATGCATGTGAATATACAAAGGTGCATTGCATTAAACAAGTCCAATGAGCGTCCCAAAATGGCCGGCCTGCCTGCTTTCATCCATCAATTGTTCTAAATTTTTCATTACCCAATGAGCTGAGGTGGAGTCTTAGCCAGTGGTACCATCAGGGAGGTGTGTAAAGCACTTTAGGCTAGACAGCCAATCAGCTGCCAGCTTCCATCTGTCAATCAAATACAGCTGCCAATCAGAAAGCTGCCCATTGATCAGCAGGCCCTTTATGACATCACAGAAAGACCCTCAGAACTATCTGTGCATGTCTAATTGCTGGCTGTCAGTTGGGTGGGTGGGTGGCAGAGGGAGGGGATGTCTGTCTCGTTTCTCCCTAAAATTGCGGTTTTTCTGCGTTTACGGGAAAAGTTGAGGTCCGACGCGCAAAAGTGGGGTATCGTAGAAATCACCTTTTAAAGACGCACATTTCTGGCCCCCCAAAAATGGGCATTTCAAATGAGAAATGAGTCCAATGAACAAAATAGGTTGAATAAGTATGTATTTCAGGGGTGAGTTAGCAGGTTATTGGGGAAGTAAGTCCTGATATTTTTGGAGGTTGCAGGGCCACTACACCATTCAAAATAGGCAGGCTTTAGCATATGCAGTTAGGCCCCGTAGGATGATTTTAGCTAAAAAGTGCCCCAAACACTCAAACGGGCTTGTATCTGGGAAGGGAAAATATGGGAAACATGACTTAGACAGCAAATGATACACTGTTTGCCATGTTTACAAATTTTTATGCACAGTGGTTACAGCATGAAGCGAATGCATGTGAATATACAAAGGTGCATTGCATTAAACAAGTCCACTGAGTGTCCCAAAATGGCCGGCCTGCCTGCTTTCATCCATCAATTGTTCTAAATTTTTCATTACCCAATGAGCTGAGGTGGAGTCTTAGCCAGTGGTACCATCAGGGAGGTGTGTAAAGCACTTTAGGCTAGACAGCCAATCAGCTGCCAGCTTCCATCTGTCAATCAAATACAGCAGCCAATCAGAAAGCTGCCCATTGATCAGCAGGCCCTTTATGACATCACAGAAAGACCCTCAGAACTATCTGTGCATGTCTAATGGCTGGCTGTCAGTTGGGCGGGTGGGTGGCAGAGGGAGGGGATGTCTGTCTCGTTTCTCCTTAAAATTGCGTTTTTTCTGCGTTTACGGGAAAAGTTGAGGTCCGACACGCAAAAGTGGGGTATCGTAGAAATCACCTTTTAAAGATGCACATTTCTGGCCCCCCAAAAATGGGCATTTCAAATAAGAAATGAGTCCAATGTACAAAATAGGGTGAATAAGTATGTATTTCAGGGGTGAGTTAGCAGGTTATTGGGGAAGTAAGTCCTGATATTTTTTGGAGGTTGCAGGGGCCACTACACCATTCAAAATAGGCAGGTTTTAGCATATGCAGTTAGGCCCCGTAGGATGATTTTAGCTAAAAAGTGCCCCAAACACTGAAACGGGCTCGTATCTGGGAAGGGAAAATATGGGAAACATGACTTAGACAGAAAATGATACACTGTATGCCATGTTTCCAAATTTTTATGCACAGTGGTTACAGCATGAAGTGAATGCATGTGAATATACAAAGGTGCATTGCATTAAACAAGTCCAATGAGCGTCCCAAAATGGCCGGCCTGCCTGCTTTCATCCATCAATTGTTCTAAATTTTTCATTACCCAATGAGCTGAGGTGGAGTCTTAGCCAGTGGTACCATCAGGGAGGTGTGTAAAGCACTTTAGGCTAGACAGCCAATCAGCTGCCAGCTTCCATCTGTCAATCAAATACAGCTGCCAATCAGAAAGCTGCCCATTGATCAGCAGGCCCTTTATGACATCACAGAAAGACCCTCAGAACTATCTGTGCATGTCTAATTGCTGGCTGTCAGTTGGGCGGGTGGGTGGCAGAGGGAGGGGATGTCTGTCTCGTTTCTCCCTAAAATTGCGGTTTTTCTGCGTTTACGGGAAAAGTTGAGGTCCGACGCGCAAAAGTGGGGTATCGTAGAAATCACCTTTTAAAGACGCACATTTCTGGCCCCCCAAAAATGGGCATTTCAAATGAGAAATGAGTCCAATGAACAAAATAGGGTGAATAAGTATGTATTTCAGGGGTGAGTTAGCAGGTTATTGGGGAAGTAAGTCCTGATATTTTTGGAGGTTGCAGGGCCACTACACCATTCAAAATAGGCAGGCTTTAGCATATGCAGTTAGGCCCCGTAGGATGATTTTAGCTAAAAAGTGCCCCAAACACTCAAACGGGCTTGTATCTGGGAAGGGAAAATATGGGAAACATGACTTAGACAGCAAATGATACACTGTTTGCCATGTTTACAAATTTTTATGCACAGTGGTTACAGCATGAAGCGAATGCATGTGAATATACAAAGGTGCATTGCATTAAACAAGTCCACTGAGTGTCCCAAAATGGCCGGCCTGCCTGCTTTCATCCATCAATTGTTCTAAATTTTTCATTACCCAATGAGCTGAGGTGGAGTCTTAGCCAGTGGTACCATCAGGGAGGTGTGTAAAGCACTTTAGGCTAGACAGCCAATCAGCTGCCAGCTTCCATCTGTCAATCAAATACAGCAGCCAATCAGAAAGCTGCCCATTGATCAGCAGGCCCTTTATGACATCACAGAAAGACCCTCAGAACTATCTGTGCATGTCTAATGGCTGGCTGTCAGTTGGGCGGGTGGGTGGCAGAGGGAGGGGATGTCTGTCTCGTTTCTCCTTAAAATTGCGTTTTTTCTGCGTTTACGGGAAAAGTTGAGGTCCGACACGCAAAAGTGGGGTATCGTAGAAATCACCTTTTAAAGATGCACATTTCTGGCCCCCCAAAAATGGTCATTTCAAATAAGAAATGAGTCCAATGTACAAAATAGGGTGAATAAGTATGTATTTCAGGGGTGAGTTAGCAGGTTATTGGGGAAGTAAGTCCTGATATTTTTTGGAGGTTGCAGGGGCCACTACACCATTCAAAATAGGCAGGTTTTAGCATATGCAGTTAGGCCCCGTAGGATGATTTTAGCTAAAAAGTGCCCCAAACACTCAAACGGGCTTGCATCTGGGAAGGGAAAATATGGGAAACATGACTTAGACACCAAAAGATACACTAAATGCCATGTTTCCAAATTTTTATGCACAGTGGTTACAGCATGAAGCGAATGCATGTGAATATACAAAGGTGCATTGCATTAAACAAGTCCACTGAGTGTCCCAAAATTGCCGGCCTGCCTGCTTTCATCCATCAATTGTTCTAAATTTTTCATTACCCAATGAGCTGAGGTGGAGTCTTAGCCACTGGTACCATCAGGGAGGTGTGTAAAGCACTTTAGGCTAGACAGCCAATCAGCTGCCAGCTTCCATCTGTCAATCAAATACAGCAGCCAATCAGAAAGCTGCCCATTGATCAGCAGGCCCTTTATGACATCACAAACAGACCCTCAGAACTATCTGTGCATGTCTAATGGCTGGCTGTCAGTTGGGCGGGTGGGTGGCAGAGGGAGGGGATGTCTGTCTCGTTTCTCCTGAAAATTGCGGTTTTTCTGCGTTTACGGGAAAAGTTGAGGTCCGACGCGCAAAAGTGGGGTATCGTAGAAATCACATTTTAAAGACGCACATTTCTGGCCCACCAAAAATGGGCATTTCAAATGAGAAATGAGTCCAATGAACAAAATAGGATGAATAAGTATGTATTTCAGGGGTGAGTTAGCAGGTTATTGGGGAAGTAAGTCCTGATATTTTTGGAGGTTGCAGGGGACACTACACTATTCAAAATAGGCAGGCTTTAGCATATGCAGTTAGGCCTCGTAGGATGATTTTAGCTAAAAAGTGCCCCAATCACTCAAACGGGCTTGTATATGGGAAGGGAAAATATGGGAAACATGACTTAGACAGCAAATGATACACTGTTTGCCATGTTTCCAAATTTTTATGCACAGTGGTTACAGCATGAAGCGAATGCATGTGAATATACAAAGGTGCATTGCATTAAACAAGTCCACTGAGTGTCCCAAAATGGCCGGCCTGCCTGCTTTCATCCATCAATTGTTCTAAATTTTTCATTACCCAATGAGCTGAGGTGGAGTCTTAGCCAGTGGTACCATCAGGGAGGTGTGTGAAGCACTTTAGGCTAGACAGCCAATCAGCTGCCAGCTTCCATCCGTCAATCAAATACAGCAGCCAATCAGAAAGCTGCCCATTGATCAGCAGGCCCTTTATGACATCACAGAAAGACTCTCAGAACTATCTGTGCATGTCTAATGGCTGGCTGTCAGTTGGGTGGGTGGGTGGCAGAGGGAGGGGGTGTCTGTCTCGTTTCTCCTGAAAATTGCGCTTTTTCTGCGTTTACGGGAAAAGTTGAGATCCGACGCGCAAAAGTGGGGTATCGTAGAAATCACCTTTTAAAGATGCACATTTCTGCCCCCCCAAAAATGGGCATTTCAAATGAGAAATGAGTCCAATGAACAAAATAGGGTGAATAAGTATGTATTTCAGGGGTGAGTTAGCAGGTTATTGGGGAAGTAAGTCCTGATATTTTTGGAGGTTGCAGGGGCCACTACACCATTCAAAATAGGCGGGCTTTAGCATATGCAGTTAGGCCCCGTAGGTTGATTTTAGCTAAAAAGTGCCCCAAACACTCAAACGGGCTTGTATCTGGGAAGGGAAAATATGGGAAACATGACTTAGACAGCAAATGATACACTGTATGCCATGTTTCCAAATTTTTATGCACAGTGGTTACAGCATGAAGCGAATGCATGTGAATATACAAAGGTGCATTGCATTAAACAAGTCCAATGAGCGTCCCAAAATGGCCGGCCTGCATGCTTTCATCCATCAATTGTTCTAAATTTTTCATTACCCAATGAGCTGAGGTGGAGTCTTAGCCAGTGGTACCATCAGGGAGGTGTGTAAAGCACTTTAGGCTAGACAGACAATCAGCTGCCAGCTTCCATCTGTCAATCAAATACAGCAGCCAATCACAAAGCTGCCCATTGATCAGCAGGCCCTTTATGACATCACAGAAAGACTCTCAGAACTATCTGTGCATGTCTAATGGCTGGCTGTCAGTTGGGTGGGTGGGTGGCAGAGGGAGGGGATGTCTGTCTCGTTTCTCCTGATATTTGCGCTTTTTCTGCGTTTACGGGAAAAGTTGAGATCCGACGCGCAAAAGTGGGGTATCGTAGAAATCACCTTTTAAAGATGCACATTTCTGCCCCCCCAAAAATGGGCATTTCAAATGAGAAATGAGTCCAATGAACAAAATAGGGTGAATAAGTATGTATTTCAGGGGTGAGTTAGCAGGTTATTGGGGAAGTAAGTCCTGATATTTTTGGAGGTTGCAGGGGCCACTACACCATTCAAAATAGGCGGGCTTTAGCATATGCAGTTAGGCCCCGTAGGTTGATTTTAGCTAAAAAGTGCCCCAAACACTCAAACGGGCTTGTATCTGGGAAGGGAAAATATGGGAAACATGACTTAGACAGCAAATGATACACTGTATGCCATGTTTCCAAATTTTTATGCACAGTGGTTACAGCATGAAGCGAATGCATGTGAATATACAAAGGTGCATTGCATTAAACAAGTCCAATGAGCGTCCCAAAATGGCCGGCCTGCATGCTTTCATCCATCAATTGTTCTAAATTTTTCATTACCCAATGAGCTGAGGTGGAGTCTTAGCCAGTGGTACCATCAGGGAGGTGTGTAAAGCACTTTAGGCTAGACAGCCAATCAGCTGCCAGCTTGCATCTGTCAATCAAATACAGCAGCCAATCAGAAAGCTGCCCATTGATCAGCAGGCCCTTTATGACATCACAGAAAGACTCTCAGAACTATCTGTGCATGTCTAATGGCTGGCTGTCAGTTGGGTGGGTGGGTGGCAGAGGGAGGGGATGTCTGTCTCGTTTCTCCTGAAAATTGCGCTTTTTCTGCGTTTACGGGAAAAGTTGAGATCCGACGCGCAAAAGTGGGGTATCGTAGAAATCACCTTTTAAAGATGCACATTTCTGCCCCCCCAAAAATGGGCATTTCAAATGAGAAATGAGTCCAATGAACAAAATAGGGTGAATAAGTATGTATTTCAGGGGTGAGTTAGCAGGTTATTGGGGAAGTAAGTCCTGATATTTTTGGAGGTTGCAGGGGCCACTACACCATTCAAAATAGGCGGGCTTTAGCATATGCAGTTAGGCCCCGTAGGTTGATTTTAGCTAAAAAGTGCCCCAAACACTCAAACGGGCTTGTATCTGGGAAGGGAAAATATGGGAAACATGACTTAGACAGCAAATGATACACTGTATGCCATGTTTCCAAATTTTTATGCACAGTGGTTACAGCATGAAGCGAATGCATGTGAATATACAAAGGTGCATTGCATTAAACAAGTCCAATGAGCGTCCCAAAATGGCCGGCCTGCATGCTTTCATCCATCAATTGTTCTAAATTTTTCATTACCCAATGAGCTGAGGTGGAGTCTAAGCCAGTGGTACCATCAGGGAGGTGTGTAAAGCACTTTAGGCTAGACAGCCTATCAGCTGCCAGCTTCCATCTGTCAATCAAATACAGCAGCCAATCAGAAAGCTGCCCATTGATCAGCAGGCCCTTTATGACATCACAAACAGACCCTCAGAACTATCTGTGCATGTCTAATGGCTGGCTGTCAGTTGGGCGGGTGGGTGGCAGAGGGAGGGGATGTCTGTCTCCTTTCTCCAGAAAATTGCGCTTTTTCTGCGTTTACAGGAAAAGTTGAGGTCCGACGCGCAAAAGTGGGGTATCGTAGAAATCACCTTTTAAAGACGCACATTTCTGGCCCCCCAAAAATGGGCATTTCAAATGAGAAATGAGTCCAATGAACAAAATAGGGTGAATAAGTATGTATTTCAGGGGTGAGTTAGCAGATTATTGGGGAAGTAAGTCCTGATATTTTTGGAGGTTGCAGGGGCCACTACACCATTCAAAATAGGCAGGTTTTAGCATATGCAGTTAGGCCCCGTAGGATGATTTTAGCTAAAAAGTGCCCCAAACACTGAAACGGGCTCGTATCTGGGAAGGGAAAATATGGGAAACATGACTTAGACAGAAAATGATACACTGTATGCCATGTTTCCAAATTTTTATGCACAGTGGTTACAGCATGAAGTGAATGCATGTGAATATACAAAGGTGCATTGCATTAAACAAGTCCAATGAGCGTCCCAAAATGGCCGGCCTGCCTGCTTTCATCCATCAATTGTTCTAAATTTTTCATTACCCAATGAGCTGAGGTGGAGTCTTAGCCAGTGGTACCATCAGGGAGGTGTGTAAAGCACTTTAGGCTAGACAGCCAATCAGCTGCCAGCTTCCATCTGTCAATCAAATACAGCTGCCAATCAGAAAGCTGCCCATTGATCAGCAGGCCCTTTATGACATCACAAACAGACCCTCAGAACTATCTGTGCATGTCTAATGGCTGGCTGTCAGTTGGGCGGGTGGGTGGCAGAGGGAGGGGATGTCTGTCTCGTTTCTCCAGAAAATTGCGGTTTTTCTACGTTTATGGGAAAAGTTGAGGTCCGACGCGCAAAAGTGGGGTATCGTAGAAATCTCATTTTAAAGACGCACATTTCTGGCCCCCCAAAAATGGGCATTTCAAATGAGAAATGAGTCCAATGAACAAAATAGGGTGAATAAGTATGTATTTCAGGGGTGAGTTAGCAGGTTATTGGGAAGAAAGTCCTGATATTTTTGGAGGTTGCAGGGGCCACTACACCATTCAAAATAGGCAGGCTTTAGCATATGCAGTTAGGCCTCGTGGGATGATTTTAGCTAAAAAGTGCCCCAATCACTCAAACGGGCTTGTATCTGGGAAGGGAAAATATGGGAAACATGACTTAGACAGCAAATGATACACTGTTTGCCATGTTTCCAAATTTTTATGCACAGTGGTTACAGCATGAAGCGAATGCATGTGAATATACAAAGGTGCATTGCATTAAACAAGTCCACTGAGTGTCCCAAAATGGCCGGCCTGCCTGCTTTCATCCATCAATTGTTCTAAATTTTTCATTACCCAATGAGCTGAGGTGGAGTCTTAGCCAGTGGTACCATCAGGGAGGTGTGTAAAGCACTTTAGGCTAGACAGCCAATCAGCTGCCAGCTTCCATCTGTCAATCAAATACAGCAGCCAATCAGAAAGCTGCCCATTGATCAGCAGGCCCTTTATGACATCACAGAAAGACTCTCAGAACTATCTGTGCATGTCTAATGGCTGGCTGTCAGTTGGGTGGGTGGGTGGCAGAGGGAGGGGATGTCTGTCTCGTTTCTCCTGAAAATTGCGCTTTTTCTGCGTTTACGGGAAAAGTTGAGATCCGACGCGCAAAAGTGGGGTATCGTAGAAATCACCTTTTAAAGATGCACATTGCTGCCCCCCCAAAAATGGGCATTTCAAATGAGAAATGAGTCCAATGAACAAAATAGGGTGAATAAGTATGTATTTCAGGGGTGAGTTAGCAGGTTATTGGGGAAGTAAGTCCTGATATTTTTGGAGGTTGCAGGGGCCACTACACCATTCAAAATAGGCGGGCTTTAGCATATGCAGTTAGGCCCCGTAGGTTGATTTTAGCTAAAAAGTGCCCCAAACACTCAAACGGGCTTGTATCTGGGAAGGGAAAATATGGGAAACATGACTTAGACAGCAAATGATACACTGTATGCCATGTTTCCAAATTTTTATGCACAGTGGTTACAGCATGAAGCGAATGCATGTGAATATACAAAGGTGCATTGCATTAAACAAGTCCAATGAGCGTCCCAAAATGGCCGGCCTGCATGCTTTCATCCATCAATTGTTCTAAATTTTTCATTACCCAATGAGCTGAGGTGGAGTCTTAGCCAGTGGTACCATCAGGGAGGTGTGTAAAGCACTTTAGGCTAGACAGCCAATCAGCTGCCAGCTTCCATCTGTCAATCAAATACAGCAGCCAATCAGAAAGCTGACCATTGATCAGCAGGCCCTTTATGACATCACAGAAAGACCCTCAGAACTATCTGTGCATGTCTAATGGCTGGCTGTCAGTTGGGTGGGTGGGTGGCAGAGAGAGGGGATGTCTGTCTCGTTTCTCCTGAAAATTGCGGTTTTTCTGCGTTTACGGGAAAAGTTGAGATCCGACGCGCAAAAGTGGGGTATCGTAGAAATCACCTTTTAAAGACGCACATTTCTGCCCACCCAAAAATGGGCATTTCAAATGAGAAATGAGTCCAATGAACAAAATAGGGTGAATAAGTATGTATTTCAGGGGTGTTAGCAGGTTATTGGGGAAGTAAGTCCTGATATTTTTGGAGGTTGCAGGGGCCACTACACCATTCAAAATAGGCAGGCTTTAGCATATGCAGTTAGGCCCCATAGGTTGATTTTAGCTAAAAAGTGCCCCAAACACCAATGGGCTTTTATCTGGGAAGGGAAAATATGGGAAACATGACTTAGACAGCAAATGATACACTGTATGCCATGTTTCCAAATTTTTATGCACAGTGGTTACAGCATGAAGCGAATGCATGTGAATATACAAAGGTGCATTGCATTAAACAAGTCCAATAAGCGTCCCAAAATGGCCGGCCTGCATGCTTTCATCCATCAATTGTTCTAAATTTTTCATTACCCAATGAGCTGAGGTGGAGTCTTAGCCAGTGGTACCATCAGGGAGGTGTGTAAAGCACTTTAGGCTAGACAGCCAATCAGCTGCCAGCTTCCATCTGTCAATCAAATACAGCAGCCAATCAGAAAGCTGCCCATTGATCAGCAGGCCCTTTATGACATCACAGAAAGACCCTCAGAACTATCTGTGCATGTCTAATGGCTGGCTGTCAGTTGGGTGGGTGGGTGGCAGAGAGAGGGGATGTCTGTCTCGTTTCTCCTGAAAATTGCGGTTTTTCTGCGTTTACAGGAAAAGTTGAGATCCGACGCGCAAAAGTGGGGTATCGTAGAAATCACCTTTTAAAGACGCACATTTCTGCCCACCCAAAAATGGGCATTTCAAATGAGAAATGAGTCCAATGAACAAAATAGGGTGAATAAGTATGTATTTCAGGGGTGTTAGCAGGTTATTGGGGAAGTAAGTCCTGATATTTTTGGAGGTTGCAGGGGCCACTACACCATTCAAAATAGGCAGGCTTTAGCATATGCAGTTAGGCCCCATAGGTTGATTTTAGCTAAAAAGTGCCCCAAACACCAACGGGCTTGTATCTGGGAAGGGAAAATATGGGAAACATGACTTAGACAGCAAATGATACACTGTATGCCATGTTTCCAAATTTTTATGCACAGTGGTTACAGCATGAAGCGAATGCATGTGAATATACAAAGGTGCATTGCATTAACCCCTTCCTGACGCAGCCAGTTTTTGCCTTCCTGACAGAGCCTCTTTTTCAAATCTGACATGTATCACTTAAGTGGGGATAACTTTTTTTTGCTTTTACTTATCCCAGTGATTTTGAGATTCTTTTCTCGTGACACATTGTACTTCAAGTTAGTGGTAAATTTGGGTCGATACAGTCTGTGTTTTTCTGTGAAAAATACCAAAATGTCGTAAAAAAATGGAAAATTTAGCAATTTTCAAAATGTTAAATTTTCTGCTTGTGAGACAAATAATCATACCACTCAAAATAGTTAATAACTAACATAAACCATATGTCTACTTTATGTTTCCATCATTATTTCAGCCTCCTTTTAATTTTTTTGGACACTAGGAGGCTTAAAATATGAATAGCAAATTCTCAAATTTTCAAGAAAATGTCAAACACTGATTTTTTTAGGGACCAGTTCAGTTCTGATGTGACTTTGAGGGACTTGTATGTGAGACACCCCCATAAATGATGCCATTTCAAAAACTGCACCCCTCACAGTATTCAAAACAGCATTTTGGAAGTTTGTTAACCCTTTAGGTGTTTCACAGGAATTAAAACAAAGTGTAGGTGAAATTTCTAAATTTCATTTTTTTTTGCAGATTTGCAATTTTAATACATTTTTCTAAGGAACACAGTAGATTTTACTAGAGAAATGTGACTAAAAATTGATTCCCCCAATTCTTTTGTTTTCATAAATATCCTATATGTGGCCCTAGTGTGCACGTTGACCAAACCACAGGCTTCATAATAGAAGGAGCACCTACTTGATTTTGGAGCCTCCTTTTTATGAGATTATTTTTTAGGCACCATGTAGGTTTCTAGGCACCATAAGATGCTAAAAGTTAGGAACCCCCCCACAAGTGACCCCATTTTGCAAACTACACCCCTCAGGGAATTCATCTAGGGGTATAGTGTACATTTCAATCCCCCAGGGGTTTCACCAATTGTGGTACAACTGGGCAGTGAGAATGAAAAATTAATTTTTTTACACAAAAATGCAGTTCTGGCTCCAAATTTTTCATTTTCACAAGGAATGAAGGAGACAAAGCACCCCAAAATCTGTGCCCCAATTTCTCCCGAGTACGGCAATGCCTCACATGTGACCAAAAAATACCATTTGGGTGCATGGCAGGACTCAGAAGGGAAGGAGTGATTTTTGGATATTGCAGCTCAGATTCTGGTGGAATGTTGGTGGGTGCTATGTCGCATTAGCAAGACCCCCGAAGCACCAATACAGTGGAACCCCCCCACAAGTGACCCCATTTTGCAAACTACACCCCTCAGGGAATTCATCTAGGGGTATAGTGTACATTTCAAACCCCCAGGGGTTTCACCAATTTTGATACAACTGGGCAGTGAAAATGAAAAATTAAATTTTTTACACAAAAATGCAGTTCTGGCTCAAAATTTTTCATTTTCACAAGGAAAGAAGGAGACAAAGCACCCCAAAATCTGTGCCCCAATTTCTCCCGAGTACGGCAATGCCTCACATGTGACCAAAAAATACCATTTGGGTGCATGGCAGGACTCAGAAGGGAAGGAGTGATTTTTGGATTTTGCAGCTCAGATTCTGGTGGAATGTTGGTGGGTGCTATGTCGCATTAGCAAGACCCCCGAAGCACCAATACAGTGGAACCCCCCCACAAGTGACCCCATTTTGCAAACTACACCCCTCAGGGAATTCATCTAGGGGTATAGTGTACATTTCAAACCCCCAGGGGTTTCACCAATTGTGGTACAACTGGGCAGTGAAAATGAAAAATTAAATTTTTTACACAAAAATGCAGTTCTGGCTCAAAATATATCATTTTCACAAGGAATGAAGGAGACAAAGCACCCGAAAATCTGTGCCCCAATTTCTCCCGAGTACGGCAATGCCTCATGTGTGACCAAAAAATGGCAGGACTCAGAAGGGAAGGAGTGATATTTGGATTTTGCAACACAGATTCTGGTGGAATGTTGGTGGGTGCTATGTCGCATTAGCAAGACCCCCAAAGCACCAATACAGTGGAACCCCCCCACAAGTGACCCCATTTTGCAAACTACACCCCTCAGGGAATTCATCTAGGGGTATAGTGTACATTTCAAACCCCCAGGGGTTTCACCAATTTTGATACAACTGGGCTGTGCAAATGAAAAATTACATTTTTTACACAAAAATGCAGTTCTGGCTCAAAATTTTTCATTTTCACAAGGAATGAAGGAGACAAAGCACCCCAAAATCTGTGCCCCAATTTCTCCCAAGTACGGCAATGCCTCACATGTGACCAAAAAATACCAGTTGGGTGCATGGCAGGACTCAGAAGGGAAGGAGTGATTTTTGGTTATTGCAGCTCAGATTCTGGTGGAATGAATGGTGGGTGCTATGTGGCATTAGCAAGACCCCCGAAGCACAGTGAAATGATAAACCTAATAATCCATAGATGTGTGGTATATTTTAAAACACTCCTTTATACATAGGCCGGGTTTGTCGGGGCAAGTTTCACAGTGGAAAATAGTATCCTTTCTTATTCCCTTTTTATAGCAAACTTTGCACCTTTTTTGTGTCCTGCCCTTTCTTGCAGTGGAGGGGATTTCGTTAGGAAAATGCTGCCCTGGTACAATACGGGGGCCAGTACTAGAAGTACTGGGGCCCTCTGCCTGCTGGTTCCCAAATATTAGGCCCTTTATGACTTCCTCTTGAAAGTGCATAAATGTCCCCCTCTGGCTGGTAGAACGGAATAGCACGTAAGCGTTATACAGTGCCATCTGGATGATATACACGGCCAGCTTCTTGTACCAGATTTTTGTTTTCCACAGGGCACTGTACGGCTTCAGTACCTGATCTGAAAGATCCACTCCGCCCATGTACTTATTGTAATCTAGGATACAATTAGGTTTTGAGGTGTGGGTACTGGTACCTCGTACAGGGATGGAGGTGGTACTGTCTCCATGAATTGTTGTCAGTATAAGGACATCCCTCTTGTCCTTATATTTGACCAACAACATATTTTCGGTGCATATTCCCCTGCTTTCACCCCTTCTCAGTACTTGGGCAATGTGCGTTTTTGGGAGGCCTCTTTGGTTCTTGCGCACAGTACCGCAAGCTGCTGTACCTCTTGAACCAATGGCCTTAAACAGGGGGATGCTAGTGTAAAAGTTATCCACATAGAGGTGATAACCTTTATCCAGGAAGGGGTGCACTAAATCCCAGACAATTTTTCCACTAACACCTACGAGGGAGGGGGGGCATTCTGGCGGTTCAATTCTTGAATCCTTCCCTTCATATACCCTAAACCTGTGGGTGTACCCTGAGGTGCTTTCACACAGTTTATACATTTTTATGCCATACCTTGCCCTCTTACTGGGAAGGTACTGGCGGAATTTAACCCTTCCTTTAAAATGTATAAGGGACTCGTCGATACAAATAAATTTTTCAGGGATGTACATCTCTGCAAATTTGGCACTGAAATGATCAATGACCGGCCTGACTTTGAATAGCCGGTCAAAGGTGGGATCATCTCTGGGTGGGAACTGTGCATTATCGGTGTAATGTAAAAATTTAAGGATTATCTCAAAACGAGTCCGAGTCATGGCCATACGGTAAAATGGGGTGCTGTACAGAACATCTGTACTCCAATATTGCCTAATTTCTGGCTTTTTTACTATGCCCATATGTAACACCAGACCCCAAAACGTCATCATCTCTACTGCATCTACAGGGGTCCACCTAGCAAATGATGACGTGGGGTTTTGAGCAATAAACTGCTGGGCATATAAATTACTTTGGTCCACCATTAAATTTATAAAATCATCAGAGAAAAATAATTTGAAAAAGTCAATTTCTCTGAGACCTGTTGAATCAAATTGGATTCCTGGGATGGCCAAAAACTCAGGAACCTGGGGCTCAAAATTGTCTGGTGGTGGGGTCCATACGGGATCAATCATTTGGGGGGGGGGGGTCTCAGCTGCTCTACGGGGGCGTCTTTGAGGGGGTCCCTCATCACCAGAGGAGGAAGAGGAGCTTAAGACGAATCCTTCAAATTCCCCGCTTGCATCACTGGCTGTGTCAGAGTCAGAGGCAAGCATGGCATATGCCTCCTCCGCTGAATACATTCTTCTGGATGACTGGGATGACATTTGGGATGACATTTGGGATGCCATTTTTATTTTTGTGTTTCTGTAAGTGTAATGTTTCAACACGTGTATAGTGTAGGGGGGTACAAACTTTATTTCAACACGGGGGGTATGTAGTGTGTAGTGTGTATGTAGTGCAGAAAAAAAAATACTTTATACAGGAATTTGATCCCAATAAAAAAAAAAAAAATTGAAGGGGTTAAAAAAAAAAATTGAAGGGGTTAAAAAAAAAAAAAAAGGTCCTGCGCCAAAAATTGAGCACAGATGTTGGTCAGTAACGACCGTCACTGAACAGCGCTCAAAGGCAACAGGACACCCACAAAAGCAACGTGGGTGTAAAAACAAAAAAAAAAACAATTTAAAAAAACTGCAGAAAAAAAATTATATCAACCCTGTGCCAAAAATGTTGTTCAGTGATGTACGTCACTGATCAGTGGCCACAGGACACCCACAAAAGCAACGTGGGTGTAAAAACAATTTAAAAAAATATACCACAGCACTCTCCAAAAAAAAAAAAACAATTTAAAAACACTGCAGAAAAAAAATTATATCAACCCTGTGCCAAAAATGCTGTTCAGTGATTGTACGTCACTGATCAGCGCTCAGCGGCCACAGGACACCCACAAAAGCAACGTGGGTGTAAAAAACAAAACCCCACTGCACTCTCCAAAAAAACAACAACTGCAGATCAGTGATGCAGTGATGCAACACTGATTAGCAGTGAGGGGCAGCAGGCACACAACTGTGGGTGCAACCTGACAGGGTATATATATAAAAAAAAACCCTGGACCCCCAAAAAGTTGCTGATTAATTAATTTAAACTGATCAGCACAAAAGGGGGGGCAGGGGGGGCAGCAGTCAGTTGCACACGCAGCACAACCTTTGGTGCAACTGACAGGTATATATATATATAAAAAAAAAACCCTGGACCCCCAAAAAGTTGCTGATCTTAATTAATTTAAACTGATCAGCACAAAAGGGGGGCAGCAGGGGGGGGCAGCAGTCAGTTGCACAGGCAGCACAACCTTTGGTGCAACTGACAGGTATATATATATAAAAAAACCTCTGCACCCCCAAAAAGTTGCTGATCAGCTCAGACATAGTGATCAGCACAAAAGGGGGTGCAGCAGACACAAAATATAGCACTCTCTCTCACTATCTCTGACTATCTCTGACTATCTCTGACTATCTCTGACTATCTATCACTATCTGTGACTCTATGACACTGCAGCAGCAGCACACAGGAAGTCACAAGATCCAGGAAGCATCCAGCTGCTGGCAGCACGCTACCAGCCTTGGGGGCAGGTGGGGTGAGGTGTCGTCGTCACCGATGACCCCCTCATGCCCCCTCACACCCGGCGGTGATTGACACCTGTGTTACCGAGCGTCTGATTCGCCGGTAACACAGGAAAACGCTGCGAATGGCTGTTCACATTGAACAGCCAATCACAGCGATCGCCAACGGGGGGGCGGCATCGCCGCCCACCCTGGGCATTCAGGGACATGTCTGCTGTCAGGGACAGCAGACATCGTCCCTCTGTCACTGCGTCTCTAGACGCAGTGGCACTTTGAAGTCATGACGTATATATACGTCATGTGTCGGGAAGTACATCCCGGCCATGACGTATATATACGTCAAATGTCGGGAAGGGGTTAAACAAGTCCAATGAGCGTCCCAAAATGGCCGGCCTGCCTGCTTTCATCCATCAATTGTTCAAAATTTTTCATTACCCAATGAGCTGAGGTGGAGTCTTAGCCAGTGGTACCATCAGGGAGGTGTGTAAAGCACTTTAGGCTAGACAGCCAATCAGCTGCCAGCTTCCATCTGTCAATCAAATACAGCAGCCAATCAGAAAGCTGCCCATTGATCAGCAGGCCCTTTATGACATCACAAACAGACCCTCAGAACTATCTGTGCATGTCTAATGGCTGGCTGTCAGTTGGGCGGGTGGGTGGCAGAGGGAGGGGATGTCTGTCTCCTTTCTCCTGAAAATTGCGGTTTTTCTGCGTTTACGGGAAAAGTTGAGGTCCGACGCGCAAAAGTGGGGTATCGTAGAAATCACAATTTAAAGATGCACATTTCTGGCCCCCCAAAAATGGGCATTTCAAATGAGAAATGAGTCCAATGAACATAATAGGGTGAATAAGTATGTATTTCAGGGGTGAGTTAGCAGATTATTGGGGAAGTAAGTCCTGATATTTTTGGAGGTTGCAGGGGCCACTACACCATTCAAAATAGGCAGGTTTTAGCATATGCAGTTAGGCCCCGTAGGATGATTTTAGCTAAAAAGTGCCCCAAACACTCAAACGGGCTTGTATCTGGGAAGGGAAAATATGGAAAACATGACTTAGACAGCAAATGATACACTGTTTGCCATGTTTCCAAATTTTTATGCACAGTGGTTACAGCATGAAGCGAATGCATGTGAATATACAAAGGTGCATTGCATTAAACAAGTCCACTAAGTGTCCCAAAATGGCCGGCCTGCCTGCTTTCATCCATCAATTGTTCTAAATTTTTCATTACCCAATGAGCTGAGGTGGAGTCTTAGCCAGTGGTACCATCAGGGAGGTGTGTAAAGCACTTTAGGCTAGACAGCCAATCAGCTGCCAGCTTCCATCTGTCAATCAAATACAGCAGCCAATCAGAAAGCTGCCCATTGATCAGCAGGCCCTTTATGACATCACAGACAGACCCTCAGAACTATCTATGCATGTCTAATGGCTGGCTGTCAGTTGGGTGGGTGGGTGGCAGAGGGAAGGGATGTCTGTCTCGTTTCTCCTGAAAATTGCGCTTTTTCTGCGTTTACGGGAAAAGTTGAGGTCCGATGCGCAAAAGTGGGGTATCGTAGAAATCACCTTTTAAAGACGCACATTTCTGCCCCCCCCCCAAAAAAAATGGGCATTTCAAATGAGAAATGAGTCCAATGAACAAAATAGGGTGAATAAGTATGTATTTCAGGGGTGAGTTAGCAGGTTATTGGGGAAGTAAGTCCTGATATTTTTGGAGGTTGCAGGGGCCACTACACCATTCAAAATAGGCAGGCTTTAGCATTTGCAGTTAGGCCCCGTAGGTTGATTTTAGCTAAAAAGTGCCCCAAACACTCAAACGGGCTTGTATCTGGGAAGGGAAAATATGGGAAACATGACTTAGACAGCAAATGATACACTGTTTGCCATGTTTCCAAATTTTTATGCACAGTGGTTACAGCATGAAGCGAATGCATGTGAATATACAAAGGTGCATTGCATTAAACAAGTCCAATGAGCGTCCCAAAATGGCCGGCCTGCCTGCTTTCATCCATCAATTGTTCTAAATTTTTCATTACCCAATGAGCTGAGGTGGAGTCTTAGCCAGTGGTACCATCAGGGAGGTGTGTAAAGCACTTTAGGCTAGACAGCCAATCAGCTGCCAGTTTCCATCTGTCAATCAAATACAGCAGCCAATCAGAAAGCTGCCCATTTATCAGCAGGCCCTTTATGACATCACAAACAGACCCTCAGAACTATCTGTGCATGTCTAATGGCTGGCTGTCAGTTGGGCGGGTGGGTGGCAGAGGGAGGGGATGTCTGTCTCGTTTCTCCTGAAAATTGCGTTTTTTCTGCATTTACGGGAAAAGTTGAGGTCCGACGCGCAAAAGTGGGGTATCGTAGAAATCACATTTTAAAGATGCACATTTCTGGCCCCCCAAAAATGGGCATTTCAAATGAGAAATGAGTCCAATGAACAAAATAGGGTGAATAAGTATGTATTTCAGGGGTGAGTTAGCAGATTATTGGGGAAGTACTTTAAGTCCTGATATTTTTGGAGGTTGCAGGGGCCACTACACCATTCAAAATAGGCAGGTTTTAGCATATGCAGTTAGGTCCCGTAGGATGATTTTAGCTAAAAAGTGCCCCAAACACTCAAACGGGCTTGTATCTGGGAAGGGAAAATATGGGAAACATGACTTAGACAGCAAATGATACACTGTTTGCCATGTTTCCAAATTTTTATGCACAGTGGTTACAGCATGAAGCGAATGCATGTGAAAATACAAAGGTGCATTGCATTAAACAAGTCCACTGAGTGTCCCAAAATGGCCGGCCTGCCTGCTTTCATCCATCAATTGTTCTAAATTTTTCATTACCCAATGAGCTGAGGTGGAGTCTTAGCCAGTGGTACCATCAGGGAGGTGTGTAAAGCACTTTAGGCTAGACAGCCAATCAGCTGCCAGCTTCCATATGTCAATCAAATACAGCAGCCAATCAGAAAGCTGCCCATTAATCAGTAGGCCCTTTATGACATCACAGACAGACCCTCAGAACTATCTGTGCATGTCTAATGGCTGGCTGTCAGTTGGGTGGGTGGGTGGCAGAGGGAGGGGATGTCTGTCTCGTTTCTCCTGAAAATTGCGCTTTTTCTGCGTTTACGGGAAAAGTTGAGGTCCGACGCGCAAAAGTGGGGTATCGTAGAAATCACCTTTTTTTTTTTTAACAATATGTTTATTGAGTTTTATCTGCATTCAAACAGGGGGGGGGGGGGTCACAAAAAAGAAAATAGAGGGAGGGGGTGCGTTATACATAATAGTTACATACATAGATCACAATTGGTAAATAGTATAAAGTAAACGTTAACTCGTCACTCATTTAGAGAGCCAGGAGCGTACTTGAACTTGAATGGTGCTCAAACAGCTTGTATTAGACGTATAGATAGTGGTAGAGCGTAGCAGGAGGAGTATCCCATGTATTAACTTTTCCTATCCCTCTATATGGAGTTTACAAAGAGTAATCATACCTGTCCCCTTCCTAACCCTCAGATTCTGGGGAATTTAGAAGATTAATATCAACAGAGGTAGAGCTCTTAGTTATATGTCCCGTTTCTTCTCTGAATGTTGACCACCCCAGCCACAACAAATGTATAGAGTTAGGGGAGGAGGAATACTGTGCTCCCGCCGTCTCAAAACTGTAGTGTCTCTGGATTTTATCGCATATCGAGTCAACACTGGGAATCCTCTCTGATCTCCACTGCTGAGCAATAGCTGCTTTTGTGGCGATCAGAATGTGTCCCAGGACATAGGTTTCGCCTTTGGTTAGGTGGCCTCCATATAGGTGAAGGAGAGCCGTTTCGGGGTTAGGTTCAATTGGTTCACCAATTATTTTACCAATCAAGCTGAAAATTGACGACCATAGTGGCTTCAGTACAGGGCAGTCCCAGAATATATGAAATATGTACCTATTCCCCCGCAATTTCTCCAGCATGATTTTGAGATATTAGGCCATATTTTGTGCTGGCGGTCCGGTGTATAGTATGCCCTGTGAATTAATTTAAAAAACATCTCAGCATGGTTGATGCACTTAGACACTTTGAAACATGACTTAAATATTAGGTCCCATTCCTCAACTTGCAGGGTTCTTTGGAGGTCTTTTTCCCATAGAACCTGAGATTTAAGTTTAGGTGGGCTGTTCTCATTAACCAGATAGTTATACCATTTAGATATTGCTCCCTTCTGGTGTGGGTTGCTAAGTAGATTATGAGTCATTGGGGCAATGCGTGGGGTCGTATTTGGGGGAAGGAGGTTTTTTGACAACCAACTTCTCAACTGTAGGTATTTAAAGAAGTCGCTCCTAGGGATATTGTATATTTCTTGTAAATGGTTAAAGGGGGCTAAGTGGCCATCAATAAACATGTCGCCTAATTTAGTCAGACCGCTTGATGTCCAATTTGACAGTTGTAAGTTTGGGATCAGATACATCATTGACCGCAGAGTCAGCAGGGGGGCGGGTAGAGTAGTATCCCTGCTTCCTGACATACTATTGTGCCAGGTCCTCACTGTGGCCCCTATAGATAAGTTTTTAATATGCAGTGAGCGGAAGGAAGGGGGTGGCATCCAGAGTATATCAGCCAGACTACATGGTGAGGCCTCTGCCTGCTCCAGACACACCCAGGGTTTCGGGGGGTCCTGAGTAAGCCACTCCTTTGTCTGGGAAAGGAGACACGCTTGGTGATATTTTTCAATATCCGGGAATGCAACTCCCCCAGCTGGTTTAGAGCGTATTAATGCGTGTTTAGCTATCTTTGGTTTTAGGCCCTTCCATACGTACTTAGTGAGAGACCTGTTGAACTTGTTGTACATGGTTTTTGGTAGTAATCTAGGGATTGCCCTGAATAAGTACAGTAATTTTGGAAGCAATACCATCTTTATTGCTGCCACCCGCCCCAGCCAAGAGACTTCTTGCATCATCCAGTCTCTGGTTAAACCCTCAAAGGCCTTTAGGAGGGGGCCATAATTGCATTCTAAGATGTCTTCCTCGCTAGCTAGATGAATCCCTAGATATTTTAAGGATTTCGACTGCCAAGCATACCTGTATTCATCTTTGAGTCTAGTCAGTATTTCGGGGGGGGTAAAAAATGGGAGGGCTTCTGTTTTGCTTGTGTTCAGCTTGTAATAGGAGACGGAGGAGAACTGTGTGAGGATAGTGTGCAATGCTGGAAGGGAGGTTAATGGGTTTAATATACATAATAAGACGTCATCTGCAAATAAGCAGATCTTGTGTGATAGGCCTCCTAGCTCCGGGCCGGAAATTAAATTTGATCCTCTTATTTTCGCCGCCAGCGGCTCAATCGCCAGGGCAAAGACAAGAGGGAAGAGTGGGCACCCTTGTCTGGTGCCATTGGTAATGGGGAAACTTGACGATAGACACCCGTTGGAGTATACTTTTGCTGAGGGGGATGAATACAAAGCCAGAATGGAATCCAAGATTCTACCCGTGAAGCCGAACTGTTGTAAAACAGCTCTGAGGTAGCCCCAATGCAGCCTGTCAAAGGCCTTTTCTGCGTCCAGGGACAGGAGGAGCAATGGTCTCCCCGCCCTGGAGCAGAGTTCTAGCACATTAAACATTCTACGGGTATTGTCGGGGGCTTGTCTGCCTGACACAAATCCAACCTGGTCAGGGTCAATAAGTGTTGGCAATAGTGGGCAGAGTCTGTTGGCTACTATCTTTGCATACAGCTTTATGTCGATATTGAGTAAGGCAATCGGCCTGTAGTTCTGTACTATGGAGGGGGATTTCCCTGGTTTGGGTATAGTTATAATTTGTGCTTCTAACATTTCTTTGGGAAAGGAGTTCAGATCGGAAGCTTCATTAAAGACTGTCGTAAGAACTGGGGCTAATTCAGTTTTGAAAACTTTATAAAAGTTAGCCGGGTAACCGTCTGGGCCAGGAGCTTTATCACGGGGCATGGAGTCTATAGCCAGGGAGATTTCTTCTACTGACCAGGGTTCGTTGAGGGAACTACAGGCCTCAGGGGACAATTTGGGCAGCTTCAATTCCTTAAGGAATTCTTCAATTAGATCTATTTTTGGCTGGGGAGTTGTAGGGTCATTCTTAAGGTTGTACAAGCTAGAATAGTACGTGGCAAAAGCATTAGCTATGCCAACCGGGTCCATAACCTTCTGTCCTTGCTCTGAGGTTATGCTCTGGATTCTTTCCTTGGCTCTTCTACCCCTCAGTTTACGTGCCAGCATTCGGCCTGCTCTATTTCCCAGGATATAGTATTGTTGATTTAGTCTTGTAATATTCTTCTGGACTTCAGCTAGGGAGAATTTATTTAATTCCTCACGTGCATTCTTCAGGGATTTTAGTAAGGGACCGTCTGTGGGGTTAGCTTTATGTAGTCCCTCAAGTCTTATTACTTCTGCCTCTGCCTCAATAAATTGCTGTTTATATTCTCTTTTTAGTTTCGCTGCCACTTGTATTGCAGAACCCCTGACTACAGATTTAAGAGCGCACCAGTGATTGAATGTTGAGGTATCTCCTGGGGAATTTTCACTTAGGTAGTTCTGAATTGAGCTGCTGATCTCTTGCAGTGCCCTTGGGGTCGTTAGTGTCTGCTTACCTAACCTCCATGGCCCGGGGGTGGTACTCCTCCCAGTGATGTCCCATGTGATGAAAATGGGAGAATGGTCTGACCACGTTAGAGGGAGGATTTCCACTTTACTAAATGAAGGCAAAGACCATTTATCTGATATAGCCAGGTCTATACGAGAGTAGGTGGAGTGTACATGTGAGTAGTAAGTGTAATCCCTAACCGACGGGTGCTTAGTCCGCCACACGTCATAAAGATCATACTCTGCCAGGAGTGATTTAAGGTTTTTGTTAGATTCCAGTTGAGGAGGAATAGGTAGTATAACTGGTTTTCTAGTTCTGTCTACAGCTGGGTCTAAAACCGTATTGAAATCCCCAAGCAGCAATAAGGCCCCCCTGACATGTATTTGGATAGTTTCCAGTACCTTACGGCAGAACGCTAATTGTTTGGAATTAGGTGCATAGCACGTGGCCAGAGTGACCTCCACGTTATCTAATAGACCCACTAGGATTAAATAGCGACCTTCTGGGTCTGTAATTTGTTTTGTCAGAGAGAATGTGCAGCCCTGGGATAGAATAATAGCAACTCCCGCTTTTTTGACCGGACCGCATGACATATAGCAATGAGGAAATTTTGCGTTGGTAAAAAGCGGTGGTGCCGATTTTTTAAAATGGGTCTCCTGTACGACAACTACATGTGCTTTTAACTTGGAAAAGTATTTCAAAGCTAGTTTGCGCTTGTGAGGGGAATTTAGTCCCTTCACGTTCATCGAAATAATGTTAACCATAGTCAAAGTACATGGTGATGATTAGTCTGCTCTTCGAGCACATTATACAATAAGAATTCACAAATACCTGGCTTCTACTATGATAACAGTAGGGATAGGGGGGGGAAGTTAACCAAAGAAAGGAAAACAACAAGTAAAGAGAATATGGGGAAACTGAAATGCCCCCTCTTGGGGGCACAATGAGGTGCCATACCATGGCGAACCTAACGGGGTGGTGGTCGGGGGGAACAGGAATAGCCACCTTCTCGCCTCCTAATGTCTACAACAGATATTTACCCAGTTGGCATATGGCGCCTACCTCTGTTGGGAATTAGAACAGCGTCTCTGTCTGAGGTGGAATATGAGGAAACACATAAAAAAGGTAACCTTTCTGTAAGTCTAGATCATAAACTTGCAAACCTAACATATAAACAGTGTCAGAGGATTAGAAAAGTCACTATATCCAAAGCTGGATGTAGGCCTGCAACTGATAACATTTAGGAAGGAAAAAATAAACTGTAATATTTACGGCAGAACAGGGAAGATGTCCATATGATGAGATAAAGGTACATCACTGGGAGCGGATGTTCAATTCTTGAAGCCAGCCACGGCCCAGTCCTGCTGGAGGCCGTGATCAGGGGAGGAAGTCATGGGTGAGGGCCCAGCGATGTTCCAATTAGAGATGAGTTGCAGTCCGTCCTCCAAATTCGTAACCGCTGTCGTGGAGCCATCTCGAGTGATCAGCAGTTTAGTGGGGAAGCCCCATCTGTACTGGATGTTCTCTTTTCTTAGGGTCGACGTGATAGGGAAAAAGGAACGTCTCTTGGCAAGAGTAGATTGGGATAGGTCTCCAAATACTTGAATATGGCCAAGAGAGGAGTGGGTGTCTTCCGAGGGTCTGGCAGCTTTCACAATCGCCTCCTTAATATGGTAGTAATGCATGCGCAGCAGTACATCTCTGGAGGTACCTTCCGGCGCATTTCTGGACCTAGGCAGTCTATGTATTCGATCTATCAGTAGGTCCGCAGGCTTCGCTGTAGGGAGGAGTTTCTTGAATATGTCGACTGCATAGTCGTTAAGGCTGGAGTTAGAAACATTATCTGGGATTCCTCTGAGTTTAATATTTTGTCGTCTCGATCTATCTTCCAAATCTGCAACTTTATCTCTCAGTAGCTCCACCTCGGCCTTTAATGCGTCATGGTTGGAAATCAAGCCATTATGGGAGCTCACCACTTCACCCATTTTGTTCTCTAAGTGGTCTGTTCGACCCCCGATGTCATCTATTGTTTGTTGGAAGGATTGAAGTGTGGAGCGAAATTCCGCTGCTACTTCCGATTTAAACTGCTGTAACAGGAGTTTCATTGACCCCACTGTAAGGGCCTCAGAATCGCCCATAGTGTCCTGTAGGGTGGCTTCCTGAGTGACAGATCGGGGATCAGGCTTGTTCGCCTGGGTCGAAGTGGAAGGGCCCATTGCTGGACTGCTGATCGGTTTTGATTTAGAGGCTTGGGGTGAGGGCTTAAAGAAGGTTACTGGGGGTGCGGATTTATCTGCCTTAGGTCTTTTGGGTGGCATTGTGAGATTGTAGAGAATAGGAGAAGTGAGACACCTCAGCAAAGGGAAGGGTCACTGTGGGATGGCTCCACGGGTAGTTAGTGTACTGTATCAACACATTTAGCTTCTTGGGTGCGAGAAGGGGCAAATGATGCTTTAAGCGTGCATGTGAGGTCCACTAGGATTAACCCTGGGGGATTGTGGCTCCTCTGACGGTGACGTGCTTAACTGGACCCTGAACAGTCCTTTATGGTGCTGCATAGCATGTGATGCCAATGCAGGTTGTCCTTAGGCACCAGTCCTGGCAGCAATGGGTTAACTAGTTTATAACCTTGTACAGGTCTTCTATTTAGCACCTTCAGGCATACACTATGGGTCAGGGGAACCACTGTCTGTTGATGGGGTGCTATCTGTGCAGGGGTACAGTAGTTCTCAGTATTTTAAGGGGTAGTTGGGGGTGCTGGTCAGGAGGGCATAGGGGGTGTCCACAACTGCACCTACCGCTATTTAGTGGGCTCAGCTGGGGAGCTGTGTGCTTGGGGCTGCAGCGTGTAGCTGGAATCTGCAGTGCCCCGATCCAAGATGGCCGCCGCTTCAATGGAGCAGGAGAGCTCCCGGTTTGTTGTGTCTCCCCAGTGCTCCCAGCCGCCCCCAGAAGCCGGGGTACCCCTGCCGCTGGTCTGCAGACCTTTGGGTGGTGCTGTGGATGTGATGGGGAGCCTCTGCTGCGCCCCCGCGGCGTTCGGCCGCAAACTCCCGCTTCTGGAGCTGCGGCGCAGGTACCTGGAGAAATCCAGGCCCCGGCTTCACTTGTTTTGTAGGCCGCAACCCGCGGGGACTCCAGAGAGGTCCCCCGGCTCTGCGGCTTAGCTCCCCCGACAGAGGGGGTCCTGAGCAGGCTAATGGAGCCTGTTGCTGCTGTGTGGTATGCGCTGGGCAACTACTATGGGCATAGGAAAGGGGAGCCCCAGAGATTAGCGTCCTCTCTCCTCAGTGTCCAGGCCACGCCCAGAAATCACCTTTTAAAGACGCACATTTCTGGCCCCCCAAAAATGGGCATTTCAAATGAGAAATGAGTCCAATGAACAAAATAGGATGAATAAGTATGTATTTCAGGGGTGAGTTAGCAGGTTATTGGGGAAGTAAGTCCTGATATTTTTGGAGGTTGCAGGGGCCACTACACCATTCAAAATAGGCAGGCTTTAGCATATGCAGTTAGGCCCCGTAGGATGATTTTAGCTAAAAAGTGCCCCAAACACTCAAACGGGCTTGTATCTGGGAAGGGAAAATATGGGAAACATGACTTAGACAGCAAATGATACACTGTTTGCCATGTTTCCAAATTTTTATGCACAGTGGTTACAGCATGAAGCGAATGCATGTGAATATACAAAGGTGCATTGCATTAAACAAGTCCACTGAGTGTCCCAAAATGGCCGGCCTGCCTGCTTTCATCCATCAATTGTTCTAAATTTTTCATTACCCAATGAGCTGAGGTGGAGTCTTAGCCAGTGGTACCATCAGGGAGGTGTGTAAAGCACTTTAGGCTAGACAGCCAATCAGCTGCCAGCTTCCATCTGTCAATCAAATACAGCAGCCAATCAGAAAGCTGCCCATTGATCAGCAGGCCCTTTATGACATCACAGAAAGACCCTCAGAACTATCTGTGCATGTCTAATGGCTGGCTGTCAGTTGGGCGGGTGGGTGGCAGAGGAAGGGGATGTCTGTCTCGTTTCTCCTTAAAATTGCGGTTTTTCTGCGTTTACGGGAAAAGTTGAGGTCCGACACGCAAAAGTGGGGTATCGTAGAAATCACCTTTTAAAGACGCACATTTCTGGCCCCCCAAAAATGGGCATTTCAAATAAGAAATGAGTCCATTGTACAAAATAGGGTGAATAAGTATGTATTTCAGGGGTGAGTTAGCAGGTTATTGGGGAAGTAAGTCCTGATATTTTTTGGAGGTTGCAGGGGCCACTACACCATTCAAAATAGGCAGGTTTTAGCATATGCAGTTAGGCCCCGTAGGATGATTTTAGCTAAAAAGTGCCCCAAACACTCAAACGGGCTTGCATCTGGGAAGGGAAAATATGGGAAACATGACTTAGACACCAAAAGATACACTAAATGCCATGTTTCCAAATTTTTATGCACAGTGGTTACAGCATGAAGCGAATGCATGTGAATATACAAAGGTGCATTGCATTAAACAAGTCCACTGAGTGTCCCAAAATTGCCGGCCTGCCTGCTTTCATCCATCAATTGTTCTAAATTTTTCATTACCCAATGAGCTGAGGTGGAGTCTTAGCCACTGGTACCATCAGGGAGGTGTGTAAAGCACTTTAGGCTAGACAGCCAATCAGCTGCCAGCTTCCATCTGTCAATCAAATACAGCAACCAATCAGAAAGCTGCCCATTGATCAGCAGGCCCTTTATGACATCACAGACAGACCCTCAGAACTATCTGTGCATGTCTAATGGCTGGCTGTCAGTTGGGCGGGTGGGTGGCAGAGGGAGGGGATGTCTGTCTCGTTTCTCCCTAAAATTGCGGTTTTTTGCGTTTACGGGAAAAGTTGAGGTCCGACGCGCAAAAGTGGGGTATCGTAGAAATCACCTTTTAAAGACGCACATTTCTGGCCCCCCAAAAATGGGCATTTCAAATGAGAAATGAGTCCAATGAACAAAATAGGGTGAATAAGTATGTATTTCAGGGGTGAGTTAGCAGGTTATTGGGGAAGTAAGTCCTGATATTTTTGGAGGTTGCAGGGCCACTACACCATTCAAAATAGGCAGGCTTTAGCATATGCAGTTAGGCCCCGTAGGATGATTTTAGCTAAAAAGTGCCCCAAACACTCAAACGGGCTTGTATCTGGGAAGGGAAAATATGGGAAACATGACTTAGACAGCAAATGATACACTGTTTGCCATGTTTACAAATTTTTATGCACAGTGGTTACAGCATGAAGCGAATGCATGTGAATATACAAAGGTGCATTGCATTAAACAAGTCCAATGAGTGTCCCAAAATGGCCGGCCTGCCTGCTTTCATCCATCAATTGTTCTAAATTTTTCATTACCCAATGAGCTGAGGTGGAGTCTTAGCCAGTGGTACCATCAGGGAGGTGTGTAAAGCACTTTAGGCTAGACAGCCAATCAGCTGCCAGCTTCCATCTGTCAATCAAATACAGCAGCCAATCAGAAAGCTGCCCATTGATCAGCAGGCCCTTTATGACATCACAGAAAGACCCTCAGAACTATCTGTGCATGTCTAATGGCTGGCTGTCAGTTGGGCGGGTGGGTGGCAGAGGGAGGGGATGTCTGTCTCGTTTCTCCTTAAAATTGCGTTTTTTCTGCGTTTACGGGAAAAGTTGAGGTCCGACACGCAAAAGTGGGGTATCGTAGAAATCACCTTTTATAGATGCACATTTCTGGCCCCCCAAAAATGGGCATTTCAAATAAGAAATGAGTCCAATGTACAAAATAGGGTGAATAAGTATGTATTTCAGGGGTGAGTTAGCAGGTTATTGGGGAAGTAAGTCCTGATATTTTTTGGAGGTTGCAGGGGCCACTACACCATTCAAAATAGGCAGGTTTTAGCATATGCAGTTAGGCCCCGTAGGATGATTTTAGCTAAAAAGTGCCCCAAACACTCAAACGGGCTTGCATCTGGGAAGGTAAAATATGGGAAACATGACTTAGACACCAAAAGATACACTAAATGCCATGTTTCCAAATTTTTATGCACAGTGGTTACAGCATGAAGCGAATGCATGTGAATATACAAAGGTGCATTGCATTAAACAAGTCCACTGAGTGTCCCAAAATTGCCGGCCTGCCTGCTTTCATCCATCAATTGTTCTAAATTTTTCATTACCCAATGAGCTGAGGTGGAGTCTTAGCCACTGGTACCATCAGGGAGGTGTGTAAAGCACTTTAGGCTAGACAGCCAATCAGCTGCCAGCTTCCATCTGTCAATCAAATACAGCAGCCAATCAGAAAGCTGCCCATTGATCAGCAGGCCCTTTATGACATCACAAACAGACCCTCAGAACTATCTGTGCATGTCTAATGGCTGGCTGTCAGTTGGGCGGGTGGGTGGCAGAGGGAGAGGATGTCTGTCTCGTTTCTCCTGAAAATTGCGGTTTTTCTGCGTTTACGGGAAAAGTTGAGGTCCGACGCGCAAAAGTGGGGTATCGTAGAAATCACATTTTAAAGACGCACATTTCTGGCCCACCAAAAATGGGCATTTCAAATGAGAAATGAGTCCAATGAACAAAATAGGATGAATAAGTATGTATTTCAGGGGTGAGTTAGCAGGTTATTGGGGAAGTAAGTCCTAATATTTTTGGAGGTTGCAGGGGACACTACACCATTCAAAATAGGCAGGCTTTAGCATATGCAGTTAGGCCTCGTAGGATGATTTTAGCTAAAAAGTGCCCCAATCACTCAAACGGGCTTGTATCTGGGAAGGGAAAATATGGGAAACATGACTTAGACAGCAAATGATACACTGTTTGCCATGTTTACAAATTTTTATGCACAGTGGTTACAGCATGAAGCGAATGCATGTGAATATACAAAGGTGCATTGCATTAAACAAGTCCACTGAGTGTCCCAAAATGGCCGGCCTGCCTGCTTTCATCCATCAATTGTTCTAAATTTTTCATTACCCAATGAGCTGAGGTGGAGTCTTAGCCAGTGGTACCATCAGGGAGGTGTGTGAAGCACTTTAGGCTAGACAGCCAATCAGCTGCCAGCTTCCATCTGTCAATCAAATACAGCAGCCAATCAGAAAGCTGCCCATTGATCAGCAGGCCCTTTATGACATCACAGAAAGACTCTCAGAACTATCTGTGCATGTCTAATGGCTGGCTGTCAGTTGGGTGGGTGGGTGGCAGAGGGAGGGGATGTCTGTCTCGTTTCTCCTGAAAATTGCGCTTTTTCTGCGTTTACGGGAAAAGTTGAGATCCGACGCGCAAAAGTGGGGTATCGTAGAAATCACCTTTTAAAGATGCACATTTCTGCCCCCCCAAAAATGGGCATTTCAAATGAGAAATGAGTCCAATGAACAAAATAGGGTGAATAAGTATGTATTTCAGGGGTGAGTTAGCAGGTTATTGGGGAAGTAAGTCCTGATATTTTTGGAGGTTGCAGGGGCCACTACACCATTCAAAATAGGCGGGCTTTAGCATATGCAGTTAGGCCCCGTAGGTTGATTTTAGCTAAAAAGTGCCCCAAACACTCAAACGGGCTTGTATCTGGGAAGGGAAAATATGGGAAACATGACTTAGACAGCAAATGATACACTGTATGCCATGTTTCCAAATTTTTATGCACAGTGGTTACAGCATGAAGCGAATGCATGTGAATATACAAAGGTGCATTGCATTAAACAAGTCCAATGAGCGTCCCAAAATGGCCGGCCTGCATGCTTTCATCCATCAATTGTTCTAAATTTTTCATTACCCAATGAGCTGAGGTGGAGTCTTAGCCAGTGGTACCATCAGGGAGGTGTGTAAAGCACTTTAGGCTAGACAGCCAATCAGCTGCCAGCTTCCATCTGTCAATCAAATACAGCAGCCAATCAGAAAGCTGCCCATTGATCAGCAGGCCCTTTATGACATCACAGAAAGACTCTCAGAACTATCTGTGCATGTCTAATGGCTGGCTGTCAGTTGGGTGGGTGGGTGGCAGAGGGAGGGGATGTCTGTCTCGTTTCTCCTGAAAATTGCGCTTTTTCTGCGTTTACGGGAAAAGTTGAGATCCGACGCGCAAAAGTGGGGTATCGTAGAAATCACCTTTTAAAGATGCACATTTCTGCCCCCCCAAAAATGGGCATTTCAAATGAGAAATGAGTCCAATGAACAAAATAGGGTGAATAAGTATGTATTTCAGGGGTGAGTTAGCAGGTTATTGGGGAAGTAAGTCCTGATATTTTTGGAGGTTGCAGGGGCCACTACACCATTCAAAATAGGCGGGCTTTAGCATATGCAGTTAGGCCCCGTAGGTTGATTTTAGCTAAAAAGTGCCCCAAACACTCAAACGGGCTTGTATCTGGGAAGGGAAAATATGGGAAACATGACTTAGACAGCAAATGATACACTGTATGCCATGTTTCCAAATTTTTATGCACAGTGGTTACAGCATGAAGCGAATGCATGTGAATATACAAAGGTGCATTGCATTAAACAAGTCCAATGAGCGTCCCAAAATGGCCGGCCTGCATGCTTTCATCCATCAATTGTTCTAAATTTTTCATTACCCAATGAGCTGAGGTGGAGTCTAAGCCAGTGGTACCATCAGGGAGGTGTGTAAAGCACTTTAGGCTAGACAGCCAATCAGCTGCCAGCTTCCATCTGTCAATCAAATACAGCAGCCAATCAGAAAGCTGCCCATTGATCAGCAGGCCCTTTATGACATCACAAACAGACCCTCAGAACTATCTGTGCATGTCTAATGGCTGGCTGTCAGTTGGGCGGGTGGGTGGCAGAGGGAGGGGATGTCTGTCTCGTTTCTCCTGAAAATTGCGCTTTTTCTGCGTTTACGGGAAAAGTTGAGATCCGACGCGCAAAAGTGGGGTATCGTAGAAATCACCTTTTAAAGATGCACATTTCTGCCCCCCCAAAAATGGGCATTTCAAATGAGAAATGAGTCCAATGAACAAAATAGGGTGAATAAGTATGTATTTCAGGGGTGAGTTAGCAGGTTATTGGGGAAGTAAGTCCTGATATTTTTGGAGGTTGCAGGGGCCACTACACCATTCAAAATAGGCGGGCTTTAGCATATGCAGTTAGGCCCCGTAGGTTGATTTTAGCTAAAAAGTGCCCCAAACACTCAAACGGGCTTGTATCTGGGAAGGGAAAATATGGGAAACATGACTTAGACAGCAAATGATACACTGTATGCCATGTTTCCAAATTTTTATGCACAGTGGTTACAGCATGAAGCGAATGCATGTGAATATACAAAGGTGCATTGCATTAAACAAGTCCAATGAGCGTCCCAAAATGGCCGGCCTGCATGCTTTCATCCATCAATTGTTCTAAATTTTTCATTACCCAATGAGCTGAGGTGGAGTCTTAGCCAGTGGTACCATCAGGGAGGTGTGTAAAGCACTTTAGGCTAGACAGCCAATCAGCTGCCAGCTTCCATCTGTCAATCAAATACAGCAGCCAATCAGAAAGCTGCCCATTGATCAGCAGGCCCTTTATGACATCACAGAAAGACTCTCAGAACTATCTGTGCATGTCTAATGGCTGGCTGTCAGTTGGGTGGGTGGGTGGCAGAGAGAGGGAATGTCTGTCTCGTTCTCCTGAAAATTGCGGTTTTTCTGCGTTTACGGGAAAAGTTGAGATCCGACGCGCAAAAGTGGGGTGTCGTAGAAATCACCTTTTAAAGACGCACATTTCTGCCCACCCAAAAATGGGCATTTCAAATGAGAAATGAGTCCAATGAACAAAATAGGGTGAATAAGTATGTATTTCAGGGGTGATTTAGCAGGTTATTGGGGAAGTAAGTCCTGATATTTTTGGAGGTTGCAGGGGCCACTACACCATTCAAAATAGGCAGGTTTTAGCATATGCAGTTAGGCCCCGTAGGATGGTTTTAGCTAAAAAGTGCCCCAAACACTCAAACGGGCTTGTATCTGGGAAGGGAAAATATGGGAAACATGACTTAGACAGCAAATGATACACTGTATGCCATGTTTCCAAATTTTTATGCACAGTGGTTACAGCATGAAGCGAATGCATGTGAATATACAAAGGTGCATTGCATTAAACAAGTCCAATGAGCGTCCCAAAATGGCCGGCCTGCATGCTTTCATCCATCAATTGTTCTAAATTTTTCATTACCCAATGAGCTGAGGTGGAGTCTTAGCCAGTGGTACCATCAGGGAGGTGTGTAAAGCACTTTAGGCTAGACAGCCAATCAGCTGCCAGCTTCCATCTGTCAATCAAATACAGCAGCCAATCAGAAAGCTGCCCATTGATCAGCAGGCCCTTTATGACATCACAGAAAGACTCTCAGAACTATCTGTGCATGTCTAATGGCTGGCTGTCAGTTGGGTGGGTGGGTGGCAGAGGGAGGGGATGTCTGTCTCGTTTCTCCTGAAAATTGCGCTTTTTCTGCGTTTACGGGAAAAGTTGAGATCCGACGCGCAAAAGTGGGGTATCGTAGAAATCACCTTTTAAAGATGCACATTTCTGCCCCCCCAAAAATGGGCATTTCAAATGAGAAATGAGTCCAATGAACAAAATAGGGTGAATAAGTATGTATTTCAGGGGTGAGTTAGCAGGTTATTGGGGAAGTAAGTCCTGATATTTTTGGAGGTTGCAGGGGCCACTACACCATTCAAAATAGGCGGGCTTTAGCATATGCAGTTAGGCCCCGTAGGATGATTTTAGCTAAAAAGTGCCCCAAACACTCAAACGGGCTTGTATCTGGGAAGGGAAAATATGGGAAACATGACTTAGACAGAAAATGATACACTGTTTGCCATGTTTACAAATTTTTATGCACAGTGGTTACAGCATGAAGCGAATGCATGTGAATATACAAAGGTGCATTGCATTAAACAAGTCCACTGAGTGTCCCAAAATGGCCGGCCTGCCTGCTTTCATCCATCAATTGTTCTAAATTTTTCATTACCCAATGAGCTGAGGTGGAGTCTTAGCCAGTGGTACCATCAGGGAGGTGTGTAAAGCACTTTAGGCTAGACAGCCAATCAGCTGCCAGCTTCCATCTGTCAATCAAATACAGCAGCCAATCAGAAAGCTGCCCATTGATCAGCAGGCCCTTTATGACATCACAGAAAGACCCTCAGAACTATCTGTGCATGTCTAATGGCTGGCTGTCAGTTGGGCGGGTGGGTGGCAGAGGGAGGGGATGTCTGTCTCGTTTCTCCTTAAAATTGCGTTTTTTCTGCGTTTACGGGAAAAGTTGAGGTCCGACACGCAAAAGTGGGGTATCGTAGAAATCACCTTTTAAAGATGCACATTTCTGGCACCCCAAAAATGGGCATTTCAAATAAGAAATGAGTCCAATGTACAAAATAGGGTGAATAAGTATGTATTTCAGGGGTGAGTTAGCAGGTTATTGGGGAAGTAAGTCCTGATATTTTTTGGAGGTTGCAGGGGCCACTACACCATTCAAAATAGGCAGGTTTTAGCATATGCAGTTAGGCCCCGTAGGATGATTTTAGCTAAAAAGTGCCCCAAACACTCAAACGGGCTTGCATCTGGGAAGGGAAAATATGGGAAACATGACTTAGACACCAAAAGATACACTAAATGCCATGTTTCCAAATTTTTATGCACAGTGGTTACAGCATGAAGCGAATGCATGTGAATATACAAAGGTGCATTGCATTAAACAAGTCCACTGAGTGTCCCAAAATTGCCGGCCTGCCTGCTTTCATCCATCAATTGTTCTAAATTTTTCATTACCCAATGAGCTGAGGTGGAGTCTTAGCCACTGGTACCATCAGGGAGGTGTGTAAAGCACTTTAGGCTAGACAGCCAATCAGCTGCCAGCTTCCATCTGTCAATCAAATACAGCAGCCAATCAGAAAGCTGCCCATTGATCAGCAGGCCCTTTATGACATCACAAACAGACCCTCAGAACTATCTGTGCATGTCTAATGGCTGGCTGTCAGTTGGGCGGGTGGGTGGCAGAGGGAGGGGATGTCTGTCTCGTTTCTCCTTAAAATTGCGTTTTTTCTGCGTTTACGGGAAAAGTTGAGGTCCGACACGCAAAAGTGGGGTATCGTAGAAATCACCTTTTAAAGATGCACATTTCTGGCCCCCCAAAAATGGGCATTTCAAATAAGAAATGAGTCCAATGTACAAAATAGGGTGAATAAGTATGTATTTCAGGGGTGAGTTAGCAGGTTATTGGGGAAGTAAGTCCTGATATTTTTTGGAGGTTGCAGGGGCCACTACACCATTCAAAATAGGCAGGTTTTAGCATATGCAGTTAGGCCCCGTAGGATGATTTTAGCTAAAAAGTGCCCCAAACACTCAAACGGGCTTGCATCTGGGAAGGGAAAATATGGGAAACATGACTTAGACACCAAAAGATACACTAAATGCCATGTTTCCAAATTTTTATGCACAGTGGTTACAGCATGAAGCGAATGCATGTGAATATACAAAGGTGCATTGCATTAAACAAGTCCACTGAGTGTCCCAAAATTGCCGGCCTGCCTGCTTTCATCCATCAATTGTTCTAAATTTTTCATTACCCAATGAGCTGAGGTGGAGTCTTAGCCACTGGTACCATCAGGGAGGTGTGTAAAGCACTTTAGGCTAGACAGCCAATCAGCTGCCAGCTTCCATCTGTCAATCAAATACAGCAGCCAATCAGAAAGCTGCCCATTGATCAGCAGGCCCTTTATGACATCACAAACAGACCCTCAGAACTATCTGTGCATGTCTAATGGCTGGCTGTCAGTTGGGCGGGTGGGTGGCAGAGGGAGGGGATGTCTGTCTCGTTTCTCCTGAAAATTGCGGTTTTTCTGCGTTTACGGGAAAAGTTGAGGTCCGACGCGCAAAAGTGGGGTATCGTAGAAATCACATTTTAAAGACGCACATTTCTGGCCCACCAAAAATGGGCATTTCAAATGAGAAATGAGTCCAATGAACAAAATAGGATGAATAAGTATGTATTTCAGGGGTGAGTTAGCAGGTTATTGGGGAAGTAAGTCCTGATATTTTTGGAGGTTGCAGGGGACACTACACCATTCAAAATAGGCAGGCTTTAGCATATGCAGTTAGGCCTCGTAGGATGATTTTAGCTAAAAAGTGCCCCAATCACTCAAACGGGCTTGTATCTGGGAAGGGAAAATATGGGAAACATGACTTAGACAGCAAATGATACACTGTTTGCCATGTTTCCAAATTTTTATGCACAGTGGTTACAGCATGAAGCGAATGCATGTGAATATACAAAGGTGCATTGCATTAAACAAGTCCACTGAGTGTCCCAAAATGGCCGGCCTGCCTGCTTTCATCCATCAATTGTTCTAAATTTTTCATTACCCAATGAGCTGAGGTGGAGTCTTAACCAGTGGTACCATCAGGGAGGTGTGTGAAGCACTTTAGGCTAGACAGCCAATCAGCTGCCAGCTTCCATCTGTCAATCAAATACAGCAGCCAATCAGAAAGCTGCCCATTGATCAGCAGGCCCTTTATGACATCACAGAAAGACTCTCAGAACTATCTGTGCATGTCTAATGGCTGGCTGTCAGTTGGGTGGGTGGGTGGCAGAGGGAGGGGATGTCTGTCTCGTTTCTCCTGAAAATTGCGCTTTTTCTGCGTTTACGGGAAAAGTTGAGATCCGACGCGCAAAAGTGGGGTATCGTAGAAATCACCTTTTAAAGATGCACATTTCTGCCCCCCCAAAAATGGGCATTTCAAATGAGAAATGAGTCCAATGAACAAAATAGGGTGAATAAGTATGTATTTCAGGGGTGAGTTAGCAGGTTATTGGGGAAGTAAGTCCTGATATTTTTGGAAGTTGCAGGGGCCACTACACCATTCAAAATAGGCAGGTTTTAGCATATGCAGTTAGGCCCCGTAGGATGATTTTAGCTAAAAAGTGCCCCAAACACTCAAACGGGCTTGTATCTGGGAAGGGAAAATATGGGAAACATGACTTAGACAGAAAATAATACACTGTATGCCATGTTTCCAAATTTTTATGCACAGTGGTTACAGCATGAAGTGAATGCATGTGAATATACAAAGGTGCATTGCATTAAACAAGTCCAATGAGCGTCCCAAAATGGCCGGCCTTCCTGCTTTCATCCATCAATTGTTCTAAATTTTTCATTACCCAATGAGCTGAGGTGGAGTCTTAGCCAGTGGTACCATCAGGGAGGTGTGTAAAGCACTTTAGGCTAGACAGCCAATCAGCTGCCAGCTTCCATCTGTCAATCAAATACAGCTGCCAATCATAAAGCTGCCCATTGATCAGCAGGCCCTTTATGACATCACAAACAGACCCTCAGAACTATCTGTGCATGTCTAATGGCTGGCTGTCAGTTTAGCGGGTGGGTGGCAGAGGGAGGGGATGTCTGTCTCGTTTCTCCTGAAAATTGCGGTTTTTCTGCGTTTATGGGAAAAGTTGAGGTCCGACGCGCAAAAGTGGGGTATCGTAGAAATCACATTTTAAAGACGCACATTTCTGGCCCCCCAAAAATGGGCATTTCAAATGAGAAATGAGTCCAATGAACAAAATAGGGTGAATAAGTATGTATTTCAGGGGTGAGTTAGCAGGTTATTGGGGAAGTAAGTCCTGATATTTTTGGAGGTTGCAGGGGCCACTACACCATTCAAAATAGGCAGGCTTTAGCATATGCAGTTAGGCCTCGTGGGATGATTTTAGCTAAAAAGTGCCCCAATCACTCAAACAGGCTTGTATCTGGGAAGGGAAAATATGGGAAACATGACTTAGACAGCAAATGATACACTGTTTGCCATGTTTCCAAATTTTTATGCACAGTGGTTACAGCATGAAGCGAATGCATGTGAATATACAAAGGTTCATTGCATTAAACAAGTCCACTGAGTGTCCCAAAATGGCCGGCCTGCCTGCTTTCATCCATCAATTGTTCTAAATTTTTCATTACCCAATGAGCTGAGGTGGAGTCTTAGCCAGTGGTACCATCAGGGAGGTGTGTAAAGCACTTTAGGCTAGACAGCCAATCAGCTGCCAGCTTCCATCTTTCAATCAAATACAGCAGCCAATCAGAAAGCTGCCCATTGATCAGCAGGCCCTTTATGACATCACAGAAAGACTCTCAGAACTATCTGTGCATGTCTAATGGCTGGCTGTCAGTTGGGTGGGTGGGAGGCAGAGGGAGGGGATGTCTGTCTCGTTTCTCCTGAAAATTGCGCTTTTTCTGCGTTTACGGGAAAAGTTGAGATCCGACGCGCAAAAGTGGGGTATCGTAGAAATCACCTTTTAAAGATGCACATTTCTGCCCCCCCAAAAATGGGCATTTCAAATGAGAAATGAGTCCAATGAACAAAATAGGGTGAATAAGTATGTATTTCAGGGGTGAGTTAGCAGGTTATTGGGGAAGTAAGTCCTGATATTTTTGGAGGTTGCAGGGGCCACTACACCATTCAAAATAGGCGGGCTTTAGCATATGCAGTTAGGCCCCGTAGGTTGATTTTAGCTAAAAAGTGCCCCAAACACTCAAACGGGCTTGTATCTGGGAAGGGAAAATATGGGAAACATGACTTAGACAGCAAATGATACACTGTATGCCATGTTTCCAAATTTTTATGCACAGTGGTTACAGCATGAAGCGAATGCATGTGAATATACAAAGGTGCATTGCATTAAACAAGTCCAATGAGCGTCCCAAAATGGCCGGCCTGCATGCTTTCATCCATCAATTGTTCTAAATTTTTCATTACCCAATGAGCTGAGGTGGAGTCTTAGCCAGTGGTACCATCAGGGAGGTGTGTAAAGCACTTTAGGCTAGACAGCCAATCAGCTGCCAGCTTCCATCTGTCAATCAAATACAGCAGCCAATCAGAAAGCTGCCCATTGATCAGCAGGCCCTTTATGACATCACAGAAAGACCCTCAGAACTATCTGTGCATGTCTAATGGCTGGCTGTCAGTTGGGTGGGTGGGTGTCAGAGGGAGGGGATGTCTGTCTCGTTTCTCCTGAAAATTGCGCTTTTTCTGCGTTTACGGGAAAAGTTGAGATCCGACGCGCAAAAGTGGGGTATCGTAGAAATCACCTTTTAAAGATGCACATTTCTGCCCCCCCAAAAATGGGCATTTCAAATGAGAAATGAGTCCAATGAACAAAATAGGGTGAATAAGTATGTATTTCAGGGGTGAGTTAGCAGGTTATTGGGGAAGTAAGTCCTGATATTTTTGGAGGTTGCAGGGGCCACTACACCATTCAAAATAGGCAGGCTTTAGCATATGCAGTTAGGCCCCATAGGTTGATTTTAGCTAAAAAGTGCCCCAAACACCAACGGGCTTGTATCTGGGAAGGGAAAATATGGGAAACATGACTTAGACAGCAAATGATACACTGTATGCCATGTTTCCAAATTTTAATGCACAGTGGTTACAGCATGAAGCGAATGCATGTGAATATACAAAGGTGCATTGCATTAACCCCTTCCTGACGCAGCCAGTTTTTGCCTTCCTGACAGAGCCCTTTTTTTCAAATCTGACATGTATCACTTAAGTGGGGATAACTTTTTTTTGCTTTTACTTATCCCAGTGATTTTGAGATTCTTTTCTCGTGACACATTGTACTTCAAGTTAGTGGTAAATTTGGGTCGATACAGTCTGTGTTTTTCTGTGAAAAATACCAAAATGTCGTAAAAAAATGGAAAATTTAGCAATTTTCAAAATGTTAAATTTTCTGCTTGTGAGACAAATAATCATACCACTCAAAATAGTTAATAACTAACATAAACCATATGTCTACTTTATGTTTCCATCATTATTTCAGCCTCCTTTTAATTTTTTTGGACACTAAGAGGCTTAAAATATGAATAGCAAATTCTCAAATTTTCAAGAAAATGTCAAACACTGATTTTTTTAGGGACCAGTTCAGTTCTGATGTGACTTTGAGGGACTTGTATGTGAGACACCCCCATAAATGATGCCATTTCAAAAACTGCACCCCTCACAGTATTCAAAACAGCATTTTGGAAGTTTGTTAACCCTTTAGGTGTTTCACAGGAATTAAAACAAAGTGTAGGTGAAATTTCTAAATTTCATTTTTTTTTGCAGATTTGCAATTTTAATACATTTTTCTAAGGAACACAGTAGATTTTACTAGAGAAATGTGACTAAAAATTGATTCCCCCAATTCTTTTGTTTTCATAAATATCCTATATGTGGCCCTAGTGTGCACGTTGACCAAACCACAGGCTTCATAATAGAAGGAGCACCTACTTGATTTTGGAGCCTCCTTTTTATGAGATTATTTTTTAGGCACCATGTAGGTTTCTAGGCACCATAAGATGCTAAAAGTTAGGAACCCCCCCACAAGTGACCCCATTTTGCAAACTACACCCCTCAGGGAATTCATCTAGGGGTATAGTGTACATTTCAATCCCCCAGGGGTTTCACCAATTGTGGTACAACTGGGCAGTGAGAATGAAAAATTAATTTTTTTACACAAAAATGCAGTTCTGGCTCCAAATTTTTCATTTTCACAAGGAATGAAGGAGACAAAGCACCCCAAAATCTGTGCCCCAATTTCTCCCGAGTACGGCAATGCCTCACATGTGACCAAAAAATACCATTTGGGTGCATGGCAGGACTCAGAAGGGAAGGAGTGATTTTTGGATATTGCAGCTCAGATTCTGGTGGAATGTTGGTGGGTGCTATGTCGCATTAGCAAGACCCCCGAAGCACCAATACAGTGGAACCCCCCCACAAGTGACCCCATTTTGCAAACTACACCCCTCAGGGAATTCATCTAGGGGTATAGTGTACATTTCAAACCCCCAGGGGTTTCACCAATTTTGATACAACTGGGCAGTGAAAATGAAAAATTAAATTTTTTACACAAAAATGCAGTTCTGGCTCAAAATTTTTCATTTTCACAAGGAAAGAAGGAGACAAAGCACCCCAAAATCTGTGCCCCAATTTCTCCCGAGTACGGCAATGCCTCACATGTGACCAAAAAATACCATTTGGGTGCATGGCAGGACTCAGAAGGGAAGGAGTGATTTTTGGATTTTGCAGCTCAGATTCTGGTGGAATGTTGGTGGGTGCTATGTCGCATTAGCAAGACCCCCGAAGCACCAATACAGTGGAACCCCCCCACAAGTGACCCCATTTTGCAAACTACACCCCTCAGGGAATTCATCTAGGGGTATAGTGTACATTTCAAACCCCCAGGGGTTTCACCAATTGTGGTACAACTGGGCAGTGAAAATGAAAAATTAAATTTTTTACACAAAAATGCAGTTCTGGCTCAAAATTTATCATTTTCACAAGGAAAGAAGGAGACAAAGCACCCGAAAATCTGTGCCCCAATTTCTCCCAAGTACGGCAATGCCTCATGTGTGACCAAAAAATGGCAGGACTCAGAAGGGAAGGAGTGATATTTGGATTTTGCAACACAGATTCTGGTGGAATGTTGGTGGGTGCTATGTCGCATTAGCAAGACCCCCAAAGCACCAATACAGTGGAACCCCCCCACAAGTGACCCCATTTTGCAAACTACACCCCTCAGGGAATTCATCTAGGGGTATAGTGTACATTTCAAACCCCCAGGGGTTTCACCAATTTTGATACAACTGGGCTGTGCAAATGAAAAATTACATTTTTTACACAAAAATGCAGTTCTGGCTCAAAATTTTTCATTTTCACAAGGAATGAAGGAGACAAAGCACCCCAAAATCTGTGCCCCAATTTCTCCCAGGTACGGCAATGCCTCACATGTGACCAAAAAATACCAGTTGGGTGCATGGCAGGACTCAGAAGGGAAGGAGTGATTTTTGGTTATTGCAGCTCAGATTCTGGTGGAATGAATGGTGGGTGCTATGTGGCATTAGCAAGACCCCCGAAGCACAGTGAAATGATTAACCTAATAATCCATAGATGTGTGGTATATTTTAAAACACTCCTTTATACATAGGCCGGGTTTGTCGGGGCAAGTTTCACAGTGGAAAATAGTATCCTTTCTTATTCCCTTTTTATAGCAAACTTTGCACCTTTTTTGTGTCCTGCCCTTTCTTGCAGTGGAGGGGATTTCGTTAGGAAAATGCTGCCCTGGTACAATACGGGGGCCAGTACTAGAAGTACTGGGGCCCTCTGCCTGCTGGTTCCCAAATATTAGGCCCTTTATGACTTCCTCTTGAAAGTGCATAAATGTCCCCCTCTGGCTGGTAGAACGGAATAGCACGTAAGCGTTATACAGTGCCATCTGGATGATATACACGGCCAGCTTCTTGTACCAGATTTTTGTTTTCCACAGGGCACTGTACGGCTTCAGTACCTGATCTGAAAGATCCACTCCGCCCATGTACTTATTGTAATCTAGGATACAATTAGGTTTTGAGGTGTGGGTACTGGTACCTCGTACAGGGATGGAGGTGGTACTGTCTCCATGAATTGTTGTCAGTATAAGGACATCCCTCTTGTCCTTATATTTGACCAACAACATATTTTCGGTGCATATTCCCCTGCTTTCACCCCTTCTCAGTACTTGGGCAATGTGCGTTTTTGGGAGGCCTCTTTGGTTCTTGCGCACAGTACCGCAAGCTGCTGTACCTCTTGAACCAATGGCCTTAAACAGGGGGATGCTAGTGTAAAAGTTATCCACATAGAGGTGATAACCTTTATCCAGGAAGGGGTGCACTAAATCCCAGACAATTTTTCCACTAACACCTACGAGGGAGGGGGGGCATTCTGGCGGTTCAATTCTTGAATCCTTCCCTTCATATACCCTAAACCTGTGGGTGTACCCTGAGGTGCTTTCACACAGTTTATACATTTTTATGCCATACCTTGCCCTCTTACTGGGAAGGTACTGGCGGAATTTAACCCTTCCTTTAAAATGTATAAGGGACTCGTCGATACAAATAAATTTTTCAGGGATGTACATCTCTGCAAATTTGGCACTGAAATGATCAATGACCGGCCTGACTTTGAATAGCCGGTCAAAGGTGGGATCATCTCTGGGTGGGAACTGTGCATTATCGGTGTAATGTAAAAATTTAAGGATTATCTCAAAACGAGTCCGAGTCATGGCCATACGGTAAAATGGGGTGCTGTACAGAACATCTGTACTCCAATATTGCCTAATTTCTGGCTTTTTTACTATGCCCATATGTAACACCAGACCCCAAAACGTCATCATCTCTACTGCATCTACAGGGGTCCACCTAGCAAATGATGACGTGGGGTTTTGAGCAATAAACTGCTGGGCATATAAATTACTTTGGTCCACCATTAAATTTATAAAATCATCAGAGAAAAATAATTTGAAAAAGTCAATTTCTCTGAGACCTGTTGAATCAAATTGGATTCCTGGGATGGCCAAAAACTCAGGAACCTGGGGCTCAAAATTGTCTGGTGGTGGGGTCCATACGGGATCAATCATTTGGGGGGGGGGGTCTCAGCTGCTCTACGGGGGCGTCTTTGAGGGGGTCCCTCATCACCAGAGGAGGAAGAGGAGCTTAAGACGAATCCTTCAAATTCCCCGCTTGCATCACTGGCTGTGTCAGAGTCAGAGGCAAGCATGGCATATGCCTCCTCCGCTGAATACATTCTTCTGGATGACTGGGATGACATTTGGGATGACATTTGGGATGCCATTTTTATTTTTGTGTTTCTGTAAGTGTAATGTTTCAACACGTGTATAGTGTAGGGGGGGTACAAACTTTATTTCAACACGGGGGGTATGTAGTGTGTAGTGTGTATGTAGTGCAGAAAAAAAAATACTTTATACAGGAATTTGATCCCAATAAAAAAAAAAAATTGAAGGGGTTAAAAAAAAAAATTGAAGGGGTTAAAAAAAAAAAAAAAGGTCCTGCGCCAAAAATTGAGCACAGATGTTGGTCAGTAACGACCGTCACTGAACAGCGCTCAAAGGCAACAGGACACCCACAAAAGCAACGTGGGTGTAAAAACAAAAGAAAAAACAATTTAAAAAAACTGCAGAAAAAAAATTATATCAACCCTGTGCCAAAAATGTTGTTCAGTGATGTACGTCACTGATCAGTGGCCACAGGACACCCACAAAAGCAACGTGGGTGTAAAAACAATTTAAAAAAATATACCACAGCACTCTCCAAAAAAAAAAAAACAATTTAAAAAAACTGCAGAAAAAAAATTATATCAACCCTGTGCCAAAAATGCTGTTCAGTGATTGTACGTCACTGATCAGCGCTCAGCGGCCACAGGACACCCACAAAAGCAACGTGGGTGTAAAAAACAAAACCCCACTGCACTCTCCAAAAAAACAACAACTGCAGATCAGTGATGCAGTGATGCAACACTGATTAGCAGTGAGGGGCAGCAGGCACACAACTGTGGGTGCAACCTGACAGGGTATATATATATAAAAAAAAAACAACCCTGGACCCCCAAAAAGTTGCTGATTAATTAATTTAAACTGATCAGCACAAAAGGGGGGGCAGGGGGGGCAGCAGTCAGTTGCACACGCAGCACAACCTTTGGTGCAACTGACAGGTATATATATATATAAAAAAAAAAACCCTGGACCCCCAAAAAGTTGCTGATCTTAATTAATTTAAACTGATCAGCACAAAAGGGGGGGCAGCAGGGGGGGCAGCAGTCAGTTGCACAGGCAGCACAACCTTTGGTGCAACTGACAGGTATATATATATAAAAAAACCTCTGCACCCCCAAAAAGTTGCTGATCAGCTCAGACATAGTGATCAGCACAAAAGGGGGTGCAGCAGACACAAAATATAGCACTCTCTCTCACTATCTCTGACTATCTCTGACTATCTCTGACTATCTCTGACTATCTCTGACTATCTATCACTATCTGTGACTCTATGACACTGCAGCAGCAGCACACAGGAAGTCACAAGATCCAGGAAGCATCCAGCTGCTGGCAGCACGCTACCAGCGGTGATCAGCGGTGATCAGGTAAGTATCAGGCAAGGTTCAGGTATGTATAGCAGGACAGAGTGGCCGGTGACCGCTCTGCACGCAATTCCGGACCGGAATGGCGTCTGCAGCGCAGTCACCGTTAGTTTGAATGGCGCGCCATGGCTGTGATTGGTCCTTGGGGGCAGGTGGGGTGAGGTGTCGTCGTCACCGATGACCCCCTCATGCCCCCTCACACCCGGCGGTGATTGACACCTGCGTTACCGAGCGTCTGATTCGCCGGTAACACAGGAAAACGCTGCGAATGGCTGTTCACATTGAACAGCCAATCACAGCGATCGCCAACGGGGGGGCGGCATCGCCGCCCACCCTGGGCATTCAGGGACATGTCTGCTGTCAGGGACAGCAGACATCGTCCCTCTGTCACTGCGTCTCTAGACGCAGTGGCACTTTGAAGTCATGACGTATATATACGTCATGTGTCGGGAAGTACATCCCGGCCATGACGTATATATACGTCAAATGTCGGGAAGGGGTTAAACAAGTCCAATGAGCGTCCCAAAATGGCCGGCCTGCCTGCTTTCATCCATCAATTGTTCAAAATTTTTCATTACCCAATGAGCTGAGGTGGAGTCTTAGCCAGTGGTACCATCAGGGAGGTGTGTAAAGCACTTTAGGCTAGACAGCCAATCAGCTGCCAGCTTCCATCTGTCAATCAAATACAGCAGCCAATCAGAAAGCTGCCCATTGATCAGCAGGCCCTTTATGACATCACAAACAGACCCTCAGAACTATCTGTGCATGTCTAATGGCTGGCTGTCAGTTGGGCGGGTGGGTGGCAGAGGGAGGGGATGTCTGTCTCGTTTCTCCTGAAAATTGCGGTTTTTCTGCGTTTACGGGAAAAGTTGAGGTCCGACGCGCAAAAGTGGGGTATCGTAGAAATCACAATTTAAAGATGCACATTTCTGGCCCCCCAAAAATGGGCATTTCAAATGAGAAATGAGTCCAATGAACAAAATAGGGTGAATAAGTATGTATTTCAGGGGTGAGTTAGCAGATTATTGGGGAAGTAAGTCCTGATATTTTTGGAGGTTGCAGGGGCCACTACACCATTCAAAATAGGCAGGTTTTAGCATATGCAGTTAGGCCCCGTAGGATGATTTTAGCTAAAAAGTGCCCCAAACACTCAAACGGGCTTGTATCTGGGAAGGGAAAATATGGAAAACATGACTTAGACAGCAAATGATACACTGTTTGCCATGTTTCCAAATTTTTATGCACAGTGGTTACAGCATGAAGCGAATGCATGTGAATATACAAAGGTGCATTGCATTAAACAAGTCCACTAAGTGTCCCAAAATGGCCGGCCTGCCTGCTTTCATCCATCAATTGTTCTAAATTTTTCATTACCCAATGAGCTGAGGTGGAGTCTTAGCCAGTGGTACCATCAGGGAGGTGTGTAAAGCACTTTAGGCTAGACAGCCAATCAGCTGCCAGCTTCCATCTGTCAATCAAATACAGCAGCCAATCAGAAAGCTGCCCATTGATCAGCAGGCCCTTTATGACATCACAGACAGACCCTCAGAACTATCTATGCATGTCTAATGGCTGGCTGTCAGTTGGGTGGGTGGGTGGCAGAGGGAAGGGATGTCTGTCTCGTTTCTTCTGAAAATTGCGCTTTTTCTGCGTTTACGGGAAAAGTTGAGGTCCGATGCGCAAAAGTGGGGTATCGTAGAAATCACCTTTTAAAGACGCACATTTCTGCCCCCCCCCCCCCAAAAATGGGCATTTCAAATGAGAAATGAGTCCAATGAACAAAATAGGGTGAATAAGTATGTATTTCAGGGGTGAGTTAGCAGGTTATTGGGGAAGTAAGTCCTGATATTTTTGGAGGTTGCAGGGGCCACTACACCATTCAAAATAGGCAGGCTTTAGCATATGCAGTTAGGCCCCGTAGGTTGATTTTAGCTAAAAAGTGCCCCAAACACTCAAACGGGCTTGTATCTGGGAAGGGAAAATATGGGAAACATGACTTAGACAGCAAATGATACACTGTATGCCATGTTTCCAAATTTTTATGCACAGTGGTTACAGCATGAAGCGAATGCATGTGAATATACAAAGGTGCATTGCATTAAACAAGTCCAATGAGCGTCCCAAAATGGCCGGCCTGCCTGCTTTCATCCATCAATTGTTCTAAATTTTTCATTACCCAATGAGCTGAGGTGGAGTCTTAGCCAGTGGTACCATCAGGGAGGTGTGTAAAGCACTTTAGGCTAGACAGCCAATCAGCTGCCAGTTTCCATCTGTCAATCAAATACAGCAGCCAATCAGAAAGCTGCCCATTTATCAGCAGGCCCTTTATGACATCACAAACAGACCCTCAGAACTATCTGTGCATGTCTAATGGCTGGCTGTCAGTTGGGCGGGTGGGTGGCAGAGGGAGGGGATGTCTGTCTCGTTTCTCCTGAAAATTGCGTTTTTTCTGCATTTACGGGAAAAGTTGAGGTCCGACGCGCAAAAGTGGGGTATCGTAGAAATCACATTTTAAAGATGCACATTTCTGGCCCCCCAAAAATGGGCATTTCAAATGAGAAATGAGTCCAATGAACAAAATAGGGTGAATAAGTATGTATTTCAGGGGTGAGTTAGCAGATTATTGGGGAAGTAAGTCCTGATATTTTTGGAGGTTGCAGGGGCCACTACACCATTCAAAATAGGCAGGTTTTAGCATATGCAGTTAGGCCCCGTAGGATGATTTTAGCTAAAAAGTGCCCCAAACACTCAAACGGGCTTGTATCTGGGAAGGGAAAATATGGAAAACATGACTTAGACAGCAAATGATACACTGTTTGCCATGTTTCCAAATTTTTATGCACAGTGGTTACAGCATGAAGCGAATGCATGTGAATATACAAAGGTGCATTGCATTAAACAAGTCCACTAAGTGTCCCAAAATGGCCGGCCTGCCTGCTTTCATCCATCAATTGTTCTAAATTTTTCATTACCCAATGAGCTGAGGTGGAGTCTTAGCCAGTGGTACCATCAGGGAGGTGTGTAAAGCACTTTAGGCTAGACAGCCAATCAGCTGCCAGCTTCCATCTGTCAATCAAATACAGCAGCCAATCAGAAAGCTGCCCATTGATCAGCAGGCCCTTTATGACATCACAGACAGACCCTCAGAACTATCTATGCATGTCTAATGGCTGGCTGTCAGTTGGGTGGGTGGGTGGCAGAGGGAAGGGATGTCTGTCTCGTTTCTTCTGAAAATTGCGCTTTTTCTGCGTTTACGGGAAAAGTTGAGGTCCGATGCGCAAAAGTGGGGTATCGTAGAAATCACCTTTTAAAGACGCACATTTCTGCCCCCCCCCCCCCAAAAATGGGCATTTCAAATGAGAAATGAGTCCAATGAACAAAATAGGGTGAATAAGTATGTATTTCAGGGGTGAGTTAGCAGGTTATTGGGGAAGTAAGTCCTGATATTTTTGGAGGTTGCAGGGGCCACTACACCATTCAAAATAGGCAGGCTTTAGCATATGCAGTTAGGCCCCGTAGGTTGATTTTAGCTAAAAAGTGCCCCAAACACTCAAACGGGCTTGTATCTGGGAAGGGAAAATATGGGAAACATGACTTAGACAGCAAATGATACACTGTATGCCATGTTTCCAAATTTTTATGCACAGTGGTTACAGCATGAAGCGAATGCATGTGAATATACAAAGGTGCATTGCATTAAACAAGTCCAATGAGCGTCCCAAAATGGCCGGCCTGCCTGCTTTCATCCATCAATTGTTCTAAATTTTTCATTACCCAATGAGCTGAGGTGGAGTCTTAGCCAGTGGTACCATCAGGGAGGTGTGTAAAGCACTTTAGGCTAGACAGCCAATCAGCTGCCAGTTTCCATCTGTCAATCAAATACAGCAGCCAATCAGAAAGCTGCCCATTTATCAGCAGGCCCTTTATGACATCACAAACAGACCCTCAGAACTATCTGTGCATGTCTAATGGCTGGCTGTCAGTTGGGCGGGTGGGTGGCAGAGGGAGGGGATGTCTGTCTCGTTTCTCCTGAAAATTGCGTTTTTTCTGCATTTACGGGAAAAGTTGAGGTCCGACGCGCAAAAGTGGGGTATCGTAGAAATCACATTTTAAAGATGCACATTTCTGGCCCCCCAAAAATGGGCATTTCAAATGAGAAATGAGTCCAATGAACAAAATAGGGTGAATAAGTATGTATTTCAGGGGTGAGTTAGCAGATTATTGGGGAAGTACTTTAAGTCCTGATATTTTTGGAGGTTGCAGGGGCCACTACACCATTCAAAATAGGCAGGTTTTAGCATATGCAGTTAGGCCCCGTAGGATGATTTTAGCTAAAAAGTGCCCCAAACACTCAAACGGGCTTGTATCTGGGAAGGGAAAATATGGAAAACATGACTTAGACAGCAAATGATACACTGTTTGCCATGTTTCCAAATTTTTATGCACAGTGGTTACAGCATGAAGCGAATGCATGTGAATATACAAAGGTGCATTGCATTAAACAAGTCCACTAAGTGTCCCAAAATGGCCGGCCTGCCTGCTTTCATCCATCAATTGTTCTAAATTTTTCATTACCCAATGAGCTGAGGTGGAGTCTTAGCCAGTGGTACCATCAGGGAGGTGTGTAAAGCACTTTAGGCTAGACAGCCAATCAGCTGCCAGCTTCCATCTGTCAATCAAATACAGCAGCCAATCAGAAAGCTGCCCATTGATCAGCAGGCCCTTTATGACATCACAGACAGACCCTCAGAACTATCTATGCATGTCTAATGGCTGGCTGTCAGTTGGGTGGGTGGGTGGCAGAGGGAAGGGATGTCTGTCTCGTTTCTTCTGAAAATTGCGCTTTTTCTGCGTTTACGGGAAAAGTTGAGGTCCGATGCGCAAAAGTGGGGTATCGTAGAAATCACCTTTTAAAGACGCACATTTCTGCCCCCCCCCCCCCCAAAAATGGGCATTTCAAATGAGAAATGAGTCCAATGAACAAAATAGGGTGAATAAGTATGTATTTCAGGGGTGAGTTAGCAGGTTATTGGGGAAGTAAGTCCTGATATTTTTGGAGGTTGCAGGGGCCACTACACCATTCAAAATAGGCAGGCTTTAGCATATGCAGTTAGGCCCCGTAGGTTGATTTTAGCTAAAAAGTGCCCCAAACACTCAAACGGGCTTGTATCTGGGAAGGGAAAATATGGGAAACATGACTTAGACAGCAAATGATACACTGTATGCCATGTTTCCAAATTTTTATGCACAGTGGTTACAGCATGAAGCGAATGCATGTGAATATACAAAGGTGCATTGCATTAAACAAGTCCAATGAGCGTCCCAAAATGGCCGGCCTGCCTGCTTTCATCCATCAATTGTTCTAAATTTTTCATTACCCAATGAGCTGAGGTGGAGTCTTAGCCAGTGGTACCATCAGGGAGGTGTGTAAAGCACTTTAGGCTAGACAGCCAATCAGCTGCCAGTTTCCATCTGTCAATCAAATACAGCAGCCAATCAGAAAGCTGCCCATTTATCAGCAGGCCCTTTATGACATCACAAACAGACCCTCAGAACTATCTGTGCATGTCTAATGGCTGGCTGTCAGTTGGGCGGGTGGGTGGCAGAGGGAGGGGATGTCTGTCTCGTTTCTCCTGAAAATTGCGTTTTTTCTGCATTTACGGGAAAAGTTGAGGTCCGACGCGCAAAAGTGGGGTATCGTAGAAATCACATTTTAAAGATGCACATTTCTGGCCCCCCAAAAATGGGCATTTCAAATGAGAAATGAGTCCAATGAACAAAATAGGGTGAATAAGTATGTATTTCAGGGGTGAGTTAGCAGATTATTGGGGAAGTACTTTAAGTCCTGATATTTTTGGAGGTTGCAGGGGCCACTACACCATTCAAAATAGGCAGGTTTTAGCATATGCAGTTAGGTCCCGTAGGATGATTTTAGCTAAAAAGTGCCCCAAACACTCAAACGGGCTTGTATCTGGGAAGGGAAAATATGGGAAACATGACTTAGACAGCAAATGATACACTGTTTGCCATGTTTCCAAATTTTTATGCACAGTGGTTACAGCATGAAGCGAATGCATGTGAAAATACAAAGGTGCATTGCATTAAACAAGTCCACTGAGTGTCCCAAAATGGCCGGCCTGCCTGCTTTCATCCATCAATTGTTCTAAATTTTTCATTACCCAATGAGCTGAGGTGGAGTCTTAGCCAGTGGTACCATCAGGGAGGTGTGTAAAGCACTTTAGGCTAGACAGCCAATCAGCTGCCTGCTTCCATATGTCAATCAAATAAAGCAGCCAATCAGAAAGCTGCCCATTAATCAGTAGGCCCTTTATGACATCACAGACAGACCCTCAGAACTATCTGTGCATGTCTAATGGCTGGCTGTCAGTTGGGTGGGTGGGTGGCAGAGGGAGGGGATGTCTGTCTCGTTTCTCCTGAAAATTGCGCTTTTTCTGCGTTTACGGGAAAAGTTGAGGTCCGACGCGCAAAAGTGGGGTATCGTAGAAATCACCTTTTAAAGACGCACATTTCTGGCCCCCCAAAAATGGGCATTTCAAATGAGAAATGAGTCCAATGAACAAAATAGGATGAATAAGTATGTATTTCAGGGGTGAGTTAGCAGGTTATTGGGGAAGTAAGTCCTGATATTTTTGGAGGTTGCAGGGGCCACTACACCATTCAAAATAGGCAGGCTTTAGCATATGCAGTTAGGCCCCGTAGGATGATTTTAGCTAAAAAGTGCCCCAAACACTCAAACGGGCTTGTATCTGGGAAGGGAAAATATGGGAAACATGACATAGACAGCAAATGATACACTGTTTGCCATGTTTCCAAATTTTTATGCACAGTGGTTACAGCATGAAGCGAATGCATGTGAATATACAAAGGTGCATTGCATTAAACAAGTCCACTGAGTGTCCCAAAATGGCCGGCCTGCCTGCTTTCATCCATCAATTGTTCTAAATTTTTCATTACCCAATGAGCTGAGGTGGAGTCTTAGCCAGTGGTACCATCAGGGAGGTGTGTAAAGCACTTTAGGCTAGACAGCCAATCAGCTGCCAGCTTCCATCTGTCAATCAAATACAGCAGCCAATCAGAAAGCTGCCCATTGATCAGCAGGCCCTTTATGACATCACAGAAAGACCCTCAGAACTATCTGTGCATGTCTAATGGCTGGCTATCAGTTGGGCGGGTGGGTGGCAGAGGAAGGGGATGTCTGTCTCTCCTTAAAATTGCGGTTTTTCTGCGTTTACGGGAAAAGTTGAGGTCCGACACGCAAAAGTGGGGTATCGTAGAAATCACCTTTTAAAGACGCACATTTCTGGCCCCCCAAAAATGGGCATTTCAAATAAGAAATGAGTCCAATGTACAAAATAGGGTGAATAAGTATGTATTTCAGGGGTGAGTTAGCAGGTTATTGGGGAAGTAAGTCCTGATATTTTTTGGAGGTTGCAGGGGCCACTACACCATTCAAAATAGGCAGGTTTTAGCATATGCAGTTAGGCCCCGTAGGATGATTTTAGCTAAAAAGTGCCCCAAACACTCAAACGGGCTTGCATCTGGGAAGGGAAAATATGGGAAACATGACTTAGACAGCAAATGATACACTAAATGCCATGTTTCCAAATTTTTATGCACAGTGGTTACAGCATGAAGCGAATGCATGTGAATATACAAAGGTGCATTGCATTAAACAAGTCCACTGAGTGTCCCAAAATTGCCGGAATGCCTGCTTTCATCCATCAATTGTTGTAAATTTTTCATTACCCAATGAGCTGAGGTGGAGTCTTAGCCACTGGTACCATCAGGGAGGTGTGTAAAGCACTTTAGGCTAGACAGCCAATCAGCTGCCAGCTTCCATCTGTCAATCAAATACAGCAACCAATCAGAAAGCTGCCCATTGATCAGCAGGCCCTTTATGACATCACAGACAGACCCTCAGAACTATCTGTGCATGTCTAATGGCTGGCTGTCAGTTGGGCGGGTGGGTGGCAGAGGGAGGGGATGTCTGTCTCGTTTCTCCTGAAAATTGCGTTTTTTCTGCGTTTACGGGAAAAGTTGAGGTCCGACGCGCAAAAGTGGAGTATCGTAGAAATCACCTTTTAAAGACGCACATTTCTGTCCCCCCAAAAATGGGCATTTCAAATGAGAAATGAGTCCAATGAACAAAATAGGGTGAATAAGTATGTATTTCAGGGGTGAGTTAGCAGGTTATTGGGGAAGTAATTCCTGATATTTTTGGAGGTTGCAGGGGCCACTACACCATTCAAAATAGGCAGGTTTTAGCATATGCAGTTAGGCCCCGTAGGATGATTTTAGCTAAAAAGTGCCCCAAACACTCAAACGGGCTTGTATCTGGGAAGGCAAAATATGGGAAACATGACTTAGACAGCAAATGATACACTGTTTGCCATGTTTCCAAATTTTTATGCACAGTGGTTACAGCATGAAGCGAATGCATGTGAATATACAAAGGTGCATTGCATTAAACAAGTCCACTGAGTGTCCTAAAATGGCCGGCCTGCCTGCTTTCATCCATCAATTGTTCTAAATTTTTCATTACCCAATGAGCTGAGGTGGAGTCTTAGCCAGTGGTACCATCAGGGAGGTGTGTAAAGCACTTTAGGCTAGACAGCCAATCAGCTGCCAGCTTCCATCTGTCAATCAAATACAGCAGCCAATCAGAAAGCTGCCCATTGATCAGCAGGCCCTTTATGACATCACAGAAAGACCCTCAGAACTATCTGTGCATGTCTAATGGCTGGCTGTCAGTTGGGCGGGTGGGTGGCAGAGGAAGGGGATGTCTGTCTCGTTTCTCCCTAAAATTGCGGTTTTTCTGCGTTTACGGGAAAAGTTGAGGTTCGACACGCAAAAGTGGGGTATCGTAGAAATCTCCTTTTAAAGACGCACATTTCTGGCCCCCCAAAAATGGGCATTTCAAATAAGAAATGAGTCCAATGTACAAAATAGGGTGAATAAGTATGTATTTCATGGGTGAGTTAGCAGGTTATTGGGGAAGTAAGTCCTGATATTTTTTGGAGGTTGCAGGGGCCACTACACCATTCAAAATAGGCAGGTTTTAGCATATGCAGTTAGGCCCTGTAGGATGATTTTAGCTAAAAAGTGCCCCAAACACTCAAACGGGCTTGCATCTGGGAAGGGAAAATATGGGAAACATGACTTAGACACCAAAAGATACACTAAATGCCATGTTTCCAAATTTTTATGCACAATGGTTACAGCATGAAGCGAATGCATGTGAATATACAAAGGTGCATTGCATTAAACAAGTCCACTGAGTGTCCCAAAATTGCCGGCCTGCCTGCTTTCATCCATCAATTGTTCTAAATTTTTCATTACCCAATGAGCTGAGGTGGAGTCTTAGCCAGTGGTACCATCAGGGAGGTGTGTAAAGCACTTTAGGCTAGACAGCCAATCAGCTGCCAGCTTCCATCTGTCAATCAAATACAGCAGCCAATCAGAAAGCTGCCCCTTGATCAGCAGGCCCTTTATGACATCACAGAAAGACCCTCAGAACTATCTGTGCATGTCTCATGGCTGGCTGTCAGTTGGGCGGGTGGGTGGCAGAGGGAGGGGATGTCTGTCTCGTTTCTCCTGAAAATTGCGTTTTTTCTGCGTTTACGGGAAAAGTTGAGGTCCGACGCGCAAAAGTGGGGTATCGTAGAAATCACCTTTTAAAGACGCACATTTCTGCCCCCCCAAAAATGGGCATTTCAAATGAGAAATGAGTCCAATGAACAAAATAGGATGAATAAGTATGTATTTCAGGGGTGAGTTAGCAGGTTATTGGGGAAGTAAGTCCTGATATTTTTTGGAGGTTGCAGGGGCCACTACACCATTCAAAATAGGCAGGTTTTAGCATATGCAGTTAGGCCCGTAGGATGATTTTAGCTAAAAAGTGCCCCAAACACTCAAACGGGCTTGCATCTGGGAAGGGAAAATATGGGAAACATGACTTAGACACCAAAAGATACACTAAATGCCATGTTTCCAAATTTTTATGCACAGTGGTTACAGCATGAAGCGAATGCATGTGAATATACAAAGGTGCATTGCATTAAACAAGTCCACTGAGTGTCCCAAAATTGCCGGCCTGCCTGCTTTCATCCATCAATTGTTGTAAATTTTTCATTACCCAATGAGCTGAGGTGGAGTCTTAGCCACTGGTACCATCAGGGAGGTGTGTAAAGCACTTTAGGCTAGACAGCCAATCAGCTGCCAGCTTCCATCTGTCAATCAAATACAGCAACCAATCAGAAAGCTGCCCATTGATCAGCAGGCCCTTTATGACATCACAGACAGACCCTCAGAACTATCTGTGCATGTCTAATGGCTGGCTGTCAGTTGGGCGGGTGGGTGGCAGAGGGAGGGGATGTCTGTCTCGTTTCTCCTGAAAATTGCAGTTTTTCTGCGTTTACGGGAAAAGTTGAGGTCCGACGCGCAAAAGTGGGGTATCGTAGAAATCACCTTTTAAAGTCGCACATTTCCGGCCCCCCAAAAATGGGCATTTCAAATGAGAAATGAGTCCAATGAACAAAATAGGGTGAATAAGTATGTATTTCAGGGGTGAGTTAGCAGGTTATTGGGGAAGTAAGTCCTGATATTTTTGGAGGTTGCAGGGGCCACTACACCATTTAAAATAGGCAGGTTTTAGCATATGCAGTTAGGCCCTGTAGGATGATTTTAGCTAAAAAGTGCCCCAAACACTCAAATGGGCTAGTATCTGGGAAGGAAAAAAATGGGAAACATGACTTAGACACCAAATGATACACTGTTTGCCATGTTTCCAAATTTTTATGCACAGCGGTTACAGCATGAAGCGAATGCATGTGAATATACAAAGGTGCATTGCATTAAACAAGTCCAATGAGCGTCCCAAAATGGCCGGCCTGCCTGCTTTCATCCATCAATTGTTCTAAATTTTTCATTTCCCAACGAGCTGAGGTGGAGTCTTAGCCAGTGGTACCATCAGGGAGGTGTGTAAAGCACTTTAGGCTAGACAGCCAATCAGCTGCCTGCTTCCATCTGTCAATCAAATACAGCAGCCAATCAGAAAGCTGCCCCTTGATCAGCAGGCCCTTTATGACATCACAGAAATACCCTCAGAACTATCTGTGCAAGTCTAATGGCTGGCTGTCAGTTGGGCGGGTGGGTGGCAGAGGGAGGGGATGTCTGTCTCGTTTCTCCTGAAAATTGCATTTTTTCTGCGTTTACGGGAAAAGTTGTGGTCCGACGCGCAAAAGTTGGGTATCGTAGAAATCACCTTTTAAAGACGCACATTTCTGGCCCCCCAAAAATGGGCATTTCAAATGAGAAATGAGTCCAATGAACATAATAGGATGAATAAGTATGTATTTCAGGGGTGTGTTAGCAGGTTATTGGGGAAGTAAGTCCTGATATTTTTGGAGGTTGCAGGGGCCACTACACCATTCAAAATAGGCAGGCTTTAGCATATGCAGTTAGGCCCCGTAGGATGATTTTAGCTAAAAAGTGCCCCAAACACTCAAACGGGCTTGTATCTGGGAAGGGAAAATATGGGAAACATGACTTAGACAGCAAATGATACACTGTTTGCCATGTTTCCAAATTTTTATGCACAGTGGTTACAGCATGAAGCGAATGCATGTGAATATACAAAGGTGCATTGCATTAAACAAGTCCACTGAGTGTCCTAAAATGGCCGGCCTGCCTGCTTTCATCCATCAATTGTTCTAAATTTTTCATTACCCAATGAGCTGAGGTGGAGTCTTAGCCACTGGTACCATCAGGGAGGTGTGTAAAGCACTTTAGGCTAGACAGCCAATCAGCTGCCAGCTTCCATCTGTCAATCAAATACAGCAACCAATCAGAAAGCTGCCTATTGATCAGCAGGCCCTTTATGACATCACAGACAGACCCTCAGAACTATCTGTGCATGTCTAATGGCTGGCTGTCAGTTGGGCGGGTGGGTGGCAGAGGGAGGGGATGTCTGTCTCGTTTCTCCTGAAAATTGCGTTTTTTCTGCGTTTACGGGAAAAGTTGAGGTCCGACGCGCAAAAGTGGAGTATCGTAGAAATCACCTTTTAAAGACGCACATATCTGGCCCCCCAAAAATGGGCATTTCAAATGAGAAATGAGTCCAATGAACAAAATAGGATGAATAAGTATGTATTTCAGGGGTGAGTTAGCAGGTTATTGGGGAAGTAAGTCCTGATATTTTTGGAGGTTGCAGGGGCCACTACACCATTCAAAATAGGCAGGCTTTAGCATATGCAGTTAGGCCCCGTAGGATGATTTTAGCTAAAAAGTGCCCCAAACACTCAAACGGGCTTGTATCTGGGAAGGCAAAATATGGGAAACATGACTTAGACAGCAAATGATACACTGTTTGCCATGTTTCCAAATTTTTATGCACAGTGGTTACAGCATGAAGCGAATGCATGTGAATATACAAAGGTGCATTGCATTAAACAAGTCCACTGAGTGTCCCAAAATTGCCGGCCTGCCTGCTTTCATCCATCAATTGTTGTAAATTTTTCATTACCCAATGAGCTGAGGTGGAGTCTTAGCCACTGGTACCATCAGGGAGGTGTGTAAAGCACTTTAGGCTAGACAGCCAATCAGCTGCCAGCTTCCATCTGTCAATCAAATACAGCAACCAATCAGAAAGCTGCCCATTGATCAGCAGGCCCTTTATGACATCACAGACAGACCCTCAGAACTATCTGTGCATGTCTAATGGCTGGCTGTCAGTTGGGCGGGTGGGTGGCAGAGGGAGGGGATGTCTGTCTCGTTTCTCCTGAAAATTGCAGTTTTTCTGCGTTTACGGGAAAAGTTGAGGTCCGACGCGCAAAAGTGGGGTATCGTAGAAATCACCTTTTAAAGTCGCACATTTCCAGCCCCCCAAAAATGGGCATTTCAAATGAGAAATGAGTCCAATGAACAAAATAGGGTGAATAAGTATGTATTTCAGGGGTGAGTTAGCAGGTTATTGGGGAAGTAAGTCCTGATATTTTTGGAGGTTGCAGGGGCCACTACACCATTTAAAATAGGCAGGTTTTAGCATATGCAGTTAGGCCCTGTAGGATGATTTTAGCTAAAAAGTGACCCAAACACTCAAATAGGCTAGTATATGGGAAGGAAAAAAATGGGAAACATGACTTAGACACCAAATGATACACTGTTTGCCATGTTTCCAAATTTTTATGCACAGCGGTTACAGCATGAAGCGAATGCATGTGAATATACAAAGGTGCATTGCATTAAACAAGTCCAATGAGCGTCCCAAAATGGCCGGCCTGCCTGCTTTCATCCATCAATTGTTCTAAATTTTTCATTTCCCAACGAGCTGAGGTGGAGTCTTAGCCAGTGGTACCATCAGGGAGGTGTGTAAAGCACTTTAGGCTAGACAGCCAATCAGCTGCCTGCTTCCATCTGTCAATCAAATACAGCAGCCAATCAGAAAGCTGCCCCTTGATCAGCAGGCCCTTTATGACATCACAGAAAGACCCTCAGAACTATCTGTGCATGTCTAATGGCTGGCTGTCAGTTGGGCGGGTGGGTGGCAGAGGGAGGGGATGTCTGTCTCGTTTCTCCTGAAAATTGCATTTTTTCTGCGTTTACGGGAAAAGTTGTGGTCCGACGCGCAAAAGTGGGGTATCGTAGAAATCACCTTTTAAAGACGCACATTTCTGGCCCCCCAAAAATGGGCATTTCAAATGAGAAATGAGTCCAATGAACAAAATATGATGAATAAGTATGTATTTTAGGGGTGAGTTAGCAGGTTATTGGGGAAGTAAGTCCTGATATTTTTGGAGGTTGCAGGGGCCACTACACCATTCAAAATAGGCAGGCTTTAGCATATGCAGTTAGGCCCCGTAGGATGATTTTAGCTAAAAAGTGCCCCAAACACTCAAACGGGCTTGTATCTGGGAAGGGAAAATATGGGAAACATGACTTAGACAGCAAATGATACACTGTTTGCCATGTTTCCAAATTTTTATGCACAGTGGTTACAGCATGAAGTGAATGCATGTGAATATACAAAGGTGCATTGCATTAAACAAGTCCACTGAGTGTCCTAAAATGGCCGGCCTGCCTGCTTTCATCCATCAATTGTTCTAAATTTTTCATTACCCAATGAGCTGAGGTGGAGTCTTAGCCAGTGGTACCATCAGGGAGGTGTGTAAAGCACTTTAGGCTAGACAGCCAATCAGCTGCCAGCTTCCATCTGTCAATCAAATACAGCAGCCAATCAGAAAGCTGCCCATTGATCAGCAGGCCCTTTATGACATCACAGAAAGACCCTCAGAACTATCTGTGCATGTCTAATGGCTGGCTGTCAGTTGGGCGGTGGGTGGCAGAGGAAGGGGATGTCTGTCTCGTTTCTCCTTAAAATTGCGGTTTTTCTGCGTTTACGGGAAAAGTTGAGGTCCGACACGCAAAAGTGGGGTATCGTAGAAATCTCCTTTTAAAGACGCACATTTCTGGCCCCCCAAAAATGGGCATTTCAAATAAGAAATGAGTCCAATGTACAAAATAGGGTGAATAAGTATGTATTTCAGGGGTGAGTTAGCAGGTTATTGGGGAAGTAAGTCCTGATATTTTTTGGAGGTTGCAGGGGCCACTACACCATTCAAAATAGGCAGGTTTTAGCATATGCAGTTAGGCCCGTAGGATGATTTTAGCTAAAAAGTGCCCCAAACACTCAAACTGGCTTGCATCTGGGAAGGGAAAATATGGGAAACATGACTTAGACACCAAAAGATACACTAAATGCCATGTTTCCAAATTTTTATGCACAGTGGTTACAGCATGAAGCGAATGCATGTGAATATACAAAGGTGCATTGCATTAAACAAGTCCACTGAGTGTCCCAAAATTGCCGGCCTGCCTGCTTTCATCCGTCAATTGTTGTAAATTTTTCATTACCCAATGAGCTGAGGTGGAGTCTTAGCCACTGGTACCATCAGGGAGGTGTGTAAAGCACTTTAGGCTAGACAACCAATCAGCTGCCAGCTTCCATCTGTCAATCAAATACAGCAACCAATCAGAAAGCTGCCCATTGATCAGCAGGCCCTTTATGACATCACAGACAGACCCTCAGAACTATCTGTGCATGTCTAATGGCTGGCTGTCAGTTGGGCGGGTGGGTGGCAGAGGGAGGGGATGTCTGTCTCGTTTCTCCTGAAAATTGCAGTTTTTCTGCGTTTACGGGAAAAGTTGAGGTCCGACGCGCAAAAGTGGGGTATCGTAGAAATCACCTTTTAAAGTCGCACATTTCCAGCCCCCCAAAAATGGGCATTTCAAATGAGAAATGAGTCCAATGAACAAAATAGGGTGAATAAGTATGTATTTCAGGGGTGAGTTAGCAGGTTATTGGGGAAGTAAGTCCTGATATTTTTGGAGGTTGCAGGGGCCACTACACCATTTAAAATAGGCAGGTTTTAGCATATGCAGTTAGGCCCTGTAGGATGATTTTAGCTAAAAAGTGCCCCAAACACTCAAATGGGCTAGTATCTGGGAAGGAAAAAATGGGAAACATGACTTAGACACCAAATGATACACTGTTTGCCATGTTTCCAAATTTTTATGCACAGCGGTTACAGCATGAAGCGAATGCATGTGAATATACAAAGGTGCATTGCATTAAACAAGTCCAATGAGCGTCCCAAAATGGCCGGCCTGCCTGCTTTCATCCATCAATTGTTCTAAATTTTTCATTTCCCAACGAGCTAAGGTGGAGTCTTAGCCAGTGGTACCATCAGGGAGGTGTCTAAAGCACTTTAGGCTAGACAGCCAATCAGCTGCCTGCTTCCATCTGTCTATCAAATACAGCAGCCAATCAGAAAGCTGCCCCTTGATCAGCAGGCACTTTATGACATCACAGAAATACCCTCAGAACTATCTGTGCATGTCTAATGGCTGGCTGTCAGTTGGGCGGGTGGGTGGAAGAGGGAGGGGATGTCTGTCTCGTTTCTCCTGAAAATTGCATTTTTTCTGCGTTTACGGGAAAAGTTGTGGTCCGACGCGCAAAAGTGGGGTATCGTAGAAATCACCTTTTAAAGACGCACATTTCTGGCCCCCCAAAAATGGGCATTTCAAATGAGAAATGAGTCCAATGAACAAAATAGGATGAATAAGTATGTATTTCAGGGGTGAGTTAGCAGGTTATTGGGGAAGTAAGTCCTGATATTTTTGGAGGTTGCAGGGGCCACTACACCATTCAAAATAGGCAGGCTTTAGCATATGCAGTTAGGCCCCGTAGGATGATTTTAGCTAAAAAGTGCCCCAAACACTCAAACGGGCTTGTATCTGGGAAGGGAAAATATGGGAAACATGACTTAGACAGCAAATGATACACTGTTTGCCATGTTTCCAAATTTGTATGCACAGTGGTTACAGCATGAAGCGAATGCATGTGAATATACAAAGGTGCATTGCATTAAACAAGTCCACTGAGTGTCCTAAAATGGCCGGCCTGCCTGCTTTCATCCATCAATTGTTCTAAATTTTTCATTACCCAATGAGCTGAGGTGGAGTCTTAGCCAGTGGTACCATCAGGGAGGTGTGTAAAGCACTTTAGGCTAGACAGCCAATCAGCTGCCAGCTTCCATCTGTCAATCAAATACAGCAGCCAATCAGAAAGCTGCCCATTGATCAGCAGGCCCTTTATGACATCACAGAAAGACCCTCAGAACTATCTGTGCATGTCTAATGGCTGGCTGTCAGTTGGGCGGGTGGGTGGCAGAGGAAGGGGATGTCTGTCTCGTTTCTCCTTAAAATTGCGGTTTTTCTGCGTTTACGGGAAAAGTTGAGGTCCGACACGCAAAAGTGGGGTATCGTAGAAATCTCCTTTTAAAGACGCACATTTCTGGCCCCCCAAAAATGGGCATTTCAAATAAGAAATGAGTCCAATGTACAAAATGGGGTGAATAGGTATGTATTTCAGTGGTGAGTTAGCAGGTTATTGGGGAAGTAAGTCCTGATATTTTTTGGAGGTTGCAGGGGCCACTACACTATTCAAAATAGGCAGGTTTTAGCATATGCAGTTAGGCCCGTAGGATGATTTTAGCTAAAAAGTGCCCCAAACACTCAAACGGGCTTGCATCTGGGAAGGGAAAATATGGGAAACATGACTTACTTAGACAGCAAATGATACACTAAATGCCATGTTTCCAAATTTTTATGCACAGTGGTTACAGCATGAAGCGAATGCATGTGAATATACAAAGGTGCATTGCATTAAACAAGTCCACTGAGTGTCCCAAAATTGCCGGAATGCCTGCTTTCATCCATCAATTGTTGTAAATTTTTCATTACCCAATGAGCTGAGGTGGAGTCTTAGCCACTGGTACCATCAGGGAGGTGTGTAAAGCAATTTAGGCTAGACAGCCAATCAGCTGCCAGCTTCCATCTGTCAATCAAATACAGCAACCAATCAGAAAGCTGCCCATTGATCAGCAGGCCCTTTATGACATCACAGACAGACCCTCAGAACTATCTGTGCTTGTCTAATGGCTGGCTGTCAGTTGGGCGGGTGGGTGGCAGAGGGAGGGGATGTCTTTCTCGTTTCTCCTGAAAATTGCAGTTTTTCTGCGTTTACGGGAAAAGTTGAGGTCCGACGCGCAAAAGTGGGGTATCGTAGAAATCACCTTTTAAAGTCGCACATTTCCGGCCCCCCAAAAATGGGCATTTCAAATGAGAAATGAGTCCAATGAACAAAATAGGGTGAATAAGTATGTATTTCAGGGGTGAGTTAGCAGGTTATTGGGGAAGTAAGTCCTGATATTTTTGGAGGTTGCAGGGGCCACTACACCATTTAAAATAGGCAGGTTTTAGCATATGCAGTTAGGCCCTGTAGGATGATTTTAGCTAAAAAGTGCCCCAAACACTCAAATGGGCTTGTATCTGGGAAGGAAAAAAATGGGAAACATGACTTTGACACCAAATGATACACTGTTTGCCATGTTTCCAAATTTTTATGCACAGCGGTTACAGCATGAAGCGAATGCATGTGAATATACAAAGGTGCATTGCATTAAATAAGTCCAATGAGCGTCCCAAAATGGCCGGCCTGCCTGCTTTCATCCATCAATTGTTCTAAATTTTTCATTTCCCAACGAGCTGAGGTGGAGTCTTAGCCAGTGGTACCATCAGGGAGGTGTGTAAAGCACTTTAGGCTAGACAGCCAATCAGCTGCCAGCTTCCATCTGTCAATCAAATACAGCAGCCAATCAGAAAGCTGCCCCTTGATCAGCAGGCAATTTATGACATCACAGAAAGACCCTCAGAACTATCTGTGCATGTCTAATGGCTGGCTGTCAGTTGGGCGGGTGGGTGGCAGAGGGAGGGGATGTCTGTCTCGTTTCTCCTGAAAATTGCAGTTTTTCTTCGTTTACGGGAAAAGTTGAGGTCCGACGCGCAAAAGTGGGGTATCGTAGAAATCACCTTTTAAAGTCGCACATTTCCAGCCCCCCAAAAATGGGCATTTCAAATGAGAAATGAGTCCAATGAACAAAATAGGGTGAATAAGTATGTATTTCAGGGGTGAGTTAGCAGGTTATTGGGGAAGTAAGTCCTGATATTTTTGGAGGTTGCAGGGGCCACTACACCATTTAAAATAGGCAGGTTTTAGCATATGCAGTTAGGCCCTGTAGGATGATTTTAGCTAAAAAGTGCCCCAAACACTCAAATGGGCTAGTATCTGGGAAGGAAAAAAATGGGAAACATGACTTAAACACCAAATGATACACTGTTTGCCATGTTTCCAAATTTTTATGCACAGCGGTTACAGCATGAAGCGAATGCATGTGAATATACAAAGGTGCATTGCATTAAACAAGTCCAATGAGCGTCCCAAAATGGTCGGCCTGCCTGCTTTCATCCATCAATTGTTCTAAATTTTTCATTTCCCAACGAGCTGAGGTGGAGTCTTAGCCAGTGGTACCATCAGGGAGGTGTGTAAAGCACTTTAGGCTAGACAGCAGATCAGCTGCCTGCTTCCATCTGTCAATCAAATACAGCAGCCAATCAGAAAGCTGCCCCTTGATCAGCAGGCCCTTTATGACATCACAGAAATACCCTCAGAACTATCTGTGCATGTCTAATGGCTGGCTGTCAGTTGGGCGGGTGGGTGGAAGAGGGAGGGGATGTCTGTCTCGTTTCTCCTGAAAATTGCAGTTTTTCTGCGTTTACGGGAAAAGTTGAGGTCCGACGCGCAAAAGTGGGGTATCGTAGAAATCACCTTTTAAAGTCGCACATTTCCAGCCCCCCAAAAATGGGCATTTCAAATGAGAAATGAGTCCAATGAACAAAATAGGGTGAATAAGTATGTATTTCAGGGGTGAGTTAGCAGGTTATTGGGGAAGTAAGTCCTGATATTTTTGGAGGTTGCAGGGGCCACTACACCATTTAAAATAGGCAGGTTTTAGCATATGCAGTTAGGCCCTGTAGGATGATTTTAGCTAAAAAGTGCCCCAAACACTCAAATGGGCTAGTATCTGGGAAGGAAAAAAATGGGAAACATGACTTAAACACCAAATGATACACTGTTTGCCATGTTTCCAAATTTTTATGCACAGCGGTTACAGCATGAAGCGAATGCATGTGAATATACAAAGGTGCATTGCATTAAACAAGTCCAATGAGCGTCCCAAAATGGTCGGCCTGCCTGCTTTCATCCATCAATTGTTCTAAATTTTTCATTTCCCAACGAGCTGAGGTGGAGTCTTAGCCAGTGGTACCATCAGGGAGGTGTGTAAAGCACTTTAGGCTAGACAGCAGATCAGCTGCCTGCTTCCATCTGTCAATCAAATACAGCAGCCAATCAGAAAGCTGCCCCTTGATCAGCAGGCCCTTTATGACATCACAGACAGACCCTCAGAACTATCTGTGCATGTCTAATGGCTGGCTGTCAGTTGGGCGGGTGGGTGGCAGAGGGAGGGGATGTCTGTCTCGTTTCTCCTGAAAATTGCAGTTTTTCTGCGTTTATGGGAAAAGTTGAGGTCCGACGCGCAAAAGTGGGGTATCGTAGAAATCACCTTTTAAAGTCGCACATTTCCGGCCCCCCAAAAATGGGCATTTCAAATGAGAAATGAGTCCAATGAACAAAATAGGGTGAATAAGTATGTATTTCAGGGGTGAGTTAGCAGGTTATTGGGGAAGTAAGTCCTGATATTTTTGGAGGTTGCAGGGGCCACTACACCATTTAAAATAGGCAGGTTTTAGCATATGCAGTTAGGCCCTGTAGGATGATTTTAGCTAAAAAGTGCCCCAAACACTCAAATGGGCTTGTATCTGGGAAGGAAAAAAATGGGAAACATGACTTTGACACCAAATGATACACTGTTTGCCATGTTTCCAAATTTTTATGCACAGCGGTTACAGCATGAAGCGAATGCATGTGAATATACAAAGGTGCATTGCATTAAATAAGTCCAATGAGCGTCCCAAAATGGCCGGCCTGCCTGCTTTCATCCATCAATTGTTCTAAATTTTTCATTTCCCAACGAGCTGAGGTGGAGTCTTAGCCAGTGGTACCATCAGGGAGGTGTGTAAAGCACTTTAGGCTAGACAGCCAATCAGCTGCCAGCTTCCATCTGTCAATCAAATACAGCAGCCAATCAGAAAGCTGCCCCTTGATCAGCAGGCAATTTATGACATCACAGAAAGACCCTCAGAACTATCTGTGCATGTCTAATGGCTGGCTGTCAGTTGGGCGGGTGGGTGGCAGAGGGAGGGGATGTCTGTCTCGTTTCTCCTGAAAATTGCGTTTTTTCTGCGTTTACGGGAAAAGTTGAGTTCCGACGCGCAAAAGTGGAGTATCGTAGAAATCACCTTTTAAAGACGCACATTTCTGGCCCCCCAAAAATGGGCATTTCAAATAAGAAATGAGTCCAATGTACAAAATAGGGTGAATAAGTATGTATTTCAGGGGTGAGTTAGCAGGTTATTGGGGAAGTAAGTCCTGATATTTTTTGGAGGTTGCAGGGGCCACTACACCATTCAAAATAGGCAGGTTTTAGCATATGCAGTTAGGCCCGTAGGATGATTTTAGCTAAAAAGTGCCCCAAACACTCAAACGGGCTTGCATCTGGGAAGGAAAAAAATGGGAAACATGACTTAAACACCAAATGATACACTGTTTGCCATGTTTCCAAATTTTTATGCACAGCGGTTACAGCATGAAGCGAATGCATGTGAATATACAAAGGTGCATTGCATTAAACAAGTCCAATGAGCGTCCCAAAATGGTCGGCCTGCCTGCTTTCATCCATCAATTGTTCTAAATTTTTCATTTCCCAACGAGCTGAGGTGGAGTCTTAGCCAGTGGTACCATCAGGGAGGTGTGTAAAGCACTTTAGGCTAGACAGCAGATCAGCTGCCTGCTTCCATCTGTCAATCAAATACAGCAGCCAATCAGAAAGCTGCCCCTTGATCAGCAGGCCCTTTATGACATCACAGAAATACCCTCAGAACTATCTGTGCATGTCTAATGGCTGGCTGTCAGTGGGGCGGGTGGGTGGAAGAGGGAGGGGATGTCTGTCTCGTTTCTCCTGAAAATTGCAGTTTTTCTGCGTTTACGGGAAAAGTTGTGGTCCGACGCGCAAAAGTGGGGTATCGTAGAAATCACCTTTTAAAGTCGCACATTTCTGGCCCCCCAAAAATGGGCATTTCAAATGAGAAATGAGTCCAATGAACAAAATAAGATGAATAAGTATGTATTTCAGGGGTGAGTTAGCAGGTTATTGGGGAAGTAAGTCCTGATATTTTTGGAGGTTGCAGGGGCCACTACACCATTCAAAATAGGCAGGCTTTAGCATATGCAGTTAGGCCCGTAGGTTGATTTTAGCTAAAAAGTGCCCCAAACACTCAAACGGGCTTGTATCTGGGAAGGGAAAATATGGGAAACATGACTTAGACAGCAAATGATACACTGTTTGCCATGTTTCCAAATTTTTATGCACAGTGGTTACAGCATGAAGCGAATGCATGTGAATATACAAAGGTGCATTGCATTAAACAAGTCCACTGAGTGTCCTAAAATGGCCGGCCTGCCTGCTTTCATCCATCAATTGTTCTAAATTTTTCATTACCCAATGAGCTGAGGTGGAGTCTTAGCCAGTGGTACCATCAGGGAGGTGTGTAAAGCACTTTAGGCTAGACAGCCAATCAGCTGCCAGCTTCCATCTGTCAATCAAATACAGCAGCCAATCAGAAAGCTGCCCATTGATCAGCAGGCCCTTTATGACATCACAGACAGACCCTCAGAACTATCTGTGCATGTCTAATGGCTGTCTGTCAGTTGGGCGGGTGGGTGGCAGAGGGAGGGGATGTCTGTCTCGTTTCTCCTGAAAATTGCAGTTTTTCTGCGTTTACGGGAAAAGTTGAGGTCCGACGCGCAAAAGTGGGGTATCGTAGAAATCACCTTTTAAAGTCGCACATTTCCAGCCCCCCAAAAATGGGCATTTCAAATGAGAAATGAGTCCAATGAACAAAATAGGGTGAATAAGTATGTATTTCAGGGGTGAGTTAGCAGGTTATTGGGGAAGTAAGTCCTGATATTTTTGGAGGTTGCAGGGGCCACTACACCATTCAAAATAGGCAGGCTTTAGCATATGCAGTTAGGCCCCGTAGGATGATTTTAGCTAAAAAGTGCCCCAAACACTCAAACGGGCTTGTATCTGGGAAGGGAAAATATGGGAAACATGACTTAGACAGCAAATGATACACTGTTTGCCATGTTTCCAAATTTTTATGCACAGTGGTTACAGCATGAAGCGAATGCATGTAAATATACAAAGGTGCATTGCATTAAACAAGTCCACTGAGTGTCCCAAAATGGCCAGCCTGCCTGCTTTCATCCATCAATTGTTCTAAATTTTTCATTACCCAATGAGCTGAGGTGGAGTCTTAGCCAGTGGTACCATCAGGGAGGTGTGTAAAGCACTTTAGGCTTACAGCAAATACAGCAGCCAATACAGCAGCCAAATACAGCAAATACAGCAGCCAATCAGAAAGCTGCCCATTGATCAGCAGGCCCTTTATGACATCACAGAAAGACCCTCAGAACTATCTGTGCATGTCTAATGGCTGGCTGTTAGTTGGGCGGGTGGGTGGCAGAGGGAGGGGATGTCTGTCTCGTTTCTCCCTAAAATTGCGTTTTTCTGTGTTTACGGGAAAAGTTGAGGTCCGACGCGCAAAAGTGGGGTATCGTAGAAATCACCTTTTAAAGACGCACATTTCTGGCCCCCCAAAAATGGGCATTTCAAATGAGAAATGAGTCCAATGAACAAAATAGGGTGAATAAGTATGTATTTCAGGGGTGAGTTAGCAGGTTATTGGGGAAGTAAGTCCTGATATTTTTGGAGGTTGCAGGGGCCACTACAACAATCAAAATAGGCAGGCTTTAGCATATGCAGTTAGGCCCCGTAGGTTGATTTTAGCTAAAAAGTGCCCCAAACACTCAAACGGGCTTGTATCTGGGAAGGGAAAATATGGGAAACATGACTTAGACACCAAATGATACACTGTTTGCCATGTTTCCAAATTTTTATGCACAGTGGTTACAGCATGAAGCGAATGCATGTGAATATACAAAGGTGCATTGCATTAAACAAGTCCACTGAGTGTCCCAAAATTGCCGGCCTTCCTGCTTTCATCCATCAATTGTTCTAAATTTTTCATTACCCAATGAGCTGAGGTGGAGTCTTAGCCACTGGTACCATCAGGGAGGTGTGTAAAGCACTTTAGGCTAGACAGCCAATCAGCTGCCAGCTTCCATCTGTCAATCAAATACAGCAACCAATCAGAAAGCTGCCCATTGATCAGCAGGCCCTTTATGACATCACAGACAGACCCTCAGAACTATCTGTGCATGTCTAATGGCTGGCTGTCAGTTGGGCGGGTGGGTGGCAGAGGGAGGGGATGTCTGTCTCGTTTCTCCTGAAAATTGCAGTTTTTCTGCGTTTACGGGAAAAGTTGAGGTCCGACGCGCAAAAGTGGGGTATGGTAGAAATCACCTTTAAGAAGTCGCACATTTCTTGCCCCCCAAAAATGGGCATTTCAAATGAGAAATGAGTCCAATGAACAAAATAGGGTGAATAAGTATGTATTTCAGGGGTGAGTTAGCAGGTTATTGGGGAAGTAAGTCCTGATATTTTTGGAGGTTGCAGGGGCCACTACACCATTCAAAATAGGCAGGCTTTAGCATATGCAGTTAGGCCCCGTAGGATGATTTTAGCTAAAAAGTGCCCCAAACACTCAAACGGGCTTGTATCTGGGAAGGGAAATATGGGAAACATGACTTAGACAGCAAATGATACACTGTTTGCCATGTTTCCAAATTTTTATGCACAGTGGTTACAGCATGAAGCGAATGCATGTGAATATACAAAGGTGCATTGCATTAAACAAGTCCACTGAGTGTCCCAAAATGGCCAGCCTGCCTGCTTTCATCCATCAATTGTTCTAAATTTTTCATTACCCAATGAGCTGAGGTGGAGTCTTAGCCAGTGGTACCATCAGGGAGGTGTGTAAAGCACTTTAGGCTTACAGCAAATACAGCAGCCAATACAGCAGCCAAATACAGCAAATACAGCAGCCAATCAGAAAGCTGCCCATTGATCAGCAGGCCCTTTATGACATCACAGAAAGACCCTCAGAACTATCTGTGCATGTCTAATGGCTGGCTGTTAGTTGGGCGGATGGGTGGCAGAGGGAGGGGATGTCTGTCTCGTTTCTCCCTAAAATTGCGTTTTTTCTGCGTTTACGGGAAAAGTTGAGGTCCGACGCGCAAAAGTGGGGTATCGTAGAAATCACCTTTTAAAGACGCACATTTCTGGCCCCCCAAAAATGGGCATTTCAAATGAGAAATGAGTCCAATGAACAAAATAGGGTGAATAAGTATGTATTTCAGGGGTGAGTTAGCAGGTTATTGGGGAAGAAAGTCCTGATATTTTTGGAGGTTGCAGGGGCCACTACAACAATCAAAATAGGCAGGCTTTAGCATATGCAGTTAGGCCCTGTAGGTTGATTTTAGCTAAAAAGTGCCCCAAACACTCAAACGGGCTTGTATCTGGGAAGGGAAAATATGGGAAACATGACTTAGACACCAAATGATACACTGTTTGCCATGTTTCCAAATTTTTATGCACAGTGGTTACAGCATGAAGCGAATGCATGTGAATATACAAAGGTGCATTGCATTAAACAAGTCCACTGAGTGTCCCAAAATTGCCGGCCTTCCTGCTTTCATCCATCAATTGTTCTAAATTTTTCATTACCCAATGAGCTGAGGTGGAGTCTTAGCCACTGGTACCATCAGGGAGGTGTGTAAAGCACTTTAGGCTAGACAGCCAATCAGCTGCCAGCTTCCATCTGTCAATCAAATACAGCAACCAATCAGAAAGCTGCCTATTGATCAGCAGGCCCTTTATGACATCACAGACAGACCCTCAGAACTATCTGTGCATGTCTAATGGCTGGCTGTCAGTTGGGCGGGTGGGTGGCAGAGGGAGGGGATGTCTGTCTCGTTTCTCCTGAAAATTGCAGTTTTTCTGCGTTTACGGGAAAAGTTGAGGTCCGACGCGCAAAAGTGGGGTATCGTAGAAATCACCTTTAAGAAGTCGCACATTTCTGGCCCCCCAAAAATGGGCATTTCAAATGAGAAATGAGTCCAATGAACAAAATAGGGTGAATAAGTATGTATTTCAGGGGTGAGTTAGCAGGTTATTGGGGAAGTAAGTCCTGATATTTTTGGAGGTTGCAGGGGCCACTACACCATTCAAAATAGGCAGGCTTTAGCATATGCAGTTAGGCCCCGTAGGATGATTTTAGCTAAAAAGTGCCCCAAACACTCAAACGGGCTTGTATCTGGGAAGGGAAAATATGGGAAACATGACTTAGACACCAAATGATACACTGTTTGCCATGTTTCCAAATTTTTATGCACAGTGGTTACAGCATGAAGCGAATGCATGTGAATATACAAAGGTGCATTGCATTAAACAAGTCCAATGAAGTGTCCCAAAATTGCCGGCCTGCCTGCTTTCATCATCCATCAATTGTTCTAAATTTTTCATTACCCAATGAGCTGAGGTGGAGTCTTAGCCCCTGGTACCATCAGGGAGGTGTGTAAAGCACTTTAGGTTAGACAGCCAATCAGCTGCCAGCTTCCATCTGTCAATCAAATACAGCAACCAATCAGAAAGCTGCCCATTGATCAGCAGGCCCTTTATGACATCCCAGACAGACCCTCAGAACTATCTGTGCATGTCTAATGGCTGGCTGTCAGTTGGGCGGGTGGGTGGCAGAGGGAGGGGATGTCTGTCTCGTTTCTCCTGAAAATTGCAGTTTTTCTGCGTTTACGGGAAAAGTTGAGGTCCGACGCACAAAAGTGGGGTATCGTAGAAATCACCTTTTAAAGACGCACATTTCCAGCCCCCCAAAAATGGGCATTTCAAATGAGAAATGAGTCCAATGAACAAAATAGGGTATTTGGGGGGGGGAAAAGGGATTTTGGGAAGGTACCGGTGCACAGGTTACTAACACAATTACAATTTATAAAGATACAAGTATATACAGATTCCACAATATTAGTAATAAGGTGCTGTATTGGTCAATATAATGCAATAGCAGGTGGAGGTGCTCCCCTGAGAGTAAACACAGTACTAGAAAAGGAGAAAGGAGAAGTACTCTCTGTTTGTGGGGGCACTACTTTTGAAATTTTATTTAAAACTTAGCTTTTAATGTGATACAATTTATTTTAAGCATAAAATAGGACATACAAAAACACACTCAACATAAAACACGTAGTTTTTATGGACAATATAATGCTGTAATAATATGCAGCATGTATCCACCATTCAGTGGTACAATAATCCTCTAAGTATAGTAGAGATACTTAGCTATGGTTATTCTGGTAGTAACCAATAGCAACGGATACAGAATATGTTACTTCCTTCACTGTTTATAGCAAAGAAATATGTATTCCGTATATCTACTTCCCAGACAAGTGGCTTGTTTTCCAAGTCTTAAAATAACAAGACTAACTTCTGGTTGATTTTAGAGGTAACCAAATAGCAACAAATACGAAAGTATATTTTTATTGCAGACCGCAAATAAATTCAAGCAATTAGTAGGAAATCATGTAGTAATATATCATCATATTTGTAAATGACAGTTGTTTGATAGCCTGAAACAGTGACTTGTTATTCTATAAAGAACACAGTCAGGGGAATAACCCCCAAATACCCTTTTAATTTCAAAAAAACAAACAAGCAATTCCTAGCAGCGTACAGACTCAACATTCCTAAATTGGATACCTGGAAATGTTCAATTTATCCACTTAAACAATCAAGGCAACTCTGTTGCAAAAACGGTCTGAAATGGCTTACTGAATACTTGTAAATGTTTTGTCAGGCAGTATATTAATTTCAAAGAAACAGGCAATTCCTAGCAGCATACAGACGCAGCATTCCTAAATCGGATACATGGAAATGTTCAATTTATCCATTTAAACAATCAAGGCAACTCTGTTGCAAAAACGGTCTGAGATGGCTTACTGAATACTTGTAACTGTTTTGTCAGGCAGTTTATGTTACAATAGACAATTGTTTTTAGTATCTCTCACTGAGAGCTATCAAACACTTTAGAAATGATTCGTAAATACAACAATTTGGAATATTTTCCTGCACTCCAAGTCAATCAATATGTTCTTTGCTCTGAATTGCGGTGCAAAATATTTGAAAGCATCAGAAAAGAGTGTAGTATACTCTTTTAAAACACGGTACAATTGCCGTGCTGCGGCATGCCTTAATTAATAGAATATAATCCTTCTAGTACAATGACTAAATGAGGATTTCTTTATTAGTCTATAGTTAAGGGTATTGGTAGATGTGACACAGGAGTAGGGGTGAAAGCAGTGGTGAAAAAAGATTACCCTCTTCTCGATGGATCCGTGGGGATTACCAGGGCTAGACTGAGAAGGATAGTACTGCTGTCCTGGAGGGTAGGTCGCAGGAAATTCTGTTGGTAAATACCAGCGCAGAAGTATCCTGCTCCTCTTTCAGGACGAGTATCTATCTGTGCAGAAGTTGTGAGACAGATAGTGAGGATCCCTGGCCGCTGGTGGTATGCTGCTGCTCCCCACTTGCCAGCAGCAGAGGTGGAGGGTGAGCGATACTTAGGCGGGTGCAGGGATTCTCAGGGATAGAAAGGGGGATAGTATGGGAATCCCCTCTCCTGTTTGTACGCTACTGCTCCCCACTTGCCTATGGCAGTGGTGGAGAGTGAGCGGTACGTCAGAGAGAGCCGGGATATCCCAGGATAAAGTGGGTGCAGATTGTGGACAGACTGCCTGGCGTGTGTCCGCAGCGCAGTGTCCTTAGAAATTTAGCCGGAGGGAAAAGAGGAGAGGAATCTGCACGGGTATAGGGGACTACCTGATGCTATCTGTGAATACTGAATTATGCAGGTTGCCGGTATCCGCGTGTCGGGAGAGCGGCACGGGTGCCGGAGAATACCTGAAAGTGTCGGTTGACACTTAGCGTTGTACAAGTAGCCAGTATCAGCGTGTCAGGAGGGGAAGAGGCGCACATCACCCGTGCTGTGTCAGAGTGCCGCAGAGGTTCACATGCCGTCAGCAGTCATCTGGTACGCGCTGCTTTGACGGTGGGTTCAAAGGTCAGACGGCCGTTTCGCATCTATCGCTTCGTCAGTGTAAATGTGTAATGCCTATGAGGCATTTATATACCTATTTGTTAATTGCCACTTAAGGATATTGGTGAAGATTTCAGTTTAAGACTTAGGTGGCAGTGTTATCTCCATGGTGATGGAGATTTAAATGTACGTTGTATCCAGGTATCTTGTAAAAAACATATATATGACAGAATATACATATATATTAGCCTTGTTATGTGTTTTGTTCAAAAGAATAAAAGATTAAGAGAATAATTGAATGAAAAGGAACTTTAAATATTTTATGAAATATATCTATCGATGTTTTTCAGGATATTTATTGGAGATATTGATTTATGTATCACAGGCTCTGTGGTTGGGAGAAAAACATGTGTATTATAAATTTATTAACAGGATTGGCTATTTGCTAGTGCATTACAAAGAGCCGACCACCCAGATATAGTTTATGAACTGGAAAAATATGTTTATTTATAATTAATATGCGTTGTTGTAGCGATTGCTGTTTGTGTTAGGACCAACCAATAATAAATGAAAATAGTGGTGAGGTGCTAGGATTTGTATGCGTGGAGTTAGATGACTGTGGTTATGTTATAAAATAATTGTGATATTTTATATATTTATAATAATAAACAATTTTTGGTGAGATGTGTGTCTTAATGATTTATTTATTGTGTCTATAGGTGAGTTCACTTAATAGTGTGTTGTGCTTATAAAAATAATTTTTATATTGGGTGTCAGACAAAATGTGGTGGGTAGCCATATCCGGTTGAGGGGGTGTGATTGTGTTAACATTATAAGAAGAAGAAAAAATAGTGCCGAAAACATGAAATAAATTAGGCTGAATATTTTATAAAATAAAATAAATGGTGAAGGAGGGGGGGGGGGAAAGTTTGTGGAAGAAGGAGTTGATTATTTAGTGGTTTATATTTCTTTTGATGAGGTAGTATTTTGGAAGAGATATATATTGTTTTATCCAAGGAATGGGCTGAAATTGATGTTCTCATTTAGTCCATTAGGACTAGTGGAATTCAAGAGGAAGATCCACTGACATTCTCTTTGAAGTAGTTCTCGAGTAAGGTCTCCCCCTCTGATGCCCAGTCTCACTTGTTCCAGTCCATAGGCTTTGAGGTTTGTGGATGATCCTTGATGAACATCTAAAAAATGTCTTGCCACTGATGTTAATTTTTATAATAAAAGGACAAATCAAATTTTAAAAAATTAACATCAGTGGCAAGACATTTTTTAGATGTTCATCAAGGATCATCCACAAACCTCAAAGCCTATGGACTGGAACAAGTGAGACTGGGCATCAGAGGGGGAGACCTTACTCGAGAACTACTTCAAAGAGAATGTCAGTGGATCTTCCTCTTGAATTCCACTAGTCCTAATGGACTAAATGAGAACATCAATTTCAGCCCATTCCTTGGATAAAACAATATATATCTCTTCCAAAATACTACCTCATCAAAAGAAATATAAACCACTAAATAATCAACTCCTTCTTCCACAAACTTTCCCCCCCCCCTCCTTCACCATTTATTTTATTTTATAAAATATTCAGCCTAATTTATTTCATGTTTTCGGCACTATTTTTTCTTCTTCTTATAATGTTAACACAATCACACCCCCTCAACCGGATATGGCTACCCACCACATTTTGTCTGACACCCAATATAAAAATTATTTTTATAAGCACAACACACTATTAAGTGAACTCACCTATAGACACAATAAATAAATCATTAAGACACACATCTCACCAAAAATTGTTTATTATTATAAATATATAAAATATCACAATTATTTTATAACATAACCACAGTCATCTAACTCCACGCATACAAATCCTAGCACCTCACCACTATTTTCATTTATTATTGGTTGGTCCTAACACAAACAGCAATCGCTACAACAACGCATATTAATTATAAATAAACATATTTTTCCAGTTCATAAACTATATCTGGGTGGTCGGCTCTTTGTAATGCACTAGCAAATAGCCAATCCTGTTAATAAATTTATAATACACATGTTTTTCTCCCAACCACAGAGCCTGTGATACATAAATCAATATCTCCAATAAATATCCTGAAAAACATCGATAGATATATTTCATAAAATATTTAAAGTTCCTTTTCATTCAATTATTCTCTTAATCTTTTATTCTTTTGAACAAAACACATAACAAGGCTAATATATATGTATATTCTGTCATATATATGTTTTTTACAAGATACCTGGATACAACGTACATTTAAATCTCCATCACCATGGAGATAACACTGCCACCTAAGTCTTAAACTGAAATCTTCACCAATATCCTTAAGTGGCAATTAACAAATAGGTATATAAATGCCTCATAGGCATTACACATTTACACTGACGAAGCGATAGATGCGAAACGGCCGTCTGACCTTTGAACCCACCGTCAAAGCAGCGCGTACCAGATGACTGCTGACGGCATGTGAACCTCTGCGGCACTCTGACACAGCACGGGTGATGTGCGCCTCTTCCCCTCCTGACACGCTGATACTGGCTACTTGTACAACGCTAAGTGTCAACCGACACTTTCAGGTATTCTCCGGCACCCGTGCCGCTCTCCCGACACGCGGATACCGGCAACCTGCATAATTCAGTATTCACAGATAGCATCAGGTAGTCCCCTATACCCGTGCAGATTCCTCTCCTCTTTTCCCTCCGGCTAAATTTCTAAGGACACTGCGCTGCGGACACACGCCAGGCAGTCTGTCCACAATCTGCACCCACTTTATCCTGGGATATCCCGGCTCTCTCTGACGTACCGCTCACTCTCCACCACTGCCATAGGCAAGTGGGGAGCAGTAGCGTACAAACAGGAGAGGGGATTCCCATACTATCCCCCTTTCTATCCCTGAGAATCCCTGCACCCGCCTAAGTATCGCTCACCCTCCACCTCTGCTGCTGGCAAGTGGGGAGCAGCAGCATACCACCAGCGGCCAGGGATCCTCACTATCTGTCTCACAACTTCTGCACAGATAGATACTCGTCCTGAAAGAGGAGCAGGATACTTCTGCGCTGGTATTTACCAACAGAATTTCCTGCGACCTACCCTCCAGGACAGCAGTACTATCCTTCTCAGTCTAACCCTGGTAATCCCCACGGATCCATCGAGAAGAGGGTAATCTTTTTTCACCACTGCTTTCACCCCTACTCCTGTGTCACATCTACCAATACCCTTAACTATAGACTAATAAAGAAATCCTCATTTAGTCATTGTACTAGAAGGATTATATTCTATTAATTAAGGCATGCCGCAGCACGGCAATTGTACCGTGTTTTAAAAGAGTATACTACACTCTTTTCTGATGCTTTCAAATATTTTGCACCGCAATTCAGAGCAAAGAACATATTGATTGACTTGGAGTGCAGGAAAATATTCCAAATTGTTGTATTTACGAATCATTTCTAAAGTGTTTGATAGCTCTCAGTGAGAGATACTAAAAACAATTGTCTATTGTAACATAAACTGCCTGACAAAACAGTTACAAGTATTCAGTAAGCCATCTCAGACCGTTTTTGCAACAGAGTTGCCTTGATTGTTTAAATGGATAAATTGAACATTTCCATGTATCCGATTTAGGAATGCTGCGTCTGTATGCTGCTAGGAATTGCCTGTTTCTTTGAAATTAATATACTGCCTGACAAAACATTTACAAGTATTCAGTAAGCCATTTCAGACCGTTTTTGCAACAGAGTTGCCTTGATTGTTTAAGTGGATAAATTGAACATTTCCAGGTATCCAATTTAGGAATGTTGAGTCTGTACGCTGCTAGGAATTGCTTGTTTGTTTTTTTGAAATTAAAAGGGTATTTGGGGGTTATTCCCCTGACTGTGTTCTTTATAGAATAACAAGTCACTGTTTCAGGCTATCAAACAACTGTCATTTACAAATATGATGATATATTACTACATGATTTCCTACTAATTGCTTGAATTTATTTGCGGTCTGCAATAAAAATATACTTTCGTATTTGTTGCTATTTGGTTACCTCTAAAATCAACCAGAAGTTAGTCTTGTTATTTTAAGACTTGGAAAACAAGCCACTTGTCTGGGAAGTAGATATACGGAATACATATTTCTTTGCTATAAACAGTGAAGGAAGTAACATATTCTGTATCCGTTGCTATTGGTTACTACCAGAATAACCATAGCTAAGTATCTCTACTATACTTAGAGGATTATTGTACCACTGAATGGTGGATACATGCTGCATATTATTACAGCATTATATTGTCCATAAAAACTACGTGTTTTATGTTGAGTGTGTTTTTGTATGTCCTATTTTATGCTTAAAATAAATTGTATCACATTAAAAGCTAAGTTTTAAATAAAATTTCAAAAGTAGTGCCCCCACAAACAGAGAGTACTTCTCCTTTCTCCTTTTCTAGAACAAAATAGGGTGAATAAGTATGTATTTCAGGGGTGAGTTAGCAGGTTATTGGGGAAGTAAGTCCTGATATTTTTGGAGGTTGCAGGGGCCACTACACCATTCAAAATAGGCAGGCTTTAGCATATGCAGTTAGGCCCCGTAGGATGATTTTAGCTAAAAAGTGCCCCAAACACTCAAACGGGCTTGTATCTGGGAAGGGAAAATATGGGAAACATGACTTAGACAGCAAATGATACACTATTTGCCATGTTTCCAAATTTTTATGCACAGTGGTTACAGCATGAAGCGAATGCATGTGAATATACAAAGGTGCATTGCATTAAACAAGTCCACTGAGTGTCCCAAAATGGCTGGCCTGCCTGCTTTCATCCATCAATTGTTCTAAATTTTTCATTACCCAATGAGCTGAGGTGGAGTCTTAGCCAGTGGTACCATCAGGGAGGTGTGTAAAGCACTTTAGGCTAGACAGCCAATCAGCTGCCAGCTTCCATCTGTCAATCAAATACAGCAGCCAATCAGAAAGCTGCCCATTGATCAGCAGGCCCTTTATGACATCACAGAAAGACCCTCAGAACTATCTGTGCATGTCTAATGGCTGGCTGTCAGTTGGGCGGGTGGGTGGCAGAGGGAGGGGATGTCTGTCTCGTTTCTCCCTAAAATTGCGGTTTTTCTGCGTTTACGGGAAAAGTTGAGGTCCGACGCGCAAAAGTGGGGTATCGTAGAAATCATCTTTTAAAGACGCACATTTCCAGCCCCCCAAAAATGGGCATTTCAAATGAGAAATGAGTCCAATGAACAAAATAGGGTGAATAAGTATGTATTTCAGGGGTGAGTTAGCAGGTTATTGGGGAAGTAAGTCCTGATATTTTTGGAGGTTGCAGGGGCCACTACACCATTCAAAATAGGCAGGCTTTAGCATATGCAGTTAGGCCCCGTAGGATGATTTTAGCTAAAAAGTGCCCCAAACACTCAAACGGGCTTGTATCTGGGAAGGGAAAATATGGGAAACATGACTTAGACAGCAAATGATACACTATTTGCCATGTTTCCAAATTTTTATGCACAGTGGTTACAGCATGAAGCGAATGCATGTGAATATACAAAGGTGCATTGCATTAAACAAGTCCACTGAGTGTCCCAAAATGGCCGGCCTGCCTGCTTTCATCCATCAATTGTTCTAAATTTTTCATTACCCAATGAGCTGAGGTGGAGTCTTAGCCAGTGGTACCATCAGGGAGGTGTGTAAAGCACTTTAGGCTAGACAGCCAATCAGCTGCCAGCTTCCATCTGTCAATCAAATACAGCAGCCAATCAGAAAGCTGCCCATTGATCAGCAGGCCCTTTATGACATCACAGAAAGACCCTCAGAACTATCTGTGCATGTCTAATGGCTGGCTGTCAGTTGGGTGGGTGGGTGGCAGAGGGAGGGGATGTCTGTCTCGTTTCTCCTGAAAATTGCGCTTTTTCTGCGTTTACGGGAAAAGTTGAGGTCCGACGCGCAAAAGTGGGGTATCGTAGAAATCACCTTTTAAAGACGCACATTTCCGGCCCCCCAAAAATGGGCATTTCAAATGAGAAATGAGTCCAATGAACAAAATAGGGTGAATAAGTATGTATTTCAGGGGTGAGTTAGCAGGTTATTGGGGAAGTAAGTCCTGATATTTTTGGAGGTTGCAGGGGCCACTACACCATTCAAAATAGGCAGGGTTTAGCATATGCAGTTAGGCCCGTAGGTTGATTTTAGCTAAAAAGTGCCCCAAACACTCAAACGGGCTTGCATCTGGGGAGGGAAAATATGGGAAACATGACTTAGACATCAAAAGATACACTATATGCCATGTTTCCAAATTTTTATGCACAGTGGTTACAGCATGAAGCGAATGCATGTGAATATACAAAGGTGCATTGCATTAAACAAGTCCACTGAGTGTCCCAAAATTGCCGGCCTTCCTGCTTTCATCCATCAATTGTTCTAAATTTTTCATTACCCAATGAGCTGAGGTGGAGTCTTAGCCACTGGTACCATCAGGGAGGTGTGTAAAGCACTTTAGGCTAGACAGCCAATCAGCTGCCAGCTTCCATCTGTCAATCAAATACAGCAGCCAATCAGAAAGCTGCCCATTGATCAGCAGGCCCTTTATGACATCACAGACAGACCCTCAGAACTATCTGTGCATGTCTAATGGCTGTCTGTCAGTTGGGCGGGTGGGTGGCAGAGGGAGGGGATGTCTGTCTCGTTTCTCCTGAAAATTGCAGTTTTTCTGCGTTTACGGGAAAAGTTGAGGTCCGACGCGCAAAAGTGGGGTATCGTAGAAATCACCTTTTAAAGTCGCACATTTCCAGCCCCCCAAAAATGGGCATTTCAAATGAGAAATGAGTCCAATGAACAAAATAGGGTGAATAAGTATGTATTTCAGGGGTGAGTTAGCAGGTTATTGGGGAAGTAAGTCCTGATATTTTTGGAGGTTGCAGGGGCCACTACACCATTCAAAATAGGCAGGCTTTAGCATATGCAGTTAGGCCCCGTAGGATGATTTTAGCTAAAAAGTGCCCCAAACACTCAAACGGGCTTGTATCTGGGAAGGGAAAATATGGGAAACATGACTTAGACAGCAAATGATACACTGTTTGCCATGTTTCCAAATTTTTATGCACAGTGGTTACAGCATGAAGCGAATGCATGTGAATATACAAAGGTGCATTGCATTAAACAAGTCCACTGAGTGTCCCAAAATGGCCAGCCTGCCTGCTTTCATCCATCAATTGTTCTAAATTTTTCATTACCCAATGAGCTGAGGTGGAGTCTTAGCCAGTGGTACCATCAGGGAGGTGTGTAAAGCACTTTAGGCTTACAGCAAATACAGCAGCCAATACAGCAGCCAAATACAGCAAATACAGCAGCCAATCAGAAAGCTGCCCATTGATCAGCAGGCCCTTTATGACATCACAGAAAGACCCTCAGAACTATCTGTGCATGTCTAATGGCTGGCTGTTAGTTGGGCGGGTGGGTGGCAGAGGGAGGGGATGTCTGTCTCGTTTCTCCCTAAAATTGCGTTTTTTCTGTGTTTACGGGAAAAGTTGAGGTCCGACGCGCAAAAGTGGGGTATCGTAGAAATCACCTTTTAAAGACGCACATTTCTGGCCCCCCAAAAATGGGCATTTCAAATGAGAAATGAGTCCAATGAACAAAATAGGGTGAATAAGTATGTATTTCAGGGGTGAGTTAGCAGGTTATTGGGGAAGTAAGTCCTGATATTTTTGGAGGTTGCAGGGGCCACTACAACAATCAAAATAGGCAGGCTTTAGCATATGCAGTTAGGCCCCGTAGGTTGATTTTAGCTAAAAAGTGCCCCAAACACTCAAACGGGCTTGTATCTGGGAAGGGAAAATATGGGAAACATGACTTAGACACCAAATGATACACTGTTTGCCATGTTTCCAAATTTTTATGCACAGTGGTTACAGCATGAAGCGAATGCATGTGAATATACAAAGGTGCATTGCATTAAACAAGTCCCCTGAGTGTCCCAAAATTGCCGGCCTTCCTGCTTTCATCCATCAATTGTTCTAAATTTTTCATTACCCAATGAGCTGAGGTGGAGTCTTAGCCACTGGTACCATCAGGGAGGTGTGTAAAGCACTTTAGGCTAGACAGCCAATCAGCTGCCAGCTTCCATCTGTCAATCAAATACAGCAACCAATCACAAAGCTGCCCATTGATCAGCAGGCCCTTTATGACATCACAGACAGACCCTCAGAACTATCTGTGCATGTCTAATGGCTGGCTGTCAGTTGGGCGGGTGGGTGGCAGAGGGAGGGGATGTCTGTCTCGTTTCTCCTGAAAATTGCAGTTTTTCTGCGTTTACGGGAAAAGTTGAGGTCCGACGCGCAAAAGTGGGGTATCGTAGAAATCACCTTTTAAAGACGCACATTTCTGGCCCCCCAAAAATGGGCATTTCAAATGAGAAATGAGTCCAATGAACAAAATAGGGTGAATAAGTATGTATTTCAGGGGTGAGTTAGCAGGTTATTGGGGAAGTAAGTCCTGATATTTTTGGAGGTTGCAGGGGCCACTACAACAATCAAAATAGGCAGGCTTTAGCATATGCAGTTAGGCCCCGTAGGTTGATTTTAGCTAAAAAGTGCCCCAAACACTCAAACGGGCTTGTATCTGGGAAGGGAAAATATGGGAAACATGACTTAGACACCAAATGATACACTGTTTGCCATGTTTCCAAATTTTTATGCACAGTGGTTACAGCATGAAGCGAATGCATGTGAATATACAAAGGTGCATTGCATTAAACAAGTCCACTGAGTGTCTCAAAATTGCCGGCCTTCCTGCTTTCATCCATCAATTGTTCTAAATTTTTCATTACCCAATGAGCTGAGGTGGAGTCTTAGCCACTGGTACCATCAGGGAGGTGTGTAAAGCACTTTAGGCTAGACAGCCAATCAGCTGCCAGCTTCCATCTGTCAATCAAATACAGCAACCAATCAGAAAGCTGCCCATTGATCAGCAGGCCCTTTATGACATCACAGACAGACCCTCAGAACTATCTGTGCATGTCTAATGGCTGGCTGTCAGTTGGGCGGGTGGGTGGCAGAGGGAGGGGATGTCTGTCTCGTTTCTCCTGAAAATTGCAGTTTTTCTGCGTTTACGGGAAAAGTTGAGGTCCGACGCGCAAAAGTGGGGTATCGTAGAAATCACCTTTAAGAAGTCGCACATTTCTGGCCCCCCAAAAATGGGCATTTCAAATGAGAAATGAGTCCAATGAACAAAATAGGGTGAATAAGTATGTATTTCAGGGGTGAGTTAGCAGGTTATTGGGGAAGTAAGTCCTGATATTTTTGGAGGTTGCAGGGGCCACTACACCATTCAAAATAGGCAGGCTTTAGCATATGCAGTTAGGCCCCGTAGGATGATTTTAGCTAAAAAGTGCCCCAAACACTCAAACGGGCTTGTATCTGGGAAGGGAAAATATGGGAAACATGACTTAGACAGCAAATGATACACTGTTTGCCATGTTTCCAAATTTTTATGCACAGTGGTTACAGCATGAAGCGAATGCATGTGAATATACAAAGGTGCATTGCATTAAACAAGTCCACTGAGTGTCCCAAAATGGCCAGCCTGCCTGCTTTCATCCATCAATTGTTCTAAATTTTTCATTACCCAATGAGCTGAGGTGGAGTCTTAGCCAGTGGTACCATCAGGGAGGTGTGTAAAGCACTTTAGGCTTACAGCAAATACAGCAGCCAATACAGCAGCCAAATACAGCAAATACAGCAGCCAATCAGAAAGCTGCCCATTGATCAGCAGGCCCTTTATGACATCACAGAAAGACCCTCAGAACTATCTGTGCATGTCTAATGGCTGGCTGTTAGTTGGGCGGGTGGGTGGCAGAGGGAGGGGATGTCTGTCTCGTTTCTCCCTAAAATTGCGTTTTTTCTGCGTTTACGGGAAAAGTTGAGGTCCGACGCGCAAAAGTGGGGTATCGTAGAAATCACCTTTTAAAGACGCACATTTCTGGCCCCCCAAAAATGGGCATTTCAAATGAGAAATGAGTCCAATGAACAAAATAGGGTGAATAAGTATGTATTTCAGGGGTGAGTTAGCAGGTTATTGGGGAAGAAAGTCCTGATATTTTTGGAGGTTGCAGGGGCCACTACACCATTCAAAATAGGCAGGCTTTAGCATATGCAGTTAGGCCTCGTGGGATGATTTTAGCTAAAAAGTGCCCCAATCACTCAAACGGGCTTGTATCTGGGAAGGGAAAATATGGGAAACATGACTTAGACAGCAAATGATACACTGTTTGCCATGTTTCCAAATTTTTATGCACAGTGGTTACAGCATGAAGCGAATGCATGTGAATATACAAAGGTGCATTGCATTAAACAAGTCCACTGAGTGTCCCAAAATGGCCGGCCTGCCTGCTTTCATCCATCAATTGTTCTAAATTTTTCATTACCCAATGAGCTGAGGTGGAGTCTTAGCCAGTGGTACCATCAGGGAGGTGTGTGAAGCACTTTAGGCTAGACAGCCAATCAGCTGCCAGCTTCCATCCGTCAATCAAATACAGCAGCCAATCAGAAAGCTGCCCATTGATCAGCAGGCCCTTTATGACATCACAGAAAGACTCTCAGAACTATCTGTGCATGTCTAATGGCTGGCTGTCAGTTGGGTGGGTGGGTGGCAGAGGGAGGGGATGTCTGTCTCGTTTCTCCTGAAAATTGCGCTTTTTCTGCGTTTACGGGAAAAGTTGAGATCCGACGCGCAAAAGTGGGGTATCGTAGAAATCACCTTTTAAAGATGCACATTTCTGCCCCCCCAAAAATGGGCATTTCAAATGAGAAATGAGTCCAATGAACAAAATAGGGTGAATAAGTATGTATTTCAGGGGTGAGTTAGCAGGTTATTGGGGAAGTAAGTCCTGATATTTTTGGAGGTTGCAGGGGCCACTACACCATTCAAAATAGGCGGGCTTTAGCATATGCAGTTAGGCCCCGTAGGTTGATTTTAGCTAAAAAGTGCCCCAAACACTCAAACGGGCTTGTATCTGGGAAGGGAAAATATGGGAAACATGACTTAGACAGCAAATGATACACTGTATGCCATGTTTCCAAATTTTTATGCACAGTGGTTACAGCATGAAGCGAATGCATGTGAATATACAAAGGTGCATTGCATTAAACAAGTCCAATGAGCGTCCCAAAATGGCCGGCCTGCATGCTTTCATCCATCAATTGTTCTAAATTTTTCATTACCCAATGAGCTGAGGTGGAGTCTTAGCCAGTGGTACCATCAGGGAGGTGTGTAAAGCACTTTAGGCTAGACAGACAATCAGCTGCCAGCTTCCATCTGTCAATCAAATACAGCAGCCAATCACAAAGCTGCCCATTGATCAGCAGGCCCTTTATGACATCACAGAAAGACTCTCAGAACTATCTGTGCATGTCTAATGGCTGGCTGTCAGTTGGGTGAGTGGGTGGCAGAGGGAGGGGATGTCTGTCTCGTTTCTCCTGATATTTGCGCTTTTTCTGCGTTTACGGGAAAAGTTGAGATCCGACGCGCAAAAGTGGGGTATCGTAGAAATCACCTTTTAAAGATGCACATTTCTGCCCCCCCAAAAATGGGCATTTCAAATGAGAAATGAGTCCAATGAACAAAATAGGGTGAATAAGTATGTATTTCAGGGGTGAGTTAGCAGGTTATTGGGGAAGTAAGTCCTGATATTTTTGGAGGTTGCAGGGGCCACTACACCATTTAAAATAGGCGGGCTTTAGCATATGCAGTTAGGCCCCGTAGGTTGATTTTAGCTAAAAAGTGCCCCAAACACTCAAACGGGCTTGTATCTGGGAAGGGAAAATATGGGAAACATGACTTAGACAGCAAATGATACACTGTATGCCATGTTTCCAAATTTTTATGCACAGTGGTTACAGCATGAAGCGAATGCATGTGAATATACAAAGGTGCATTGCATTAAACAAGTCCAATGAGCGTCCCAAAATGGCCGGCCTGCATGCTTTCATCCATCAATTGTTCTAAATTTTTCATTACCCAATGAGCTGAGGTGGAGTCTTAGCCAGTGGTACCATCAGGGAGGTGTGTAAAGCACTTTAGGCTAGACAGCCAATCAGCTGCCAGCTTGCATCTGTCAATCAAATACAGCAGCCAATCAGAAAGCTGCCCATTGATCAGCAGGCCCTTTATGACATCACAGAAAGACTCTCAGAACTATCTGTGCATGTCTAATGGCTGGCTGTCAGTTGGGTGGGTGGGTGGCAGAGGGAGGGGATGTCTGTCTCGTTTCTCCTGAAAATTGCGCTTTTTCTGCGTTTACGGGAAAAGTTGAGATCCGACGCGCAAAAGTGGGGTATCGTAGAAATCACCTTTTAAAGATGCACATTTCTGCCCCCCCAAAAATGGGGATTTCAAATGAGAAATGAGTCCAATGAACAAAATAGGGTGAATAAGTATGTATTTCAGGGGTGAGTTAGCAGGTTATTGGGGAAGTAAGTCCTGATATTTTTGGAGGTTGCAGGGGCCACTACACCATTCAAAATAGGCGGGCTTTAGCATATGCAGTTAGGCCCCGTAGGTTGATTTTAGCTAAAAAGTGCCCCAAACACTCAAACGGGCTTGTATCTGGGAAGGGAAAATATGGGAAACATGACTTAGACAGCAAATGATACACTGTATGCCATGTTTCCAAATTTTTATGCACAGTGGTTACAGCATGAAGCGAATGCATGTGAATATACAAAGGTGCATTGCATTAAACAAGTCCAATGAGCGTCCCAAAATGGCCGGCCTGCATGCTTTCATCCATCAATTGTTCTAAATTTTTCATTACCCAATGAGCTGAGGTGGAGTCTAAGCCAGTGGTACCATCAGGGAGGTGTGTAAAGCACTTTAGGCTAGACAGCCAATCAGCTGCCAGCTTCCATCTGTCAATCAAATACAGCAGCCAATCAGAAAGCTGCCCATTGATCAGCAGGCCCTTTATGACATCACAAACAGACCCTCAGAACTATCTGTGCATGTCTAATGGCTGGCTGTCAGTTGGGCGGGTGGGTGGCAGAGGGAGGGGATGTCTGTCTCCTTTCTCCAGAAAATTGCGCTTTTTCTGCGTTTACGGGAAAAGTTGAGGTCCGACGCGCAAAAGTGGGGTATCGTAGAAATCACCTTTTAAAGACGCACATTTCTGGCCCCCCAAAAATGGGCATTTCAAATGAGAAATGAGTCCAATGAACAAAATAGGGTGAATAAGTATGTATTTCAGGGGTGAGTTAGCAGATTATTGGGGAAGTAAGTCCTGATATTTTTGGAGGTTGCAGGGGCCACTACACCATTCAAAATAGGCAGGTTTTAGCATATGCAGTTAGGCCCCGTAGGATGATTTTAGCTAAAAAGTGCCCCAAACACTGAAACGGGCTCGTATCTGGGAAGGGAAAATATGGGAAACATGACTTAGACAGAAAATGATACACTGTATGCCATGTTTCCAAATTTTTATGCACAGTGGTTACAGCATGAAGTGAATGCATGTGAATATACAAAGGTGCATTGCATTAAACAAGTCCAATGAGCGTCCCAAAATGGCCGGCCTGCCTGCTTTCATCCATCAATTGTTCTAAATTTTTCATTACCCAATGAGCTGAGGTGGAGTCTTAGCCAGTGGTACCATCAGGGAGGTGTGTAAAGCACTTTAGGCTAGACAGCCAATCAGCTGCCAGCTTCCATCTGTCAATCAAATACAGCTGCCAATCAGAAAGCTGCCCATTGATCAGCAGGCCCTTTATGACATCACAAACAGACCCTCAGAACTATCTGTGCATGTCTAATGGCTGGCTGTCAGTTGGGCGGGTGGGTGGCAGAGGGAGGGGATGTCTGTCTCGTTTCTCCTGAAAATTGCGGTTTTTCTACGTTTATGGGAAAAGTTGAGGTCCGACGCGCAAAAGTGGGGTATCGTAGAAATCACATTTTAAAGACGCACATTTCTGGCCCCCCAAAAATGGGCATTTCAAATGAGAAATGAGTCCAATGAACAAAATAGGGTGAATAAGTATGTATTTCAGGGGTGAGTTAGCAGGTTATTGGGGAAGAAAGTCCTGATATTTTTGGAGGTTGCAGGGGCCACTACACCATTCAAAATAGGCAGGCTTTAGCATATGCAGTTAGGCCTCGTGGGATGATTTTAGCTAAAAAGTGCCCCAATCACTCAAACGGGCTTGTATCTGGGAAGGGAAAATATGGGAAACATGACTTAGACAGCAAATGATACACTGTTTGCCATGTTTCCAAATTTTTATGCACAGTGGTTACAGCATGAAGCGAATGCATGTGAATATACAAAGGTGCATTGCATTAAACAAGTCCACTGAGTGTCCCAAAATGGCCGGCCTGCCTGCTTTCATCCATCAATTGTTCTAAATTTTTCATTACCCAATGAGCTGAGGTGGAGTCTTAGCCAGTGGTACCATCAGGGAGGTGTGTGAAGCACTTTAGGCTAGACAGCCAATCAGCTGCCAGCTTCCATCCGTCAATCAAATACAGCAGCCAATCAGAAAGCTGCCCATTGATCAGCAGGCCCTTTATGACATCACAGAAAGACTCTCAGAACTATCTGTGCATGTCTAATGGCTGGCTGTCAGTTGGGTGGGTGGGTGGCAGAGGGAGGGGATGTCTGTCTCGTTTCTCCTGAAAATTGCGCTTTTTCTGCGTTTACGGGAAAAGTTGAGATCCGACGCGCAAAAGTGGGGTATCGTAGAAATCACCTTTTAAAGATGCACATTTCTGCCCCCCCAAAAATGGGCATTTCAAATGAGAAATGAGTCCAATGAACAAAATAGGGTGAATAAGTATGTATTTCAGGGGTGAGTTAGCAGGTTATTGGGGAAGTAAGTCCTGATATTTTTGGAGGTTGCAGGGGCCACTACACCATTCAAAATAGGCGGGCTTTAGCATATGCAGTTAGGCCCCGTAGGTTGATTTTAGCTAAAAAGTGCCCCAAACACTCAAACGGGCTTGTATCTGGGAAGGGAAAATATGGGAAACATGACTTAGACAGCAAATGATACACTGTATGCCATGTTTCCAAATTTTTATGCACAGTGGTTACAGCATGAAGCGAATGCATGTGAATATACAAAGGTGCATTGCATTAAACAAGTCCAATGAGCGTCCCAAAATGGCCGGCCTGCATGCTTTCATCCATCAATTGTTCTAAATTTTTCATTACCCAATGAGCTGAGGTGGAGTCTTAGCCAGTGGTACCATCAGGGAGGTGTGTAAAGCACTTTAGGCTAGACAGACAATCAGCTGCCAGCTTCCATCTGTCAATCAAATACAGCAGCCAATCACAAAGCTGCCCATTGATCAGCAGGCCCTTTATGACATCACAGAAAGACTCTCAGAACTATCTGTGCATGTCTAATGGCTGGCTGTCAGTTGGGTGGGTGGGTGGCAGAGGGAGGGGATGTCTGTCTCGTTTCTCCTGATATTTGCGCTTTTTCTGCGTTTACGGGAAAAGTTGAGATCCGACGCGCAAAAGTGGGGTATCGTAGAAATCACCTTTTAAAGATGCACATTTCTGCCCCCCCAAAAATGGGCATTTCAAATGAGAAATGAGTCCAATGAACAAAATAGGGTGAATAAGTATGTATTTCAGGGGTGAGTTAGCAGGTTATTGGGGAAGTAAGTCCTGATATTTTTGGAGGTTGCAGGGGCCACTACACCATTCAAAATAGGCGGGCTTTAGCATATGCAGTTAGGCCCCGTAGGTTGATTTTAGCTAAAAAGTGCCCCAAACACTCAAACGGGCTTGTATCTGGGAAGGGAAAATATGGGAAACATGACTTAGACAGCAAATGATACACTGTATGCCATGTTTCCAAATTTTTATGCACAGTGGTTACAGCATGAAGCGAATGCATGTGAATATACAAAGGTGCATTGCATTAAACAAGTCCAATGAGCGTCCCAAAATGGCCGGCCTGCATGCTTTCATCCATCAATTGTTCTAAATTTTTCATTACCCAATGAGCTGAGGTGGAGTCTTAGCCAGTGGTACCATCAGGGAGGTGTGTAAAGCACTTTAGGCTAGACAGCCAATCAGCTGCCAGCTTGCATCTGTCAATCAAATACAGCAGCCAATCAGAAAGCTGCCCATTGATCAGCAGGCCCTTTATGACATCACAGAAAGACTCTCAGAACTATCTGTGCATGTCTAATGGCTGGCTGTCAGTTGGGTGGGTGGGTGGCAGAGGGAGGGGATGTCTGTCTCGTTTCTCCTGAAAATTGCGCTTTTTCTGCGTTTACGGGAAAAGTTGAGATCCGACGCGCAAAAGTGGGGTATCGTAGAAATCACCTTTTAAAGATGCACATTTCTGCCCCCCCAAAAATGGGCATTTCAAATGAGAAATGAGTCCAATGAACAAAATAGGGTGAATAAGTATGTATTTCAGGGGTGAGTTAGCAGGTTATTGGGGAAGTAAGTCCTGATATTTTTGGAGGTTGCAGGGGCCACTACACCATTCAAAATAGGCGGGCTTTAGCATATGCAGTTAGGCCCCGTAGGTTGATTTTAGCTAAAAAGTGCCCCAAACACTCAAACGGGCTTGTATCTGGGAAGGGAAAATATGGGAAACATGACTTAGACAGCAAATGATACACTGTATGCCATGTTTCCAAATTTTTATGCACAGTGGTTACAGCATGAAGCGAATGCATGTGAATATACAAAGGTGCATTGCATTAAACAAGTCCAATGAGCGTCCCAAAATGGCCGGCCTGCATGCTTTCATCCATCAATTGTTCTAAATTTTTCATTACCCAATGAGCTGAGGTGGAGTCTAAGCCAGTGGTACCATCAGGGAGGTGTGTAAAGCACTTTAGGCTAGACAGCCAATCAGCTGCCAGCTTCCATCTGTCAATCAAATACAGCAGCCAATCAGAAAGCTGCCCATTGATCAGCAGGCCCTTTATGACATCACAGAAAGACCCTCAGAACTATCTGTGCATGTCTAATGGCTGGCTGTCAGTTGGGTGGGTGGGTGGCAGAGAGAGGGGATGTCTGTCTCGTTTCTCCTGAAAATTGCGGTTTTTCTGCGTTTACGGGAAAAGTTGAGATCCGACGCGCAAAAGTGGGGTATCGTAGAAATCACCTTTTAAAGACGCACATTTCTGCCCACCCAAAAATGGGCATTTCAAATGAGAAATGAGTCCAATGAACAAAATAGGGTGAATAAGTATGTATTTCAGGGGTGTTAGCAGGTTATTGGGGAAGTAAGTCCTGATATTTTTGGAGGTTGCAGGGGCCACTACACCATTCAAAATAGGCAGGCTTTAGCATATGCAGTTAGGCCCCATAGGTTGATTTTAGCTAAAAAGTGCCCCAAACACCAACGGGCTTTTATCTGGGAAGGGAAAATATGGGAAACATGACTTAGACAGCAAATGATACACTGTATGCCATGTTTCCAAATTTTTATGCACAGTGGTTACAGCATGAAGCGAATGCATGTGAATATACAAAGGTGCATTGCATTAAACAAGTCCAATGAGCGTCCCAAAATGGCCGGCCTGCATGCTTTCATCCATCAATTGTTCTAAATTTTTCATTACCCAATGAGCTGAGGTGGAGTCTTAGCCAGTGGTACCATCAGGGAGGTGTGTAAAGCACTTTAGGCTAGACAGACAATCAGCTGCCAGCTTCCATCTGTCAATCAAATACAGCAGCCAATCACAAAGCTGCCCATTGATCAGCAGGCCCTTTATGACATCACAGAAAGACTCTCAGAACTATCTGTGCATGTCTAATGGCTGGCTGTCAGTTGGGTGGGTGGGTGGCAGAGGGAGGGGATGTCTGTCTCGTTTCTCCTGATATTTGCGCTTTTTCTGCGTTTACGGGAAAAGTTGAGATCCGACGCGCAAAAGTGGGGTATCGTAGAAATCACCTTTTAAAGATGCACATTTCTGCCCCCCCAAAAATGGGCATTTCAAATGAGAAATGAGTCCAATGAACAAAATAGGGTGAATAAGTATGTATTTCAGGGGTGAGTTAGCAGGTTATTGGGGAAGTAAGTCCTGATATTTTTGGAGGTTGCAGGGGCCACTACACCATTCAAAATAGGCGGGCTTTAGCATATGCAGTTAGGCCCCGTAGGTTGATTTTAGCTAAAAAGTGCCCCAAACACTCAAACGGGCTTGTATCTGGGAAGGGAAAATATGGGAAACATGACTTAGACAGCAAATGATACACTGTATGCCATGTTTCCAAATTTTTATGCACAGTGGTTACAGCATGAAGCGAATGCATGTGAATATACAAAGGTGCATTGCATTAAACAAGTCCAATGAGCGTCCCAAAATGGCCGGCCTGCATGCTTTCATCCATCAATTGTTCTAAATTTTTCATTACCCAATGAGCTGAGGTGGAGTCTTAGCCAGTGGTACCATCAGGGAGGTGTGTAAAGCACTTTAGGCTAGACAGCCAATCAGCTGCCAGCTTGCATCTGTCAATCAAATACAGCAGCCAATCAGAAAGCTGCCCATTGATCAGCAGGCCCTTTATGACATCACAGAAAGACTCTCAGAACTATCTGTGCATGTCTAATGGCTGGCTGTCAGTTGGGTGGGTGGGTGGCAGAGGGAGGGGATGTCTGTCTCGTTTCTCCTGAAAATTGCGCTTTTTCTGCGTTTACGGGAAAAGTTGAGATCCGACGCGCAAAAGTGGGGTATCGTAGAAATCACCTTTTAAAGATGCACATTTCTGCCCCCCCAAAAATGGGCATTTCAAATGAGAAATGAGTCCAATGAACAAAATAGGGTGAATAAGTATGTATTTCAGGGGTGAGTTAGCAGGTTATTGGGGAAGTAAGTCCTGATATTTTTGGAGGTTGCAGGGGCCACTACACCATTCAAAATAGGCGGGCTTTAGCATATGCAGTTAGGCCCCGTAGGTTGATTTTAGCTAAAAAGTGCCCCAAACACTCAAACGGGCTTGTATCTGGGAAGGGAAAATATGGGAAACATGACTTAGACAGCAAATGATACACTGTATGCCATGTTTCCAAATTTTTATGCACAGTGGTTACAGCATGAAGCGAATGCATGTGAATATACAAAGGTGCATTGCATTAAACAAGTCCAATGAGCGTCCCAAAATGGCCGGCCTGCATGCTTTCATCCATCAATTGTTCTAAATTTTTCATTACCCAATGAGCTGAGGTGGAGTCTAAGCCAGTGGTACCATCAGGGAGGTGTGTAAAGCACTTTAGGCTAGACAGCCAATCAGCTGCCAGCTTCCATCTGTCAATCAAATACAGCAGCCAATCAGAAAGCTGCCCATTGATCAGCAGGCCCTTTATGACATCACAAACAGACCCTCAGAACTATCTGTGCATGTCTAATGGCTGGCTGTCAGTTGGGCGGGTGGGTGGCAGAGGGAGGGGATGTCTGTCTCCTTTCTCCAGAAAATTGCGCTTTTTCTGCGTTTACGGGAAAAGTTGAGGTCCGACGCGCAAAAGTGGGGTATCGTAGAAATCACCTTTTAAAGACGCACATTTCTGGCCCCCCAAAAATGGGCATTTCAAATGAGAAATGAGTCCAATGAACAAAATAGGGTGAATAAGTATGTATTTCAGGGGTGAGTTAGCAGATTATTGGGGAAGTAAGTCCTGATATTTTTGGAGGTTGCAGGGGCCACTACACCATTCAAAATAGGCAGGTTTTAGCATATGCAGTTAGGCCCCGTAGGATGATTTTAGCTAAAAAGTGCCCCAAACACTGAAACGGGCTCGTATCTGGGAAGGGAAAATATGGGAAACATGACTTAGACAGAAAATGATACACTGTATGCCATGTTTCCAAATTTTTATGCACAGTGGTTACAGCATGAAGTGAATGCATGTGAATATACAAAGGTGCATTGCATTAAACAAGTCCAATGAGCGTCCCAAAATGGCCGGCCTGCCTGCTTTCATCCATCAATTGTTCTAAATTTTTCATTACCCAATGAGCTGAGGTGGAGTCTTAGCCAGTGGTACCATCAGGGAGGTGTGTAAAGCACTTTAGGCTAGACAGCCAATCAGCTGCCAGCTTCCATCTGTCAATCAAATACAGCTGCCAATCAGAAAGCTGCCCATTGATCAGCAGGCCCTTTATGACATCACAGAAAGACCCTCAGAACTATCTGTGCATGTCTAATTGCTGGCTGTCAGTTGGGCGGGTGGGTGGCAGAGGGAGGGGATGTCTGTCTCGTTTCTCCCTAAAATTGCGGTTTTTCTGCGTTTACGGGAAAAGTTGAGGTCCGACGCGCAAAAGTGGGGTATCGTAGAAATCACCTTTTAAAGACGCACATTTCTGGCCCCCCAAAAATGGGCATTTCAAATGAGAAATGAGTCCAATGAACAAAATAGGGTGAATAAGTATGTATTTCAGGGGTGAGTTAGCAGGTTATTGGGGAAGTAAGTCCTGATATTTTTGGAGGTTGCAGGGCCACTACACCATTCAAAATAGGCAGGCTTTAGCATATGCAGTTAGGCCCCGTAGGATGATTTTAGCTAAAAAGTGCCCCAAACACTCAAACGGGCTTGTATCTGGGAAGGGAAAATATGGGAAACATGACTTAGACAGCAAATGATACACTGTTTGCCATGTTTACAAATTTTTATGCACAGTGGTTACAGCATGAAGCGAATGCATGTGAATATACAAAGGTGCATTGCATTAAACAAGTCCACTGAGTGTCCCAAAATGGCCGGCCTGCCTGCTTTCATCCATCAATTGTTCTAAATTTTTCATTACCCAATGAGCTGAGGTGGAGTCTTAGCCAGTGGTACCATCAGGGAGGTGTGTAAAGCACTTTAGGCTAGACAGCCAATCAGCTGCCAGCTTCCATCTGTCAATCAAATACAGCAGCCAATCAGAAAGCTGCCCATTGATCAGCAGGCCCTTTATGACATCACAGAAAGACCCTCAGAACTATCTGTGCATGTCTAATGGCTGGCTGTCAGTTGGGCGGGTGGGTGGCAGAGGGAGGGGATGTCTGTCTCGTTTCTCCTTAAAATTGCGTTTTTTCTGCGTTTACGGGAAAAGTTGAGGTCCGACACGCAAAAGTGGGGTATCGTAGAAATCACCTTTTAAAGATGCACATTTCTGGCCCCCCAAAAATGGGCATTTCAAATAAGAAATGAGTCCAATGTACAAAATAGGGTGAATAAGTATGTATTTCAGGGGTGAGTTAGCAGGTTATTGGGGAAGTAAGTCCTGATATTTTTTGGAGGTTGCAGGGGCCACTACACCATTCAAAATAGGCAGGTTTTAGCATATGCAGTTAGGCCCCGTAGGATGATTTTAGCTAAAAAGTGCCCCAAACACTCAAACGGGCTTGCATCTGGGAAGGGAAAATATGGGAAACATGACTTAGACAGCAAATGATACACTGTATGCCATGTTTCCAAATTTTTATGCACAGTGGTTACAGCATGAAGCGAATGCATGTGAATATACAAAGGTGCATTGCATTAAACAAGTCCAATGAGCGTCCCAAAATGGCCGGCCTGCATGCTTTCATCCATCAATTGTTCTAAATTTTTCATTACCCAATGAGCTGAGGTGGAGTCTAAGCCAGTGGTACCATCAGGGAGGTGTGTAAAGCACTTTAGGCTAGACAGCCAATCAGCTGCCAGCTTCCATCTGTCAATCAAATACAGCAGCCAATCAGAAAGCTGCCCATTGATCAGCAGGCCCTTTATGACATCACAAACAGACCCTCAGAACTATCTGTGCATGTCTAATGGCTGGCTGTCAGTTGGGCGGGTGGGTGGCAGAGGGAGGGGATGTCTGTCTCCTTTCTCCAGAAAATTGCGCTTTTTCTGCGTTTACGGGAAAAGTTGAGGTCCGACGCGCAAAAGTGGGGTATCGTAGAAATCACCTTTTAAAGACGCACATTTCTGGCCCCCCAAAAATGGGCATTTCAAATGAGAAATGAGTCCAATGAACAAAATAGGGTGAATAAGTATGTATTTCAGGGGTGAGTTAGCAGATTATTGGGGAAGTAAGTCCTGATATTTTTGGAGGTTGCAGGGGCCACTACACCATTCAAAATAGGCAGGTTTTAGCATATGCAGTTAGGCCCCGTAGGATGATTTTAGCTAAAAAGTGCCCCAAACACTGAAACGGGCTCGTATCTGGGAAGGGAAAATATGGGAAACATGACTTAGACAGAAAATGATACACTGTATGCCATGTTTCCAAATTTTTATGCACAGTGGTTACAGCATGAAGTGAATGCATGTGAATATACAAAGGTGCATTGCATTAAACAAGTCCAATGAGCGTCCCAAAATGGCCGGCCTGCCTGCTTTCATCCATCAATTGTTCTAAATTTTTCATTACCCAATGAGCTGAGGTGGAGTCTTAGCCAGTGGTACCATCAGGGAGGTGTGTAAAGCACTTTAGGCTAGACAGCCAATCAGCTGCCAGCTTCCATCTGTCAATCAAATACAGCTGCCAATCAGAAAGCTGCCCATTGATCAGCAGGCCCTTTATGACATCACAGAAAGACCCTCAGAACTATCTGTGCATGTCTAATTGCTGGCTGTCAGTTGGGCGGGTGGGTGGCAGAGGGAGGGGATGTCTGTCTCGTTTCTCCCTAAAATTGCGGTTTTTCTGCGTTTACGGGAAAAGTTGAGGTCCGACGCGCAAAAGTGGGGTATCGTAGAAATCACCTTTTAAAGACGCACATTTCTGGCCCCCCAAAAATGGGCATTTCAAATGAGAAATGAGTCCAATGAACAAAATAGGGTGAATAAGTATGTATTTCAGGGGTGAGTTAGCAGGTTATTGGGGAAGTAAGTCCTGATATTTTTGGAGGTTGCAGGGCCACTACACCATTCAAAATAGGCAGGCTTTAGCATATGCAGTTAGGCCCCGTAGGATGATTTTAGCTAAAAAGTGCCCCAAACACTCAAACGGGCTTGTATCTGGGAAGGGAAAATATGGGAAACATGACTTAGACAGCAAATGATACACTGTTTGCCATGTTTACAAATTTTTATGCACAGTGGTTACAGCATGAAGCGAATGCATGTGAATATACAAAGGTGCATTGCATTAAACAAGTCCACTGAGTGTCCCAAAATGGCCGGCCTGCCTGCTTTCATCCATCAATTGTTCTAAATTTTTCATTACCCAATGAGCTGAGGTGGAGTCTTAGCCAGTGGTACCATCAGGGAGGTGTGTAAAGCACTTTAGGCTAGACAGCCAATCAGCTGCCAGCTTCCATCTGTCAATCAAATACAGCAGCCAATCAGAAAGCTGCCCATTGATCAGCAGGCCCTTTATGACATCACAGAAAGACTCTCAGAACTATCTGTGCATGTCTAATGGCTGGCTGTCAGTTGGGTGGGTGGGTGGCAGAGGGAGGGGATGTCTGTCTCGTTTCTCCTGAAAATTGCGCTTTTTCTGCGTTTACGGGAAAAGTTGAGATCCGACGCGCAAAAGTGGGGTATCGTAGAAATCACCTTTTAAAGATGCACATTTCTGGCCCCCCAAAAATGGGCATTTCAAATAAGAAATGAGTCCAATGTACAAAATAGGGTGAATAAGTATGTATTTCAGGGGTGAGTTAGCAGGTTATTGGGGAAGTAAGTCCTGATATTTTTTGGAGGTTGCAGGGGCCACTACACCATTCAAAATAGGCAGGTTTTAGCATATGCAGTTAGGCCCCGTAGGATGATTTTAGCTAAAAAGTGCCCCAAACACTCAAACGGGCTTGCATCTGGGAAGGGAAAATATGGGAAACATGACTTAGACACCAAAAGATACACTAAATGCCATGTTTCCAAATTTTTATGCACAGTGGTTACAGCATGAAGCGAATGCATGTGAATATACAAAGGTGCATTGCATTAAACAAGTCCACTGAGTGTCCCAAAATTGCCGGCCTGCCTGCTTTCATCCATCAATTGTTCTAAATTTTTCATTACCCAATGAGCTGAGGTGGAGTCTTAGCCACTGGTACCATCAGGGAGGTGTGTAAAGCACTTTAGGCTAGACAGCCAATCAGCTGCCAGCTTCCATCTGTCAATCAAATACAGCAGCCAATCAGAAAGCTGCCCATTGATCAGCAGGCCCTTTATGACATCACAAACAGACCCTCAGAACTATCTGTGCATGTCTAATGGCTGGCTGTCAGTTGGGCGGGTGGGTGGCAGAGGGAGGGGATGTCTGTCTCGTTTCTCCTGAAAATTGCGGTTTTTCTGCGTTTACGGGAAAAGTTGAGGTCCGACGCGCAAAAGTGGGGTATCGTAGAAATCACATTTTAAAGACGCACATTTCTGGCCCACCAAAAATGGGCATTTCAAATGAGAAATGAGTCCAATGAACAAAATAGGATGAATAAGTATGTATTTCAGGGGTGAGTTAGCAGGTTATTGGGGAAGTAAGTCCTGATATTTTTGGAGGTTGCAGGGGACACTACACTATTCAAAATAGGCAGGCTTTAGCATATGCAGTTAGGCCTCGTAGGATGATTTTAGCTAAAAAGTGCCCCAATCACTCAAACGGGCTTGTATATGGGAAGGGAAAATATGGGAAACATGACTTAGACAGCAAATGATACACTGTTTGCCATGTTTCCAAATTTTTATGCACAGTGGTTACAGCATGAAGCGAATGCATGTAAATATACAAAGGTGCATTGCATTAAACAAGTCCACTGAGTGTCCCAAAATGGCCGGCCTGCCTGCTTTCATCCATCAATTGTTCTAAATTTTTCATTACCCAATGAGCTGAGGTGGAGTCTTAGCCAGTGGTACCATCAGGGAGGTGTGTGAAGCACTTTAGGCTAGACAGCCAATCAGCTGCCAGCTTCCATCCGTCAATCAAATACAGCAGCCAATCAGAAAGCTGCCCATTGATCAGCAGGCCCTTTATGACATCACAGAAAGACTCTCAGAACTATCTGTGCATGTCTAATGGCTGGCTGTCAGTTGGGTGGGTGGGTGGCAGAGGGAGGGGATGTCTGTCTCGTTTCTCCTGAAAATTGCGCTTTTTCTGCGTTTACGGGAAAAGTTGAGATCCGACGCGCAAAAGTGGGGTATCGTAGAAATCACCTTTTAAAGATGCACATTTCTGCCCCCCCAAAAATGGGCATTTCAAATGAGAAATGAGTCCAATGAACAAAATAGGGTGAATAAGTATGTATTTCAGGGGTGAGTTAGCAGGTTATTGGGGAAGTAAGTCCTGATATTTTTGGAGGTTGCAGGGGCCACTACACCATTCAAAATAGGCGGGCTTTAGCATATGCAGTTAGGCCCCGTAGGTTGATTTTAGCTAAAAAGTGCCCCAAACACTCAAACGGGCTTGTATCTGGGAAGGGAAAATATGGGAAACATGACTTAGACAGCAAATGATACACTGTATGCCATGTTTCCAAATTTTTATGCACAGTGGTTACAGCATGAAGCGAATGCATGTGAATATACAAAGGTGCATTGCATTAAACAAGTCCAATGAGCGTCCCAAAATGGCCGGCCTGCATGCTTTCATCCATCAATTGTTCTAAATTTTTCATTACCCAATGAGCTGAGGTGGAGTCTTAGCCAGTGGTACCATCAGGGAGGTGTGTAAAGCACTTTAGGCTAGACAGACAATCAGCTGCCAGCTTCCATCTGTCAATCAAATACAGCAGCCAATCACAAAGCTGCCCATTGATCAGCAGGCCCTTTATGACATCACAGAAAGACTCTCAGAACTATCTGTGCATGTCTAATGGCTGGCTGTCAGTTGGGTGGGTGGGTGGCAGAGGGAGGGGATGTCTGTCTCGTTTCTCCTGATATTTGCGCTTTTTCTGCGTTTACGGGAAAAGTTGAGATCCGACGCGCAAAAGTGGGGTATCGTAGAAATCACCTTTTAAAGATGCACATTTCTGCCCCCCCAAAAATGGGCATTTCAAATGAGAAATGAGTCCAATGAACAAAATAGGGTGAATAAGTATGTATTTCAGGGGTGAGTTAGCAGGTTATTGGGGAAGTAAGTCCTGATATTTTTGGAGGTTGCAGGGGCCACTACACCATTCAAAATAGGCGGGCTTTAGCATATGCAGTTAGGCCCCGTAGGTTGATTTTAGCTAAAAAGTGCCCCAAACACTCAAACGGGCTTGTATCTGGGAAGGGAAAATATGGGAAACATGACTTAGACAGCAAATGATACACTGTATGCCATGTTTCCAAATTTTTATGCACAGTGGTTACAGCATGAAGCGAATGCATGTGAATATACAAAGGTGCATTGCATTAAACAAGTCCAATGAGCGTCCCAAAATGGCCGGCCTGCATGCTTTCATCCATCAATTGTTCTAAATTTTTCATTACCCAATGAGCTGAGGTGGAGTCTTAGCCAGTGGTACCATCAGGGAGGTGTGTAAAGCACTTTAGGCTAGACAGCCAATCAGCTGCCAGCTTGCATCTGTCAATCAAATACAGCAGCCAATCAGAAAGCTGCCCATTGATCAGCAGGCCCTTTATGACATCACAGAAAGACTCTCAGAACTATCTGTGCATGTCTAATGGCTGGCTGTCAGTTGGGTGGGTGGGTGGCAGAGGGAGGGGATGTCTGTCTCGTTTCTCCTGAAAATTGCGCTTTTTCTGCGTTTACGGGAAAAGTTGAGATCCGACGCGCAAAAGTGGGGTATCGTAGAAATCACCTTTTAAAGATGCACATTTCTGCCCCCCCAAAAATGGGCATTTCAAATGAGAAATGAGTCCAATGAACAAAATAGGGTGAATAAGTATGTATTTCAGGGGTGAGTTAGCAGGTTATTGGGGAAGTAAGTCCTGATATTTTTGGAGGTTGCAGGGGCCACTACACCATTCAAAATAGGCGGGCTTTAGCATATGCAGTTAGGCCCCGTAGGTTGATTTTAGCTAAAAAGTGCCCCAAACACTCAAACGGGCTTGTATCTGGGAAGGGAAAATATGGGAAACATGACTTAGACAGCAAATGATACACTGTATGCCATGTTTCCAAATTTTTATGCACAGTGGTTACAGCATGAAGCGAATGCATGTGAATATACAAAGGTGCATTGCATTAAACAAGTCCAATGAGCGTCCCAAAATGGCCGGCCTGCATGCTTTCATCCATCAATTGTTCTAAATTTTTCATTACCCAATGAGCTGAGGTGGAGTCTAAGCCAGTGGTACCATCAGGGAGGTGTGTAAAGCACTTTAGGCTAGACAGCCTATCAGCTGCCAGCTTCCATCTGTCAATCAAATACAGCAGCCAATCAGAAAGCTGCCCATTGATCAGCAGGCCCTTTATGACATCACAAACAGACCCTCAGAACTATCTGTGCATGTCTAATGGCTGGCTGTCAGTTGGGCGGGTGGGTGGCAGAGGGAGGGGATGTCTGTCTCATTTCTCCTGAAAATTGCGGTTTTTCTACGTTTATGGGAAAAGTTGAGGTCCGACGCGCAAAAGTGGGGTATCGTAGAAATCTCATTTTAAAGACGCACATTTCTGGCCCCCCAAAAATGGGCATTTCAAATGAGAAATGAGTCCAATGAACAAAATAGGGTGAATAAGTATGTATTTCAGGGGTGAGTTAGCAGGTTATTGGGAAGAAAGTCCTGATATTTTTGGAGGTTGCAGGGGCCACTACACCATTCAAAATAGGCAGGCTTTAGCATATGCAGTTAGGCCTCGTGGGATGATTTTAGCTAAAAAGTGCCCCAATCACTCAAACGGGCTTGTATCTGGGAAGGGAAAATATGGGAAACATGACTTAGACAGCAAATGATACACTGTTTGCCATGTTTCCAAATTTTTATGCACAGTGGTTACAGCATGAAGCGAATGCATGTGAATATACAAAGGTGCATTGCATTAAACAAGTCCACTGAGTGTCCCAAAATGGCCGGCCTGCCTGCTTTCATCCATCAATTGTTCTAAATTTTTCATTACCCAATGAGCTGAGGTGGAGTCTTAGCCAGTGGTACCATCAGGGAGGTGTGTAAAGCACTTTAGGCTAGACAGCCAATCAGCTGCCAGCTTCCATCTGTCAATCAAATACAGCAGCCAATCAGAAAGCTGCCCATTGATCAGCAGGCCCTTTATGACATCACAGAAAGACTCTTAGAACTATCTGTGCATGTCTAATGGCTGGCTGTCAGTTGGGTGGGTGGGTGGCAGAGGGAGGGGATGTCTGTCTCGTTTCTCCTGAAAATTGCGCTTTTTCTGCGTTTACGGGAAAAGTTGAGATCCGACGCGCAAAAGTGGGGTATCGTAGAAATCACCTTTTAAAGATGCACATTTCTGCCCCCCCAAAAATGGGCATTTCAAATGAGAAATGAGTCCAATGAACAAAATAGGGTGAATAAGTATGTATTTCAGGGGTGAGTTAGCAGGTTATTGGGGAAGTAAGTCCTGATATTTTTGGAGGTTGCAGGGGCCACTACACCATTCAAAATAGGCGGGCTTTAGCATATGCAGTTAGGCCCCGTAGGTTGATTTTAGCTAAAAAGTGCCCCAAACACTCAAACGGGCTTGTATCTGGGAAGGGAAAATATGGGAAACATGACTTAGACAGCAAATGATACACTGTATGCCATGTTTCCAAATTTTTATGCACAGTGGTTACAGCATGAAGCGAATGCATGTGAATATACAAAGGTGCATTGCATTAAACAAGTCCAATGAGCGTCCCAAAATGGCCGGCCTGCATGCTTTCATCCATCAATTGTTCTAAATTTTTCATTACCCAATGAGCTGAGGTGGAGTCTTAGCCAGTGGTACCATCAGGGAGGTGTGTAAAGCACTTTAGGCTAGACAGCCAATCAGCTGCCAGCTTCCATCTGTCAATCAAATACAGCAGCCAATCAGAAAGCTGCCCATTGATCAGCAGGCCCTTTATGACATCACAGAAAGACCCTCAGAACTATCTGTGCATGTCTAATGGCTGGCTGTCAGTTGGGTGGGTGGGTGGCAGAGAGAGGGGATGTCTGTCTCGTTTCTCCTGAAAATTGCGGTTTTTCTGCGTTTACGGGAAAAGTTGAGATCCGAAGCGCAAAAGTGGGGTATCGTAGAAATCACCTTTTAAAGACGCACATTTCTGCCCACCCAAAAATGGGCATTTCAAATGAGAAATGAGTCCAATGAACAAAATAGGGTGAATAAGTATGTATTTCAGGGGTGTTAGCAGGTTATTGGGGAAGTAAGTCCTGATATTTTTGGAGGTTGCAGGGGCCACTACACCATTCAAAATAGGCAGGCTTTAGCATATGCAGTTAGGCCCCATAGGTTGATTTTAGCTAAAAAGTGCCCCAAACACCAACGGGCTTTTATCTGGGAAGGGAAAATATGGGAAACATGACTTAGACAGCAAATGATACACTGTATGCCATGTTTCCAAATTTTTATGCACAGTGGTTACAGCATGAAGCGAATGCATGTGAATATACAAAGGTGCATTGCATTAACCCCTTCCTGACGCAGCCAGTTTTTGCCTTCCTGACAGAGCCTCTTTTTCAAATCTGACATGTATCACTTAAGTGGGGATAACTTTTTTTTGCTTTTACTTATCCCAGTGATTTTGAGATTCTTTTCTCGTGACACATTGTACTTCAAGTTAGTGGTAAATTTGGGTCGATACAGTCTGTGTTTTTCTGTGAAAAATACCAAAATGTCGTAAAAAAATGGAAAATTTAGCAATTTTCAAAATGTAAAATTTTCTGCTTGTGAGACAAATAATCATACCACTCAAAATAGTTAATAACTAACATAAACCATATGTCTACTTTATGTTTCCATCATTATTTCAGCCTCCTTTTAATTTTTTTGGACACTAGGAGGCTTAACATATGAATAGCAAATTCTCAAATTTTCAAGAAAATGTCAAACACTGATTTTTTTAGGGACCAGTTCAGTTCTGATGTGACTTTGAGGGACTTGTATGTGAGACACCCCCATAAATGATGCCATTTCAAAAACTGCACCCCTCACAGTATTCAAAACAGCATTTTGGAAGTTTGTTAACCCTTTAGGTGTTTCACAGGAATTAAAACAAAGTGTAGGTGAAATTTCTAAATTTCATTTTTTTTTGCAGATTTGCAATTTTAATACATTTTTCTAAGGAACACAGTAGATTTTACTAGAGAAATGTGACTAAAAATTGATTCCCCCAATTCTTTTGTTTTCATAAATATCCTATATGTGGCCCTAGTGTGCACGTTGACCAAACCACAGGCTTCATAATAGAAGGAGCACCTACTTGATTTTGGAGCCTCCTTTTTATGAGATTATTTTTTAGGCACCATGTAGGTTTCTAGGCACCATAAGATGCTAAAAGTTAGGAACCCCCCCACAAGTGACCCCATTTTGCAAACTACACCCCTCAGGGAATTCATCTAGGGGTATAGTGTACATTTCAATCCCCCAGGGGTTTCACCAATTGTGGTACAACTGGGCAGTGAGAATGAAAAATTAATTTTTTTACACAAAAATGCAGTTCTGGCTCCAAATTTTTCATTTTCACAAGGAATGAAGGAGACAAAGCACCCCAAAATCTGTGCCCCAATTTCTCCCGAGTACGGCAATGCCTCACATGTGACCAAAAAATACCATTTGGGTGCATGGCAGGACTCAGAAGGGAAGGAGTGATTTTTGGATATTGCAGCTCAGATTCTGGTGGAATGTTGGTGGGTGCTATGTCGCATTAGCAAGACCCCCGAAGCACCAATACAGTGGAACCCCCCCACAAGTGACCCCATTTTGCAAACTACACCCCTCAGGGAATTCATCTAGGGGTATAGTGTACATTTCAAACCCCCAGGGGTTTCACCAATTTTGATACAACTGGGCAGTGAAAATGAAAAATTAAATTTTTTACACAAAAATGCAGTTCTGGCTCAAAATTTTTCATTTTCACAAGGAAAGAAGGAGACAAAGCACCCCAAAATCTGTGCCCCAATTTCTCCCGAGTACGGCAATGCCTCACATGTGACCAAAAAATACCATTTGGGTGCATGGCAGGACTCAGAAGGGAAGGAGTGATTTTTGGATTTTGCAGCTCAGATTCTGGTGGAATGTTGGTGGGTGCTATGTCGCATTAGCAAGACCCCCGAAGCACCAATACAGTGGAACCCCCCCACAAGTGACCCCATTTTGCAAACTACACCCCTCAGGGAATTCATCTAGGGGTATAGTGTACATTTCAAACCCCCAGGGGTTTCACCAATTGTGGTACAACTGGGCAGTGAAAATGAAAAATTAAATTTTTTACACAAAAATGCAGTTCTGGCTCAAAATATATCATTTTCACAAGGAATGAAGGAGACAAAGCACCCGAAAATCTGTGCCCCAATTTCTCCCGAGTACGGCAATGCCTCATGTGTGACCAAAAAATGGCAGGACTCAGAAGGGAAGGAGTGATATTTGGATTTTGCAACACAGATTCTGGTGGAATGTTGGTGGGTGCTATGTCGCATTAGCAAGACCCCCAAAGCACCAATACAGTGGAACCCCCCCACAAGTGACCCCATTTTGCAAACTACACCCCTCAGGGAATTCATCTAGGGGTATAGTGTACATTTCAAACCCCCAGGGGTTTCACCAATTTTGATACAACTGGGCTGTGCAAATGAAAAATTACATTTTTTACACAAAAATGCAGTTCTGGCTCAAAATTTTTCATTTTCACAAGGAATGAAGGAGACAAAGCACCCCAAAATCTGTGCCCCAATTTCTCCCAAGTACGGCAATGCCTCACATGTGACCAAAAAATACCAGTTGGGTGCATGGCAGGACTCAGAAGGGAAGGAGTGATTTTTGGTTATTGCAGCTCAGATTCTGGTGGAATGAATGGTGGGTGCTATGTGGCATTAGCAAGACCCCCGAAGCACAGTGAAATGATTAACCTAATAATCCATAGATGTGTGGTATATTTTAAAACACTCCTTTATACATAGGCCGGGTTTGTCGGGGCAAGTTTCACAGTGGAAAATAGTATCCTTTCTTATTCCCTTTTTATAGCAAACTTTGCACCTTTTTTGTGTCCTGCCCTTTCTTGCAGTGGAGGGGATTTCGTTAGGAAAATGCTGCCCTGGTACAATACGGGGGCCAGTACTAGAAGTACTGGGGCCCTCTGCCTGCTGGTTCCCAAATATTAGGCCCTTTATGACTTCCTCTTGAAAGTGCATAAATGTCCCCCTCTGGCTGGTAGAACGGAATAGCACGTAAGCGTTATACAGTGCCATCTGGATGATATACACGGCCAGCTTCTTGTACCAGATTTTTGTTTTCCACAGGGCACTGTACGGCTTCAGTACCTGATCTGAAAGATCCACTCCGCCCATGTACTTATTGTAATCTAGGATACAATTAGGTTTTGAGGTGTGGGTACTGGTACCTCGTACAGGGATGGAGGTGGTACTGTCTCCATGAATTGTTGTCAGTATAAGGACATCCCTCTTGTCCTTATATTTGACCAACAACATATTTTCGGTGCATATTCCCCTGCTTTCACCCCTTCTCAGTACTTGGGCAATGTGCGTTTTTGGGAGGCCTCTTTGGTTCTTGCGCACAGTACCGCAAGCTGCTGTACCTCTTGAACCAATGGCCTTAAACAGGGGGATGCTAGTGTAAAAGTTATCCACATAGAGGTGATAACCTTTATCCAGGAAGGGGTGCACTAAATCCCAGACAATTTTTCCACTAACACCTACGAGGGAGGGGGGGCATTCTGGCGGTTCAATTCTTGAATCCTTCCCTTCATATACCCTAAACCTGTGGGTGTACCCTGAGGTGCTTTCACACAGTTTATACATTTTTATGCCATACCTTGCCCTCTTACTGGGAAGGTACTGGCGGAATTTAACCCTTCCTTTAAAATGTATAAGGGACTCGTCGATACAAATAAATTTTTCAGGGATGTACATCTCTGCAAATTTGGCACTGAAATGATCAATGACCGGCCTGACTTTGAATAGCCGGTCAAAGGTGGGATCATCTCTGGGTGGGAACTGTGCATTATCGGTGTAATGTAAAAATTTAAGGATTATCTCAAAACGAGTCCGAGTCATGGCCATACGGTAAAATGGGGTGCTGTACAGAACATCTGTACTCCAATATTGCCTAATTTCTGGCTTTTTTACTATGCCCATATGTAACACCAGACCCCAAAACGTCATCATCTCTACTGCATCTACAGGGGTCCACCTAGCAAATGATGACGTGGGGTTTTGAGCAATAAACTGCTGGGCATATAAATTACTTTGGTCCACCATTAAATTTATAAAATCATCAGAGAAAAATAATTTGAAAAAGTCAATTTCTCTGAGACCTGTTGAATCAAATTGGATTCCTGGGATGGCCAAAAACTCAGGAACCTGGGGCTCAAAATTGTCTGGTGGTGGGGTCCATACGGGATCAATCATTTGGGGGGGGGTCTCAGCTGCTCTACGGGGGCGTCTTTGAGGGGGTCCCTCATCACCAGAGGAGGAAGAGGAGCTTAAGACGAATCCTTCAAATTCCCCGCTTGCATCACTGGCTGTGTCAGAGTCAGAGGCAAGCATGGCATATGCCTCCTCCGCTGAATACATTCTTCTGGATGACTGGGATGACATTTGGGATGACATTTGGGATGCCATTTTTATTTTTGTGTTTCTGTAAGTGTAATGTTTCAACACGTGTATAGTGTAGGGGGGTACAAACTTTATTTCAACACGGGGGGTATGTAGTGTGTAGTGTGTATGTAGTGCAGAAAAAAAAATACTTTATACAGGAATTTGATCCCAATAAAAAAAAAAAAAATTGAAGGGGTTAAAAAAAAAAATTGAAGGGGTTAAAAAAAAAAAAAAGGTCCTGCGCCAAAAATTGAGCACAGATGTTGGTCAGTAACGACCGTCACTGAACAGCGCTCAAAGGCAACAGGACACCCACAAAAGCAACGTGGGTGTAAAAACAAAAAAAAAACAATTTAAAAAAACTGCAGAAAAAAAATTATATCAACCCTGTGCCAAAAATGTTGTTCAGTGATGTACGTCACTGATCAGTGGCCACAGGACACCCACAAAAGCAACGTGGGTGTAAAAACAATTTAAAAAAATATACCACAGCACTCTCCAAAAAAAAAAAACAATTTAAAAACACTGCAGAAAAAAAATTATATCAACCCTGTGCCAAAAATGCTGTTCAGTGATTGTACGTCACTGATCAGCGCTCAGCGGCCACAGGACACCCACAAAAGCAACGTGGGTGTAAAAAACAAAACCCCACTGCACTCTCCAAAAAAACAACAACTGCAGATCAGTGATGCAGTGATGCAACACTGATTAGCAGTGAGGGGCAGCAGGCACACAACTGTGGGTGCAACCTGACAGGGTATATATATAAAAAAAAACCCTGGACCCCCAAAAAGTTGCTGATTAATTAATTTAAACTGATCAGCACAAAAGGGGGGGCAGGGGGGGCAGCAGTCAGTTGCACACGCAGCACAACCTTTGGTGCAACTGACAGGTATATATATATAAAAAAAAAACCCTGGACCCCCAAAAAGTTGCTGATCTTAATTAATTTAAACTGATCAGCACAAAAGGGGGGCAGCAGGGGGGGGCAGCAGTCAGTTGCACAGGCAGCACAACCTTTGGTGCAACTGACAGGTATATATATATAAAAAAACCTCTGCACCCCCAAAAAGTTGCTGATCAGCTCAGACATAGTGATCAGCACAAAAGGGGGTGCAGCAGACACAAAATATAGCACTCTCTCTCACTATCTCTGACTATCTCTGACTATCTCTGACTATCTCTGACTATCTATCACTATCTGTGACTCTATGACACTGCAGCAGCAGCACACAGGAAGTCACAAGATCCAGGAAGCATCCAGCTGCTGGCAGCACGCTACCAGCCTTGGGGGCAGGTGGGGTGAGGTGTCGTCGTCACCGATGACCCCCTCATGCCCCCTCACACCCGGCGGTGATTGACACCTGTGTTACCGAGCGTCTGATTCGCCGGTAACACAGGAAAACGCTGCGAATGGCTGTTCACATTGAACAGCCAATCACAGCGATCGCCAACGGGGGGGCGGCATCGCCGCCCACCCTGGGCATTCAGGGACATGTCTGCTGTCAGGGACAGCAGACATCGTCCCTCTGTCACTGCGTCTCTAGACGCAGTGGCACTTTGAAGTCATGACGTATATATACGTCATGTGTCGGGAAGTACATCCCGGCCATGACGTATATATACGTCAAATGTCGGGAAGGGGTTAAACAAGTCCAATGAGCGTCCCAAAATGGCCGGCCTGCCTGCTTTCATCCATCAATTGTTCAAAATTTTTCATTACCCAATGAGCTGAGGTGGAGTCTTAGCCAGTGGTACCATCAGGGAGGTGTGTAAAGCACTTTAGGCTAGACAGCCAATCAGCTGCCAGCTTCCATCTGTCAATCAAATACAGCAGCCAATCAGAAAGCTGCCCATTGATCAGCAGGCCCTTTATGACATCACAAACAGACCCTCAGAACTATCTGTGCATGTCTAATGGCTGGCTGTCAGTTGGGCGGGTGGGTGGCAGAGGGAGGGGATGTCTGTCTCCTTTCTCCTGAAAATTGCGGTTTTTCTGCGTTTACGGGAAAAGTTGAGGTCCGACGCGCAAAAGTGGGGTATCGTAGAAATCACAATTTAAAGATGCACATTTCTGGCCCCCCAAAAATGGGCATTTCAAATGAGAAATGAGTCCAATGAACATAATAGGGTGAATAAGTATGTATTTCAGGGGTGAGTTAGCAGATTATTGGGGAAGTAAGTCCTGATATTTTTGGAGGTTGCAGGGGCCACTACACCATTCAAAATAGGCAGGTTTTAGCATATGCAGTTAGGCCCCGTAGGATGATTTTAGCTAAAAAGTGCCCCAAACACTCAAACGGGCTTGTATCTGGGAAGGGAAAATATGGGAAACATGACTTAGACAGCAAATGATACACTGTTTGCCATGTTTCCAAATTTTTATGCACAGTGGTTACAGCATGAAGCGAATGCATGTGAATATACAAAGGTGCATTGCATTAAACAAGTCCACTAAGTGTCCCAAAATGGCCGGCCTGCCTGCTTTCATCCATCAATTGTTCTAAATTTTTCATTACCCAATGAGCTGAGGTGGAGTCTTAGCCAGTGGTACCATCAGGGAGGTGTGTAAAGCACTTTAGGCTAGACAGCCAATCAGCTGCCAGCTTCCATCTGTCAATCAAATACAGCAGCCAATCAGAAAGCTGCCCATTGATCAGCAGGCCCTTTATGACATCACAGACAGACCCTCAGAACTATCTATGCATGTCTAATGGCTGGCTGTCAGTTGGGTGGGTGGGTGGCAGAGGGAAGGGATGTCTGTCTCGTTTCTCCTGAAAATTGCGCTTTTTCTGCGTTTACGGGAAAAGTTGAGGTCCGATGCGCAAAAGTGGGGTATCGTAGAAATCACCTTTTAAAGACGCACATTTCTGCCCCCCCCCCCAAAAAAAATGGGCATTTCAAATGAGAAATGAGTCCAATGAACAAAATAGGGTGAATAAGTATGTATTTCAGGGGTGAGTTAGCAGGTTATTGGGGAAGTAAGTCCTGATATTTTTGGAGGTTGCAGGGGCCACTACACCATTCAAAATAGGCAGGCTTTAGCATTTGCAGTTAGGCCCCGTAGGTTGATTTTAGCTAAAAAGTGCCCCAAACACTCAAACGGGCTTGTATCTGGGAAGGGAAAATATGGGAAACATGACTTAGACAGCAAATGATACACTGTTTGCCATGTTTCCAAATTTTTATGCACAGTGGTTACAGCATGAAGCGAATGCATGTGAATATACAAAGGTGCATTGCATTAAACAAGTCCAATGAGCGTCCCAAAATGGCCGGCCTGCCTGCTTTCATCCATCAATTGTTCTAAATTTTTCATTACCCAATGAGCTGAGGTGGAGTCTTAGCCAGTGGTACCATCAGGGAGGTGTGTAAAGCACTTTAGGCTAGACAGCCAATCAGCTGCCAGTTTCCATCTGTCAATCAAATACAGCAGCCAATCAGAAAGCTGCCCATTTATCAGCAGGCCCTTTATGACATCACAAACAGACCCTCAGAACTATCTGTGCATGTCTAATGGCTGGCTGTCAGTTGGGCGGGTGGGTGGCAGAGGGAGGGGATGTCTGTCTCGTTTCTCCTGAAAATTGCGTTTTTTCTGCATTTACGGGAAAAGTTGAGGTCCGACGCGCAAAAGTGGGGTATCGTAGAAATCACATTTTAAAGATGCACATTTCTGGCCCCCCAAAAATGGGCATTTCAAATGAGAAATGAGTCCAATGAACAAAATAGGGTGAATAAGTATGTATTTCAGGGGTGAGTTAGCAGATTATTGGGGAAGTACTTTAAGTCCTGATATTTTTGGAGGTTGCAGGGGCCACTACACCATTCAAAATAGGCAGGTTTTAGCATATGCAGTTAGGTCCCGTAGGATGATTTTAGCTAAAAAGTGCCCCAAACACTCAAACGGGCTTGTATCTGGGAAGGGAAAATATGGGAAACATGACTTAGACAGCAAATGATACACTGTTTGCCATGTTTCCAAATTTTTATGCACAGTGGTTACAGCATGAAGCGAATGCATGTGAAAATACAAAGGTGCATTGCATTAAACAAGTCCACTGAGTGTCCCAAAATGGCCGGCCTGCCTGCTTTCATCCATCAATTGTTCTAAATTTTTCATTACCCAATGAGCTGAGGTGGAGTCTTAGCCAGTGGTACCATCAGGGAGGTGTGTAAAGCACTTTAGGCTAGACAGCCAATCAGCTGCCAGCTTCCATATGTCAATCAAATACAGCAGCCAATCAGAAAGCTGCCCATTAATCAGTAGGCCCTTTATGACATCACAGACAGACCCTCAGAACTATCTGTGCATGTCTAATGGCTGGCTGTCAGTTGGGTGGGTGGGTGGCAGAGGGAGGGGATGTCTGTCTCGTTTCTCCTGAAAATTGCGCTTTTTCTGCGTTTACGGGAAAAGTTGAGGTCCGACGCGCAAAAGTGGGGTATCGTAGAAATCACCTTTTTTTTTTTAACAATATGTTTATTGAGTTTTATCTGCATTCAAACAGGGGGGGGGGGTCACAAAAAAGAAAATAGAGGGAGGGGGTGCGTTATACATAATAGTTACATACATAGATCACAATTGGTAAATAGTATAAAGTAAACGTTAACTCGTCACTCATTTAGAGAGCCAGGAGCGTACTTGAACTTGAATGGTGCTCAAACAGCTTGTATTAGACGTATAGATAGTGGTAGAGCGTAGCAGGAGGAGTATCCCATGTATTAACTTTTCCTATCCCTCTATATGGAGTTTACAAAGAGTAATCATACCTGTCCCCTTCCTAACCCTCAGATTCTGGGGAATTTAGAAGATTAATATCAACAGAGGTAGAGCTCTTAGTTATATGTCCCGTTTCTTCTCTGAATGTTGACCACCCCAGCCACAACAAATGTATAGAGTTAGGGGAGGAGGAATACTGTGCTCCCGCCGTCTCAAAACTGTAGTGTCTCTGGATTTTATCGCATATCGAGTCAACACTGGGAATCCTCTCTGATCTCCACTGCTGAGCAATAGCTGCTTTTGTGGCGATCAGAATGTGTCCCAGGACATAGGTTTCGCCTTTGGTTAGGTGGCCTCCATATAGGTGAAGGAGAGCCGTTTCGGGGTTAGGTTCAATTGGTTCACCAATTATTTTACCAATCAAGCTGAAAATTGACGACCATAGTGGCTTCAGTACAGGGCAGTCCCAGAATATATGAAATATGTACCTATTCCCCCGCAATTTCTCCAGCATGATTTTGAGATATTAGGCCATATTTTGTGCTGGCGGTCCGGTGTATAGTATGCCCTGTGAATTAATTTAAAAAACATCTCAGCATGGTTGATGCACTTAGACACTTTGAAACATGACTTAAATATTAGGTCCCATTCCTCAACTTGCAGGGTTCTTTGGAGGTCTTTTTCCCATAGAACCTGAGATTTAAGTTTAGGTGGGCTGTTCTCATTAACCAGATAGTTATACCATTTAGATATTGCTCCCTTCTGGTGTGGGTTGCTAAGTAGATTATGAGTCATTGGGGCAATGCGTGGGGTCGTATTTGGGGGAAGGAGGTTTTTTGACAACCAACTTCTCAACTGTAGGTATTTAAAGAAGTCGCTCCTAGGGATATTGTATATTTCTTGTAAATGGTTAAAGGGGGCTAAGTGGCCATCAATAAACATGTCGCCTAATTTAGTCAGACCGCTTGATGTCCAATTTGACAGTTGTAAGTTTGGGATCAGATACATCATTGACCGCAGAGTCAGCAGGGGGGCGGGTAGAGTAGTATCCCTGCTTCCTGACATACTATTGTGCCAGGTCCTCACTGTGGCCCCTATAGATAAGTTTTTAATATGCAGTGAGCGGAAGGAAGGGGGTGGCATCCAGAGTATATCAGCCAGACTACATGGTGAGGCCTCTGCCTGCTCCAGACACACCCAGGGTTTCGGGGGGTCCTGAGTAAGCCACTCCTTTGTCTGGGAAAGGAGACACGCTTGGTGATATTTTTCAATATCCGGGAATGCAACTCCCCCAGCTGGTTTAGAGCGTATTAATGCGTGTTTAGCTATCTTTGGTTTTAGGCCCTTCCATACGTACTTAGTGAGAGACCTGTTGAACTTGTTGTACATGGTTTTTGGTAGTAATCTAGGGATTGCCCTGAATAAGTACAGTAATTTTGGAAGCAATACCATCTTTATTGCTGCCACCCGCCCCAGCCAAGAGACTTCTTGCATCATCCAGTCTCTGGTTAAACCCTCAAAGGCCTTTAGGAGGGGGCCATAATTGCATTCTAAGATGTCTTCCTCGCTAGCTAGATGAATCCCTAGATATTTTAAGGATTTCGACTGCCAAGCATACCTGTATTCATCTTTGAGTCTAGTCAGTATTTCGGGGGGGGTAAAAAATGGGAGGGCTTCTGTTTTGCTTGTGTTCAGCTTGTAATAGGAGACGGAGGAGAACTGTGTGAGGATAGTGTGCAATGCTGGAAGGGAGGTTAATGGGTTTAATATACATAATAAGACGTCATCTGCAAATAAGCAGATCTTGTGTGATAGGCCTCCTAGCTCCGGGCCGGAAATTAAATTTGATCCTCTTATTTTCGCCGCCAGCGGCTCAATCGCCAGGGCAAAGACAAGAGGGAAGAGTGGGCACCCGTGTCTGGTGCCATTGGTAATGGGGAAACTTGACGATAGACACCCGTTGGAGTATACTTTTGCTGAGGGGGATGAATACAAAGCCAGAATGGAATCCAAGATTCTACCCGTGAAGCCGAACTGTTGTAAAACAGCTCTGAGGTAGCCCCAATGCAGCCTGTCAAAGGCCTTTTCTGCGTCCAGGGACAGGAGGAGCAATGGTCTCCCCGCCCTGGAGCAGAGTTCTAGCACATTAAACATTCTACGGGTATTGTCGGGGGCTTGTCTGCCTGACACAAATCCAACCTGGTCAGGGTCAATAAGTGTTGGCAATAGTGGGCAGAGTCTGTTGGCTACTATCTTTGCATACAGCTTTATGTCGATATTGAGTAAGGCAATCGGCCTGTAGTTCTGTACTATGGAGGGGGATTTCCCTGGTTTGGGTATAGTTATAATTTGTGCTTCTAACATTTCTTTGGGAAAGGAGTTCAGATCGGAAGCTTCATTAAAGACTGTCGTAAGAACTGGGGCTAATTCAGTTTTGAAAACTTTATAAAAGTTAGCCGGGTAACCGTCTGGGCCAGGAGCTTTATCACGGGGCATGGAGTCTATAGCCAGGGAGATTTCTTCTACTGACCAGGGTTCGTTGAGGGAACTACAGGCCTCAGGGGACAATTTGGGCAGCTTCAATTCCTTAAGGAATTCTTCAATTAGATCTATTTTTGGCTGGGGAGTTGTAGGGTCATTCTTAAGGTTGTACAAGCTAGAATAGTACGTGGCAAAAGCATTAGCTATGCCAACCGGGTCCATAACCTTCTGTCCTTGCTCTGAGGTTATGCTCTGGATTCTTTCCTTGGCTCTTCTACCCCTCAGTTTACGTGCCAGCATTCGGCCTGCTCTATTTCCCAGGATATAGTATTGTTGATTTAGTCTTGTAATATTCTTCTGGACTTCAGCTAGGGAGAATTTATTTAATTCCTCACGTGCATTCTTCAGGGATTTTAGTAAGGGACCGTCTGTGGGGTTAGCTTTATGTAGTCCCTCAAGTCTTATTACTTCTGCCTCTGCCTCAATAAATTGCTGTTTATATTCTCTTTTTAGTTTCGCTGCCACTTGTATTGCAGAACCCCTGACTACAGATTTAAGAGCGCACCAGTGATTGAATGTTGAGGTATCTCCTGGGGAATTTTCACTTAGGTAGTTCTGAATTGAGCTGCTGATCTCTTGCAGTGCCCTTGGGGTCGTTAGTGTCTGCTTACCTAACCTCCATGGCCCGGGGGTGGTACTCCTCCCAGTGATGTCCCATGTGATGAAAATGGGAGAATGGTCTGACCACGTTAGAGGGAGGATTTCCACTTTACTAAATGAAGGCAAAGACCATTTATCTGATATAGCCAGGTCTATACGAGAGTAGGTGGAGTGTACATGTGAGTAGTAAGTGTAATCCCTAACCGACGGGTGCTTAGTCCGCCACACGTCATAAAGATCATACTCTGCCAGGAGTGATTTAAGGTTTTTGTTAGATTCCAGTTGAGGAGGAATAGGTAGTATAACTGGTTTTCTAGTTCTGTCTACAGCTGGGTCTAAAACCGTATTGAAATCCCCAAGCAGCAATAAGGCCCCCCTGACATGTATTTGGATAGTTTCCAGTACCTTACGGCAGAACGCTAATTGTTTGGAATTAGGTGCATAGCACGTGGCCAGAGTGACCTCCACGTTATCTAATAGACCCACTAGGATTAAATAGCGACCTTCTGGGTCTGTAATTTGTTTTGTCAGAGAGAATGTGCAGCCCTGGGATAGAATAATAGCAACTCCCGCTTTTTTGACCGGACCGCATGACATATAGCAATGAGGAAATTTTGCGTTGGTAAAAAGCGGTGGTGCCGATTTTTTAAAATGGGTCTCCTGTACGGCAACTACATGTGCTTTTAACTTGGAAAAGTATTTCAAAGCTAGTTTGCGCTTGTGAGGGGAATTTAGTCCCTTCACGTTCATCGAAATAATGTTAACCATAGTCAAAGTACATGGGCCCTTATTCTGATCTGTGCGGATATTCCCGCATTCTTACGGAGCGGTCCGCACGCCACGGTGTTTTGCCGCATGCGGCCATCGTCCGTAGAAACGCCCACGTGTCCTCCGCATTCGGACGGACTCACTCTTTAAGAACAGGGCGTGTTTACGGACGACATACAAACCATGCGTGTGCGGGAGAAACACTCCGATTCGGCACGGTATTACAGAGTATTACAGAGTATGCTCGGGAATACCGCATCCGAACGGGAGCCAAGCGGTGCTACCGCACGTAAGCGGAGGATTTACGCCAAACAACCCACTATGAAGTATCTTCTGCAAGACATCACATGACCCACTTATTCAATTACCTATCCTCATAAAAAACTGCTTATTTGGAATTGGAATCAATTAGATTCCAATATATCCTTACAAGCATGCCTAACACATGCATAGCACACATTAACCCTTACAGCAATGTAAGTGCAATGCTTTGTATTACACCCTGTGTAAAAGATTATAAACAATCTACACATATACTATTTAAAGTGCAAATAAAACCAACAACTGTGAACTTGCATAAACAATTTTATTAATGCCACAATTAACATAATTTAAAAAATATAAAAATCAAAATTAAAGAAGCTGGTCCTTGAGGTCCTGCAGGTCGGCTTGCGCCAGCCGCAGATGGTGCTCAAGTCGCCGGAGGGCCCCATGCACACCCTCATCTGCCGGTGTGGTGTCATCTGTGGGCATGTCAAAGGGGCAACAATTAGTCATGTTATTCTTGCATACATTTCACATACTGCGACATAAATTGCACAAATGCTAGGTGACATGTGTGTATATATATATATATATATATCTATGTAGAGCATGGGTCCTCAAACTGCGGCCCTCCAGATGTTGGGAAACTACAAATCCCAGCATGCCTTGCCACAGTTTTGCTATAAGGAAGTGTTAAAACTGTGGCAAGGCATGGCGGGATTTGTAGTTTCACAACATCTGGAGGGCCGCACTTTGAGGACCCATGATGTAGAGAGATAGAGACACACATAGATAAATAGATATGACACATATATACATACATGCTAAGTTATTTACTACATACTGTATTTTGTGGCCTATACACTTTACTCTGCAGAAGACATAACAGTCATATTGTTTCTTCTCAGTCACAACCCACCCATGACTAACCAATGACAAGCAGGTCATGGGCTCCGTCAATAAGAACTTGTCACAATCTGCTCAGTCTATAAGTTCAGTGATGGTTCGTGGCATGGGAGTTATGCAAATGTAAGGAATGCACAGTACACATCCTCAAAATCATAATTCTGTCTAAACCAACCTACAATTCTGTGACGGGCAAAAAAAAAACTGAAGTACAGGGGGTGTTTAGGTAGAGGAGGCTCCTGGGACACTGGCAACTTCTGACTCCATTCCAAGGTAGGCCGGGCCATACTCCATTTATAGCATACATCCTAGAGTTTATAAATAACATTCACCAACAATATAGATTCCACTATTTGATGGGTCATAATCCACGCTTGCAGCAGGTGAATTTAAGCCACAAATGATCCACTCATCCCTTTACTCCAGGATCCTGTTTAACTACAACGGTTATGTGGCAGTCAAAATGGACCTCCAACCCATCCCACAAACCTGTGTAATTCAGAGGTGTCCTGGATGAAAGGGATGCCTTGGACACCCCATCTAACCCGTACCTGTATCTGTAGCTACCCACTTTGGGGTCTATATGATTAGTATGGGCCCAAAATTTGTAATCAACAGTGCTAAAAAACAAATACCAGTACAACTACTTCATGAATTATGCATTATGTCAACATACCGATCTGCGCCGACTCCGGTGCCTGGCACGCCTCCTCCCCCTCTGAATTGGAGGTGTCCGGGGCAACTGTGGCATCCTCAGCCCCCTCCTCCGCCATCTCCTCGGGCACAACATCCTCCTCCTGCAACTCCTCCTCCACCTCCTCCTCCACCTCCTCCTCCACCTCCTCCTCCACCTCCACCTCCTCCTCCACCTCCTCCTCCAACTCCTCCTCCAACTCCTCCTCCACCACCACCACCACCACCTCCTCCTCCTCCTCCTCCTCCTCCGCCACCAACACCTCCTCCTCCGCCACAAACTCCTCCTCCACCTCCTCCTCCACCATTTGCTCCTGGCCAACTTCCTCCTCCTCCACCCTTGCCGGCACCTCCTCCTCGGGGTGTTGGCCCTCGTCCTGGGCCAGGCCTGCCTCCGCCTGTTCACGGGCCTGTCGGGCTCGGGCTCGTGCTGTGTGGTAGAAAAAAACATCATGGTCAATGTTGGCTCATTGGGGCACATTTATTAATCCAAAACAAGACATACATGGAAGGGTGATAATGATGGCAAACGATGCAGGAAAGTAGCTCCTTACTGTTAATGGACTCCAAAGTGTGTCATTCAAATTATTATGTGATGGTTAGTAATTTGTTCCCACATTACAACCCAGGCATTTATCAATGTGTAACACATATTAGATCGGGCACATTGTATGCATCAGAATCCTCAATGCTATGGCATTACATATAAAAGCCTCATGACTGCATGTTAACCAGGAAGAAGCACACATAACAGTCTATGGACTTTTAAACCCATGGACACCCACTTATCATGAGACACATTTTATTGCTTATATATGCTATGTTGTAAGTGCGAAATTTCATAGCTAAAATACTCACATTCCGCAATTTCGCCCCTTAGTTGTGTGAGCAGCTGGGGCTGGCGCCTGCGGAGGTCGGACCACCGCCTCTCCAGCTGCCCGAGGGACCTACGCACCCGAGTGCGGGCGTAAATCCGGCGCCCTGCCGCAGCGTAGGCCCTCCGCTTATGGCGGTTGGTTATGAAGGGCCCCGCACGGCCCAGCCTTGTCTCCATGACGGAGACAAGAACTCGCAGCTCCTCATGCGTGAAGGGTTCTGCCCTCCGTGTCTCCGCCATGTTGACAATGGCATCTATCAACCAATCAGGTGGTGGCATTGGTTGATCACAGTTATTTGTGTTAATAACTTTATTGTTCATTTTTACATTAACAGCGTCTCTGCGCCAACACAAATGGTGACAAATTCGCATGCCTTCAAAACCGTAGTGTTGATGTATGGCAATGAACAAATCTGATATATATAAAACACAGTGTGTATGCACTTAGCAAATCCAATGAGCCCGCGCTCCGCCAAGCAACGCGTGCTATAGCTTAGCAACGCATAGCTGTAGTTAGCATTACTTACTCTATGCATATATGTGTATGCGTACATTTATGTGTAAAAGACACATACACACACTTGCAGGTATCCGGAAACCAGCATTATACAGCAGCCCTGCCTGCCTGCCTGCCTGCCTGCCTGCCTGCCTGGCTGCCTGGCTGCATGCTCCTTGAAATGTTGAAACATGTGCATAAATTCCAACATCATATATATATATATATATATATATGCAAACAAATCATACATCAACACAGGAAATAATCCCCTACACATTATAGAATAAATCAATGTACTCACCAGTCATCAGGGATAGTATCAACTACAATAATGAAGATATAACAAACACATTAGATGCCTTGTCCAAGGTATAATAATTCCCACCTATATTGAACTTCCCCCAAAACCAAACACATATGCTAAATATCTCCTATTTCTTTGGCATTAGGAGGGCAGGCTGGCTAATGGTCGGTTTGTAACACTGACAACTAACACACTGGACTTATTTGAAGGGGTGATTGTGACTACAATGGGTGTGTTATGTCAACTCAATAACATGTACCTGAAATATCTTTGCGCCACAGAGTCCCGCAGCTGGTATCCCCTCCGGCATTCAGGGGCGCGGGATGGGCGCATGGGCGGATCTTGCGGCTCAGATGGTACCTCCCACTCCTCAAAGGGTATCTCACGCCGCACAGCAATGTTATGCAAAAATACACACAGGCCCACGATCCTCGACACCATTTCAGGCGCATATTGCAAGTCACCACCAGTGCGGTGGAGCACTCTAAATCGACCTTTTAAAAGGCCAATTGAGCGCTCCACCACTTGCCTGGTGGCAACATGCGCCACATTGAATGCCTCCTGTGGGCCCGGTGCTGGGTAGCTGTACGGCGTAAGTAGCCAGGGCGTACATGGGTAACCGGAGTCACCCAGAACCCACGCATCACGGCCTTCCAGCTCTTGTAGTCTTTGCCATATCCCGGTTTGTCGGATGACATGCGAGTCATGGGCACTTCCGGGAAACTTCGAGTTGAAGGCGAGAATTTCCATGGATGGGCCACATACCACCATCACGTTCAGTGAGTGGAACAATTTGCGGTTCCTATATATCTTCTCACTTCGAGATGGAGGCACAAATGGTACATGGGTGCCATCCACAGCCCCTATCACATTAGGGAAGCCAGCAATTTGTTGGAAGGCGTGCTGGCTTCTGCGCAGGGTCTCGGGGGAAAATGTCATGGCCATGAAGTGCCCCTTGCGCCTGAACATGGCCGACGTCACACGCCTCAGGATTCGGCAGAAGGCCGGCTGAGATATTCCAGCAAGTACTGCCACTACTTGTTGGAACGATCCTGAGGCGCAGAAATGCAACACCGCCAGCAGCTGTGTGTGAGGCGGAATTGCTGTCGTGATCCCGTGTAGAGGTTCCAAATCGCTCTGAATTAGGTTGAGCAGATCCAGAATTACATTTGGGGGTAACCGGTACCTAGTAAGTACCTCATCATCGGGCATAGCAAACAGAGTCACCCGTGTGCGATAGATTCTAGCACGTCCTGGCCTCCTTGGGCGACGAGTGGGGAGAGCCGCAAGTGCCCTTAGCCTCCTCTCCATGTAGCGCAGAATAGCTTCTGCAACCTATAAAGAAATGAACATAAATACTGATGCACCTATGCACATAATGGCCATATCCCACTACAAACTGATTTGTAGCCTTCTATACGTACAATTGATGGCCGCCCCGTGTAATCACGCAGATCCATTTGACTCTATAATGATGACACAATAATATGAACTCAATACACACCGTCCAAAACACACAGATAAAGGTGTCAGCATTTTTTGCCAACTTCATGTACTATGAGACATTTCATCTATTGCTGGGACATGTTGTCCTGCAATAGATGAACCCACACAGGTTTAAGACCTGTGAGTGAAATAGTGAACATGTGACATGTTGCAATAATGATACACACACTTTGCTGGCCCAACAATCTGTAGGCAGTGAGGCAATGGTGCATACCTTCATACACTTACATAGTGAATGGATATCATATCTACAAGGAGCATGGAAGAGCTTACCTTAGACCCTGACAAGTCGTGATCTGGAGACAACTGATTCTACCAGCAACTCACTATTTATAGGGCTCTCACATGTGTTGTCTATAACAGTAGAGATGAGTATTGCCTGACTTGTGGCGTGGATTCTCTAAGGGAATGGGCTACTTTTAGCTTGCAATCAAACGCCATCATACGCCAGTAGTCATGAATCAAATGTCATGTAATGCTAGCAAATAGCATGTGTATTGTGCAATAGTCCCAGGTGTATCCGAAGATTCTATGCAATGTTATAATTGGTGACCAGTATTTCATTTAGAACTTTCGCCAGGTTTTCCACAATGGAATTTCCGCCACCGTATGCGGCGCGAAAGAACAGCGACGTACGCTCACGCACGGAACGCAGCTGCCGCTGATGTCCGCCAAACAGGATACTCAAACAGTATAAAAAGGTGTATTACAGGGTGACAATGTTGTTGCTAACATGTCTGGCTCCCAACCAGAGTTAGACCCAGAGCTCCAGCAACTTTTTGCCCAGCTGGACTCCAGCACCACCTATGTGCCACTGCACATGCAGGCAGTGGGTAATGAGGAGGCTGCTGGCCCTTCTACAGCAGGCCAAGCTGCACATGACCATTCGACAGCAGAGCAACCAACACCTGGCCCTTCTGCAGCAGCCCAACCTGCAGCTGGCTCATCTGCACCATCAGCAGATTTGTTTGGAACACAACAGGGGACTTCACAAGGTAGTACCATGGCCAGCACTTCAAGTGCAGCGACTGGTGCCAGGGGGCGTGGCCAGGGACGTAGCAAGGGGCGAGCCAGTGCAACAGCCGAACCACCAAAAAAAAACAAGGCATATGAAGCACAGGAGCTGGCCATCCTGGTTCCCCGAGCACGTGATTGGATAGAGTGCCCATCCGAGAAGCTGACACACACACGCCGATGGAAGATTTGGGAACAGATAACGGCAGAGATTAATGCAGTTGCGCCACAAGTTCGTGAGACGGACCATGTGAAGAAGAGGCAAGTTGTTTTGTCATACATGTGCCCAGTAATAGCCAAGTAATGATTTAATTGATGCTTATATGCATTTTGCAAATGGCACATGAGGTTGTTACGATACACATACATTATTGCCATGTTATTTCCTTGAGAGTCAGAGTAGGGTGATTGTGAATGTGTATTGTAACGGTTGATATCATAGTTGCATGTAATATTATATATGGGACATTAATCACATGTTGTAAGATGTAGCACATAGCAATGGCTGCAACAGCTAACATTGGGAGTGACATGTATTAATATGTCAACTTACATTGCAGGTGGCAGGACTTCAAAACCAACCTGAAGAGGAAGATGACCAAGCGGTGGGACCACAGCCAGACATCTGGGGCCGGCCCCATGCCATCAGGGCTAGAGCTCACCCCCCTGGAGGAGATGGCGGAGAGCTGTATCTCAGTTGAGGAGATCAGGGGGGTGAGCACGATGGATAGCGAGGCCCCAGCTGAAGTGTTTGCGTCTTTTCTGGAAGGTAAATATTGGTCATGCCATAAACTTGTGCAAGTAATTATCGTAGAATGTCTCCTAATTGTGTTTATCTTTTCCCACAGACACCCCACCGCTTGGTGAGGACTCTGCTCAGGAGGTGGAGGAGTCCGTGCCACCTGGCCCCAGAGGTAGGCCTGTGCAGCAGCAGGCATCGGGCCAAGCCGATTTGGCCGCCTTGGCCCAGGTGCTTGTGGACATCAACCAGCAGGGAGATTTGGCATCAGAACGGATGCGTAGGACCGAGGAGATCCTGGCGAGCTTGGTCAGCACCCAGCAGTCCATCGCTGGGAGCATGCAGGCCATGGCTGAGTCACATCAGGCCATGGCTGCAAGTGCTCAGGTGCTGGCCGAGCAAGCCACCCGCCAAAATGATCTCCTCCTCCACCATAATGAGCTTATGGTGGAGCTGGTTACCAGCAACAGGGTCCTAATGTCATCCGTTTCTGGTGCATTACCAGCGGAAACACTCCCTGCTGGCAGGAGGGGTAGACCAGCCAACCCCTCCACATCATCTGCTCCACCTGCCCCAGCATCTGGGCGTCCCCGAAGAGCTGCTGCACAGGCCAAGGAGCCTACCAAGGCCAAACGTGGTCGGAAATGAACTTGTGGCCGCATTAATCTCTACCGTTATGTGTTCCCAAATCTTCCATTGTGCTGTGTGTGTCAGCTTCTTGTGTCCAATCACGTGCTGAGGGGAACCAGATGAGCCCTTGCTTCATATGTCCTTTGTGGTTCCCCTGTTGCCCTCTTGTGCCTGGCATTACTGTCAGCTGTACTTGAAGTGATGGCCATGGTACTATCTGGTGAAGTCCCCGGTTGTGTTCCAAATGAGTCTGCTGATGGTGCATATGAGCCAGCTGCAGGTTGGCCTGCTGCAGAAGGGCCAGGTGTAGGGTGCCCTGCTGGAGAATGGTCAGGTGCAGCTTGCCCTGCTGTAGAAGGGCCAGCAGCCTCCTCATTTCCCACTGGCTACATGTGCAGTGGCACATAGGAGGTGCTGGAGTCCATCTGTGTGCTATTATATTTGTGTTTTATTATTATTTATTTTGCTGCATTCCTGGCATGTTGTTTATAGTTTTGATGTTTAATTTTATGGTCATTGCATGACAGTGGCATTGAGTGTGACATGAATATAAATAAATGTGTTTACTTTACCCAAAATGTGTGGTTTCATGAGTACATGTCGAATACACATGTGTATTGCTAGTATTAATATTCTGTCATGTCAATTGTTAGCAGTTTTTAAGTGTGGGACAAGTACAGCATATGTGGGGGATTACTAAGGTTTCCTTGAAGCAGCAATGGTTTCAATTAAAGCACTGACAAGCGTCCTATTAGTGAGTAATGAGTAAAGGAGTAGATTGTATTGGGTTCAGGTGTTAATGGTTGTAGTCATTAGGCGTACGTTCGCCTACCGCATGAACGAGTGGTGTCCGCAAAGCAATAGTACACTTGTGGACACCGCACATTTCAGCCCTTTTTGCTCGCGTGCATTCGGAGTGGTTTCCGAATGTACGCCCCCCAACATAAGTGTACTCCCCCGTGTCCGCCCATGTTTCCGCCCCGTTTTGCCCACTTTGAAACTACGCCCATGTGTCATTCCGCATGACGCCCATAATACGCCCCTATTTCCCGACTGATTGCGGTGACCAGTTTTGGACGGGCTTTGTCCGAACTGGTACCGAGTCAAGGCGTGGCACATGCGCGTAGCGTTCTCCGCGCATGCGCAGACGCCGTAAAGACGCGATCCGTAAGAACGCGGTAAAGTCCGCATCAATCAGAATAAGGGCCATGGTGATGATTAGTCTGCTCTTCGAGCACATTACATTAACAGTAGGGATAGGGGGGGGAAGTTAACCAAAGAAAGGAAAACAACAAGTAAAGAGAATATGGGGAAACTGAAATGCCCCCTCTTGGGGGCACAATGAGGTGCCATACCATGGCGAACCTAACGGGGTGGTGGTCGGGGGGAACAGGAATAGCCACCTTCTCGCCTCCTAATGTCTACAACAGATATTTACCCAGTTGGCATATGGCGCCTACCTCTGTTGGGAATTAGAACAGCGTCTCTGTCTGAGGTGGAATATGAGGAAACACATAAAAAAGGTAACCTTTCTGTAAGTCTAGATCATAAACTTGCAAACCTAACATATAAACAGTGTCAGAGGATTAGAAAAGTCACTATATCCAAAGCTGGATGTAGGCCTGCAACTGATAACATTTAGGAAGGAAAAAATAAACTGTAATATTTACGGCAGAACAGGGAAGATGTCCATATGATGAGATAAAGGTACATCACTGGGAGCGGATGTTCAATTCTTGAAGCCAGCCACGGCCCAGTCCTGCTGGAGGCCGTGATCAGGGGAGGAAGTCATGGGTGAGGGCCCAGCGATGTTCCAATTAGAGATGAGTTGCAGTCCGTCCTCCAAATTCGTAACCGCTGTCGTGGAGCCATCTCGAGTGATCAGCAGTTTAGTGGGGAAGCCCCATCTGTACTGGATGTTCTCTTTTCTTAGGGTCGACGTGATAGGGAAAAAGGAACGTCTCTTGGCAAGAGTAGATTGGGATAGGTCTCCAAATACTTGAATATGGCCAAGAGAGGAGTGGGTGTCTTCCGAGGGTCTGGCAGCTTTCACAATCGCCTCCTTAATATGGTAGTAATGCATGCGCAGCAGTACATCTCTGGAGGTACCTTCCGGCGCATTTCTGGACCTAGGCAGTCTATGTATTCGATCTATCAGTAGGTCCGCAGGCTTCGCTGTAGGGAGGAGTTTCTTGAATATGTCGACTGCATAGTCGTTAAGGCTGGAGTTAGAAACATTATCTGGGATTCCTCTGAGTTTAATATTTTGTCGTCTCGATCTATCTTCCAAATCTGCAACTTTATCTCTCAGTAGCTCCACCTCGGCCTTTAATGCGTCATGGTTGGAAATCAAGCCATTATGGGAGCTCACCACTTCACCCATTTTGTTCTCTAAGTGGTCTGTTCGACCCCCGATGTCATCTATTGTTTGTTGGAAGGATTGAAGTGTGGAGCGAAATTCCGCTGCTACTTCCGATTTAAACTGCTGTAACAGGAGTTTCATTGACCCCACTGTAAGGGCCTCAGAATCGCCCATAGTGTCCTGTAGGGTGGCTTCCTGAGTGACAGATCGGGGATCAGGCTTGTTCGCCTGGGTCGAAGTGGAAGGGCCCATTGCTGGACTGCTGATCGGTTTTGATTTAGAGGCTTGGGGTGAGGGCTTAAAGAAGGTTACTGGGGGTGCGGATTTATCTGCCTTAGGTCTTTTGGGTGGCATTGTGAGATTGTAGAGAATAGGAGAAGTGAGACACCTCAGCAAAGGGAAGGGTCACTGTGGGATGGCTCCACGGGTAGTTAGTGTACTGTATCAACACATTTAGCTTCTTGGGTGCGAGAAGGGGCAAATGATGCTTTAAGCGTGCATGTGAGGTCCACTAGGATTAACCCTGGGGGATTGTGGCTCCTCTGACGGTGACGTGCTTAACTGGACCCTGAACAGTCCTTTATGGTGCTGCATAGCATGTGATGCCAATGCAGGTTGTCCTTAGGCACCAGTCCTGGCAGCAATGGGTTAACTAGTTTATAACCTTGTACAGGTCTTCTATTTAGCACCTTCAGGCATACACTATGGGTCAGGGGAACCACTGTCTGTTGATGGGGTGCTATCTGTGCAGGGGTACAGTAGTTCTCAGTATTTTAAGGGGTAGTTGGGGGTGCTGGTCAGGAGGGCATAGGGGGTGTCCACAACTGCACCTACCGCTATTTAGTGGGCTCAGCTGGGGAGCTGTGTGCTTGGGGCTGCAGCGTGTAGCTGGAATCTGCAGTGCCCCGATCCAAGATGGCCGCCGCTTCAATGGAGCAGGAGAGCTCCCGGTTTGTTGTGTCTCCCCAGTGCTCCCAGCCGCCCCCAGAAGCCGGGGTACCCCTGCCGCTGGTCTGCAGACCTTTGGGTGGTGCTGTGGATGTGATGGGGAGCCTCTGCTGCGCCCCCGCGGCGTTCGGCCGCAAACTCCCGCTTCTGGAGCTGCGGCGCAGGTACCTGGAGAAATCCAGGCCCCGGCTTCACTTGTTTTGTAGGCCGCAACCCGCGGGGACTCCAGAGAGGTCCCCCGGCTCTGCGGCTTAGCTCCCCCGACAGAGGGGGTCCTGAGCAGGCTAATGGAGCCTGTTGCTGCTGTGTGGTATGCGCTGGGCAACTACTATGGGCATAGGAAAGGGGAGCCCCAGAGATTAGCGTCCTCTCTCCTCAGTGTCCAGGCCACGCCCAGAAATCACCTTTTAAAGACGCACATTTCTGGCCCCCCAAAAATGGGCATTTCAAATGAGAAATGAGTCCAATGAACAAAATAGGATGAATAAGTATGTATTTCAGGGGTGAGTTAGCAGGTTATTGGGGAAGTAAGTCCTGATATTTTTGGAGGTTGCAGGGGCCACTACACCATTCAAAATAGGCAGGCTTTAGCATATGCAGTTAGGCCCCGTAGGATGATTTTAGCTAAAAAGTGCCCCAAACACTCAAACGGGCTTGTATCTGGGAAGGGAAAATATGGGAAACATGACTTAGACAGCAAATGATACACTGTTTGCCATGTTTCCAAATTTTTATGCACAGTGGTTACAGCATGAAGCGAATGCATGTGAATATACAAAGGTGCATTGCATTAAACAAGTCCACTGAGTGTCCCAAAATGGCCGGCCTGCCTGCTTTCATCCATCAATTGTTCTAAATTTTTCATTACCCAATGAGCTGAGGTGGAGTCTTAGCCAGTGGTACCATCAGGGAGGTGTGTAAAGCACTTTAGGCTAGACAGCCAATCAGCTGCCAGCTTCCATCTGTCAATCAAATACAGCAGCCAATCAGAAAGCTGCCCATTGATCAGCAGGCCCTTTATGACATCACAGAAAGACCCTCAGAACTATCTGTGCATGTCTAATGGCTGGCTGTCAGTTGGGCGGGTGGGTGGCAGAGGAAGGGGATGTCTGTCTCGTTTCTCCTTAAAATTGCGGTTTTTCTGCGTTTACGGGAAAAGTTGAGGTCCGACACGCAAAAGTGGGGTATCGTAGAAATCACCTTTTAAAGACGCACATTTCTGGCCCCCCAAAAATGGGCATTTCAAATAAGAAATGAGTCCATTGTACAAAATAGGGTGAATAAGTATGTATTTCAGGGGTGAGTTAGCAGGTTATTGGGGAAGTAAGTCCTGATATTTTTTGGAGGTTGCAGGGGCCACTACACCATTCAAAATAGGCAGGTTTTAGCATATGCAGTTAGGCCCCGTAGGATGATTTTAGCTAAAAAGTGCCCCAAACACTCAAACGGGCTTGCATCTGGGAAGGGAAAATATGGGAAACATGACTTAGACACCAAAAGATACACTAAATGCCATGTTTCCAAATTTTTATGCACAGTGGTTACAGCATGAAGCGAATGCATGTGAATATACAAAGGTGCATTGCATTAAACAAGTCCACTGAGTGTCCCAAAATTGCCGGCCTGCCTGCTTTCATCCATCAATTGTTCTAAATTTTTCATTACCCAATGAGCTGAGGTGGAGTCTTAGCCACTGGTACCATCAGGGAGGTGTGTAAAGCACTTTAGGCTAGACAGCCAATCAGCTGCCAGCTTCCATCTGTCAATCAAATACAGCAACCAATCAGAAAGCTGCCCATTGATCAGCAGGCCCTTTATGACATCACAGACAGACCCTCAGAACTATCTGTGCATGTCTAATGGCTGGCTGTCAGTTGGGCGGGTGGGTGGCAGAGGGAGGGGATGTCTGTCTCGTTTCTCCCTAAAATTGCGGTTTTTCTGCGTTTACGGGAAAAGTTGAGGTCCGACGCGCAAAAGTGGGGTATCGTAGAAATCACCTTTTAAAGACGCACATTTCTGGCCCCCCAAAAATGGGCATTTCAAATGAGAAATGAGTCCAATGAACAAAATAGGGTGAATAAGTATGTATTTCAGGGGTGAGTTAGCAGGTTATTGGGGAAGTAAGTCCTGATATTTTTGGAGGTTGCAGGGCCACTACACCATTCAAAATAGGCAGGCTTTAGCATATGCAGTTAGGCCCCGTAGGATGATTTTAGCTAAAAAGTGCCCCAAACACTCAAACGGGCTTGTATCTGGGAAGGGAAAATATGGGAAACATGACTTAGACAGCAAATGATACACTGTTTGCCATGTTTACAAATTTTTATGCACAGTGGTTACAGCATGAAGCGAATGCATGTGAATATACAAAGGTGCATTGCATTAAACAAGTCCAATGAGTGTCCCAAAATGGCCGGCCTGCCTGCTTTCATCCATCAATTGTTCTAAATTTTTCATTACCCAATGAGCTGAGGTGGAGTCTTAGCCAGTGGTACCATCAGGGAGGTGTGTAAAGCACTTTAGGCTAGACAGCCAATCAGCTGCCAGCTTCCATCTGTCAATCAAATACAGCAGCCAATCAGAAAGCTGCCCATTGATCAGCAGGCCCTTTATGACATCACAGAAAGACCCTCAGAACTATCTGTGCATGTCTAATGGCTGGCTGTCAGTTGGGCGGGTGGGTGGCAGAGGGAGGGGATGTCTGTCTCGTTTCTCCTTAAAATTGCGTTTTTTCTGCGTTTACGGGAAAAGTTGAGGTCCGACACGCAAAAGTGGGGTATCGTAGAAATCACCTTTTATAGATGCACATTTCTGGCCCCCCAAAAATGGGCATTTCAAATAAGAAATGAGTCCAATGTACAAAATAGGGTGAATAAGTATGTATTTCAGGGGTGAGTTAGCAGGTTATTGGGGAAGTAAGTCCTGATATTTTTTGGAGGTTGCAGGGGCCACTACACCATTCAAAATAGGCAGGTTTTAGCATATGCAGTTAGGCCCCGTAGGATGATTTTAGCTAAAAAGTGCCCCAAACACTCAAACGGGCTTGCATCTGGGAAGGTAAAATATGGGAAACATGACTTAGACACCAAAAGATACACTAAATGCCATGTTTCCAAATTTTTATGCACAGTGGTTACAGCATGAAGCGAATGCATGTGAATATACAAAGGTGCATTGCATTAAACAAGTCCACTGAGTGTCCCAAAATTGCCGGCCTGCCTGCTTTCATCCATCAATTGTTCTAAATTTTTCATTACCCAATGAGCTGAGGTGGAGTCTTAGCCACTGGTACCATCAGGGAGGTGTGTAAAGCACTTTAGGCTAGACAGCCAATCAGCTGCCAGCTTCCATCTGTCAATCAAATACAGCAGCCAATCAGAAAGCTGCCCATTGATCAGCAGGCCCTTTATGACATCACAAACAGACCCTCAGAACTATCTGTGCATGTCTAATGGCTGGCTGTCAGTTGGGCGGGTGGGTGGCAGAGGGAGGGGATGTCTGTCTCGTTTCTCCTGAAAATTGCGGTTTTTCTGCGTTTACGGGAAAAGTTGAGGTCCGACGCGCAAAAGTGGGGTATCGTAGAAATCACATTTTAAAGACGCACATTTCTGGCCCACCAAAAATGGGCATTTCAAATGAGAAATGAGTCCAATGAACAAAATAGGATGAATAAGTATGTATTTCAGGGGTGAGTTAGCAGGTTATTGGGGAAGTAAGTCCTGATATTTTTGGAGGTTGCAGGGGACACTACACCATTCAAAATAGGCAGGCTTTAGCATATGCAGTTAGGCCTCGTAGGATGATTTTAGCTAAAAAGTGCCCCAATCACTCAAACGGGCTTGTATCTGGGAAGGGAAAATATGGGAAACATGACTTAGACAGCAAATGATACACTGTTTGCCATGTTTCCAAATTTTTATGCACAGTGGTTACAGCATGAAGCGAATGCATGTGAATATACAAAGGTGCATTGCATTAAACAAGTCCACTGAGTGTCCCAAAATGGCCGGCCTGCCTGCTTTCATCCATCAATTGTTCTAAATTTTTCATTACCCAATGAGCTGAGGTGGAGTCTTAGCCAGTGGTACCATCAGGGAGGTGTGTGAAGCACTTTAGGCTAGACAGCCAATCAGCTGCCAGCTTCCATCTGTCAATCAAATACAGCAGCCAATCAGAAAGCTGCCCATTGATCAGCAGGCCCTTTATGACATCACAGAAAGACTCTCAGAACTATCTGTGCATGTCTAATGGCTGGCTGTCAGTTGGGTGGGTGGGTGGCAGAGGGAGGGGATGTCTGTCTCGTTTCTCCTGAAAATTGCGCTTTTTCTGCGTTTACGGGAAAAGTTGAGATCCGACGCGCAAAAGTGGGGTATCGTAGAAATCACCTTTTAAAGATGCACATTTCTGCCCCCCCAAAAATGGGCATTTCAAATGAGAAATGAGTCCAATGAACAAAATAGGGTGAATAAGTATGTATTTCAGGGGTGAGTTAGCAGGTTATTGGGGAAGTAAGTCCTGATATTTTTGGAGGTTGCAGGGGCCACTACACCATTCAAAATAGGCGGGCTTTAGCATATGCAGTTAGGCCCCGTAGGTTGATTTTAGCTAAAAAGTGCCCCAAACACTCAAACGGGCTTGTATCTGGGAAGGGAAAATATGGGAAACATGACTTAGACAGCAAATGATACACTGTATGCCATGTTTCCAAATTTTTATGCACAGTGGTTACAGCATGAAGCGAATGCATGTGAATATACAAAGGTGCATTGCATTAAACAAGTCCAATGAGCGTCCCAAAATGGCCGGCCTGCATGCTTTCATCCATCAATTGTTCTAAATTTTTCATTACCCAATGAGCTGAGGTGGAGTCTTAGCCAGTGGTACCATCAGGGAGGTGTGTAAAGCACTTTAGGCTAGACAGCCAATCAGCTGCCAGCTTCCATCTGTCAATCAAATACAGCAGCCAATCAGAAAGCTGCCCATTGATCAGCAGGCCCTTTATGACATCACAGAAAGACTCTCAGAACTATCTGTGCATGTCTAATGGCTGGCTGTCAGTTGGGTGGGTGGGTGGCAGAGGGAGGGGATGTCTGTCTCGTTTCTCCTGAAAATTGCGCTTTTTCTGCGTTTACGGGAAAAGTTGAGATCCGACGCGCAAAAGTGGGGTATCGTAGAAATCACCTTTTAAAGATGCACATTTCTGCCCCCCCAAAAATGGGCATTTCAAATGAGAAATGAGTCCAATGAACAAAATAGGGTGAATAAGTATGTATTTCAGGGGTGAGTTAGCAGGTTATTGGGGAAGTAAGTCCTGATATTTTTGGAGGTTGCAGGGGCCACTACACCATTCAAAATAGGCGGGCTTTAGCATATGCAGTTAGGCCCCGTAGGTTGATTTTAGCTAAAAAGTGCCCCAAACACTCAAACGGGCTTGTATCTGGGAAGGGAAAATATGGGAAACATGACTTAGACAGCAAATGATACACTGTATGCCATGTTTCCAAATTTTTATGCACAGTGGTTACAGCATGAAGCGAATGCATGTGAATATACAAAGGTGCATTGCATTAAACAAGTCCAATGAGCGTCCCAAAATGGCCGGCCTGCATGCTTTCATCCATCAATTGTTCTAAATTTTTCATTACCCAATGAGCTGAGGTGGAGTCTTAGCCAGTGGTACCATCAGGGAGGTGTGTGAAGCACTTTAGGCTAGACAGCCAATCAGCTGCCAGCTTCCATCCGTCAATCAAATACAGCAGCCAATCAGAAAGCTGCCCATTGATCAGCAGGCCCTTTATGACATCACAGAAAGACTCTCAGAACTATCTGTGCATGTCTAATGGCTGGCTGTCAGTTGGGTGGGTGGGTGGCAGAGGGAGGGGATGTCTGTCTCCTTTCTCCAGAAAATTGCGCTTTTTCTGCGTTTACGGGAAAAGTTGAGGTCCGACGCGCAAAAGTGGGGTATCGTAGAAATCACCTTTTAAAGACGCACATTTCTGGCCCACCAAAAATGGGCATTTCAAATGAGAAATGAGTCCAATGAACAAAATAGGATGAATAAGTATGTATTTCAGGGGTGAGTTAGCAGGTTATTGGGAAAGTAAGTCCTGATATTTTTGGAGGTTGCAGGGGCCACTACACCATTCAAAATAGGCAGGCTTTAGCATATGCAGTTAGGCCTCGTGGGATGATTTTAGCTAAAAAGTGCCCCAATCACTCAAACGGGCTTGTATCTGGGAAGGGAAAATATGGGAAACATGACTTAGACAGCAAATGATACACTGTTTGCCATGTTTCCAAATTTTTATGCACAGTGGTTACAGCATGAAGCGAATGCATGTGAATATACAAAGGTTCATTGCATTAAACAAGTCCACTGAGTGTCCCAAAATGGCCGGCCTGCCTGCTTTCATCCATCAATTGTTCTAAATTTTTCATTACCCAATGAGCTGAGGTGGAGTCTTAGCCAGTGGTACCATCAGGGAGGTGTGTAAAGCACTTTAGGCTAGACAGCCAATCAGCTGCCAGCTTCCATCTGTCAATCAAATACAGCAGCCAATCAGAAAGCTGCCCATTGATCAGCAGGCCCTTTATGACATCACAGAAAGACTCTCAGAACTATCTGTGCATGTCTAATGGCTGGCTGTCAGTTGGGTGGGTGGGTGGCAGAGGGAGGGGATGTCTGTCTCGTTTCTCCTGAAAATTGCGCTTTTTCTGCGTTTACGGGAAAAGTTGAGATCCGACGCGCAAAAGTGGGGTATCGTAGAAATCACCTTTTAAAGATGCACATTTCTGCCCCCCCAAAAATGGGCATTTCAAATGAGAAATGAGTCCAATGAACAAAATAGGGTGAATAAGTATGTATTTCAGGGGTGAGTTAGCAGGTTATTGGGGAAGTAAGTCCTGATATTTTTGGAGGTTGCAGGGGCCACTACACCATTCAAAATAGGCGGGCTTTAGCATATGCAGTTAGGCCCCGTAGGTTGATTTTAGCTAAAAAGTGCCCCAAACACTCAAACGGGCTTGTATCTGGGAAGGGAAAATATGGGAAACATGACTTAGACAGCAAATGATACACTGTATGCCATGTTTCCAAATTTTTATGCACAGTGGTTACAGCATGAAGCGAATGCATGTGAATATACAAAGGTGCATTGCATTAAACAAGTCCAATGAGCGTCCCAAAATGGCCGGCCTGCATGCTTTCATCCATCAATTGTTCTAAATTTTTCATTACCCAATGAGCTGAGGTGGAGTCTTAGCCAGTGGTACCATCAGGGAGGTGTGTAAAGCACTTTAGGCTAGACAGCCAATCAGCTGCCAGCTTCCATCTGTCAATCAAATACAGCAGCCAATCAGAAAGCTGCCCATTGATCAGCAGGCCCTTTATGACATCACAGAAAGACTCTCAGAACTATCTGTGCATGTCTAATGGCTGGCTGTCAGTTGGGTGGGTGGGTGGCAGAGAGAGGGAATGTCTGTCTCGTTTCTCCTGAAAATTGCGGTTTTTCTGCGTTTACGGGAAAAGTTGAGATCCGACGCGCAAAAGTGGGGTATCGTAGAAATCACCTTTTAAAGACGCACATTTCTGCCCACCCAAAAATGGGCATTTCAAATGAGAAATGAGTCCAATGAACAAAATAGGGTGAATAAGTATGTATTTCAGGGGTGATTTAGCAGGTTATTGGGGAAGTAAGTCCTGATATTTTTGGAGGTTGCAGGGGCCACTACACCATTCAAAATAGGCAGGTTTTAGCATATGCAGTTAGGCCCCGTAGGATGGTTTTAGCTAAAAAGTGCCCCAAACACTCAAACGGGCTTGTATCTGGGAAGGGAAAATATGGGAAACATGACTTAGACAGCAAATGATACACTGTATGCCATGTTTCCAAATTTTTATGCACAGTGGTTACAGCATGAAGCGAATGCATGTGAATATACAAAGGTGCATTGCATTAAACAAGTCCAATGAGCGTCCAAAAATGGCCGGCCTGCATGCTTTCATCCATCAATTGTTCTAAATTTTTCATTACCCAATGAGCTGAGGTGGAGTCTTAGCCAGTGGTACCATCAGGGAGGTGTGTAAAGCACTTTAGGCTAGACAGCCAATCAGCTGCCAGCTTCCATCTGTCAATCAAATACAGCAGCCAATCAGAAAGCTGCCCATTGATCAGCAGGCCCTTTATGACATCACAGAAAGACTCTCAGAACTATCTGTGCATGTCTAATGGCTGGCTGTCAGTTGGGTGGGTGGGTGGCAGAGGGAGGGGATGTCTGTCTCGTTTCTCCTGAAAATTGCGCTTTTTCTGCGTTTACGGGAAAAGTTGAGATCCGACGCGCAAAAGTGGGGTATCGTAGAAATCACCTTTTAAAGATGCACATTTCTGCCCCCCCAAAAATGGGCATTTCAAATGAGAAATGAGTCCAATGAACAAAATAGGGTGAATAAGTATGTATTTCAGGGGTGAGTTAGCAGGTTATTGGGGAAGTAAGTCCTGATATTTTTGGAGGTTGCAGGGGCCACTACACCATTCAAAATAGGCGGGCTTTAGCATATGCAGTTAGGCCCCGTAGGATGATTTTAGCTAAAAAGTGCCCCAAACACTCAAACGGGCTTGTATCTGGGAAGGGAAAATATGGGAAACATGACTTAGACAGAAAATGATACACTGTTTGCCATGTTTACAAATTTTTATGCACAGTGGTTACAGCATGAAGCGAATGCATGTGAATATACAAAGGTGCATTGCATTAAACAAGTCCACTGAGTGTCCCAAAATGGCCGGCCTGCCTGCTTTCATCCATCAATTGTTCTAAATTTTTCATTACCCAATGAGCTGAGGTGGAGTCTTAGCCAGTGGTACCATCAGGGAGGTGTGTAAAGCACTTTAGGCTAGACAGCCAATCAGCTGCCAGCTTCCATCTGTCAATCAAATACAGCAGCCAATCAGAAAGCTGCCCATTGATCAGCAGGCCCTTTATGACATCACAGAAAGACCCTCAGAACTATCTGTGCATGTCTAATGGCTGGCTGTCAGTTGGGCGGGTGGGTGGCAGAGGGAGGGGATGTCTGTCTCGTTTCTCCTTAAAATTGCGTTTTTTCTGCGTTTACGGGAAAAGTTGAGGTCCGACACGCAAAAGTGGGGTATCGTAGAAATCACCTTTTAAAGATGCACATTTCTGGCACCCCAAAAATGGGCATTTCAAATAAGAAATGAGTCCAATGTACAAAATAGGGTGAATAAGTATGTATTTCAGGGGTGAGTTAGCAGGTTATTGGGGAAGTAAGTCCTGATATTTTTTGGAGGTTGCAGGGGCCACTACACCATTCAAAATAGGCAGGTTTTAGCATATGCAGTTAGGCCCCGTAGGATGATTTTAGCTAAAAAGTGCCCCAAACACTCAAACGGGCTTGCATCTGGGAAGGGAAAATATGGGAAACATGACTTAGACACCAAAAGATACACTAAATGCCATGTTTCCAAATTTTTATGCACAGTGGTTACAGCATGAAGCGAATGCATGTGAATATACAAAGGTGCATTGCATTAAACAAGTCCACTGAGTGTCCCAAAATTGCCGGCCTGCCTGCTTTCATCCATCAATTGTTCTAAATTTTTCATTACCCAATGAGCTGAGGTGGAGTCTTAGCCACTGGTACCATCAGGGAGGTGTGTAAAGCACTTTAGGCTAGACAGCCAATCAGCTGCCAGCTTCCATCTGTCAATCAAATACAGCAGCCAATCAGAAAGCTGCCCATTGATCAGCAGGCCCTTTATGACATCACAAACAGACCCTCAGAACTATCTGTGCATGTCTAATGGCTGGCTGTCAGTTGGGCGGGTGGGTGGCAGAGGGAGGGGATGTCTGTCTCGTTTCTCCTTAAAATTGCGTTTTTTCTGCGTTTACGGGAAAAGTTGAGGTCCGACACGCAAAAGTGGGGTATCGTAGAAATCACCTTTTAAAGATGCACATTTCTGGCCCCCCAAAAATGGGCATTTCAAATAAGAAATGAGTCCAATGTACAAAATAGGGTGAATAAGTATGTATTTCAGGGGTGAGTTAGCAGGTTATTGGGGAAGTAAGTCCTGATATTTTTTGGAGGTTGCAGGGGCCACTACACCATTCAAAATAGGCAGGTTTTAGCATATGCAGTTAGGCCCCGTAGGATGATTTTAGCTAAAAAGTGCCCCAAACACTCAAACGGGCTTGCATCTGGGAAGGGAAAATATGGGAAACATGACTTAGACACCAAAAGATACACTAAATGCCATGTTTCCAAATTTTTATGCACAGTGGTTACAGCATGAAGCGAATGCATGTGAATATACAAAGGTGCATTGCATTAAACAAGTCCACTGAGTGTCCCAAAATTGCCGGCCTGCCTGCTTTCATCCATCAATTGTTCTAAATTTTTCATTACCCAATGAGCTGAGGTGGAGTCTTAGCCACTGGTACCATCAGGGAGGTGTGTAAAGCACTTTAGGCTAGACAGCCAATCAGCTGCCAGCTTCCATCTGTCAATCAAATACAGCAGCCAATCAGAAAGCTGCCCATTGATCAGCAGGCCCTTTATGACATCACAAACAGACCCTCAGAACTATCTGTGCATGTCTAATGGCTGGCTGTCAGTTGGGCGGGTGGGTGGCAGAGGGAGGGGATGTCTGTCTCGTTTCTCCTGAAAATTGCGGTTTTTCTGCGTTTACGGGAAAAGTTGAGGTCCGACGCGCAAAAGTGGGGTATCGTAGAAATCACATTTTAAAGACGCACATTTCTGGCCCACCAAAAATGGGCATTTCAAATGAGAAATGAGTCCAATGAACAAAATAGGATGAATAAGTATGTATTTCAGGGGTGAGTTAGCAGGTTATTGGGGAAGTAAGTCCTGATATTTTTGGAGGTTGCAGGGGACACTACACCATTCAAAATAGGCAGGCTTTAGCATATGCAGTTAGGCCTCGTAGGATGATTTTAGCTAAAAAGTGCCCCAATCACTCAAACGGGCTTGTATCTGGGAAGGGAAAATATGGGAAACATGACTTAGACAGCAAATGATACACTGTTTGCCATGTTTCCAAATTTTTATGCACAGTGGTTACAGCATGAAGCGAATGCATGTGAATATACAAAGGTGCATTGCATTAAACAAGTCCACTGAGTGTCCCAAAATGGCCGGCCTGCCTGCTTTCATCCATCAATTGTTCTAAATTTTTCATTACCCAATGAGCTGAGGTGGAGTCTTAACCAGTGGTACCATCAGGGAGGTGTGTGAAGCACTTTAGGCTAGACAGCCAATCAGCTGCCAGCTTCCATCTGTCAATCAAATACAGCAGCCAATCAGAAAGCTGCCCATTGATCAGCAGGCCCTTTATGACATCACAGAAAGACTCTCAGAACTATCTGTGCATGTCTAATGGCTGGCTGTCAGTTGGGTGGGTGGGTGGCAGAGGGAGGGGATGTCTGTCTCGTTTCTCCTGAAAATTGCGCTTTTTCTGCGTTTACGGGAAAAGTTGAGATCCGACGCGCAAAAGTGGGGTATCGTAGAAATCACCTTTTAAAGATGCACATTTCTGCACCCCCAAAAATGGGCATTTCAAATGAGAAATGAGTCCAATGAACAAAATAGGGTGAATAAGTATGTATTTCAGGGGTGAGTTAGCAGGTTATTGGGGAAGTAAGTCCTGATATTTTTGGAGGTTGCAGGGGCCACTACACCATTCAAAATAGGCAGGTTTTAGCATATGCAGTTAGGCCCCGTAGGATGATTTTAGCTAAAAAGTGCCCCAAACACTCAAACGGGCTTGTATCTGGGAAGGGAAAATATGGGAAACATGACTTAGACAGAAAATAATACACTGTATGCCATGTTTCCAAATTTTTATGCACAGTGGTTACAGCATGAAGTGAATGCATGTGAATATACAAAGGTGCATTGCATTAAACAAGTCCAATGAGCGTCCCAAAATGGCCGGCCTTCCTGCTTTCATCCATCAATTGTTCTAAATTTTTCATTACCCAATGAGCTGAGGTGGAGTCTTAGCCAGTGGTACCATCAGGGAGGTGTGTAAAGCACTTTAGGCTAGACAGCCAATCAGCTGCCAGCTTCCATCTGTCAATCAAATACAGCTGCCAATCAGAAAGCTGCCCATTGATCAGCAGGCCCTTTATGACATCACAAACAGACCCTCAGAACTATCTGTGCATGTCTAATGGCTGGCTGTCAGTTGGGCGGGTGGGTGGCAGAGGGAGGGGATGTCTGTCTCGTTTCTCCTGAAAATTGCGGTTTTTCTGCGTTTATGGGAAAAGTTGAGGTCCGACGCGCAAAAGTGGGGTATCGTAGAAATCACATTTTAAAGACGCACATTTCTGGCCCCCCAAAAATGGGCATTTCAAATGAGAAATGAGTCCAATGAACAAAATAGGGTGAATAAGTATGTATTTCAGGGGTGAGTTAGCAGGTTATTGGGGAAGTAAGTCCTGATATTTTTGGAGGTTGCAGGGGCCACTACACCATTCAAAATAGGCAGGCTTTAGCATATGCAGTTAGGCCTCGTGGGATGATTTTAGCTAAAAAGTGCCCCAATCACTCAAACAGGCTTGTATCTGGGAAGGGAAAATATGGGAAACATGACTTAGACAGCAAATGATACACTGTTTGCCATGTTTCCAAATTTTTATGCACAGTGGTTACAGCATGAAGCGAATGCATGTGAATATACAAAGGTTCATTGCATTAAACAAGTCCACTGAGTGTCCCAAAATGGCCGGCCTGCCTGCTTTCATCCATCAATTGTTCTAAATTTTTCATTACCCAATGAGCTGAGGTGGAGTCTTAGCCAGTGGTACCATCAGGGAGGTGTGTAAAGCACTTTAGGCTAGACAGCCAATCAGCTGCCAGCTTCCATCTGTCAATCAAATACAGCAGCCAATCAGAAAGCTGCCCATTGATCAGCAGGCCCTTTATGACATCACAGAAAGACTCTCAGAACTATCTGTGCATGTCTAATGGCTGGCTGTCAGTTGGGTGGGTGGGAGGCAGAGGGAGGGGATGTCTGTCTCGTTTCTCCTGAAAATTGCGCTTTTTCTGCGTTTACGGGAAAAGTTGAGATCCGACGCGCAAAAGTGGGGTATCGTAGAAATCACCTTTTAAAGATGCACATTTCTGCCCCCCCAAAAATGGGCATTTCAAATGAGAAATGAGTCCAATGAACAAAATAGGGTGAATAAGTATGTATTTCAGGGGTGAGTTAGCAGGTTATTGGGGAAGTAAGTCCTGATATTTTTGGAGGTTGCAGGGGCTACTACACCATTCAAAATAGGCGGGCTTTAGCATATGCAGTTAGGCCCCGTAGGTTGATTTTAGCTAAAAAGTGCCCCAAACACTCAAACGGGCTTGTATCTGGGAAGGGAAAATATGGGAAACATGACTTAGACAGCAAATGATACACTGTATGCCATGTTTCCAAATTTTTATGCACAGTGGTTACAGCATGAAGCGAATGCATGTGAATATACAAAGGTGCATTGCATTAAACAAGTCCAATGAGCGTCCCAAAATGGCCGGCCTGCATGCTTTCATCCATCAATTGTTCTAAATTTTTCATTACCCAATGAGCTGAGGTGGAGTCTTAGCCAGTGGTACCATCAGGGAGGTGTGTAAAGCACTTTAGGCTAGACAGCCAATCAGCTGCCAGCTTCCATCTGTCAATCAAATACAGCAGCCAATCAGAAAGCTGCCCATTGATCAGCAGGCCCTTTATGACATCACAGAAAGACCCTCAGAACTATCTGTGCATGTCTAATGGCTGGCTGTCAGTTGGGTGGGTGGGTGTCAGAGGGAGGGGATGTCTGTCTCGTTTCTCCTGAAAATTGCGCTTTTTCTGCGTTTACGGGAAAAGTTGAGATCCGACGCGCAAAAGTGGGGTATCGTAGAAATCACCTTTTAAAGATGCACATTTCTGCCCCCCCAAAAATGGGCATTTCAAATGAGAAATGAGTCCAATGAACAAAATAGGGTGAATAAGTATGTATTTCAGGGGTGAGTTAGCAGGTTATTGGGGAAGTAAGTCCTGATATTTTTGGAGGTTGCAGGGGCCACTACACCATTCAAAATAGGCAGGCTTTAGCATATGCAGTTAGGCCCCATAGGTTGATTTTAGCTAAAAAGTGCCCCAAACACCAACGGGCTTGTATCTGGGAAGGGAAAATATGGGAAACATGACTTAGACAGCAAATGATACACTGTATGCCATGTTTCCAAATTTTAATGCACAGTGGTTACAGCATGAAGCGAATGCATGTGAATATACAAAGGTGCATTGCATTAACCCCTTCCTGACGCAGCCAGTTTTTGCCTTCCTGACAGAGCCCTTTTTTTCAAATCTGACATGTATCACTTAAGTGGGGATAACTTTTTTTTGCTTTTACTTATCCCAGTGATTTTGAGATTCTTTTCTCGTGACACATTGTACTTCAAGTTAGTGGTAAATTTGGGTCGATACAGTCTGTGTTTTTCTGTGAAAAATACCAAAATGTCGTAAAAAAATGGAAAATTTAGCAATTTTCAAAATGTTAAATTTTCTGCTTGTGAGACAAATAATCATACCACTCAAAATAGTTAATAACTAACATAAACCATATGTCTACTTTATGTTTCCATCATTATTTCAGCCTCCTTTTAATTTTTTTGGACACTAGGAGGCTTAAAATATGAATAGCAAATTCTCAAATTTTCAAGAAAATGTCAAACACTGATTTTTTTAGGGACCAGTTCAGTTCTGATGTGACTTTGAGGGACTTGTATGTGAGACACCCCCATAAATGATGCCATTTCAAAAACTGCACCCCTCACAGTATTCAAAACAGCATTTTGGAAGTTTGTTAACCCTTTAGGTGTTTCACAGGAATTAAAACAAAGTGTAGGTGAAATTTCTAAATTTCATTTTTTTTTGCAGATTTGCAATTTTAATACATTTTTCTAAGGAACACAGTAGATTTTACTAGAGAAATGTGACTAAAAATTGATTCCCCCAATTCTTTTGTTTTCATAAATATCCTATATGTGGCCCTAGTGTGCACGTTGACCAAACCACAGGCTTCATAATAGAAGGAGCACCTACTTGATTTTGGAGCCTCCTTTTTATGAGATTATTTTTTAGGCACCATGTAGGTTTCTAGGCACCATAAGATGCTAAAAGTTAGGAACCCCCCCACAAGTGACCCCATTTTGCAAACTACACCCCTCAGGGAATTCATCTAGGGGTATAGTGTACATTTCAATCCCCCAGGGGTTTCACCAATTGTGGTACAACTGGGCAGTGAGAATGAAAAATTAATTTTTTTACACAAAAATGCAGTTCTGGCTCCAAATTTTTCATTTTCACAAGGAATGAAGGAGACAAAGCACCCCAAAATCTGTGCCCCAATTTCTCCCGAGTACGGCAATGCCTCACATGTGACCAAAAAATACCATTTGGGTGCATGGCAGGACTCAGAAGGGAAGGAGTGATTTTTGGATTTTGCAGCTCAGATTCTGGTGGAATGTTGGTGGGTGCTATGTCGCATTAGCAAGACCCCCGAAGCACCAATACAGTGGAACCCCCCCACAAGTGACCCCATTTTGCAAACTACACCCCTCAGGGAATTCATCTAGGGGTATAGTGTACATTTCAAACCCCCAGGGGTTTCACCAATTGTGGTACAACTGGGCAGTGAAAATGAAAAATTAAATTTTTTACACAAAAATGCAGTTCTGGCTCAAAATTTATCATTTTCACAAGGAAAGAAGGAGACAAAGCACCCGAAAATCTGTGCCCCAATTTCTCCCAAGTACGGCAATGCCTCATGTGTGACCAAAAAATGGCAGGACTCAGAAGGGAAGGAGTGATATTTGGATTTTGCAACACAGATTCTGGTGGAATGTTGGTGGGTGCTATGTCGCATTAGCAAGACCCCCAAAGCACCAATACAGTGGAACCCCCCCACAAGTGACCCCATTTTGCAAACTACACCCCTCAGGGAATTCATCTAGGGGTATAGTGTACATTTCAAACCCCCAGGGGTTTCACCAATTTTGATACAACTGGGCTGTGCAAATGAAAAATTACATTTTTTACACAAAAATGCAGTTCTGGCTCAAAATTTTTCATTTTCACAAGGAATGAAGGAGACAAAGCACCCCAAAATCTGTGCCCCAATTTCTCCCAAGTACGGCAATGCCTCACATGTGACCAAAAAATACCAGTTGGGTGCATGGCAGGACTCAGAAGGGAAGGAGTGATTTTTGGTTATTGCAGCTCAGATTCTGGTGGAATGAATGGTGGGTGCTATGTGGCATTAGCAAGACCCCCGAAGCACAGTGAAATGATTAACCTAATAATCCATAGATGTGTGGTATATTTTAAAACACTCCTTTATACATAGGCCGGGTTTGTCGGGGCAAGTTTCACAGTGGAAAATAGTATCCTTTCTTATTCCCTTTTTATAGCAAACTTTGCACCTTTTTTGTGTCCTGCCCTTTCTTGCAGTGGAGGGGATTTCGTTAGGAAAATGCTGCCCTGGTACAATACGGGGGCCAGTACTAGAAGTACTGGGGCCCTCTGCCTGCTGGTTCCCAAATATTAGGCCCTTTATGACTTCCTCTTGAAAGTGCATAAATGTCCCCCTCTGGCTGGTAGAACGGAATAGCACGTAAGCGTTATACAGTGCCATCTGGATGATATACACGGCCAGCTTCTTGTACCAGATTTTTGTTTTCCACAGGGCACTGTACGGCTTCAGTACCTGATCTGAAAGATCCACTCCGCCCATGTACTTATTGTAATCTAGGATACAATTAGGTTTTGAGGTGTGGGTACTGGTACCTCGTACAGGGATGGAGGTGGTACTGTCTCCATGAATTGTTGTCAGTATAAGGACATCCCTCTTGTCCTTATATTTGACCAACAACATATTTTCGGTGCATATTCCCCTGCTTTCACCCCTTCTCAGTACTTGGGCAATGTGCGTTTTTGGGAGGCCTCTTTGGTTCTTGCGCACAGTACCGCAAGCTGCTGTACCTCTTGAACCAATGGCCTTAAACAGGGGGATGCTAGTGTAAAAGTTATCCACATAGAGGTGATAACCTTTATCCAGGAAGGGGTGCACTAAATCCCAGACAATTTTTCCACTAACACCTACGAGGGAGGGGGGGCATTCTGGCGGTTCAATTCTTGAATCCTTCCCTTCATATACCCTAAACCTGTGGGTGTACCCTGAGGTGCTTTCACACAGTTTATACATTTTTATGCCATACCTTGCCCTCTTACTGGGAAGGTACTGGCGGAATTTAACCCTTCCTTTAAAATGTATAAGGGACTCGTCGATACAAATAAATTTTTCAGGGATGTACATCTCTGCAAATTTGGCACTGAAATGATCAATGACCGGCCTGACTTTGAATAGCCGGTCAAAGGTGGGATCATCTCTGGGTGGGAACTGTGCATTATCGGTGTAATGTAAAAATTTAAGGATTATCTCAAAACGAGTCCGAGTCATGGCCATACGGTAAAATGGGGTGCTGTACAGAACATCTGTACTCCAATATTGCCTAATTTCTGGCTTTTTTACTATGCCCATATGTAACACCAGACCCCAAAACGTCATCATCTCTACTGCATCTACAGGGGTCCACCTAGCAAATGATGACGTGGGGTTTTGAGCAATAAACTGCTGGGCATATAAATTACTTTGGTCCACCATTAAATTTATAAAATCATCAGAGAAAAATAATTTGAAAAAGTCAATTTCTCTGAGACCTGTTGAATCAAATTGGATTCCTGGGATGGCCAAAAACTCAGGAACCTGGGGCTCAAAATTGTCTGGTGGTGGGGTCCATACGGGATCAATCATTTGGGGGGGGGGTCTCAGCTGCTCTACGGGGGCGTCTTTGAGGGGGTCCCTCATCACCAGAGGAGGAAGAGGAGCTTAAGACGAATCCTTCAAATTCCCCGCTTGCATCACTGGCTGTGTCAGAGTCAGAGGCAAGCATGGCATATGCCTCCTCCGCTGAATACATTCTTCTGGATGACTGGGATGACATTTGGGATGACATTTGGGATGCCATTTTTATTTTTGTGTTTCTGTAAGTGTAATGTTTCAACACGTGTATAGTGTAGGGGGGGTACAAACTTTATTTCAACACGGGGGGTATGTAGTGTGTAGTGTGTATGTAGTGCAGAAAAAAAAATACTTTATACAGGAATTTGATCCCAATAAAAAAAAAAAATTGAAGGGGTTAAAAAAAAAAATTGAAGGGGTTAAAAAAAAAAAAAAAGGTCCTGCGCCAAAAATTGAGCACAGATGTTGGTCAGTAACGACCGTCACTGAACAGCGCTCAAAGGCAACAGGACACCCACAAAAGCAACGTGGGTGTAAAAACAAAAGAAAAAACAATTTAAAAAAACTGCAGAAAAAAAATTATATCAACCCTGTGCCAAAAATGTTGTTCAGTGATGTACGTCACTGATCAGTGGCCACAGGACACCCACAAAAGCAACGTGGGTGTAAAAACAATTTAAAAAAATATACCACAGCACTCTCCAAAAAAAAAAAAACAATTTAAAAAAACTGCAGAAAAAAAATTATATCAACCCTGTGCCAAAAATGCTGTTCAGTGATTGTACGTCACTGATCAGCGCTCAGCGGCCACAGGACACCCACAAAAGCAACGTGGGTGTAAAAAACAAAACCCCACTGCACTCTCCAAAAAAACAACAACTGCAGATCAGTGATGCAGTGATGCAACACTGATTAGCAGTGAGGGGCAGCAGGCACACAACTGTGGGTGCAACCTGACAGGGTATATATATATAAAAAAAAACAACCCTGGACCCCCAAAAAGTTGCTGATTAATTAATTTAAACTGATCAGCACAAAAGGGGGGGCAGGGGGGGCAGCAGTCAGTTGCACACGCAGCACAACCTTTGGTGCAACTGACAGGTATATATATATATAAAAAAAAAAACCCTGGACCCCCAAAAAGTTGCTGATCTTAATTAATTTAAACTGATCAGCACAAAAGGGGGGGCAGCAGGGGGGGCAGCAGTCAGTTGCACAGGCAGCACAACCTTTGGTGCAACTGACAGGTATATATATATAAAAAAACCTCTGCACCCCCAAAAAGTTGCTGATCAGCTCAGACATAGTGATCAGCACAAAAGGGGGTGCAGCAGACACAAAATATAGCACTCTCTCTCACTATCTCTGACTATCTCTGACTATCTCTGACTATCTCTGACTATCTATCACTATCTGTGACTCTATGACACTGCAGCAGCAGCACACAGGAAGTCACAAGATCCAGGAAGCATCCAGCTGCTGGCAGCACGCTACCAGCGGTGATCAGCGGTGATCAGGTAAGTATCAGGCAAGGTTCAGGTATGTATAGCAGGACAGAGTGGCCGGTGACCGCTCTGCACGCAATTCCGGACCGGAATGGCGTCTGCAGCGCAGTCACCGTTAGTTTGAATGGCGCGCCATGGCTGTGATTGGTCCTTGGGGGCAGGTGGGGTGAGGTGTCGTCGTCACCGATGACCCCCTCATGCCCCCTCACACCCGGCGGTGATTGACACCTGCGTTACCGAGCGTCTGATTCGCCGGTAACACAGGAAAACGCTGCGAATGGCTGTTCACATTGAACAGCCAATCACAGCGATCGCCAACGGGGGGGCGGCATCGCCGCCCACCCTGGGCATTCAGGGACATGTCTGCTGTCAGGGACAGCAGACATCGTCCCTCTGTCACTGCGTCTCTAGACGCAGTGGCACTTTGAAGTCATGACGTATATATACGTCATGTGTCGGGAAGTACATCCCGGCCATGACGTATATATACGTCAAATGTCGGGAAGGGGTTAAACAAGTCCAATGAGCGTCCCAAAATGGCCGGCCTGCCTGCTTTCATCCATCAATTGTTCAAAATTTTTCATTACCCAATGAGCTGAGGTGGAGTCTTAGCCAGTGGTACCATCAGGGAGGTGTGTAAAGCACTTTAGGCTAGACAGCCAATCAGCTGCCAGCTTCCATCTGTCAATCAAATACAGCAGCCAATCAGAAAGCTGCCCATTGATCAGCAGGCCCTTTATGACATCACAAACAGACCCTCAGAACTATCTGTGCATGTCTAATGGCTGGCTGTCAGTTGGGCGGGTGGGTGGCAGAGGGAGGGGATGTCTGTCTCGTTTCTCCTGAAAATTGCGGTTTTTCTGCGTTTACGGGAAAAGTTGAGGTCCGACGCGCAAAAGTGGGGTATCGTAGAAATCACAATTTAAAGATGCACATTTCTGGCCCCCCAAAAATGGGCATTTCAAATGAGAAATGAGTCCAATGAACAAAATAGGGTGAATAAGTATGTATTTCAGGGGTGAGTTAGCAGATTATTGGGGAAGTAAGTCCTGATATTTTTGGAGGTTGCAGGGGCCACTACACCATTCAAAATAGGCAGGTTTTAGCATATGCAGTTAGGCCCCGTAGGATGATTTTAGCTAAAAAGTGCCCCAAACACTCAAACGGGCTTGTATCTGGGAAGGGAAAATATGGAAAACATGACTTAGACAGCAAATGATACACTGTTTGCCATGTTTCCAAATTTTTATGCACAGTGGTTACAGCATGAAGCGAATGCATGTGAATATACAAAGGTGCATTGCATTAAACAAGTCCACTAAGTGTCCCAAAATGGCCGGCCTGCCTGCTTTCATCCATCAATTGTTCTAAATTTTTCATTACCCAATGAGCTGAGGTGGAGTCTTAGCCAGTGGTACCATCAGGGAGGTGTGTAAAGCACTTTAGGCTAGACAGCCAATCAGCTGCCAGCTTCCATCTGTCAATCAAATACAGCAGCCAATCAGAAAGCTGCCCATTGATCAGCAGGCCCTTTATGACATCACAGACAGACCCTCAGAACTATCTATGCATGTCTAATGGCTGGCTGTCAGTTGGGTGGGTGGGTGGCAGAGGGAAGGGATGTCTGTCTCGTTTCTTCTGAAAATTGCGCTTTTTCTGCGTTTACGGGAAAAGTTGAGGTCCGATGCGCAAAAGTGGGGTATCGTAGAAATCACCTTTTAAAGACGCACATTTCTGCCCCCCCCCCCAAAAATGGGCATTTCAAATGAGAAATGAGTCCAATGAACAAAATAGGGTGAATAAGTATGTATTTCAGGGGTGAGTTAGCAGGTTATTGGGGAAGTAAGTCCTGATATTTTTGGAGGTTGCAGGGGCCACTACACCATTCAAAATAGGCAGGCTTTAGCATATGCAGTTAGGCCCCGTAGGTTGATTTTAGCTAAAAAGTGCCCCAAACACTCAAACGGGCTTGTATCTGGGAAGGGAAAATATGGGAAACATGACTTAGACAGCAAATGATACACTGTATGCCATGTTTCCAAATTTTTATGCACAGTGGTTACAGCATGAAGCGAATGCATGTGAATATACAAAGGTGCATTGCATTAAACAAGTCCAATGAGCGTCCCAAAATGGCCGGCCTGCCTGCTTTCATCCATCAATTGTTCTAAATTTTTCATTACCCAATGAGCTGAGGTGGAGTCTTAGCCAGTGGTACCATCAGGGAGGTGTGTAAAGCACTTTAGGCTAGACAGCCAATCAGCTGCCAGTTTCCATCTGTCAATCAAATACAGCAGCCAATCAGAAAGCTGCCCATTTATCAGCAGGCCCTTTATGACATCACAAACAGACCCTCAGAACTATCTGTGCATGTCTAATGGCTGGCTGTCAGTTGGGCGGGTGGGTGGCAGAGGGAGGGGATGTCTGTCTCGTTTCTCCTGAAAATTGCGTTTTTTCTGCATTTACGGGAAAAGTTGAGGTCCGACGCGCAAAAGTGGGGTATCGTAGAAATCACATTTTAAAGATGCACATTTCTGGCCCCCCAAAAATGGGCATTTCAAATGAGAAATGAGTCCAATGAACAAAATAGGGTGAATAAGTATGTATTTCAGGGGTGAGTTAGCAGATTATTGGGGAAGTACTTTAAGTCCTGATATTTTTGGAGGTTGCAGGGGCCACTACACCATTCAAAATAGGCAGGTTTTAGCATATGCAGTTAGGTCCCGTAGGATGATTTTAGCTAAAAAGTGCCCCAAACACTCAAACGGGCTTGTATCTGGGAAGGGAAAATATGGGAAACATGACTTAGACAGCAAATGATACACTGTTTGCCATGTTTCCAAATTTTTATGCACAGTGGTTACAGCATGAAGCGAATGCATGTGAAAATACAAAGGTGCATTGCATTAAACAAGTCCACTGAGTGTCCCAAAATGGCCGGCCTGCCTGCTTTCATCCATCAATTGTTCTAAATTTTTCATTACCCAATGAGCTGAGGTGGAGTCTTAGCCAGTGGTACCATCAGGGAGGTGTGTAAAGCACTTTAGGCTAGACAGCCAATCAGCTGCCTGCTTCCATATGTCAATCAAATACAGCAGCCAATCAGAAAGCTGCCCATTAATCAGTAGGCCCTTTATGACATCACAGACAGACCCTCAGAACTATCTGTGCATGTCTAATGGCTGGCTGTCAGTTGGGTGGGTGGGTGGCAGAGGGAGGGGATGTCTGTCTCGTTTCTCCTGAAAATTGCGCTTTTTCTGCGTTTACGGGAAAAGTTGAGGTCCGACGCGCAAAAGTGGGGTATCGTAGAAATCACCTTTTAAAGACGCACATTTCTGGCCCCCCAAAAATGGGCATTTCAAATGAGAAATGAGTCCAATGAACAAAATAGGATGAATAAGTATGTATTTCAGGGGTGAGTTAGCAGGTTATTGGGGAAGTAAGTCCTGATATTTTTGGAGGTTGCAGGGGCCACTACACCATTCAAAATAGGCAGGCTTTAGCATATGCAGTTAGGCCCCGTAGGATGATTTTAGCTAAAAAGTGCCCCAAACACTCAAACGGGCTTGTATCTGGGAAGGGAAAATATGGGAAACATGACATAGACAGCAAATGATACACTGTTTGCCATGTTTCCAAATTTTTATGCACAGTGGTTACAGCATGAAGCGAATGCATGTGAATATACAAAGGTGCATTGCATTAAACAAGTCCACTGAGTGTCCCAAAATGGCCGGCCTGCCTGCTTTCATCCATCAATTGTTCTAAATTTTTCATTACCCAATGAGCTGAGGTGGAGTCTTAGCCAGTGGTACCATCAGGGAGGTGTGTAAAGCACTTTAGGCTAGACAGCCAATCAGCTGCCAGCTTCCATCTGTCAATCAAATACAGCAGGCAATCAGAAAGCTGCCCATTGATCAGCAGGCCCTTTATGACATCACAGAAAGACCCTCAGAACTATCTGTGCATGTCTAATGGCTGGCTATCAGTTGGGCGGGTGGGTGGCAGAGGAAGGGGATGTCTGTCTCGTTTCTCCTTAAAATTGCGTTTTTTCTGCGTTTACGGGAAAAGTTGAGGTCCGACACGCAAAAGTGGGGTATCGTAGAAATCACCTTTTAAAGATGCACATTTCTGGCCCCCCAAAAATGGGCATTTCAAATAAGAAATGAGTCCAATGTACAAAATAGGGTGAATAAGTATGTATTTCAGGGGTGAGTTAGCAGGTTATTGGGGAAGTAAGTCCTGATATTTTTTGGAGGTTGCAGGGGCCACTACACCATTCAAAATAGGCAGGTTTTAGCATATGCAGTTAGGCCCCGTAGGATGATTTTAGCTAAAAAGTGCCCCAAACACTCAAACGGGCTTGCATCTGGGAAGGGAAAATATGGGAAACATGACTTAGACACCAAAAGATACACTAAATGCCATGTTTCCAAATTTTTATGCACAATGGTTACAGCATGAAGCGAATGCATGTGAATATACAAAGGTGCATTGCATTAAACAAGTCCACTGAGTGTCCCAAAATTGCCGGCCTGCCTGCTTTCATCCATCAATTGTTCTAAATTTTTCATTACCCAATGAGCTGAGGTGGAGTCTTAGCCACTGGTACCATCAGGGAGGTGTGTAAAGCACTTTAGGCTAGACAGACAATCAGCTGCCAGCTTCCATCTGTCAATCAAATACAGCAACCAATCAGAAAGCTGCCCATTGATCAGCAGGCCCTTTATGACATCACAGACAGACCCTCAGAACTATCTGTGCATGTCTAATGGCTGGCTGTCAGTTGGGCGGGTGGGTGGCAGAGGGAGGGGATGTCTGTCTCGTTTCTCCTGAAAATTGCAGTTTTTCTGCGTTTACGGGAAAAGTTGAGGTCCGACGCGCAAAAGTGGGGTATCGTAGAAATCACCTTTTAAAGTCGCACATTTCCGGCCCCCCAAAAATGGGCATTTCAAATGAGAAATGAGTCCAATGAACAAAATAGGGTGAATAAGTATGTATTTCAGGGGTGAGTTAGCAGGTTATTGGGGAAGTAATTCCTGATATTTTTGGAGGTTGCAGGGGCCACTACACCATTTAAAATAGGCAGGTTTTAGCATATGCAGTTAGGCCCCGTAGGATGATTTTAGCTAAAAAGTGCCCCAAACACTCAAATGGGCTTGTATCTGGGAAGGAAAAAAATGGGAAACATGACTTAGACACCAAATGATACACTGTTTGCCATGTTTCCAAATTTTTATGCACAGCGGTTACAGCATGAAGCGAATGCATGTGAATATACAAAGGTGCATTGCATTAAATAAGTCCAATGAGCGTCCCAAAATGGCCGGCCTGCCTGCTTTCATCCATCAATTGTTCTAAATTTTTCATTTCCCAACGAGCTGAGGTGGAGTCTTAGCCAGTGGTACCATCAGGGAGGTGTGTAAAGCACTTTAGGCTAGACAGCCAATCAGCTGCCAGCTTCCATCTGTCAATCAAATACAGCAGCCAATCAGAAAGCTGCCCCTTGATCAGCAGGCCCTTTATGACATCACAGAAAGACCCTCAGAACTATCTGTGCATGTCTAATGGCTGGCTGTCAGTTGGGCGGGTGGGTGGCAGAGGGAGGGGATGTCTGTCTCGTTTCTCCTGAAAATTGCGTTTTTTCTGCGTTTACGGGAAAAGTTGAGGTCCGACGCGCAAAAGTGGGGTATCGTAGAAATCACCTTTTAAAGACGCAAATTTCTGGCCCCCCAAAAATGGGCATTTCAAATGAGAAATGAGTCCAATGAACAAAATAGGATGAATAAGTATGTATTTCAGGGGTGAGTTAGCAGGTTATTGGGGAAGTAAGTCCTGATATTTTTTGGAGGTTGCAGGGGCCACTACACCATTCAAAATAGGCAGGTTTTAGCATATGCAGTTAGGCCCGTAGGATGATTTTAGCTAAAAAGTGCCCCAAACACTCAAACGGGCTTACATCTGGGAAGGGAAAATATGGGAAACATGACTTAGACACCAAAAGATACACTAAATGCCATGTTTCCAAATTTTTATGCACAGTGGTTACAGCATGAAGCGAATGCATGTGAATATACAAAGGTGCATTGCATTAAACAAGTCCACTGAGTGTCCCAAAATTGCCGGCCTGCCTGCTTTCATCCATCAATTGTTGTAAATTTTTCATTACCCAATGAGCTGAGGTGGAGTCTTAGCCACTGGTACCATCAGGGAGGTGTGTAAAGCACTTTAGGCTAGACAGCCAATCAGCTGCCAGCTTCCATCTGTCAATCAAATACAGCAACCAATCAGAAAGCTGCCCATTGATCAGCAGGCCCTTTATGACATCACAGACAGACCCTCAGAACTATCTGTGCATGTCTAATGGCTGGCTGTCAGTTGGGCGGGTGGGTGGCAGAGGGAGGGGATGTCTGTCTCGTTTCTCCTGAAAATTGCAGTTTTTCTGCGTTTACGGGAAAAGTTGAGGTCCGACGCGCAAAAGTGGGGTATCGTAGAAATCACCTTTTAAAGTCGCACATTTCCGGCCCCCCAAAAATGGGCATTTCAAATGAGAAATGAGTCCAATGAACAAAATAGGGTGAATAAGTATGTATTTCAGGGGTGAGTTAGCAGGTTATTGGGGAAGTAAGTCCTGATATTTTTGGAGGTTGCAGGGGCCACTACACCATTTAAAATAGGCAGGTTTTAGCATATGCAGTTAGGCCCTGTAGGATGATTTTAGCTAAAAAGTGCCCCAAACACTCAAATGGGCTAGTATCTGGGTTGGAAAAAAATGGGAAACATGACTTAGACACCAAATGATACACTGTTTGCCATGTTTCCAAATTTTTATGCACAGCGGTTACAGCATGAAGCGAATGCATGTGAATATACAAAGGTGCATTGCATTAAACAAGTCCAATGAGCGTCCCAAAATGGCCGGCCTGCCTGCTTTCATCCATCAATTGTTCTAAATTTTTCATTTCCCAACGAGCTGAGGTGGAGTCTTAGCCAGTGGTACCATCAGGGAGGTGTGTAAAGCACTTTAGGCTAGACAGCCAATCAGCTGCCTGCTTCCATCTGTCAATCAAATACAGCAGCCAATCAGAAAGCTGCCCCTTGATCAGCAGGCCCTTTATGACATCACAGAAATACCCTCAGAACTATCTGTGCATGTCTAATGGCTGGCTGTCAGTTGGGCGGGTGGGTGGCAGAGGGAGGGGATGTCTGTCTCGTTTCTCCTGAAAATTGCATTTTTTCTGCGTTTACGGGAAAAGTTGTGGTCCGACGCGCAAAAGTGGGGTATCGTAGAAATCACCTTTTAAAGACGCACATTTCTGGCCCCCCAAAAATGGGCATTTCAAATGAGAAATGAGTCCAATGTACAAAATGGGGTGAATAAGTATGTATTTCAGGGGTGTGTTAGCAGGTTATTGGGGAAGTAAGTCCTGATATTTTTTGGAGGTTGCAGGGGCCACTACACCATTCAAAATAGGCAGGTTTTAGCATATGCAGTTAGGCCCGTAGGATGATTTTAGCTAAAAAGTGCCCCAAACACTCAAACGGGCTTGCATCTGGGAAGGGAAAATATGGGAAACATGACTTAGACAGCAAATGATACACTAAATGCCATGTTTCCAAATTTTTATGCACAGTGGTTACAGCATGAAGCGAATGCATGTGAATATACAAAGGTGCATTGCATTAAACAAGTCCACTGAGTGTCCCAAAATTGCCGGAATGCCTGCTTTCATCCATCAATTGTTGTAAATTTTTCATTACCCAATGAGCTGAGGTGGAGTCTTAGCCACTGGTACCATCAGGGAGGTGTGTAAAGCACTTTAGGCTAGACAGCCAATCAGCTGCCAGCTTCCATCTGTCAATCAAATACAGCAACCAATCAGAAAGCTGCCCATTGATCAGCAGGCCCTTTATGACATCACAGACAGACCCTCAGAACTATCTGTGCATGTCTAATGGCTGGCTGTCAGTTGGGCGGGTGGGTGGCAGAGGGAGGGGATGTCTGTCTCGTTTCTCCTGAAAATTGCGTTTTTTCTGCGTTTACGGGAAAAGTTGAGGTCCGACGCGCAAAAGTGGAGTATCGTAGAAATCACCTTTTAAAGACGCACATTTCTGTCCCCCCAAAAATGGGCATTTCAAATGAGAAATGAGTCCAATGAACAAAATAGGATGAATAAGTATGTATTTCAGGGGTGAGTTAGCAGGTTATTGGGGAAGTAAGTCCTGATATTTTTGGAGGTTGCAGGGGCCACTACACCATTCAAAATAGGCAGGCTTTAGCATATGCAGTTAGGCCCCGTAGGATGATTTTAGCTAAAAAGTGCCCCAAACACTCAAACGGGCTTGTATCTGGGAAGGCAAAATATGGGAAACATGACTTAGACAGCAAATGATACACTGTTTGCCATGTTTCCAAATTTTTATGCACAGTGGTTACAGCATGAAGCGAATGCATGTGAATATACAAAGGTGCATTGCATTAAACAAGTCCACTGAGTGTCCTAAAATGGCCGGCCTGCCTGCTTTCATCCATCAATTGTTCTAAATTTTTCATTACCCAATGAGCTGAGGTGGAGTCTTAGCCAGTGGTACCATCAGGGAGGTGTGTAAAGCACTTTAGGCTAGACAGCCAATCAGCTGCCAGCTTCCATCTGTCAATCAAATACAGCAGCCAATCAGAAAGCTGCCCATTGATCAGCAGGCCCTTTATGACATCACAGAAAGACCCTCAGAACTATCTGTGCATGTCTAATGGCTGGCTGTCAGTTGGGCGGGTGGGTGGCAGAGGAAGGGGATGTCTGTCTCGTTTCTCCCTAAAATTGCGGTTTTTCTGCGTTTACGGGAAAAGTTGAGGTTCGACACGCAAAAGTGGGGTATCGTAGAAATCTCCTTTTAAAGACGCACATTTCTGGCCCCCCAAAAATGGGCATTTCAAATAAGAAATGAGTCCAATGTACAAAATAGGGTGAATAAGTATATATTTCATGGGTGAGTTAGCAGGTTATTGGGGAAGTAAGTCCTGATATTTTTTGGAGGTTGCAGGGGCCACTACACCATTCAAAATAGGCAGGTTTTAGCATATGCAGTTAGGCCCTGTAGGATGATTTTAGCTAAAAAGTGCCCCAAACACTCAAACGGGCTTGCATCTGGGAAGGGAAAATATGGGAAACATGACTTAGACACCAAAAGATACACTAAATGCCATGTTTCCAAATTTTTATGCACAATGGTTACAGCATGAAGCGAATGCATGTGAATATACAAAGGTGCATTGCATTAAACAAGTCCACTGAGTGTCCCAAAATTGCCGGCCTGCCTGCTTTCATCCATCAATTGTTCTAAATTTTTCATTACCCAATGAGCTGAGGTGGAGTCTTAGCCAGTGGTACCATCAGGGAGGTGTGTAAAGCACTTTAGGCTAGACAGCCAATCAGCTGCCAGCTTCCATCTGTCAATCAAATACAGCAGCCAATCAGAAAGCTGCCCCTTGATCAGCAGGCCCTTTATGACATCACAGAAAGACCCTCAGAACTATCTGTGCATGTCTAATGGCTGGCTGTCAGTTGGGCGGGTGGGTGGCAGAGGGAGGGGATGTCTGTCTCGTTTCTCCTGAAAAATGCGTTTTTTCTGCGTTTACGGGAAAAGTTGAGGTCCGACGCGCAAAAGTGGGGTATCGTAGAAATCACCTTTTAAAGACGCACATTTCTGCCCCCCCAAAAATGGGCATTTCAAATGAGAAATGAGTCCAATGAACAAAATAGGATGAATAAGTATGTATTTCAGGGGTGAGTTAGCAGGTTATTGGGGAAGTAAGTCCTGATATTTTTTGGAGGTTGCAGGGGCCACTACACCATTCAAAATAGGCAGGTTTTAGCATATGCAGTTAGGCCCGTAGGATGATTTTAGCTAAAAAGTGCCCCAAACACTCAAACGGGCTTGCATCTGGGAAGGGAAAATATGGGAAACATGACTTAGACACCAAAAGATACACTAAATGCCATGTTTCCAAATTTTTATGCACAGTGGTTACAGCATGAAGCGAATGCATGTGAATATACAAAGGTGCATTGCATTAAACAAGTCCACTGAGTGTCCCAAAATTGCCGGCCTGCCTGCTTTCATCCATCAATTGTAAATTTTTCATTACCCAATGAGCTGAGGTGGAGTCTTAGCCACTGGTACCATCAGGGAGGTGTGTAAAGCACTTTAGGCTAGACAGCCAATCAGCTGCCAGCTTCCATCTGTCAATCAAATACAGCAACCAATCAGAAAGCTGCCCATTGATCAGCAGGCCCTTTATGACATCACAGACAGACCCTCAGAACTATCTGTGCATGTCTAATGGCTGGCTGTCAGTTGGGCGGGTGGGTGGCAGAGGGAGGGGATGTCTGTCTCGTTTCTCCTGAAAATTGCAGTTTTTCTGCGTTTACGGGAAAAGTTGAGGTCCGACGCGCAAAAGTGGGGTATCGTAGAAATCACCTTTTAAAGTCGCACATTTCCGGCCCCCCAAAAATGGGCATTTCAAATGAGAAATGAGTCCAATGAACAAAATAGGGTGAATAAGTATGTATTTCAGGGGTGAGTTAGCAGGTTATTGGGGAAGTAAGTCCTGATATTTTTGGAGGTTGCAGGGGCCACTACACCATTTAAAATAGGCAGGTTTTAGCATATGCAGTTAGGCCCTGTAGGATGATTTTAGCTAAAAAGTGCCCCAAACACTCAAATGGGCTAGTATCTGGGAAGGAAAAAAATGGGAAACATGACTTAGACACCAAATGATACACTGTTTGCCATGTTTCCAAATTTTTATGCACAGCGGTTACAGCATGAAGCGAATGCATGTAAATATATATAGGTGCATTGCATTAAACAAGTCCAATGAGCGTCCCAAAATGGCCGGCCTGCCTGCTTTCATCCATCAATTGTTCTAAATTTTTCATTTCCCAACGAGCTGAGGTGGAGTCTTAGCCAGTGGTACCATCAGGGAGGTGTGTAAAGCACTTTAGGCTAGACAGCCAATCAGCTGCCTGCTTCCATCTGTCAATCAAATACAGCAGCCAATCAGAAAGCTGCCCCTTGATCAGCAGGCCCTTTATGACATCACAGAAATACCCTCAGAACTATCTGTGCAAGTCTAATGGCTGGCTGTCAGTTGGGCGGGTGGGTGGCAGAGGGAGGGGATGTCTGTCTCGTTTCTCCTGAAAATTGCATTTTTTCTGCGTTTACGGGAAAAGTTGTGGTCCGACGCGCAAAAGTGGGGTATCGTAGAAATCACCTTTTAAAGACGCACATTTCTGGCCCCCCAAAAATGGGCATTTCAAATGAGAAATGAGTCCAATGAACATAATAGGATGAATAAGTATGTATTTCAGGGGTGTGTTAGCAGGTTATTGGGGAAGTAAGTCCTGATATTTTTGGAGGTTGCAGGGGCCACTACACCATTCAAAATAGGCAGGCTTTAGCATATGCAGTTAGGCCCCGTAGGATGATTTTAGCTAAAAAGTGCCCCAAACACTCAAACGGGCTTGTATCTGGGAAGGGAAAATATGGGAAACATGACTTAGACAGCAAATGATACACTGTTTGCCATGTTTCCAAATTTTTATGCACAGTGGTTACAGCATGAAGCGAATGCATGTGAATATACAAAGGTGCATTGCATTAAACAAGTCCACTGAGTGTCCTAAAATGGCCGGCCTGCCTGCTTTCATCCATCAATTGTTCTAAATTTTTCATTACCCAATGAGCTGAGGTGGAGTCTTAGCCACTGGTACCATCAGGGAGGTGTGTAAAGCACTTTAGGCTAGACAGCCAATCAGCTGCCAGCTTCCATCTGTCAATCAAATACAGCAACCAATCAGAAAGCTGCCTATTGATCAGCAGGCCCTTTATGACATCACAGACAGACCCTCAGAACTATCTGTGCATGTCTAATGGCTGGCTGTCAGTTGGGCGGGTGGGTGGCAGAGGGAGGGGATGTCTGTCTCGTTTCTCCTGAAAATTGCGTTTTTTCTGCGTTTACGGGAAAAGTTGAGGTCCGACGCGCAAAAGTGGAGTATCGTAGAAATCACCTTTTAAAGACGCACATATCTGGCCCCCCAAAAATGGGCATTTCAAATGAGAAATGAGTCCAATGAACAAAATAGGATGAATAAGTATGTATTTCAGGGGTGAGTTAGCAGGTTATTGGGGAAGTAAGTCCTGATATTTTTGGAGGTTGCAGGGGCCACTACACCATTCAAAATAGGCAGGCTTTAGCATATGCAGTTAGGCCCCGTAGGATGATTTTAGCTAAAAAGTGCCCCAAACACTCAAACGGGCTTGTACCTGGGAAGGGAAAATATGGGAAACATGACTTAGACAGCAAATGATACACTGTTTGCCATGTTTCCAAATTTTTATGCACAGTGGTTACAGCATGAAGTGAATGCATGTGAATATACAAAGGTGCATTGCATTAAACAAGTCCACTGAGTGTCCTAAAATGGCCGGCCTGCCTGCTTTCATCCATCAATTGTTCTAAATTTTTCATTACCCAATGAGCTGAGGTGGAGTCTTAGCCAGTGGTACCATCAGGGAGGTGTGTAAAGCACTTTAGGCTAGACAGCCAATCAGCTGCCAGCTTCCATCTGTCAATCAAATACAGCAGCCAATCAGAAAGCTGCCCATTGATCAGCAGGCCCTTTATGACATCACAGAAAGACCCTCAGAACTATCTGTGCATGTCTAATGGCTGGCTGTCAGTTGGGCGGTGGGTGGCAGAGGAAGGGGATGTCTGTCTCGTTTCTCCTTAAAATTGCGGTTTTTCTGCGTTTACGGGAAAAGTTGAGGTCCGACACGCAAAAGTGGGGTATCGTAGAAATCTCCTTTTAAAGACGCACATTTCTGGCCCCCCAAAAATGGGCATTTCAAATAAGAAATGAGTCCAATGTACAAAATAGGGTGAATAAGTATGTATTTCAGGGGTGAGTTAGCAGGTTATTGGGGAAGTAAGTCCTGATATTTTTTGGAGGTTGCAGGGGCCACTACACCATTCAAAATAGGCAGGTTTTAGCATATGCAGTTAGGCCCGTAGGATGATTTTAGCTAAAAAGTGCCCCAAACACTCAAACTGGCTTGCATCTGGGAAGGGAAAATATGGGAAACATGACTTAGACACCAAAAGATACACTAAATGCCATGTTTCCAAATTTTTATGCACAGTGGTTACAGCATGAAGCGAATGCATGTGAATATACAAAGGTGCATTGCATTAAACAAGTCCACTGAGTGTCCCAAAATTGCCGGCCTGCCTGCTTTCATCCGTCAATTGTTGTAAATTTTTCATTACCCAATGAGCTGAGGTGGAGTCTTAGCCACTGGTACCATCAGGGAGGTGTGTAAAGCACTTTAGGCTAGACAGCCAATCAGCTGCCAGCTTCCATCTGTCAATCAAATACAGCAACCAATCAGAAAGCTGCCCATTGATCAGCAGGCCCTTTATGACATCACAGACAGACCCTCAGAACTATCTGTGCATGTCTAATGGCTGGCTGTCAGTTGGGCGGGTGGGTGGCAGAGGGAGGGGATGTCTGTCTCGTTTCTCCTGAAAATTGCAGTTTTTCTGCGTTTACGGGAAAAGTTGAGGTCCGACGCGCAAAAGTGGGGTATCGTAGAAATCACCTTTTAAAGTCGCACATTTCCAGCCCCCCAAAAATGGGCATTTCAAATGAGAAATGAGTCCAATGAACAAAATAGGGTGAATAAGTATGTATTTCAGGGGTGAGTTAGCAGGTTATTGGGGAAGTAAGTCCTGATATTTTTGGAGGTTGCAGGGGCCACTACACCATTTAAAATAGGCAGGTTTTAGCATATGCAGTTAGGCCCTGTAGGATGATTTTAGCTAAAAAGTGCCCCAAACACTCAAATGGGCTAGTATCTGGGAAGGAAAAAATGGGAAACATGACTTAGACACCAAATGATACACTGTTTGCCATGTTTCCAAATTTTTATGCACAGCGGTTACAGCATGAAGCGAATGCATGTGAATATACAAAGGTGCATTGCATTAAACAAGTCCAATGAGCGTCCCAAAATGGCCGGCCTGCCTGCTTTCATCCATCAATTGTTCTAAATTTTTCATTTCCCAACGAGCTAAGGTGGAGTCTTAGCCAGTGGTACCATCAGGGAGGTGTGTAAAGCACTTTAGGCTAGACAGCCAATCAGCTGCCTGCTTCCATCTGTCTATCAAATACAGCAGCCAATCAGAAAGCTGCCCCTTGATCAGCAGGCACTTTATGACATCACAGAAATACCCTCAGAACTATCTGTGCATGTCTAATGGCTGGCTGTCAGTTGGGCGGGTGGGTGGAAGAGGGAAGGGATGTCTGTCTCGTTTCTCCTGAAAATTGCATTTTTTCTGCGTTTACGGGAAAAGTTGTGGTCCGACGCGCAAAAGTGGGGTATCGTAGAAATCACCTTTTAAAGACGCACATTTCTGGCCCCCCAAAAATGGGCATTTCAAATGAGAAATGAGTCCAATGAACAAAATAGGATGAATAAGTATGTATTTCAGGGGTGAGTTAGCAGGTTATTGGGGAAGTAAGTCCTGATATTTTTGGAGGTTGCAGGGGCCACTACACCATTCAAAATAGGCAGGCTTTAGCATATGCAGTTAGGCCCCGTAGGATGATTTTAGCTAAAAAGTGCCCCAATCACTCAAACGGGCTTGTATCTGGGAAGGGAAAATATGGGAAACATGACTTAGACAGCAAATGATACACTGTTTGCCATGTTTCCAAATTTGTATGCACAGTGGTTACAGCATGAAGCGAATGCATGTGAATATACAAAGGTGCATTGCATTAAACAAGTCCACTGAGTGTCCTAAAATGGCCGGCCTGCCTGCTTTCATCCATCAATTGTTCTAAATTTTTCATTACCCAATGAGCTGAGGTGGAGTCTTAGCCAGTGGTACCATCAGGGAGGTGTGTAAAGCACTTTAGGCTAGACAGCCAATCAGCTGCCAGCTTCCATCTGTCAATCAAATACAGCAGCCAATCAGAAAGCTGCCCATTGATCAGCAGGCCCTTTATGACATCACAGAAAGACCCTCAGAACTATCTGTGCATGTCTAATGGCTGGCTGTCAGTTGGGCGGGTGGGTGGCAGAGGAAGGGGATGTCTGTCTCGTTTCTCCTTAAAATTGCGGTTTTTCTGCGTTTACGGGAAAAGTTGAGGTCCGACACGCAAAAGTGGGGTATCGTAGAAATCTCCTTTTAAAGACGCACATTTCTGGCCCCCCAAAAATGGGCATTTCAAATAAGAAATGAGTCCAATGTACAAAATGGGGTGAATAAGTATGTATTTCAGTGGTGAGTTAGCAGGTTATTGGGGAAGTAAGTCCTGATATTTTTTGGAGGTTGCAGGGGCCACTACACTATTCAAAATAGGCAGGTTTTAGCATATGCAGTTAGGCCCGTAGGATGATTTTAGCTAAAAAGTGCCCCAAACACTCAAACGGGCTTGCATCTGGGAAGGGAAAATATGGGAAACATGACTTACTTAGACAGCAAATGATACACTAAATGCCATGTTTCCAAATTTTTATGCACAGTGGTTACAGCATGAAGCGAATGCATGTGAATATACAAAGGTGCATTGCATTAAACAAGTCCACTGAGTGTCCCAAAATTGCCGGAATGCCTGCTTTCATCCATCAATTGTTGTAAATTTTTCATTACCCAATGAGCTGAGGTGGAGTCTTAGCCACTGGTACCATCAGGGAGGTGTGTAAAGCAATTTAGGCTAGACAGCCAATCAGCTGCCAGCTTCCATCTGTCAATCAAATACAGCAACCAATCAGAAAGCTGCCCATTGATCAGCAGGCCCTTTATGACATCACAGACAGACCCTCAGAACTATCTGTGCTTGTCTAATGGCTGGCTGTCAGTTGGGCGGGTGGGTGGCAGAGGGAGGGGATGTCTGTCTCGTTTCTCCTGAAAATTGCAGTTTTTCTGCGTTTACGGGAAAAGTTGAGGTCCGACGCGCAAAAGTGGGGTATCGTAGAAATCACCTTTTAAAGTCGCACATTTCCGGCCCCCCAAAAATGGGCATTTCAAATGAGAAATGAGTCCAATGAACAAAATAGGGTGAATAAGTATGTATTTCAGGGGTGAGTTAGCAGGTTATTGGGGAAGTAAGTCCTGATATTTTTGGAGGTTGCAGGGGCCACTACACCATTTAAAATAGGCAGGTTTTAGCATATGCAGTTAGGCCCTGTAGGATGATTTTAGCTAAAAAGTGCCCCAAACACTCAAATGGGCTTGTATCTGGGAAGGAAAAAAATGGGAAACATGACTTTGACACCAAATGATACACTGTTTGCCATGTTTCCAAATTTTTATGCACAGCGGTTACAGCATGAAGCGAATGCATGTGAATATACAAAGGTGCATTGCATTAAATAAGTCCAATGAGCGTCCCAAAATGGCCGGCCTGCCTGCTTTCATCCATCAATTGTTCTAAATTTTTCATTTCCCAACGAGCTGAGGTGGAGTCTTAGCCAGTGGTACCATCAGGGAGGTGTGTAAAGCACTTTAGGCTAGACAGCCAATCAGCTGCCAGCTTCCATCTGTCAATCAAATACAGCAGCCAATCAGAAAGCTGCCCCTTGATCAGCAGGCAATTTATGACATCACAGAAAGACCCTCAGAACTATCTGTGCATGTCTAATGGCTGGCTGTCAGTTGGGCGGGTGGGTGGCAGAGGGAGGGGATGTCTGTCTCGTTTCTCCTGAAAATTGCAGTTTTTCTTCGTTTACGGGAAAAGTTGAGGTCCGACGCGCAAAAGTGGGGTATCGTAGAAATCACCTTTTAAAGTCGCACATTTCCAGCCCCCCAAAAATGGGCATTTCAAATGAGAAATGAGTCCAATGAACAAAATAGGGTGAATAAGTATGTATTTCAGGGGTGAGTTAGCAGGTTATTGAGGAAGTAAGTCCTGATATTTTTGGAGGTTGCAGGGGCCACTACACCATTTAAAATAGGCAGGTTTTAGCATATGCAGTTAGGCCCTGTAGGATGATTTTAGCTAAAAAGTGCCCCAAACACTCAAATGGGCTAGTATCTGGGAAGGAAAAAAATGGGAAACATGACTTAAACACCAAATGATACACTGTTTGCCATGTTTCCAAATTTTTATGCACAGCGGTTACAGCATGAAGCGAATGCATGTGAATATACAAAGGTGCATTGCATTAAACAAGTCCAATGAGCGTCCCAAAATGGTCGGCCTGCCTGCTTTCATCCATCAATTGTTCTAAATTTTTCATTTCCCAACGAGCTGAGGTGGAGTCTTAGCCAGTGGTACCATCAGGGAGGTGTGTAAAGCACTTTAGGCTAGACAGCAGATCAGCTGCCTGCTTCCATCTGTCAATCAAATACAGCAGCCAATCAGAAAGCTGCCCCTTGATCAGCAGGCCCTTTATGACATCACAGAAATACCCTCAGAACTATCTGTGCATGTCTAATGGCTGGCTGTCAGTTGGGCGGGTGGGTGGAAGAGGGAGGGGATGTCTGTCTCGTTTCTCCTGAAAATTGCAGTTTTTCTGCGTTTACGGGAAAAGTTGAGGTCCGACGCGCAAAAGTGGGGTATCGTAGAAATCACCTTTTAAAGTCGCACATTTCCAGCCCCCCAAAAATGGGCATTTCAAATGAGAAATGAGTCCAATGAACAAAATAGGGTGAATAAGTATGTATTTCAGGGGTGAGTTAGCAGGTTATTGGGGAAGTAAGTCCTGATATTTTTGGAGGTTGCAGGGGCCACTACACCATTTAAAATAGGCAGGTTTTAGCATATGCAGTTAGGCCCTGTAGGATGATTTTAGCTAAAAAGTGCCCCAAACACTCAAATGGGCTAGTATCTGGGAAGGAAAAAAATGGGAAACATGACTTAAACACCAAATGATACACTGTTTGCCATGTTTCCAAATTTTTATGCACAGCGGTTACAGCATGAAGCGAATGCATGTGAATATACAAAGGTGCATTGCATTAAACAAGTCCAATGAGCGTCCCAAAATGGTCGGCCTGCCTGCTTTCATCCATCAATTGTTCTAAATTTTTCATTTCCCAACGAGCTGAGGTGGAGTCTTAGCCAGTGGTACCATCAGGGAGGTGTGTAAAGCACTTTAGGCTAGACAGCAGATCAGCTGCCTGCTTCCATCTGTCAATCAAATACAGCAGCCAATCAGAAAGCTGCCCCTTGATCAGCAGGCCCTTTATGACATCACAGACAGACCCTCAGAACTATCTGTGCATGTCTAATGGCTGGCTGTCAGTTGGGCGGGTGGGTGGCAGAGGGAGGGGATGTCTGTCTCGTTTCTCCTGAAAATTGCAGTTTTTCTGCGTTTATGGGAAAAGTTGAGGTCCGACGCGCAAAAGTGGGGTATCGTAGAAATCACCTTTTAAAGTCGCACATTTCCGGCCCCCCAAAAATGGGCATTTCAAATGAGAAATGAGTCCAATGAACAAAATAGGGTGAATAAGTATGTATTTCAGGGGTGAGTTAGCAGGTTATTGGGGAAGTAAGTCCTGATATTTTTGGAGGTTGCAGGGGCCACTACACCATTTAAAATAGGCAGGTTTTAGCATATGCAGTTAGGCCCTGTAGGATGATTTTAGCTAAAAAGTGCCCCAAACACTCAAATGGGCTTGTATCTGGGAAGGAAAAAAATGGGAAACATGACTTTGACACCAAATGATACACTGTTTGCCATGTTTCCAAATTTTTATGCACAGCGGTTACAGCATGAAGCGAATGCATGTGAATATACAAAGGTGCATTGCATTAAATAAGTCCAATGAGCGTCCCAAAATGGCCGGCCTGCCTGCTTTCATCCATCAATTGTTCTAAATTTTTCATTTCCCAACGAGCTGAGGTGGAGTCTTAGCCAGTGGTACCATCAGGGAGGTGTGTAAAGCACTTTAGGCTAGACAGCCAATCAGCTGCCAGCTTCCATCTGTCAATCAAATACAGCAGCCAATCAGAAAGCTGCCCCTTGATCAGCAGGCAATTTATGACATCACAGAAAGACCCTCAGAACTATCTGTGCATGTCTAATGGCTGGCTGTCAGTTGGGCGGGTGGGTGGCAGAGGGAGGGGATGTCTGTCTCGTTTCTCCTGAAAATTGCGTTTTTTCTGCGTTTACGGGAAAAGTTGAGTTCCGACGCGCAAAAGTGGAGTATCGTAGAAATCACCTTTTAAAGACGCACATTTCTGGCCCCCCAAAAATGGGCATTTCAAATAAGAAATGAGTCCAATGTACAAAATAGGGTGAATAAGTATGTATTTCAGGGGTGAGTTAGCAGGTTATTGGGGAAGTAAGTCCTGATATTTTTTGGAGGTTGCAGGGGCCACTACACCATTCAAAATAGGCAGGTTTTAGCATATGCAGTTAGGCCCGTAGGATGATTTTAGCTAAAAAGTGCCCCAAACACTCAAACGGGCTTGCATCTGGGAAGGGAAAATATGGGAAACATGACTTAGACACCAAAAGATACACTAAATGCCATGTTTCCAAATTTTTATGCACAGTGGTTACAGCATGAAGCGAATGCATGTGAATATACAAAGGTGCATTGCATTAAACAAGTCCACTGAGTGTCCCAAAATTGCCGGCCTGCCTGCTTTCATCCATCAATTGTTGTAAATTTTTCATTACCCAATGAGCTGAGGTGGAGTCTTAGCCACTGGTACCATCAGGGAGGTGTGTAAAGCACTTTAGGCTAGACAGCCAATCAGCTGCCAGCTTCCATCTGTCAATCAAATACAGCAACCATTTAGAAAGCTGCCCATTGATCAGCAGGCCCTTTATGACATCACAGACAGACCCTCAGAACTATCTGTGCATGTCTAATGGCTGGCTGTCAGTTGGGCGGGTGGGTGGCAGAGGGAGGGGATGTCTGTCTCGTTTCTCCTGAAAATTGCAGTTTTTCTTCGTTTACGGGAAAAGTTGAGGTCCGACGCGCAAAAGTGGGGTATCGTAGAAATCACCTTTTAAAGTCGCACATTTCTGGCCCCCCAAAAATGGGCATTTCAAATGAGAAATGAGTCCAATGAACAAAATAGGGTGAATAAGTATGTATTTCAGGGGTGAGTTAGCAGGTTATTGGGGAAGTAAGTCCTGATATTTTTGGAGGTTGCAGGGGCCACTACACCATTTAAAATAGGCAGGTTTTAGCATATGCAGTTAGGCCCTGTAGGATGATTTTAGCTAAAAAGTGCCCCAAACACTCAAATGGGCTAGTATCTGGGAAGGAAAAAAATGGGAAACATGACTTAAACACCAAATGATACACTGTTTGCCATGTTTCCAAATTTTTATGCACAGCGGTTACAGCATGAAGCGAATGCATGTGAATATACAAAGGTGCATTGCATTAAACAAGTCCAATGAGCGTCCCAAAATGGTCGGCCTGCCTGCTTTCATCCATCAATTGTTCTAAATTTTTCATTTCCCAACGAGCTGAGGTGGAGTCTTAGCCAGTGGTACCATCAGGGAGGTGTGTAAAGCACTTTAGGCTAGACAGCAGATCAGCTGCCTGCTTCCATCTGTCAATCAAATACAGCAGCCAATCAGAAAGCTGCCCCTTGATCAGCAGGCCCTTTATGACATCACAGAAATACCCTCAGAACTATCTGTGCATGTCTAATGGCTGGCTGTCAGTTGGGCGGGTGGGTGGAAGAGGGAGGGGATGTCTGTCTCGTTTCTCCTGAAAATTGCAGTTTTTCTGCGTTTACGGGAAAAGTTGAGGTCCGACGCGCAAAAGTGGGGTATCGTAGAAATCACCTTTTAAAGTCGCACATTTCCAGCCCCCCAAAAATGGGCATTTCAAATGAGAAATGAGTCCAATGAATAAAATAGGGTGAATAAGTATGTATTTCAGGGGTGAGTTAGCAGGTTATTGGGGAAGTAAGTCCTGATATTTTTGGAGGTTGCAGGGGCCACTACACCATTTAAAATAGGCAGGTTTTAGCATATGCAGTTAGGCCCTGTAGGATGATTTTAGCTAAAAAGTGCCCCAAACACTCAAATGGGCTAGTATCTGGGAAGGAAAAAAATGGGAAACATGACTTAAACACCAAATGATACACTGTTTGCCATGTTTCCAAATTTTTATGCACAGCGGTTACAGCATGAAGCGAATGCATGTGAATATACAAAGGTGCATTGCATTAAACAAGTCCAATGAGCGTCCCAAAATGGTCGGCCTGCCTGCTTTCATCCATCAATTGTTCTAAATTTTTCATTTCCCAACGAGCTGAGGTGGAGTCTTAGCCAGTGGTACCATCAGGGAGGTGTGTAAAGCACTTTAGGCTAGACAGCAGATCAGCTGCCTGCTTCCATCTGTCAATCAAATACAGCAGCCAATCAGAAAGCTGCCCCTTGATCAGCAGGCCCTTTATGACATCACAGAAATACCCTCAGAACTATCTGTGCATGTCTAATGGCTGGCTGTCAGTTGGGCGGGTGGGTGGAAGAGGGAGGGGATGTCTGTCTCGTTTCTCCTGAAAATTGCAGTTTTTCTGCGTTTACGGGAAAAGTTGTGGTCCGACGCGCAAAAGTGGGGTATCGTAGAAATCACCTTCTAAAGACGCACATTTCTGGCCCCCCAAAAATGGGCATTTCAAATGAGAAATGAGTCCAATGAACAAAATAAGATGAATAAGTATGTATTTCAGGGGTGAGTTAGCAGGTTATTGGGGAAGTAAGTCCTGATATTTTTGGAGGTTGCAGGGGCCACTACACCATTCAAAATAGGCAGGCTTTAGCATATGCAGTTAGGCCCCGTAGGATGATTTTAGCTAAAAAGTGCCCCAAACACTCAAACGGGCTTGTATCTGGGAAGGGAAAATATGGGAAACATGACTTAGACAGCAAATGATACACTGTTTGCCATGTTTCCAAATTTTTATGCACAGTGGTTACAGCATGAAGCGAATGCATGTGAATATACAAAGGTGCATTGCATTAAACAAGTCCACTGAGTGTCCTAAAATGGCCGGCCTGCCTGCTTTCATCCATCAATTGTTCTAAATTTTTCATTACCCAATGAGCTGAGGTGGAGTCTTAGCCAGTAGTACCATCAGGGAGGTGTGTAAAGCACTTTAGGCTAGACAGCCAATCAGCTGCCAGCTTCCATCTGTCAATCAAATACAGCAGCCAATCAGAAAGCTGCCCATTGATCAGCAGGCCCTTTATGACATCACAGAAAGACCCTCAGAACTATCTGTGCATGTCTAATGGCTGGCTGTCAGTTGGGCGGGTGGGTGGCAGAGGAAGGGGATGTCTGTCTCGTTTCTCCTTAAAATTGCGGTTTTTCTGCGTTTACGGGAAAAGTTGAGGTCCGACACGCAAAAGTGGGGTATCGTAGAAATCTCCTTTTAAAGACGCACATTTCTGGCCCCCCAAAAATGGGCATTTCAAATAAGAAATGAGTCCAATGTACAAAATGGGGTGAATAAGTATGTATTTCAGTGATGAGTTAGCAGGTTATTGGGGAAGTAAGTCCTGATATTTTTTGGAGGTTGCAGGGGCCACTACACTATTCAAAATAGGCAGGTTTTAGCATATGCAGTTAGGCCCGTAGGATGATTTTAGCTAAAAAGTGCCCCAAACACTCAAACGGGCTTGCATCTGGGAAGGGAAAATATGGGAAACATGACTTAGACAGCAAATGATACACTAAATGCCATGTTTCCAAATTTTTATTCACAGTGGTTACAGCATGAAGCAAATGCATGTGAATATACAAAGGTGCATTGCATTAAACAAGTCCACTGAGTGTCCCAAAATTGCCGGCCTGCCTGCTTTCATCCATCAATTGTTGTAAATTTTTCATTACCCAATGAGCTGAGGTGGAGTCTTAGCCAGTGGTACCATCAGGGAGGTGTGTAAAGCACTTTAGGCTAGACAGCCAATCAGCTGCCAGCTTCCATCTGTCAATCAAATACAGCAGCCAATCAGAAAGCTGCCCCTTGATCAGCAGGCCCTTTATGACATCACAGAAAGACCCTCAGAACTATCTGTGCATGTCTAATGGCTGGCTGTCAGTTGGGCGGGTGGGTGGCAGAGGGAGGGGATGTCTGTCTCGTTTCTCCTGAAAATTGCGTTTTTTCTGCGTTTACGGGAAAAGTTGAGGTCCGACGCGCAAAAGTGGAGTATCGTAGAAATCACCTTTTAAAGACGCACATTTCTGGCCCCCCAAAAATGGGCATTTCAAATAAGAAATGAGTCCAATGTACAAAATAGCGTGAATAAGTATGTATTTCAGGAGTGAGTTAGCAGGTTATTGGGGAAGTAAGTCCTGATATTTTTTGGAGGTTGCAGGGGCCACTACACCATTCAAAATAGGCAGGTTTTAGCATATGCAGTTAGGCCCGTAGGATGATTTTAGCTAAAAAGTGCCCCAAACACTCAAACGGGCTTGCATCTGGGAAGGGAAAATATGGGAAACATGACTTAGACACCAAAAGATACACTAAATGCCATGTTTCCAAATTTTTATGCACAGTGGTTACAGCATGTAGCGAATGCATGTGAATATACAAAGGTGCATTGCATTAAACAAGTCCACTGAGTGTCCCAAAATTGCCGGCCTGCCTGCTTTCATCCATCAATTGTTGTAAATTTTTCATTACCCAATGAGCTGAGGTGGAGTCTTAGCCACTGGTACCATCAGGGAGGTGTGTAAAGCACTTTAGGCTAGACAGCCAATCAGCTGCCAGCTTCCATCTGTCAATCAAATACAGCAACCAATCAGAAAGCTGCCCATTGATCAGCAGGCCCTTTATGACATCACAGACAGACCCTCAGAACTATCTGTGCATGTCTAATGGCTGGCTGTCAGTTGGGCGGGTGGGTGGCAGAGGAAGGGGATGTCTGTCTCGTTTCTCCTTAAAATTGTGTTTTTTCTGCGTTTACGGGAAAAGTTGAGGTCCGACACGCAAAAGTGGGGTATCATAGAAATCACCTTTTAAAGATGCACATTTCTGGCCCCCAAAAATGGGCATTTCAAATGAGAAATGAGTCCAATGAACAAAATAGGATGAATAAGTATGTATTTCAGGGGTGAGTTAGCAGGTTATTGGGGAAGTAAGTCCTGATATTTTTGGAGGTTGCAGGGGCCACTACACCATTCAAAATAGGCAGGCTTTAGCATATGCAGTTAGGCCCCGTAGGATGATTTTAGCTAAAAAGTGCCCCAAACCCCCAATGGGCTTGTATCTGGGATGGGAAAATATGGGAAACATGACTTAGACAGCAAATGATACACTGTTTGCCATGTTTCCAAATTTGTATGCACAGTGGTTACAGCATGAAGCGAATGCATGTGAATATACAAAGGTGCATTGCATTAAACAAGTCCACTGAGTGTCCTAAAATGGCCGGCCTGCCTGCTTTCATCCATCAATTGTTCTAAATTTTTCATTACCCAATGAGCTGAGGTGGAGTCTTAGCCAGTGGTACCATCAGGGAGGTGTGTAAAGCACTTTAGGCTAGACAGCCAATCAGCTGCCAGCTTCCATCTGTCAATCAAATACAGCAGCCAATCAGAAAGCTGCCCATTGATCAGCAGGCCCTTTATGACATCACAGAAAGACCCTCAGAACTATCTGTGCATGTCTAATGGCTGGCTGTCAGTTGGGCGGGTGGGTGGCAGAGGAAGGGGATGTCTGTCTCGTTTCTCCTTAAAATTGCGGTTTTTCTGCGTTTACGGGAAAAGTTGAGGTCCGACACGCAAAAGTGGGGTATCGTAGAAATCTCCTTTTAAAGACGCACATTTCTGGCCCCCCAAAAATGGGCATTTCAAATAAGAAATGAGTCCAATGTACAAAATGGGGTTAATAAGTATGTATTTCAGTGGTGAGTTAGCAGGTTATTGGGGAAGTAAGTCCTGATATTTTTTGGAGGTTGCAGGGGCCACTACACCATTTAAAATAGGCAGGTTTTAGGCCCGTAGGATGATTTTAGCTAAAAAGTGCCCCAAACACTCAAACGGCTTGCATCTGGGAAGGGAAAATATGGGAAACATGACTTAGACAGCAAATGATACACTAAATGCCATGTTTCCAAATTTTTATGCACAGTGGTTACAGCATGAAGCGAATGCATGTGAATATACAAAGGTGCATTGCATTAAACAAGTCCACTGAGTGTCCCAAAATTGCAGGAATGCCTGCTTTCATCCATCAATTGTTGTAAATTTTTCATTACCCAATGAGCTGAGGTGGAGTCTTAGCCACTGGTACCATCAGGGAGGTGTGTAAAGCACTTTAGGCTAGACAGCCAATCAGCTGCCAGCTTCCATCTGTCAATCAAATACAGCAACCAATCAGAAAGCTGCCCATTGATCAGCAGGCCCTTTATGACATCACAGACAGACCCTCAGAACTATCTGTGCATGTCTAATGGCTGGCTGTCAGTTGGGCGGGTGGGTGGCAGAGGAAGGGGATGTTTGTCTAGTTTCTTCTTAAAATTGCGTTTTTTCTGCGTTTACGGGAAAAGTTGAGGTCCGACACGCAAAAGTGGGGTATCATAGAAATCACCTTTTAAAGATGCACATTTCTGGCCCCCCAAAAATGGGCATTTCAAATAAGAAATGAGTCCAATGTACAAAATAGGGTGAATAAGTATGTATTTCAGGGGTGAGTTAGCAGGTTATTGGGGAAGTAAGTCCTGATATTTTTTGGAGGTTGCAGGGGCCACTACACCATTCAAAATAGGCAGGTTTTAGCATATGCAGTTAGGCCCCGTAGGATGATTTTAGCTAAAAAGTGCCCCAAACACTCAAACGGGCTTGTATCTGGGAAGGGAAAATATGGGAAACATGACTAAGACACCAAAAGATACACTAAATGCCATGTTTCCAAATTTTTATGCACAGTGGTTACAGCATGAAGCGAATGCATGTGAATATACAAAGGTGCATTGCATTAAACAAGTCCACTGAGTGTCCCAAAATTGCCGGCCTGCCTGCTTTCATCCATCAATTGTTCTAAATTTTTCATTACCCAATGAGCTGAGGTGGAGTCTTAGCCACTGGTACCATCAGGGATGTGTGTAAAGCACTTTAGGCTAGACAGCCAATCAGCTGCCAGCTTCCATCTGTCAATCAAATACAGCAACCAATCAGAAAGCTGTCAATTGATCAGCAGGCCCTTTATGACATCACAGACAGACCCTCAGAACTATCTGTGCATGTCTAATGGCTGGCTGTCAGTTGGGCGGGTGGGTGGCAGAGGGAGGGGATGTCTGTCTCGTTTCTCCTGAAAATTGCAGTTTTTCTGCGTTTACGGGAAAAGTTGAGGTCCGACGCGCAAAAGTGGGGTATCGTAGAAATCACCTTTTAAAGTCGCACATTTCCGGCCCCCCAAAAATGGGGATTTCAAATGAGAAATGAGTCCAATGAACAAAATAGGGTGAATAAGTATGTATTTCAGGGGTGAGTTAGCAGGTTATTGGGGAAGTAAGTCCTGATATTTTTGGAGGTTGCAGGGGCCACTACACCATTTAAAATAGGCAGGTTTTAGCATATGCAGTTAGGCCCTGTAGGATGATTTTAGCTAAAAAGTGCCCCAAACACTCAAATGGGCTTGTATCTGGGAAGGAAAAAAATGGGAAACATGACTTAGACACCAAATGATACACTGTTTGCCATGTTTCCAAATTTTTATGCACAGCGGTTACAGCATGAAGCGAATGCATGTGAATATACAAAGGTGCATTGCATTAAACAAGTCCAATGAGCATCCCAAAATGGCCGGCCTGCCTGCTTTCATCCATCAATTGTTCTAAATTTTTCATTTCCCAACGAGCTGAGGTGGAGTCTTAGCCAGTGGTACCATCAGGCAGGTGTGTAAAGCACTTTAGGCTAGACAGCCAATCAGCTGCCTGCTTCCATCTGTCAATCAAATACAGCAGCCAATCAGAAAGCTGCCCCTTGATCAGCAGGCCCTTTATGACATCACAGAAATACCCTCAGAACTATCTGTGCATGTCTAATGGCTGGCTGTCAGTTGGGCGGGTGGGTGGCAGAGGGAGGGGATGTCTGTCTCGTTTCTCCTGAAAATTGCAGTTTTTCTGCGTTTACGGGAAAAGTTGAGGTCCGACGCGCAAAAGTGGGGTATCGTAGAAATCACCTTTTAAAGTCGCACATTTCCAGCCCCCCAAAAATGGGCATTTCAAATGAGAAATGAGTCCAATGAACAAAATAGGGTGAATAAGTATGTATTTCAGGGGTGAGTTAGCAGGTTATTGGGGAAGTAAGTCCTGATATTTTTGGAGGTTGCAGGGGCCACTACACCATTCAAAATAGGCAGGGTTTAGCATATGCAGTTAGGCCCGTAGGTTGATTTTAGCTAAAAAGTGCCCCAAACACTCAAACGGGCTTGCATCTGGGAAGGGAAAATATGGGAAACATGACTTAGACATCAAAAGATACACTATATGCCATGTTTCCAAATTTTTATGCACAGTGGTTACAGCATGAAGCGAATGCATGTGAATATACAAAGGTGCATTGCATTAAACAAGTCCACTGAGTGTCCCAAAATTGCCGGCCTTCCTGCTTTCATCCATCAATTGTTCTAAATTTTTCATTACCCAATGAGCTGAGGTGGAGTCTTAGCCACTGGTACCATCAGGGAGGTGTGTAAAGCACTTTAGGCTAGACAGCCAATCAGCTGCCAGCTTCCATCTGTCAATCAAATACAGCAGCCAATCAGAAAGCTGCCCATTGATCAGCAGGCCCTTTATGACATCACAGACAGACCCTCAGAACTATCTGTGCATGTCTAATGGCTGTCTGTCAGTTGGGCGGGTGGGTGGCAGAGGGAGGGGATGTCTGTCTCGTTTCTCCTGAAAATTGCAGTTTTTCTGCGTTTACGGGAAAAGTTGAGGTCCGACGCGCAAAAATGGGGTATCGTAGAAATCACCTTTTAAAGTCGCACATTTCCAGCCCCCCAAAAATGGGCATTTCAAATGAGAAATGAGTCCAATGAACAAAATAGGGTGAATAAGTATGTATTTCAGGGGTGAGTTAGCAGGTTATTGGGGAAGTAAGTCCTGATATTTTTGGAGGTTGCAGGGGCCACTACACCATTCAAAATAGGCAGGCTTTAGCATATGCAGTTAGGCCCCGTAGGATGATTTTAGCTAAAAAGTGCCCCAAACACTCAAACGGGCTTGTATCTGGGAAGGGAAAATATGGGAAACATGACTTAGACAGCAAATGATACACTGTTTGCCATGTTTCCAAATTTTTATGCACAGTGGTTACAGCATGAAGCGAATGCATGTGAATATACAAAGGTGCATTGCATTAAACAAGTCCACTGAGTGTCCCAAAATGGCCAGCCTGCCTGCTTTCATCCATCAATTGTTCTAAATTTTTCATTACCCAATGAGCTGAGGTGGAGTCTTAGCCAGTGGTACCATCAGGGAGGTGTGTAAAGCACTTTAGGCTTACAGCAAATACAGCAGCCAATACAGCAGCCAAATACAGCAAATACAGCAGCCAATCAGAAAGCTGCCCATTGATCAGCAGGCCCTTTATGACATCACAGAAAGACCCTCAGAACTATCTGTGCATGTCTAATGGCTGGCTGTTAGTTGGGCGGGTCGGTGGCAGAGGGAGGGGATGTCTGTCTCGTTTCTCCCTAAAATTGCGTTTTTCTGTGTTTACGGGAAAAGTTGAGGTCCGACGCGCAAAAGTGGGGTATCGTAGAAATCACCTTTTAAAGACGCACATTTCTGGCCCCCCAAAAATGGGCATTTCAAATGAGAAATGAGTCCAATGAACAAAATAGGGTGAATAAGTATGTATTTCAGGGGTGAGTTAGCAGGTTATTGGGGAAGTAAGTCCTGATATTTTTGGAGGTTGCAGGGGCCACTACAACAATCAAAATAGGCAGGCTTTAGCATATGCAGTTAGGCCCCGTAGGTTGATTTTAGCTAAAAAGTGCCCCAAACACTCAAACGGGCTTGTATCTGGGAAGGGAAAATATGGGAAACATGACTTAGACACCAAATGATACACTGTTTGCCATGTTTCCAAATTTTTATGCACAGTGGTTACAGCATGAAGCGAATGCATGTGAATATACAAAGGTGCATTGCATTAAACAAGTCCACTGAGTGTCCCAAAATTGCCGGCCTTCCTGCTTTCATCCATCAATTGTTCTAAATTTTTCATTACCCAATGAGCTGAGGTGGAGTCTTAGCCACTGGTACCATCAGGGAGGTGTGTAAAGCACTTTAGGCTAGACAGCCAATCAGCTGCCAGCTTCCATCACTCAATCAAATACAGCAACCAATCAGAAAGCTGCCCATTGATCAGCAGGCCCTTTATGACATCACAGACAGACCCTCAGAACTATCTGTGCATGTCTAATGGCTGGCTGTCAGTTGGGCGGGTGGGTGGCAGAGGGAGGGGATGTCTGTCTCGTTTCTCCTGAAAATTGCAGTTTTTCTGCGTTTACGGGAAAAGTTGAGGTCCGACGCGCAAAAGTGGGGTATCGTAGAAATCACCTTTAAGAAGTCGCACATTTCTGGCCCCCCAAAAATGGGCATTTCAAATGAGAAATGAGTCCAATGAACAAAATAGGGTGAATAAGTATGTATTTCAGGGGTGAGTTAGCAGGTTATTGGGGAAGTAAGTCCTGATATTTTTGGAGGTTGCAGGGGCCACTACACCATTCAAAATAGGCAGGCTTTAGCATATGCAGTTAGGCCCCGTAGGATGATTTTAGCTAAAAAGTGCCCCAAACACTCAAACGGGCTTGTATCTGGGAAGGGAAAATATGGGAAACATGACTTAGACAGCAAATGATACACTGTTTGCCATGTTTCCAAATTTTTATGCACAGTGGTTACAGCATGAAGCGAATGCATGTGAATATACAAAGGTGCATTGCATTAAACAAGTCCACTGAGTGTCCCAAAATGGCCAGCCTGCCTGCTTTCATCCATCAATTGTTCTAAATTTTTCATTACCCAATGAGCTGAGGTGGAGTCTTAGCCAGTGGTACCATCAGGGAGGTGTGTAAAGCACTTTAGGCTTACAGCAAATACAGCAGCCAATACAGCAGCCAAATACAGCAAATACAGCAGCCAATCAGAAAGCTGCCCATTGATCAGCAGGCCCTTTATGACATCACAGAAAGACCCTCAGAACTATCTGTGCATGTCTAATGGCTGGCTGTTAGTTGGGCGGATGGGTGGCAGAGGGAGGGGATGTCTGTCTCGTTTCTCCCTAAAATTGCGTTTTTTCTGCGTTTACGGGAAAAGTTGAGGTCCGACGCGCAAAAGTGGGGTATCGTAGAAATCACCTTTTAAAGACGCACATTTCTGGCCCCCCAAAAATGGGCATTTCAAATGAGAAATGAGTCCAATGAACAAAATAGGGTGAATAAGTATGTATTTCAGGGGTGAGTTAGCAGGTTATTGGGGAAGTAAGTCCTGATATTTTTGGAGGTTGCAGGGGCCACTACAACAATCAAAATAGGCAGGCTTTAGCATATGCAGTTAGGCCCTGTAGGTTGATTTTAGCTAAAAAGTGCCCCAAACACTCAAACGGGCTTGTATCTGGGAAGGGAAAATATGGGAAACATGACTTAGACACCAAATGATACACTGTTTGCCATGTTTCCAAATTTTTATGCACAGTGGTTACAGCATGAAGCGAATGCATGTGAATATACAAAGGTGCATTGCATTAAACAAGTCCACTGAGTGTCCCAAAATTGCCGGCCTTCCTGCTTTCATCCATCAATTGTTCTAAATTTTTCATTACCCAATGAGCTGAGGTGGAGTCTTAGCCACTGGTACCATCAGGGAGGTGTGTAAAGCACTTTAGGCTAGACAGCCAATCAGCTGCCAGCTTCCATCTGTCAATCAAATACAGCAACCAATCAGAAAGCTGCCCATTGATCAGCAGGCCCTTTATGACATCACAGACAGACCCTCAGAACTATCTGTGCATGTCTAATGGCTGGCTGTCAGTTGGGCGGGTGGGTGGCAGAGGGAGGGGATGTCTGTCTCGTTTCTCCTGAAAATTGCAGTTTTTCTGCGTTTACGGGAAAAGTTGAGGTCCGACGCGCAAAAGTGGGGTATCGTAGAAATCACCTTTAAGAAGTCGCACATTTCTGGCCCCCCAAAAATGGGCATTTCAAATGAGAAATGAGTCCAATGAGCAAAATAGGGTGAATAAGTATGTATTTCAGGGGTGAGTTAGCAGGTTATTGGGGAAGTAAGTCCTGATATTTTTGGAGGTTGCAGAGGCCACTACACCATTCAAAATAGGCAGGCTTTAGCATATGCAGTTAGGCCCCGTAGGATGATTTTAGCTAAAAAGTGCCCCAAACACTCAAACGGGCTTGTATCTGGGAAGGGAAAATATGGGAAACATGACTTAGACAGCAAATGATACACTGTTTGCCATGTTTCCAAATTTTTATGCACAGTGGTTACAGCATGAAGCGAATGCATGTGAATATACAAAGGTGCATTGCATTAAACAAGTCCACTGAGTGTCCCAAAATGGCCAGCCTGCCTGCTTTCATCCATCAATTGTTCTAAATTTTTCATTACCCAATGAGCTGAGGTGGAGTCTTAGCCAGTGGTACCATCAGGGAGGTGTGTAAAGCACTTTAGGCTTACAGCAAATACAGCAGCCAATACAGCAGCCAAATACAGCAAATACAGCAGCCAATCAGAAAGCTGCCCATTGATCAGCAGGCCCTTTATGACATCACAGAAAGACCCTCAGAACTATCTGTGCATGTCTAATGGCTGGCTGTTAGTTGGGCGGGTGGGTGGCAGAGGGAGGGGATGTCTGTCTCGTTTCTCCCTAAAATTGCGTTTTTTCTGCGTTTACGGGAAAAGTTGAGGTCCGACGCGCAAAAGTGGGGTATCGTAGAAATCACCTTTTAAAGACGCACATTTCTGGCCCCCCAAAAATGGGCATTTCAAATGAGAAATGAGTCCAATGAACAAAATAGGGTGAATAAGTATGTATTTCAGGGGTGAGTTAGCAGGTTATTGGGGAAGTAAGTCCTGATATTTTTGGAGGTTGCAGGGGCCACTACAACAATCAAAATAGGCAGGCTTTAGCATATGCAGTTAGGCCCTGTAGGTTGATTTTAGCTAAAAAGTGCCCCAAACACTCAAACGGGCTTGTATCTGGGAAGGGAAAATATGGGAAACATGACTTAGACACCAAATGATACACTGTTTGCCATGTTTCCAAATTTTTATGCACAGTGGTTACAGCATGAAGCGAATGCATGTGAATATACAAAGGTGCATTGCATTAAACAAGTCCAATGAAGTGTCCCAAAATTGCCGGCCTGCCTGCTTTCATCATCCATCAATTGTTCTAAATTTTTCATTACCCAATGAGCTGAGGTGGAGTCTTAGCCCCTGGTACCATCAGGGAGGTGTGTAAAGCACTTTAGGTTAGACAGCCAATCAGCTGCCAGCTTCCATCTGTCAATCAAATACAGCAACCAATCAGAAAGCTGCCCGTTGATCAGCAGGCCCTTTATGACATCCCAGACAGACCCTCAGAACTATCTGTGCATGTCTAATGGCTGGCTGTCAGTTGGGCGGGTGGGTGGCAGAGGGAGGGGATGTCTGTCTCGTTTCTCCTGAAAATTGCAGTTTTTCTGCGTTTACGGGAAAAGTTGAGGTCCGACGCACAAAAGTGGGGTATCGTAGAAATCACCTTTTAAAGACGCACATTTCCAGCCCCCCAAAAATGGGCATTTCAAATGAGAAATGAGTCCAATGAACAAAATAGGGTGAATAAGTATGTATTTCAGGGGTGAGTTAGCAGGTTATTGGGGAAGTAAGTCCTGATATTTTTGGAGGTTGCAGGGGCCACTACACCATTCAAAATAGGCAGGCTTTAGCATATGCAGTTAGGCCCCGTAGGATGATTTTAGCTAAAAAGTGCCCCAAACACTCAAACGGGCTTGTATCTGGGAAGGGAAAATATGGGAAACATGACTTAGACAGCAAATGATACACTATTTGCCATGTTTCCAAATTTTTATGCACAGTGGTTACAGCATGAAGCGAATGCATGTGAATATACAAAGGTGCATTGCATTAAACAAGTCCACTGAGTGTCCCAAAATGGCTGGCCTGCCTGCTTTCATCCATCAATTGTTCTAAATTTTTCATTACCCAATGAGCTGAGGTGGAGTCTTAGCCAGTGGTACCATCAGGGAGGTGTGTAAAGCACTTTAGGCTAGACAGCCAATCAGCTGCCAGCTTCCATCTGTCAATCAAATACAGCAGCCAATCAGAAAGCTGCCCATTGATCAGCAGGCCCTTTATGACATCACAGAAAGACCCTCAGAACTATCTGTGCATGTCTAATGGCTGGCTGTCAGTTGGGCGGGTGGGTGGCAGAGGGAGGGGATGTCTGTCTCGTTTCTCCCTAAAATTGCGGTTTTTCTGCGTTTACGGGAAAAGTTGAGGTCCGACGCGCAAAAGTGGGGTATCGTAGAAATCATCTTTTAAAGACGCACATTTCCAGCCCCCCAAAAATGGGCATTTCAAATGAGAAATGAGTCCAATGAACAAAATAGGGTGAATAAGTATGTATTTCAGGGGTGAGTTAGCAGGTTATTGGGGAAGTAAGTCCTGATATTTTTGGAGGTTGCAGGGGCCACTACACCATTCAAAATAGGCAGGCTTTAGCATATGCAGTTAGGCCCCGTAGGATGATTTTAGCTAAAAAGTGCCCCAAACACTCAAACGGGCTTGTATCTGGGAAGGGAAAATATGGGAAACATGACTTAGACAGCAAATGATACACTATTTGCCATGTTTCCAAATTTTTATGCACAGTGGTTACAGCATGAAGCGAATGCATGTGAATATACAAAGGTGCATTGCATTAAACAAGTCCACTGAGTGTCCCAAAATGGCCGGCCTGCCTGCTTTCATCCATCAATTGTTCTAAATTTTTCATTACCCAATGAGCTGAGGTGGAGTCTTAGCCAGTGGTACCATCAGGGAGGTGTGTAAAGCACTTTAGGCTAGACAGCCAATCAGCTGCCAGCTTCCATCTGTCAATCAAATACAGCAGCCAATCAGAAAGCTGCCCATTGATCAGCAGGCCCTTTATGACATCACAGAAAGACCCTCAGAACTATCTGTGCATGTCTAATGGCTGGCTGTCAGTTGGGTGGGTGGGTGGCAGAGGGAGGGGATGTCTGTCTCGTTTCTCCTGAAAATTGCGCTTTTTCTGCGTTTACGGGAAAAGTTGAGGTCCGACGCGCAAAAGTGGGGTATCGTAGAAATCACCTTTTAAAGACGCACATTTCCGGCCCCCCAAAAATGGGCATTTCAAATGAGAAATGAGTCCAATGAACAAAATAGGGTGAATAAGTATGTATTTCAGGGGTGAGTTAGCAGGTTATTGGGGAAGTAAGTCCTGATATTTTTGGAGGTTGCAGGGGCCACTACACCATTCAAAATAGGCAGGGTTTAGCATATGCAGTTAGGCCCGTAGGTTGATTTTAGCTAAAAAGTGCCCCAAACACTCAAACGGGCTTGCATCTGGGAAGGGAAAATATGGGAAACATGACTTAGACATCAAAAGATACACTATATGCCATGTTTCCAAATTTTTATGCACAGTGGTTACAGCATGAAGCGAATGCATGTGAATATACAAAGGTGCATTGCATTAAACAAGTCCACTGAGTGTCCCAAAATTGCCGGCCTTCCTGCTTTCATCCATCAATTGTTCTAAATTTTTCATTACCCAATGAGCTGAGGTGGAGTCTTAGCCACTGGTACCATCAGGGAGGTGTGTAAAGCACTTTAGGCTAGACAGCCAATCAGCTGCCAGCTTCCATCTGTCAATCAAATACAGCAGCCAATCAGAAAGCTGCCCATTGATCAGCAGGCCCTTTATGACATCACAGACAGACCCTCAGAACTATCTGTGCATGTCTAATGGCTGTCTGTCAGTTGGGCGGGTGGGTGGCAGAGGGAGGGGATGTCTGTCTCGTTTCTCCTGAAAATTGCAGTTTTTCTGCGTTTACGGGAAAAGTTGAGGTCCGACGCGCAAAAGTGGGGTATCGTAGAAATCACCTTTTAAAGTCGCACATTTCCAGCCCCCCAAAAATGGGCATTTCAAATGAGAAATGAGTCCAATGAACAAAATAGGGTGAATAAGTATGTATTTCAGGGGTGAGTTAGCAGGTTATTGGGGAAGTAAGTCCTGATATTTTTGGAGGTTGCAGGGGCCACTACACCATTCAAAATAGGCAGGCTTTAGCATATGCAGTTAGGCCCCGTAGGATGATTTTAGCTAAAAAGTGCCCCAAACACTCAAACGGGCTTGTATCTGGGAAGGGAAAATATGGGAAACATGACTTAGACAGCAAATGATACACTGTTTGCCATGTTTCCAAATTTTTATGCACAGTGGTTACAGCATGAAGCGAATGCATGTGAATATACAAAGGTGCATTGCATTAAACAAGTCCACTGAGTGTCCCAAAATGGCCAGCCTGCCTGCTTTCATCCATCAATTGTTCTAAATTTTTCATTACCCAATGAGCTGAGGTGGAGTCTTAGCCAGTGGTACCATCAGGGAGGTGTGTAAAGCACTTTAGGCTTACAGCAAATACAGCAGCCAATACAGCAGCCAAATACAGCAAATACAGCAGCCAATCAGAAAGCTGCCCATTGATCAGCAGGCCCTTTATGACATCACAGAAAGACCCTCAGAACTATCTGTGCATGTCTAATGGCTGGCTGTTAGTTGGGCGGGTGGGTGGCAGAGGGAGGGGATGTCTGTCTCGTTTCTCCCTAAAATTGCGTTTTTTCTGTGTTTACGGGAAAAGTTGAGGTCCGACGCGCAAAAGTGGGGTATCGTAGAAATCACCTTTTAAAGACGCACATTTCTGGCCCCCCAAAAATGGGCATTTCAAATGAGAAATGAGTCCAATGAACAAAATAGGGTGAATAAGTATGTATTTCAGGGGTGAGTTAGCAGGTTATTGGGGAAGTAAGTCCTGATATTTTTGGAGGTTGCAGGGGCCACTACAACAATCAAAATAGGCAGGCTTTAGCATATGCAGTTAGGCCCCGTAGGTTGATTTTAGCTAAAAAGTGCCCCAAACACTCAAACGGGCTTGTATCTGGGAAGGGAAAATATGGGAAACATGACTTAGACACCAAATGATACACTGTTTGCCATGTTTCCAAATTTTTATGCACAGTGGTTACAGCATGAAGCGAATGCATGTGAATATACAAAGGTGC